>NC_136926.1:79686008-80886008 GCF_949752795.1 Hyperoodon ampullatus
TTTAATGTAATGTTCAGAGCTAAAAATCCCTCTTAAGGCCAATACCCTTAATGCTATAATTTTTGGTATGTTGTGTTTTTATTTCCATTTGCTTCAAAATATTGTTTAATTTTCCTTATGATTTTTTCTTTGGCCCACTGGATATTTAGAAGTGTGTTTAATTTCCACATATATTGAATTTCCCAAATATTCATCTGTTATTGATTTCTAATTTATTTCCATTTTGGCCAGAGAACATATTTTGTGAAATTCAATCCCTTTATATACATGTATACTTTTTTTTTTAAGTTTTAGTATATGGTATGTATTGGAGAATATTCAGTTAGCACTTCTGAAGAATGAGTATTTTGCTGTTGTTGGATGGTGAATTCTATAGATGTCTTTTTGGTCTTATTTGTTTATAATGTTGTCAAGACATTTATTTCCTTGTTAATCTTCTACCACATTGTCTTATTTATTATTAAAAGTGGGTGTTTTGATGTCTCTAATGATGGTTGTTGAATGTGTATATCTTCCTTCACTTCTTTCAAAGAAGTGAATTCAATATGCAGGAATTTTTTGATTCCTGCATATTGGGGTTCCATTTTTAGGTGCATGTATGTTTATAATTGCTGCTACTTCTTGATGAATGGACACATTTATCATTGTGAAATGTCCTCTGTTGTCTCTAACAAAAGTTTTGTTTTAAAATCTATTTTTGTGAGGTTGAAAGAAAAATGGAAATACAATCTTTCTGACCATGTTTGACTGCCATAGAGTTCTGTGTCATGGGGCTGGGTGGATGAGAAAAGTAGGTAGCCTGTCCTTCACAAAGTAAACCAGTCTCACACTGAAAGCTGGAGGAAAATGAGACCCCAACTTCTTGGTCATGCATGCCCAAAATAAAGCACCGAGGCAGAGCTTGGAGAAGGATGATAAAGCTTCTTATTCTGCCATTCTGGAAAGCTTTCCCTGCACCCTTCTTTTTTTCAAATTTATAGGAGAGACTTATCTGAAGAAATACTACAATGTATAAAAAGCACATAAAGTCTTAATTTCCACACATACAGTGGTAGATTTTACACAATGTGTAATAAAAAACTTTTAAAATCCAGAATGAACAAAGTACTGCACAGTTTGATCACTAAGTCTTTAGTTGATAAGAAAATGTTCACAGCAAAATTGAGTGGAAGTACAGAGTTTCCATCTATTGCCTGCCCACATGCACCCAGACTCCTCCATCATCAACATCCCACACCAGACTGGTATATTTATTACAACCCATGAACCTATACTGACACATCATTAATACCCAAAGTCCACAGTTTACATTAGGGTTCACTGTTGGTGCTGTACCTGCTATAAATTCAGACAAATGTATAATGACATGTATCCACTATTATAATATCATACAGAGTAGTTTCACTGCCCTAAAAATCCTCTGTGTTCTATCTATTCATTCCTCCCTACCCCTTAACACTTAGCAGCTACTGATCTTTTACTGTGTCTATAGTTTTGTTTTTTCCAGAATGTCATATAGTTGGAATAATACTGTATGTAGCCTTTTCAGATCAAGTTTTCACTTGGTGATATTCGTTTAGGGTTCCTCCACGTCTCCTCATGGCTTGATAGCTTAATTCTTTTTTTTTTTTTTTTTTTTTTTTTTTTGCGGTACGTGGGCCTCTCACTGCCGTGGCCCCTCCCGTTGTGGAGCACAGGCTCCAGACGCGCAGGCCCAGCGGCCATGGCTCATGGGCCCAGCTGCTCCGCAGCACGTGGGATCCCCCCAGACCGGGTTATGAACCTGTGTCCCGCGCAACGGCAGGCAGACTCTCAACCACTGCGCCACCAGGGAAGCCCTTGATAGCTTAATTCTTATTCTGTATAATTTTAGATATTTTCTTTTGCATAACAAGAAAATGAGGATTATTCCAAAGATGAATTTATATCTTATAAGTCAAAATATATTTTTCATATAATATGGTTTTCTCTGTTTTGAAAAATATTTCATGTTACCCTAATTTAGCAAGATTTTCTAGCAGTTAATTATGCTTGTGCTTCCAACCATTAGAAATCTCAGACTTTTGATGGATCCACTGAATTCACATCATGCAGTCAGGTTCTTGTGGAAAATTACAGCACATATATTTCTCATCAATGCTGAAGTTACTTTCTGGTTAAGTACTTAAAAAAACAGAAACACTTTTCAATCTTTGAAGCCATTCAGTACCACAGAGAGACAGTAAAATGTAAATGCTTTTAAAGTAATACCTATATAGGTATATATGCATGTATATGTATAATCTGATATATATTATCCACTAATGAAGTTCATTACATAACATTGCTGTAATCTTAATAATGGTCTTGATTACTAACACAGTGAATTTCACTACCTTAAAGAAGAAACAGCATTACATCAACTGTTAAAATAAAGCAAAAACATGCTAGTTACTTATTATCTGTCATATCTTTCATGATACTAACTACTATTATCTCTCTATTAAAAATACATTTTGCATCTATTATTTTTCTGATAATACACTCTTTAATGTTACATAGTAACTGTACATCATAACTATCTTGACAGACCATTAATAAGCCTCAAACATCGTGGTAAAATGGTGAGTTAAAATTGTCACTTCTCGGGCTGCCCTGGTGGCACAGTGGTTGAGAATCTGCCTGCTAATGCAGGGGACACGAGTTCGAGCCCTGGTCTGGGAAGATCCCACATGCCGCGGAGCAACTAGGCCCGTGAGCCACAATTACTGAGTCTGCGCATTTGGAGCCTGTGCTCCGCAACAAGAGAGGCCGCGATAGTGAGAGGCCCGTGCACCGCGATGAAGAGTGGCCCTCGCTTGCCACAACTAGAGAAAGCCCTTGCACAAAAACGAAGACACAACACAGCCATAAATAACTAAAAATTTAAAAAAAGAGTTCCAATTTCAATGGTCAGCTACTCTTACAAATTCCCACAATCAGAAAATGCAAACTTTTAAAAAAAATTGTCACTTCTCTGCCTTCCTTTTCTCTTACTAAGAGCATTCAGAAAATATCTGATTGCTATAAAATGCTTACATGACAATATCTCTCTATGATATAGTTTAAAAGCACTACCAGTTAAACATGACCCATGTGATGAATACCTACTACATTATTAGTAGTTGGAAACATTTTTATTTCTATTCAGCCTTCTATTTTTTATTCATTAAATTTGAATTTGGAGTAATTAATTTTTAGTTCCCCTGAGAAAACAATAACAATATTGGGGACCAAATAATAAATGATCTCAGGTAACTAAACCATGTCATGAGAGTGTCTTACTGCAGCTTGATGTTTCTTGTATCATTATAACAAAGACCAGGCTGTTGCATGCACATAAAACTACACTGACATCCAGACAACCAATTATTCTACATTCTTCAGGCTTCCGTACTAGGTGTTTTTGTTTTGTTTTAGCTAGAATGTCTTTTTCCAATTCTGAATAGCTCACTCTTTGAATACCCAAAAATATCTTTGTAAATTTTCATACCAATGAAATAAGAAATAGTCATGAAATTTCAATTTTACATGTCACAATGATTCAGTATTTAGGTTTCCATGTATCCCTAAAAATTTCTTCCACAAATATATAAATAACATTCCGTCTTTACTTTTTCCTCTCAGAATGTACTTCTATGTGAGTCTTAAAGAGAAGAATAGTGGTCTTGATTTTCCTAATTCATACAGCAGCAGATAGGGGTGTGCAAGGATAAATAGGCAATGTAATCTTCCATCCAGGATAGCACAGAATAGTGGAAGAGATAGACATGTGAACAATTATGACAATTGGATAACTGAAGTAAGAGATAGCTACAAATTACCATGCAAACACAAAATAAGAAGCACCTCAGCATCACTAAGGAGATAAATAACAGCTTCAGATTGGAAGTTACATTTGAGTAATTGTGAATAATGAGTGGAATTTTTCCAGAAAAGTAGTCACTTTAAAAGGAGACTGAAAAAATACATATTCTCAATCAAATCCAAAATCATCAGTTTTATAAGAAGACATATACTAAACCAGAATGTCAGAAACAGTGTTGGTAAATACTTTATTTTGCTGCAGAAGCTAGTTCCTTTACTCTATGACCCATGCAGGACTGGGGAAATATGCAGTTTCTACAAATAACTCCTCAGAGTGACAGGCACAATCATTCTTGCATTGAATATGAAAACTATCAACTCATGTACTCTGCTCTTTCACAGATATATGCTTCAGGATATAAAAGAGATAAAGCAAGAGATTCTGATCTTGAATATTGAACTGTGATATGGAGGCAGAAGTTTAACGTGGTTAAGACATGAAAAATCAACTGGGAACAAATGAGTAAGGTGGCACTCCAGAATCAGGGAGCAAGTGTATCCTGCACGATGTCATATAAGAAGGTCTAGCTTTGGGGTTGGCAGAGGGTTGAGGTGCATGAGAGTTGAAGGCAATATTATTCTTTTTAAATAACTTTATTTATTTATTTTGGCTGTGTTGGGTCTTCGTTGCTGCGGGTGGGCTTTCTCCAGTTGTAGTGAGTGGGGGTTACTCTTCATTGCGGTGCCTGGGCTTCTCATTGTGGTGGCTTCTCTTGCTGCGGAGCAGGGTCTCTAGGTGCACAGGCTTCAGCTGTGCACGTGGGCTCAGTAGTTGTGGCTCACGGGCTCTAGAGCACAGGTTCAGCAGCTGTGGTACATGGGCTTAGTTGTTCCACTGCATGTGGAATCTTCCCCGACCAGAGCTTGAACCCTTGACCCCGGAATTGGCTGGCAGATTCCTAACCACTGTGCCACCAGGGAAGTCTGAAGGCAATTTTTAAAAAGTCAAAATTCATTATATATATATATATATAATATATATATGTATAAATGAAGGCACCTGGAAATCCTGTGAATCCAATAAGCAAAACCTTAGACTTTTGGGCTTCCCTGGTGGCGCAGTGGTTGAGAGTCCGCCTGCCGATGCAGGGGACATGGGTTTGTGCTTCGGTCTGGGAGGATCCCACGTGCCGTGGAGCGGCTGGGCCCGTGAGCCATGGCCGCTGAGCCTGCGCGGCTGGAGTCTGTGCTCCGCAATGGGAGAGGCCCGCATACCGCAAAAACAAACAAACAAAAAAAGAAAAAACAAAAAACAACCTTAAACTTTAATATGAACTATTAGGAATGATTATTCCCATTAAATACTTTCTTCTATCTTTCTACACTTAAAACTAATTACTCAAAGGGGGTTACTTTCTTGGGCATGCTCTCTGGTCTTTTTGCACTTATTTTCTAAAGAGTAGCTATCTTATGGTAATTATTGGACTGAAATTCCACCTCATACACCAGTATAGCCTGTTTACCAGTCTACTCTGATTGGTTCATATGTCCATGCTAATTGGATGGTAGATTGATTCTTATTGGCTGATGCCATTGCAGGTTAGTTGTTAAATACTTTCAATACCTCTCTTGGTTCTGATGGGCATTAAAAATATTAATAATACCATTCATTTTGTTTCATTTAAAAGGTTAACAATTAACTTTCCCCACTTTTACAGCATCTACTTCCATTTCTCCAGTCATTTAAACAGAGTGACAATGTAGTTTCTTTAAATAAAATCTAAAGTTTTGAAGTGTTTAATTTTGTTTCTTTGCTACAGTTTACAAGGGAAGTACTGAGAAATATAGGACCAACATTTTTCAGATAAGTGAAATCATAAATGTTTAGTTATAAAAATACATACATTGATAATACTATATGCAGGCATACACATTTCTAATTAGAAACAGATATAAAGCCCACTGGTAAATTGAAATAATGTTAATTTTTTAAAATAATTTTTCTTTCATCAAGTAAGCAATTATGGCTTAAAATTTCATTTATGTTTTCTACTCTCTAATGTAAGGGACTTTCTTCCTTTTCATACATTTGTAAGAAAGATTTTTTTTTTTTTTGCATATTATGTCAACCAGTACGTGGGCTTGTTAAAAGCTGACAACTATATACATATTTGTATATTATATAAAGTTGGATGTAAATGCATCAAACTTGAATGATATTCTCCAAACTTAAGCATATATACCACCTCATAAAATTAATTCTAGATTATAAAACTATGACTGTATATTATACGTAATATATTTAGTATTTAGTATGAAATATAATAAAATGTTATTCATGAGTTTAAATCAAATGTGCTAGCTCTCTCTCACATAGAAATTTATATACAATTTTTACAATAGCTGACCTTGAAAGAAAAAATAGTATAGAAACCTATTTCCTTCTCTATTTTAAAGACAAGATTGCAAAGTATCCAAGGAAAATGACAACAGACAAATTAGGTAAACTAATTTAAAATGTCAAAAAAATCATTTACTCTTTTCCATCAAAATATGTTCTGAATTGTACTTTTGAAGCTGTTCAATTTGTACATCAGTAAATAACTTTCTCAAAGCAAATTACTTTGGTTTTATTTGAAAATAATGCTTCTCCCACAAAGTCCTCTTTTCTTTCCTACTAAAGGCAATTACATCAGAGTAAGGTCTTTGTTGCTTAAGGATTAAAATGCTTTAGCTACTTAGTCAGACAGTGTGATCATAATTTCCATGTCATGCAGTCAGTTAGTCACTGGGAATTGTAACAGTACATTTTCTGGAATATTGGAATATTGGGTAAAAATGCAGTTGAAAGAAAGAGAGGATAATTAGTCCTGATTATCCAACTCTCTCTCCAGTATCATCAGGACTAGTCAAAGCTTTCCTTACATACTTTCAAGAATCCTACTATTCTCTGATGACCCAAACCCTTCAACTCATCACCTCTTCAACATTAGTGTGAATTATGATCTTTACCAGCAAATGTCCTAGGACACTGCTTTCAGAGGATTTTTAGAGTGGTTGTTGTATATTTCTAACATTTTTCACACACTATAGTTTCTGGAAGTGAGATAAGTGACTTTCAATGGAAGCCAACCAGAGGATGATCCAGATATTGGAATTAGCAGATAAAACCTTACAGTAACTTTTAACAAAGTGTCTAAACAGTTAAAAAAAAATTATGATTGTGGAACAGATGAGGAATCTCAGCAGAGTAATAGAAAAAAAAAAAGCACAAATGAACATTTTAGAGCTAAAATTTGCAACATCTGAACTAAAAAATTCACTGAAGGGACTTAAGGTCAGGCTAAGTATGGTGAAACGTAGGATCAGTGAACATGGAGATAGAATAATGGACATCATTTAATTCACAGAAAAGATAGAAAAATAAAAGCTTGAAAAGAAAAGTGAGGAGAGTCTCAGTGAACGTTCAGACAGTATTAATGGAGGTCCAGAAAAGAGAAAATGGGGCAAAACATTTTTTCAAGAATTAATGACTGAAAATTTTCTGGATGGTAAACACTATCCAGAAGAAATATTCTTCAAAAATAAGGCAAAATGCCATTTTAGAGATAAAAATTGAGAAACATTTTTACCAATAGACCTGTACTTCAGGAAACATTAAAAGAATTCCTTCAGTATGAGCAGTGTTGACACCAGATGAAAACTCAGATTTGTAGCAAGGAATAAAGAGCACCAGAAAGGGAAAATGTGGGAAAATATTTTTAACACATATTTTTGTCTTAATTTATTTAACACATATAATTATTTAAAGCAAATATTATAACTCTGTATGACAGAGGTTAATACACACACACACACACATTCACACACAAATACTGGGAGAGTGGTGAATACTCTGTTTCAAGTTTGTTTTATTTTATATGAAATAGTATAATAGAAACTTTAAGTGGACTCTGATAAGTTAATTGTGTGTAATACAATTCCTAGAGCAAACACTGAAAAAGTGAAATAGAAATAAGAAAGTGAATGCAGTCATAGCTAAAAGTCAATAAAAATTAAAATGGAATGTTAAAGTTAATTCAAATAAATTTCTAAAAATTCCTTGCCCCTACAAGGACATTCAATCCACTGAGGTCCAGCCCATCTACTCTCTCATATATTCTCATTCCTCCTTTTTCATATAGGATTCCAAGACTTCTAAAATCAATCATTCTTTTGCACACACCTTCAACTCCCTTGTCTGTCTGTCTCTCTCTCTCTCTGTTACATTTCTCTTGAAAGCTACCTCCACTTACTCAATGTCTGTGTTTGAGCATTTCAAGATGAAGTGTTGACCATTCTGACTTATCTGAGTTAAATTTATCACTACAACTTCTCATTATGGGTGAGTGAATCTTCTAATTTTCTCTAGTAAAAACACTCTTACTTTTTCGAAAAGGATTTGGCTCTTTACATCTCCATCACAGCCTCTTCCTTTCATACTCACAGATGATGCCCTTGACTTATGTCACTAAGGAAGGAGGAGCAACCAAAGGAAGTGGTTCATCTTGCAATCATTAGATCTCTCATTCTGCCTGGACCCATAACTGTGCCCATATGCCCTTTTGTAAAAATGAATGCCTGTCCTGCATATATAAGGCTAACCACTCCACTTTTGCAATAGACCTCAAATAATCCCCACCTATATGAGAAAAATATTCCAGAAATGAGCTACAATTTTTCCCTTTATCATTTACTAGAACACTTACATCACAATATGTTTTAATAATGAAAACCAATTAAATAAACAAGTAAACAGTATTATAAACAACAAAAAAAAATCACGCTCAAATTGAAATAATGTGATTTTATTTGGGATCTCAGAATTCTTACTGAAATATAGAACTGTACTTCTTTTTAACAGGACACAGAAAGAATGAGGGATAACCTCAACTGTGAGGACTAAATTGTTTCAAATTTTCCTAAAGATTATAGGAAAAAGTATTAATCATATCATTGGTAAGATTTTGGCAAGAAAACAAGTACAACATGAGATGCTTCAAACCGAATTAGGTAAAGATGTATGTGTCTATGTGTGTGTCAGTTTTTCTGGGTGAAATAAATGGCTATGTAAATTTGTGTGCTTTACAGTCACAGAAAAAGAAAAGACAGGAGAAGCTTATTTAATTGCAGGAATAGATTCATAATTACTCATAACTCATAAATATATCTTCTGTATCTTTGAAATGTCAGTAAAACAGAAAAGAAAAAATCAGATTTTATAATTCATGTTTTACAATCAACATAAGGGAATTGCATTTACCTTCTATAAATTACTTCATATCACAGCATCTTTTAAAATTTTCATTAGGCATCATACCAAATTATTAATAAAAGTTCTTTGATTTCTTTTCAGTATTTTTAAAATGCTACAACATCTTTGTTTTACCAGAACTTCAACATCATTACTGAGAGTAAATTTTCATAAGTATGAAAGAAATGTGTTCAGAAATGAGTTCTGTTTAATAGCTAAGAAGTTTAAACTTTTTCCTGCTTTAGAATGTATAAAATGGCTTCTCATTGCCTGTCTGTTAAATCTGAGCTCTTTTCATTGTTTCAGAGACACTCCCTGATTTAGTTCCACTAGACTATGACTTGCTTGTCTTGTCTGTTGCTTCAATCAGACAAGTCATCTCTCAGCCTCCTCACAGGCCACTGCCAGTAAGTTTTACACATGGGTGAAGAGTCTCAGAGAAAATGAGTGACTCTTTAGTTGAGGGAACAAAAGCCAGAGCACCGAAGGCAGCAGAGGCCAGGAACAGAATTCAATGAAGAGAAAGAACATGGAAAAAAACGGTGGAGTGGAGGACAGTAAAATAAGGGAAAGATTTGTTAAATGTAAAAGGAAAAAATAGTTTTTTTTCCTTAAATAAAATGTTTGGCACAATTAATGCTTTGAAATAATCTAATATATATATATATATATATATATATATATATATATATATATATTAGCAAATATTAGACATACTTCAAAAGAGAATTACAAACTAATGATTTAAATTTTAAAATATCTTTCCTAGAGCTGACAGTCCATAGACATGAAGAAAAGAACATTTGGATTTTCACCATGTTTCGCCCTGCCTTTATCCAGGTATGGTCTGAAACAGCAGTTTACAAATGGCAGAGATTAACAAAGAGTTGACTCCAATCATGCTGTCTTCAACTGACCAACCAAAACCAAGAGATACTAAAGGAGGAAATATATCTTACCTGTTTATCTTGTTTTGGGCGTAAATTCACAGAGCTTGCCGATATTTCATCTGAGGCAGGATAAATGTTTCCTCCCTTAAATAAGTACAATGAGAGACAAATGAATTTGCATTTTTATTACATTACACATGCCATACTTGTTTGATCTTATTAGTTGCACTAGTTTGCCTTGATGAGTGCCGTATCTTCGATCTGCTCATTATATGAAATATTAACATTCAAAACGAGCATTTTCTGAATTTACACCTGAGAAAGATTGCTGACTTCAACAACAGTTTCACACTTTTAAGTATGTTCATGGTGACTAACGTTGATGCTTCAGATGGCATAGAGGTTGGATTTACTTCAGTCCTTTAGGATAGTAGGAATTCCAGTCTGAACGGTGAGTGACACTGGAGAAAATGGAAAGTTATGAGAGTCCTAGGAAGTATGACCATGCATAATTCAGGAATGGAACTCTAGCAGGGACTGGGAAACAGCAGGGTATAGGGGAGTGAGTCTAGCAGTGGTCCAGGAGGCTTCTCTGCACCCTATGAGAATCTTTTACACTATCTCTAAATTGCAAAATGAAATGGAAGTATGATTGCACTGTATCTCTGCTACAAACTTAACAAAGTAGCACAACTACTTAGAAAAAGTTAGCTAGTATTTGCTACATTAAAGAGTAACTCTGGCTGTTTGTTTGCTTGCTTGTTTTTAAATCCCATTAATTATTTATTTTTTTCTCAGCCTCAGGTTACATTGTCAATAGATATCAGACTCTTTATGAGGGAGACGTCTTTTCCAATGTCATTTTATTCAAAACACTTAAAAATATAATGATTATCTTCATTGAAAGCTCCCCCTTCTCCCTCAGAAAACATTACTGTATGAGATAAGCAATGTCTTTTAGGAAACATTATAAACTCACTACATTCGCTCACATTTTTCCCCATAATGAGTGAGTTTAACAATGATATTAAAAATGAGGTGAGAAAGAAACACAATTTCAGAAGGCAGAGCATAGCATATATACGGGTGTTGCTTGTGAATGAAGTTATGTTTATGTCACTGATAGTCAATTTCAGCACGTGCTGTCCTGAGGTCTACAAGCTGGACAGAAAACTGGAAAACAAGATCAAGCTATGTGGTGTGATTGTTAACTGCTGGGAATCAATAAGAGGAGATAGCTCATGCTGGCACATCTCAATCAGAAGTGGAGTGGAAACACAGGAGGTGGGTGTACCAAAGGTAGGCAGCTTTGCAAGCAAAGCCCCAGGAGCGGCTCATTCACTGCACTCAGAGATGTGCCTTTTGCAGTTGTTTACTGTAAAACTTGGGGATTTTACAGTAGAATTTTTCTCACTAAAGCACAGAGTTGTCACTGATTTTGGATATAATGTGTAGAAATCACAGCCAAAAATTAAAATTGAGAGGACCCTCTGAAATACCAGTAGGATGGATGATTCTGTCTAAATTCATTCCAGGTATAGTTAGTACAAGCTTTTTAGGGTACTTGGTATGTGAAAGGCATTGGGCTTGGTGTTAAAATTAAAAGGATGGATGAAACTAATTATTGTTCTCAAACAGCCTACTTTGCAAAGGAAAGAAGTTCAGATCAATTAACATTTTGATATGTTTTGGTAAATAACACAGTTGGCTTACACAAAGGGTTCTGTGGGAGGACTATCTACTATGTCAGACCAGTAGGAGAGCTTTGAGGGTCACCCCTTGTGTAATATTTTGCTACACAAATAGGTTTAAAAAAGGTGCCTGTGTTTTAAGGCATAATAATGAAATTAGGCACTGTTATGACAAAAACATTCATAAGAGTAAGTGGGGGAAGCTGAGGTCCTCATCAGAGCGGGATGATGTAATCTGATGTACGTGAAGGCATCTGGTACCCATGAATCACAGCCCTTTGTAGGTAGATCAGGGATAGGTAAACACTTCCAGATGGTTTACCAAACCAAAATTGACTGACAAAGACTGTTAGCTTAATCAATTTAGTTTAGTCTAAAATTTTATTTATGTATTTATTTTAGGATGGTGGTTCATAGGTGGAACATAATAACTTCAATGACCTTGGGACTCAAATGATAGTTCGAAGTAGATAGTTGGAAATATTGCCTCGAGCAAATCAGGAACGCCTCCTGAGAATTTCTGCGGTAGTTTCTGTATCCAGGAGTAGGATACATCAGGAGATTTACGGGGGAATAGAGCAGAAGTGTCAAACGCTTCTGAGATAGATATTCAAGGCAAAGGTGTGATGAATAAGAGCACTGGGATTGCTCTGGGATGGCACTGGGATTCCCTTTTCCCCAGGGCATGTACAATACTATTATACTGTATTTTTTTTGTTGTTCTTTTGTTTTGTTTTATACCCTAACCTACCTATATTTTTGTCTTTTCTTTCCTAGATTTGAGTTCTCAGAAGCCAAGGTCCTCTTCTAAATGTCCATCTTTTCCCAACACAGTGTTATGAAATGTTATGCTAAGGAAAATGAAGGGCAAAGCCTTCTGTGTCTGACTGGAGGTAAACCTTGGTCACAGTTTCACTAACACTTGGACACTGCAGGTAAGTGGAGCACTCATCTGTGCAATACATGGGTAATAACCACGCACATAGCCAACAGGTTGTCCTCTGTTGATCAAGTTCGTACATGCAGCACATTGAACAAACCATATATTCTGAAGCACACATTCACAATGATTGAGGAAAAATGACAAGACAAAATATTGAAAAGCTAAATTTGATATAAATTGTAGATTTCTGATTCTTTCAACTGAAGTAAATACCTATACACAGAGTAATACAAAATGATAGATTTATACTTGCAAATCAGGGAAAGGTACTGGCTTGAAGTCTAACAGACCATGTTCAAAACCACGCTCTGCCTTTGCTGGCATCTGACCTCCAGCCACTTACTTAACCAAAGCCTCGCTCACTCCACACGACAACTGGACATCCTCACACAAGTTGACATTCAATGAATCTTGACTATTATTATTTTTCTGCAAGTGGTACAGATAAGGTGTTTCACTATATGTTTCTGAGGATGAACTCACAAGTTAAGTTTCAGATATTAGAAGCTCTTTTGGAAAAGTAAGATAAACACATGAGAAATTTAATTTGGGAAGCAACAAAAATGTGTATGTGTGTGTCTTTTGTTTGTATATATTACTCTAAGTATATTAGAGGTAAAGATACTACATGGTTAATGTAGCCATAAGAATAAAAATATAACAATAAAATACAAGGAATACATGACAATGGAGAAAAATAAATATGCAATCTAACCTTGAAAAAGGTGTAGCAAATGTCACCAACTTCACAGATATTGTGGTATGATAGAGACCGAGAATAATCTGATTTTTCAGCCCAGATTGGGTTAAGTCAAAAATAATACCAAAGCTTACTCAAAATTAAAGAATCTGATAGCAGATGGGGCCTAAACATTCCTTACCATAGAGGTCAAGACAATATTGAAGGACACTTTAACGGAAGAGCTGGGAGTCCACCTATATGAAGGTATCCTAAGGACAATGATGATTTCTAGTCCCTACTTCAGAGCAGGAATTGGATATAGAAATGAGTGAAGTCTGGCAGTATGTGGGCTGGACAATGGGATAGTATGTGACAGTTGTTCTTGCCTTTGACAATCTTAAGCTACACCACTAACTGAGCTTATGATGAAGCACCTTCTGTGTTTTTATTATATTCAAGCTTATTTTCCTGTAACAAGTATTTTTTCAGACATATTTTCTTAAAGGATTTGAATACTATTTCATGGAGAACAACTAATGACCATGTAGTTGGTGTTGACATTTTTATAAATGTCTCAGTATTTCAAAATAGAACATTTTGTCATATATATGATATTCAAAATATGTCCAGACTCGGTATGCCATAAATATTTGTCACACTCAAGAAATCAAAGCATAGCTAATGCATACAAAAAATAAAATTTTTCTTCATTTTCAGAAAAATTTTAGTCAGCAGTATTCATTTTTACTTGTCTAGTTTTACAATAGAATCATTTATAAGATTCTTTTTTTTTTTTTTTTTTTTTTTTTTTTTTTGCGGTACATTGGCCTCTCACTGCTGTGGCATCTCCTGTTGCAGAGCACAGGCTCCAAACGCGCAGGCTCAGTGGCCATGGCTCACGGTCCTAGCCACTCTGTGGCATGTGGGATCTTCCCGGACCGGGGCATGAACCCATGCCCCCTGCATTAGAAGGCACACTCTCAACCACTGCGCCACCAGGGAAGCCCCATTTATGAGATTCTTATCTCAACCCATCCATCAGTCTGTGTAATTTGTGAGCAAAATTTTATGTAAGGGAAATGTATGGCATCAGGGTTACTTTTTCTAGCATTATTTGTTCTTCTCTTTTATTTATTCTTAGGCCACCTCTCTAATCTCTGTAAGGTCTTAAATCATTTCTGATTAAAATTTACTATCTTGAGAGTATAATTTAGATTTCACCTCCATTTTCCTCTCAGCAACATTTAAATAAGGGAAACAAGAGAGGGATCTCTGTTTATCACCTAGTTTATCATTTTAGAGATTCCCTATTAGTTTTGATTAGAATTTGTACTGTTTTCCATAATATGGATCACACTTCATATCAATGTCAATCCATAGAGTTATTTGAAAACTTTATAAAATATTTCACTAGGTGGAAATTCAGGGACCATAAGTGTAACAGATGAAAAATTTGAAGTTGATGGATGTTATACAATTTGCCCAAGAGTTAGTTGGCATAAGAACTAGAAATAAGACCATTATATTCTGAGTTAATCTACCAAACAGTCAGTAGGTAAATATGGACAACCTACCAAAATTATTCTAGTTTTTCATTTTATTCTCTATGAGTTTTGCATTTTTCCACTTTAGCTGCAATTTCATGCTGCCTTTTTCCCCCCTATATTTGATAACATAAGTTTGGCACTGATTTAGAGGAGAACAGCCAGGACAATTAATAGGGATAGAAAAAAAATAGAGGGCGTAACTCAGAGATGGTAAACGTACAGTTCGGGGAATTCCTGAGGAAACCTCCCCACCAAGACCCTACCACAGTTTTGATTTCTTTTCTTCTTCCTTTTGCTACCTCATTTCTCAGCCATCAGTTTTGTTACATTATTCTCCTTAAAGTATCACAGAGTTATTAACATTTGGGGGCATATCCCAATCTATATGTTTATATAATACACTGATAGAAAAGAGTAACCATAAAACATGCTATAAGCAATGTGTTGATGCTTTTTTTCATGCACGTCTTCTTATCATTCCACTCATTTCATATTTTGTTTTCCATCATGTGATGAACATTTCCCTTATTTTGTAATGTTGCTTGGAAAATGATTCATAGCCCAAGGTTATGACCAGAGAGTATAAAGGGAAATTTGTTTCAAAATGCCATTTTTGTGATCTAAACCCCTAATGTTTCCAAAGCAACTTGGGAACATTGGAGCTATTCAGTTTTGGTTCACAACAGTCAGTCTCCTCAAAGGTTGCATTGTGTTCTGCTTTTATGAATTACTTGCCTTCTCCAAACTCATAGCCACATTCATTTCCAAACTTCAGTATCATTCTACTCAATTCTCCTAACAAACAATAAAATGTAATTTTTTTGCCTGTTCAGACAGTAATTATCAACTTTAAGTTAAACAAGAATCAATATTCCTTACAGAATGAAATGCAAAAGCCAATTTGAGCATATTTCTTAAATCTATAACATGTGAAATCTGGACCACTTGCCGAATAGGATTCTGATTTCTCAGGAAGGTTATTATACATTTACCATTCAACCATGGCAGGAATCAACTTCATCTTTGTGAAATATAAAATAAAACAGGATAATTATGAATCATGTTTCTAAAACAGATAGTTCTCTATAGTTGTTACACATGAAAACTAATAATTCAGTGACTGATTTCATAATACTCTTTAGCCAGTAAGATAAGAGCATAGAATGTCCTTGAGTTAAAGGCTCAAACTGAATAGAAAGATCATGTCTTCTAAACTTGAAAGAAGAAATCAAGAAGGTTCAGTTAATTTAAGCAAAAAACAGCTGCTCATACTGATAAATATACTTTTCAGCTACCAAGGAGTGGCAGAGCAAGGAAGAAACATATACATTTGAGAGGAAAAAAATCATAGGAATGGAAGTAGTGTTTGTATTGATTATAAACGCTTTAATTATTCCCAATATGGGCGCTGAACTGAGAGCAGCATTTCGTTTTGGCTAAACTATTTAGTCAAGCAAAGGCAATAGAAATCAGCATTTGTTTCTTTGCTATTTCATTTTGTTTGTTTTGCACACATTTGTTTTCTTTCTCCTGGAGAGTCTGATTTCTGTGTAACTGGGGACAGGCAGTTGGGCTGTTGGTTAGGAAGTTGGTGCTTGCCCAGAAAGTTAGATTCTTCAAAATAAACATGGGGCCCAAGGTATACCATGTGCCATGCCATATTGCTATAGAATCAATCTATCCAGTGCAAATCATGAACAAAATATTAAAATGAGTATCATATAAGATGCACTGCCTTTGCTGTCTGATAGACCTAAATTTGAATCTCAATTCAGTTTTTCACAAGCTATGTAGGTGCCATTTAAGAAACATATTTACCCTAATGTCTTATCATTAAAACAAGGATATTACATTCTACATCAAAGAGCTGTTGCAAGGATAGAAAATAATATAAGTAACATTAACTAGGACAGTAACAAATACATCAACTTTCCTTCCATCTTGTGCAAACGATTCTATAAGGTATGCCTACTAGATGCTCCACTGAGTTGAGATTTTATTTATTGCAGATTTATTTATGTTTAACCTATTTATGGTAGATTTATGGTAAGCTCTATTTATTTTATGTATCTACACAAGAGTTATTATTCCCAAAGCAACCTAATTCACATCTAGAGAATTATATAGCTGCTGAGAAAGTCAGTTCTCTGTAGCTTTTATAAATTGGCTCAACTAGGGACACATTTACTTAGTTTTAAAGAAAATCATAATTCTTCCAATTAACTAAGAAACATAAAACAAAACTTGACAAGTCAACACTTAGATAAGGCTGTGTTTGGATGACATTTAAAATCAGACACTGCTACTGAACATATGCTGAAGATTATCACAAATTAAAGCTTTTATGGGGTCTTCTTCCATCGGTACATTTGTTACTTGTATGTTTCTTAAAAAGCCACAATTTTCTTGTTTGTATACGATCTGGGATGCAATAAATGTTTTGGAAAGTTAAGCACACTAAATCCATTTAGCTTTGGCAACATCTGAATGTCTGTGTTTCCAAGTTTTATATTGATTCAGGAGCCTCCATTAATGTTTCTGAAATCTGAGAAAACAAGACAATAAGCTGTTTTATTCTTTTTTTTCTGTGTCATCACTCATAAAATGTCAAGAAGAACTTGTTTTGAATGTTATGCAATTTAACACATCACATATCATTGTCATCATAAAATAATAGCATGAGTCTTATTTAGAGATACCTAAGCACACCCCTCTTATATGTGGAACTTTCAGAGCAAAGGAAAAGATATTTACTTTTTGGTTAAGAGAGTATGTTATGGAAAGTGATATAGAGCATCTTTAATGAACAAATACATTTGATTCAAAATGTCACATCTTTTTGTTTCCAGCTCCTCTACTGAATAGAGACATTGTTAAATTACATTCAGTGTAGGACATCATATATTCATTGTGACCTAAATCTGTTTCTTTAACCAATATTTGTTATGAAACAATCAATATGCTTTCAGCAGATACAGTGTCTTTAGTTGGAAAGTTTATAAAGCATATTGTAAAATACAGAGGTAGAGAATATTTCATTTCTGAATGATCTGAATATGAATATACCTGAATATGAATACACTTGAATAAAAATATATCTGAAACAAACTAAGAGCAATATATCATTCTTTTTTTTTAATTGACTGAATTGTGTTCTCTCAAAATTTATATGCAGAATCTGTAATCCTCAATGCCACTGGATTTAGAGACAGGACCTTTAAACAGGTAGTAAAGGCTTAATGAGGTCACAAGGGTGGGACCCTAATCCAATAGGACTGGTGTCCTTATCAGGAAAGGAAGAGACACCCGGGAGGTATGAGACAGAAGAAAGACGATATGAAGACACAGCAAGATGGTCATTTGCAGCCAAAGACAGAAGTCCCAGAGAAATCAAATCTGCCAACACCTTGATCCGGCACTTCCAGCCTCGAGCTCTGTGAGAAAATAAATTTCTGTTGTTTAAACTAATCAGTCTATGGTATTTTGTTTTGGCAGCCCTAGCAAACTAATACAGTATTTAACTTTTTTCAATATAGAAGGTCGTTGACTTATCGATGGCTTGACTTACAATTTTTTTGACTGGACAATAGTGCAAAAGTGATACATATTCTGTAGAAACCCTATTTCGAATTTTGAAACTTGATTTTTTCCCAGGCTAGCAACATGTGGTATGATCCTCTCTTGTGATGCTGAGCAGTGGCAGTGAGCTGCAGATTCTAGGCAGCCACAGGATCCCAAGGGTAAACAACCAATATGCTTACAGCCATTCTGTTTTTCACCTTCAGTACAGTAGTCAATCAATTATATGAGATATGCAACACTTCACTATAAACCAGGCTTTGTGTTAGGTAATTTTGTCCAACTGAAGGGTAATGAAAATGTTCTGAGCACGTGTAAGGAAGGCGAGTCTAGGTGTATTACATGCATTTTCAACTTACAATATTTTCAGTTTACACTGGGGTTATGGGAACATACCCCACTGTAAGCAGAGGAAGGTCTGTATTTAAGTATTTTAGTTGGGATTAACCTCTTAGTTTATTTTTTAATCCTTATTTATTTGGATTATGACTATTGATTTATAACCAAAACAAAATTCAGAATTTTGTTTGAAAATACGTTCATATCAGCTTAAGTAAAGCCATTAGATTAGCAACATTTATTGAATGCCAAATATTTTTCATGCATTGTAACAGGTTCTAAAAACACCAAGATTAATTAAGCATAATCCTTGTCCTCAAGGCACATATGGCCTAATGAAAGATACTGACAAGCATTCCATTATTTATATCCAGAGCTGCAGCCAGGAATCAAGTTGAGAATCCACTTGAATCTAAGCTTTATTCATAGGTGATATGGAGAAGTGTCTGATGAATTGGTGGGCAGGTTATATTAGCCACCTCTTCCCAGACCACTAAACTCTAACAGGAAAAGGAGACACATACGTTCCCGGAACAAAGTCTCATCTGTCAGCAGCATCAGGGTCCCTTCAAAAGGTCTGTTTCATTAGCTTACTACATATTTGTTGCAGAAGTAAGACATCTGCTGGAAAGGCATGTTGCCTTCTGCTCTGTCCTGAGTAAGCTTTCATGACTAGGGGACAAATCCTGACTTTCAGACTTGAGAGATATTTTGGAATAAGTCATAAAAATATTCCACCCCACGATTAACAATATATTCCTTGCTAATATTACTCCCAGATACATCCCATCCCTACTCAATATACCAACCAATATTGAAAACACAGCTTGCAAATCCCAGATGATTTCTGCTACCTGAAGACAATTCCGTTGATTTGACTACTCACTCTTTGTTTTCTAGCAATTGTCTGTGTAGGGAGGGTGGGGGAATGGCTTTCTTCACATTTTCAGGATAAGTGCCTTGGGGACATTTTTGAATAGCAGTTTTCAGGCTCTGTAAAACCGATAACTGCCCTTTATGAGGAAATTAATTGGAGTTACCAAAGTCAAAGACTTTACTTCCAGGGCTTCCCTGGTGGCGCAGTTGTTGGAATCTGCCTGCTAATGCAGGGGACACGGGTTCGAGCCCTGGTCTGGGAGGATCCCACATGCCGCGGAGCAACTAGGCCCGTGGGCCACAACTACTGAGCCTGCGCGTCTGGAGCCTGTGCTCCACAACAAGAGAGGCCGCGATAGTGAGAGGCCCGCGCACCACGATGAAGAGTGGCCCCCGCTTGCCACAACTAGAGAAAGACCTCGCACAGAAACGAAGACCCAACACAGCAAAAATAAATAAATTAATTAATAAACTCCTACCCCCAACATCTTCTAAAAAAATATAGTTCCAAATATCACCTTGCCATTGGAATGGTAGTGTCACATTTCCCTTTCCTGCATGCATGCTGGGTGTTAGACATGAGACCACAGAGAAAGCACAGTCAGAAACAAGGATGTATACCTACCCAAGCAACAAACAGCAGCCTGAGGAAATCACAGGTGAGACAGCTGTTCTCTCTTTTCTTTTATATAAATTTATTTATTTTATTTTTATATATTTTTGGCTGCGTTGGGTCTTTGTTGCTGCACGTGGGCTTTCGCTAGCGGCCGCGAGCAGGGATTTTTCTTCATTGCAGTGCTCGGGCTTCTCATTGCGGTGTCTTCTCTTGTTGAGGAGCATGGGCTCCAGGCACGCGGGCTTCAGTAGTTGTGGCTCACAGACTCTAGATTACAGGCTCAGTAGTTGTGGCGCACGGGCTTAGTTGCTCCGCGGCCTGTGGGAATCTTCCCAGACCAGGGCTCGAACCCGTGTCTCCTGCATTGTCAGGCAGATTCTTAACCACTGCGCCATCCGGGAAGTCCCTGCTGTTCTCTTGAGTTACTGAGTATTCCAGATGTCACAAAGATCCTTCTGTTAATTCATAGTCTTGGCTTCACTTTTATTTACAAAAACCCCTTAAAGAAAAAAAAAGTATCCTTCATTTGGCTGTGATGATATAGGTCAAATATTGGTATTACATTTGGGAAATATTCCCTTTAGTCCTCACAGGAAGTAGGAGAAGGTACCTGTGCCTTTCAGAAAAGGCACTTATTTTAAGGCTACAAAAGAATAAAATCACCAAAGAAATTTCTAGGATGAAAGATTCAGAATTAGTAATGCCCGATTCCTACATTTGGTTGTGTGCGTTGACAGCCATCATTGATATAGGGAATATAGCTACAACAAAAGAGTTGGAGTGAAGAATAACTCAGCCTGAGATTTGCATTTCAGATGCCTGGAAAAGCAAATTCAAGAGCTTTAACATACTGGTGGCTACACAGAACTTAGTAAGTAGACCGTAGTTAGGCAATCAGGACTCTGCATAGAAGTAGTAATTGTACTTCAATATGCTCTATAAGATGGAATAAGTCCTTGGCCAAGTAATTGTGTATGTAGAGAGGAAAAGGAAAGAGCTTACAAGAGAATCCTGGGTTGCAGTAAAAACCAACAATAAACAAAGACTAAGGGGTTGGGGGTGGAAGGCAAAGGAGTAGAAAAAAGGAGAATAAAAAGGTTCAGAGGAGAGAATGATGTCAAGCCAATCATGGGAAATGAAGATTTCAAGGAGGAAGAAATGTTTCACCGAATTCACCTACTGCAGAATCTAATGTCAGTTAATAAGCAAAAGGGCCCTTTGGTGTAGGAATGAAAATGTAACAGTGCACAGTGCTGAGCAATGCAAAATGCACTGTCTTTGGGGTCAGAAAGGTTTAGAGTGAAAGTATGGTTTGATAGTTTCTAGTTCCAGGACGACCAACAAGTTACCCTTTTTCAAACCTGAAATTCTCGCTCTATAAAATAGGGGTAATAGTCTCACCTTCTTTTCCAGGGGAAAGGTAAAGAGTAAATGCAAAGAACTTGAGAAGTAACATTTCGCAGGTAGATTTCAGCTTGCCCTTTGAATGTTATCAAACATCTCACAAAGAAACATACTTAACTCGATAAGAAATTGGGTTGAACCCATAAGCTGCTTCTATTTCAACCTACAACCTCTGTGTCAAAAATGAGGTGGAGCTTGGATCCAGAATTGCTCAAATTCTGCCATCCATTTTCATTTCCCTTTCTCAATGCATGAAGTGTGAACACAAAATCTTTCAATTCAGGACTACGTGAGTCAACTACTTTTCAATTTCTAAATCTAGTCTTGATGAGCATGTGGAGAGGAATGTTCTCCCTGCTTTCCTCCTTCTCTGTCTTCCCTCCTCTGCCTCCTTCCTTCCTCTCTGCCTCCCTTCCCTCCTTCTTTCTTTCCTTCCTTCTTTTTTATTTTCTTTGGAAGGAAGACACAATTATTTTTTTTGTTTTTGTTTTTTTGTTTCTTTGTTTTTTTATTTTTTTTATTTTTGTGATACGCGGGCCTCTCGCCGTTGTGGCCTCTCCCGTTGCGGAGCACAGGCTCCGGACGCGCAGGCTCAGAGGCCATGCCTCACGGGCCCAGCCGCTCCACGGCACGTGGGATCTTCCCGGACCGGGGCACGAACCCGCGTCCCCTGCATCGGCAGGCGGACTCCCAACCACTGCGCCACCAGGGAAGCCCTATTTTTTTAACTGAAAGATGTTATGCAAATTGAAAATAAAGCCTACATTTGGTTTTCCTCTGATTTCTAAGTTGGAGTTTTTAGTAAATCTTTTTTTTTTTTATGGATCTTTAATGGAGTATAATTGCTTTACAATACTGTGTTAGTTTCTGTTGCACAACAAAGTGAATCAGCCATATGCATACACATGTCTCCCTATCCCCTCCCTCTTGAGCCTCCCTCCCATCCTCCCTATCCTACCCCTCTAGGTCATTGCAAAGGACCGAGCAGATCTCCCTGTGCTATGCGGCTGCTTCCCACCAGCCAACTATTTACATTCTGTAGTGTGTATATGTCGATGCTACTCTCACTTTGCCCCAGCTTCGCCCTCCCATCGCATGTCCTCAAGTCCATTTTCTTTTTTTTTTTTTAAGCTGTACGCGGGCCTCTCCCGTTGCGGAGCGCAGGCTCAGCAGCCATGGCTCACGGGCCCAGCCGCTCTGCGGCATGTGGGATCCTCCCAGACCGGGGCACGAATCCGTGTTCCCTGCATCGGCAGGCGGACTCTCAACCACTGCGCCACCAGGGAAACCCCTCAAGTCCATTTTCTATGTCTACCTCTTTATTCCTGCCCTGCAACTAGGTTCATCAGTACCATTTTTTTTTTAAAGATTCCATATATATGCATTAGCATATGGTATTTGTTTTTCTCTTTCTGACTTAACTTCACTCTGTATGACACTCTAGGTCCATCCTAGAGTCTATAAATAACTCAATTTCATTTCTTTTTATGGCTAATATTCCATTGTATATATGTGCCACATCTTCTTTATCCATTCATCTGTTGATGGACACTTAGGTTGCTTCCATGTCCTGGCTATTGTAAAGAGTGCTGCAATGAACATTATGGTACATGTCTCTTTTTGAATTATGGTTTTCTCAGGGTATATGCCCAGCAGTGGGATTGCTGGGCCGTAGGGTAGTTCTATTTTTAGTTTTTTAAGGAACCTCCATACTGTTCTCCATAGTGGTTGTATCAATTTACATTCCCACCAACAGTACAGGAGGGTTCCCTTTTCACCACACCCTCTCCAGCATTTATTGTTTTTAGGTTTTTTGATAATGGCCATACTGACTGGTGTGAGGTGATACCTCATTGTAGTTTTGATTTGCATTTCTCTAATAATTAGTGATGCTGAGGATATTCATGTGCCTCTTGCCATCTGTATGTCTTCCTTAGTGAAATGTCTACTTAGATCTTCTACCCAGTTTTTAACTGGATTATTTGTTTTTTTGATATTGAGCTCTATGGGCTGTTTGTAAATTTTGGAGATTAATCCTTTGTCAGTTGCTTCATTTGCAAATATTTTCTCACATTCTGAGGGTTGTCTTTTCATCTTGTTTATAGTTTCCTTTGCTGTGCAAAAGCTTTTACGTTTAATTAAGTCCCATTTGTTTATTTTTGTCTTTATTTCATTACTCTAGGAGGTGGGTTAAAAAAAGATCTTGCTGTGGTTTATGTCAAAGAGTGTTTTTCCTATGTTTTCCTCTAAGAGTTTTATAGTGTCTGGTCTTACATTTAAGTCTTTAATCAATTTGGAGTTTATTTTTGTGTATGGTGTTAGGGAGTGTTCTAATTTCATTCTTTTACACGGACTGTCCAATTTTTCCAGCACCACTTATTGAAGAGGCTGTCTTTTCTCCATTGTATGTTCTTGCCTCCTTTGTCGTAAATATGCAACTCCTTACAAACAGAATAAAACACAAAACAACAACAACAAAAAAACAAGGTGGCTATGACTCTACCTTTAAACAGAGGTACATTCAAAGAAATGGCAGTCTGACCAAAAATTATTCAAAACAAAATTGTTTTATTTGATCTAAGTCTATGGAGAAAACGCTGAGCAGGTACTGAATTTCTGTACAGATCGTAAAAGAGCAACAAACCTCTAAAAGTCCTTACTCCGTCTTTGTTGCCAAGTCAGGGCAGAGACGGAGGTAAGGCAAGTGAGGTATGAACCTTAGGTATAAAGTTTAAGTAGGCACTGGGAATCTCAAAAAAAAACATAAATTGTATTTATTTCAATGCACTATTGAAAAATCAAAGTTAATGTCAAAGAAAATCATGATGAACAAAATACTGAGATTTTACATAAGGATGGGATCCAGTCTTGCACAATTCACCTCCCTTGTGTCACCTCTAGTCCTCGCTCTTCTGTTGCTCCAAACTTCTTCTCTCACACATATGCTGACAGCCTCTCCAAATTCTTATTCTTGGTGCACACTATGCTACAAATACACACACACACACACACACACACACACACACACACCACTTCTCTTTTTAATTCCACTTGAGTTTGTTCTCTCATTTAGCCTCCTTTCTTTATCATATATTAGCTGTTTTTGGCATAATATCCATAAAATCCTCTTGGATTTCTCTAATTTTTTAACCCCCTTTATTAACTGTATTTGGTACAATAAAGGTGGGACCAGTGACTGACCCAGGGAGAAAGACTCTTGTCTTTAGAGGAATTGTATCTAGGATTTATGATGAGAGAGATGTAAGATAGAGTAATAAATGATAATGGTAAATGAACTTACATTCATAAACACGTGTTCATTTTTTCAGCACTTTCACACATGGTATGTTGTGTGTTCCTTCTCTGTGACTGACATAAGGAGGGTATTATTACTACCCCTATTTTACAGATAAGAAAGCTGAGGCAAAGAGAGGTATATTTCCTTGTTCACCTATTTAAAAAGCATCTATGCTTATCAGATAAGTTGTGTAAC
Source organism: Hyperoodon ampullatus (assembly GCF_949752795.1). Classification (NCBI taxonomy): domain Eukaryota; kingdom Metazoa; phylum Chordata; class Mammalia; order Artiodactyla; family Ziphiidae; genus Hyperoodon; species Hyperoodon ampullatus. The sequence goes on from NC_136926.1 coordinate 79,711,187, forward strand.
CTGATCCTTTACTCACTGTTTTTTATTTAGAATTCCATATTTGTAGAAAAAGTTAAGATTTTGACTCATAATTGGAGAATTATTATTCATGTGAATGCTTCCTGTGTGTTGTGAGAAATTTGATAATGGAATAGACTAGGTGAATATGCTGCCATATAACAGCAATTATTCTGACTCTGCCTAATAAAACAAAAGTATACAATACGTTTGTGTCTGTTTCCAAACAGCTTGGACAGCAATGATGGTACGTGCTGTCAAAAAAAAAAAAAAAAAAAAAAGCACCATCCAAAAATAGTTTTCTTGTCTTTTGGGTTGATTTATCTGTCAAAATGATGAACCAATTGTGCAAAGAAAATCAGCATTTAGGGAGTATCTTTTTTACCTGTCACAGCGGTCTGTCCTGCCAAAGTGTAAGCTGATAAAAATGCCTAAAGTCTCTCCTTATCAGCCAACTATAGTCCTGATTTTAAAGAAGGAAAACTAAGTGCAGAGCAAGATGCTCAGGAAGTAATATAATGAAGTGAGTCCTGAAAATAAAGGAAGCAATCGCTTTTTAAATCTATGTCTATTTTACAATTTCTTTTAATTAAAAGAAAATAAGGGAAAATCAGAATGACAATGATTATTAATAACCCATTTCTCATATATTAATCCATACTTGATACCAAACTCTATACCAATGTGCTCATATAAGTGTTCAAGTGGTAGCCATTAAGGAAAAGGGTCATAGCCCTCTGGAATGCACCAAAAAATGTATCAAATTATTTTCTAAAATAGCCCAAAGCAGCTCAAGTAGTTTCAGATTGCTTCAGGCATTCTTAAATTCCTAACTGACAAGTGTTATGGAATTTAGCTGTAATCATCTTTTCATTCAAGAAAAAGTTAATAATTGCAAAGAAATAGAAACTAGCTTCTCATATTTGCACATTTTAAAATGGAGAACAAAGTGTACGATGCCCTTCAGATAATTTATCTTTGACCAAAAATGCTAAATAATGCTGACTAGAGAAAACTAACAGAACAGATTCCTTCAGACAGTTCTGACTCTAGAAGGCATAACCTTCTTTAACGACAGCAACTGGGAAAAGAACTGAGACAATAGTTGTATTTGGGTGAAAATTATCATACTTGTATACAGATTTCTGAAAAATAGTCTCTGTTAACTCACTAAGAATCAAGCAAAATAGATTAATGTGGTTTATTGAACCTGAGTCATTTAATAAAACTAGAACTCATACTAACATGTAGTAGATCCCATTATAGCTACATATTGCTGAAAATAATTTGGTATATTTTCCATATTCATTGACAACCAAGGATCCGACTGTGTTCCATAAATGATTTGGGAACAACCTTGAAGGCAAAAAAATGTGTCTTCTATCTCATATTCACTTAGGGTAAATAGGCTGTTAAAGATCTCACATCTCTTCCTATCCAAGAATATTCCAGAGAGATAATCATTCACATTCAGCGTGAACTGCGGCTAATAGCAGAGCGCTTACTAGGCAGCTCTTCCATTGTCAGGGAACTGTTATCCTTCTTTTTTTTCATTATTTTGAGCCAAAATCTGCAAACCTTATACATTCTTCTCATTGTTCTTAAGTCTGTCTTATCAGACAGCTTTAAATAATTATGGGATTTTTCCAAATATCAGATCATCAAAATCTGGAAGCTGCTATCACAACTCTTCCCTGTCTTCTAATGTAACCATTTAAATATCTCCAATTTCCTCAACTGTTGAACTTATAGCATATAAATTAGACATCTAAACTCTGTGTCAAACTCCAGATTTCATTTTTGTATGTTTTCAAGTTTGTGAAACACAGGGGTGATCATAGAAATTCAAACATATTTATATAAAAATAGAATTGATTTCAAAACTAATACAGTAGAACTGAGCTCCTGACAAGATATTCCTCCCCGCCTCCCTCTCTTTCCATTTTTAATATGGTGGAAATTATTTCTTCTTTCAAAATGTATTCAAATTCTGATCACCTCTTACTTCCCTCATTGCTATGACATGGGTCATCATCATTCGCTGGATTATTGTAAATAACCTCTTCACTAGGCCGCCTGCAACTTCCCTTGTTATCTTATCAAAGCATAGTTTCTTCTCCCCACCTGCAGTGATCCTGTTAAACCATATGTAGGCTCAGGTCACTGCTTTGCTCTGTTTGCACAGAGAAAATAACAGTCTTTCTGGTAAACTTCAAGGCCTATCATGATGTGCTCCCTCTTCCCTCCAATGTTACCTCCCTGAGCTCATATTCCAAGACCTTGCCTTCCTCCTCTCACTCTGATCTATGTACCTTCTATGGAGTTGGACAAATACATATGACACCATATTATCATGCAGGTTAGCTTCACCAACCCCCAAAAGAATTCTCTATACTCTGCCTATTTCATCTCTCCTTCCCTCTTAACCCCTGACGACCACTGATTTTTTGCTTTTTCCATAGATTTACCTTTCTAGAATGTTATAGAGTTGGAATCATATGGTACGTAGCAGTAACAGGTTGGCTTCTTTCACTTAGTAATATGCTTTTAAAATTCTTCCATATCATTTCATGGCTTGATAGCTGATTTCTTTTAGCACTGACTAATATTTCACTCTGGATGAACCACAGTGTATTTACCCATTCACCTACTGAAGGACACCTGGGTTGCTTCCAAGTTTTGACAATTATGAATAAAGCTGCTATAAGCATTTGTGTGCAGGGTTTTGTGTGAATGTAAATGAAGCCCTGGAGTCCAATATTTTATCTGGCATTTCTAACTCCAATATAGAGCTAAGTGCTCTTCAATATAAAGAACTATTCTTAATCTTAAGTTTATAAGTTTATCTTTCCTAGTTTTAGTGTGGATATAAAAATGAATTAACTTCAAAGTTTGAAATATCTATTTCATTCTTGTCAGTTAAAAATTTGAATTTTCAAAAATACATTTCCTTGGGCTTCCCTGGTGGCACAGTGGTTGAGAGTCCGCCTGACGATGCAGGGGATGCGGGTTCCTGCCCCGGTCCGGGAGGATCCCACATGCCATGGAGTGGCTGGGCCCGTGAACCATGGCTGCTGAGCCTGCGCGTCCGGAGCCTGTGCTCCGCAACGGAGAGGCCACAACAGTGAGAGGCCCGCGTACCGCAAAAAAAACAAAACAAAACAAAAAAACCAACTTTCCTTTAACAAATGAAGTTGATAATGTTAAATATCTTTGATTATCAACAAAAAAAGTTGAAAACCTTATGTCTCTCAAGATTCCTATTTAAGGTTAATAAAATCCAAAGCTAGGGAACCTGTAACTTGTTGCATGCCATTTAACTTCACTACTTTGGAAAGAAAAGTAACAATGCTCTGTGCTGTTAAACTTTTGTTCTGTAAAGCCCACAGAGTAGATATCAAAGATGAATTCTAAAAGGACTTAGAGCAAAATTTTCATATATGTATTTTGAGTTAGTGTGCCAAATATTTTATCAGGGATCAGCCAGAGTTGAACTAGTCCAACAATGTCATCTTCAGCCAGAGTACACTTACAAATTCACAAAATGTAACAACTGATTTTATTTTTTAAAAACTCCACTTTTTAAAAATGACAAAAAGGAAATGAGGGGAAAGGGATGTGCAGAGAAGATACAAGATTTCAGAATTTTGACGATTTGGAGAAACAAGTTTAATCTTGGAAACGTACATCATATTTTGTGTTACGTTACAGATACAAAGTGTGAAAGAATAATATGCATCTATCTCCCTTCTTGTTTAATCTCATTTCATATTGTAATCTTTTATGTATTAGCTTTTCAACTTTTTTTCTGAATCCTGTTCCATACCCCCTAAAATTCAACACATTTTTGTTCTTTTCTTTTTCTATGCTTTTCTATGCTCCTTGTTAAACTAAATCCTAAAAATGTCTAAAATGGTATCCATTCTTCTCCAGCATTACAGATTTTTCAAAAATTATTGACAGCAAAAGGAGAATGTTGTTGTCCCATGAAATAGCTGAGGAAAGTGAAATTAAAGTGAATATCTCTTATTTGAGCAACAGGGAGTTTAGTAGCTGCCAAGGATAACAGACTAAATTAAGTCATTTTTTTATAAACTTTTCACTTTACAAAAAGACCAGGAATAAATTGGATTGAGTCTATTTGACTCAGCACTATCTTTTGACTTTACGCTTTGTTGTAATTTTCAACTTCTCAATGCTCTGCTTTGCAGTGCTTAGTTTTGTTCGATCTTTAGTATGTAAGAAACCTGGGGATAATTGTTAGATTTTGCCCATTTTAGTCTAATCGAATCTACTCTACAGTGTGCATATAAAGGGCATATAGTACAAAGTGGACATGTGTGTGTTAATTCCAGGGGTCAGTATTCAATGGGTGTATCTATGTTTCTTATTATATTTCTACATTAATAGTAGATATAGTTATTCTCAATTATTACCACTTAACTGTCTAACCCATGCTTTGAAAATTAATATTTTGTCTATACAACTTAACAAGAAAATAATTTTTCTTCTTAACAAGGATAGCTGACTTGTCTTTTGCCTCCTAATATATCTATTTGGGGATAAAATTATAGACCCATAAAATAATTTAGTAATATATTGCTCCTTAGTTAAAATTCAATATAATATACTGCTGTTATTAGACACAATTGCTTTATTTAATTATTTGAAATAAAAATAATACTAAACACCATTCTCAATTCAATGTTCATAAGCATTTAATAAATGTGTTAATATTGATTGTGATTTAACCATATGCTCTTTCTTATTTTGAAAGGTTTAGTAAACAACTGCTATTTCCTATCCTGTGAGTATAATAGTATATCGAGTCTCATTAAGTCAATGGACTTTTTAAAATGCTTTATAAAATCTCTTTACATTTCATCATTTTGAACTCATTTACATTATAACGGCAAAAATGCTGACATGGCCAGAGAGATGAAGATGTAAAATGTATGTACACTAATGGATAGATAGATAGGTAGATAATCTATGACTTTAAAAACAGTGTAGTTATCTTAAATCTTTACTATTATTTAAATAATATTAACCCAAAGTTCTGAAATTCAGCTTCCTACTCTCTTCCAGAAGCACTAAAATAGAAGAGGAAAATATTCTAAATTTTTCTCACATATTAATTTACAAATATGCATGTTTGGGGAGGAAAATTTTCAGAGCTCACAGATTTCCATTTACAGTGTTCTTACTACTTTTTCACATGTATTTAAAAAAATTTTTCTCTTACTCAAAGAGCTATTTCTTTAGGGAGACTATATTTATTTATTTATTTATTTATTCTCCTATTTATTTATTTATTGAAGTATATTTGACTTACAATATTATATTAGTTTCAGGTATACAACATAGTGATTCAATATTTTTATAGACCTCATATAAAGCTATTATAAAATATGGACTATATTCCCTGTGCTATACATTATACCCCTGTGACTTTATTTTATAACTAATAGTTATAAAATAACTAGGTTTGCTTGTTATAGTTTTCAATGTTTTGTAAATAAATATTCTTATTTTTATTTATCTTTATATCATAGTCCAATAATGTGCTTTGTATTTTTAAAAAATGTATGGGCATTTTCCTTCTGAACTAAATTAAAATGGATATTTTTGAGTTTTCAATGAAACGTGTAATCCTTATCGGTTGGATAAGAAATTAATAATCCCTATTAGCTTTTTGGTAGTGAGTCATGAAGTCGGCATCTCCTATTCCTTCATTAAACGATATTGTGACCAAACATAGTTTTATGTCCTTATGTTAAACTGAATGAGGTCTAGGGATAAAAAAAACTACTTTCTTGCTCCAAGAAGTCTTACTTTCAAGATTCCTCTGAGTCCAAAGATGATGTTATAAAAACTATCCAATCCTAACAAACTCCCTCGCTTGCAAGGTCTGCCTTAAAACCACCCAACATAGGCCCTTAAATCCTATAATAACCTTTCCATAATTTTGTCACTTGGAAACACTCTGAGGACCATGTCAAGGAGGTTTTCTTCCATATTATAGTATGTCTGACAAGCTTAACTTTACCCTCATCAAGATTTTTTTATTGGTGGTCCTTTGGGAGACAACAGTCAACAGTAGAAATTTGCCTTTATTAATCTTATGTATTACTCAGTTTATTTAATGCTCATAGTCATACGTTTTAATCATGCTAATTAGCATGCTATTTTATTACTTACCTGGTGTAAGTATACCTGTATGTATGTACAGAGATATATATATATATGGTATCCCGTTCTTGTATTTATACTTTTTGTCTCAAAAAAACACATGCTTTTCGTTTTTAAACTATTTAAGTATAAAAATTCTGCATTGGAACTTAATCAATTCTTGTTTTAATTATTGATTTATATGGACCCATTCTTTTTTTTTTTTTTTTTTTAATACAGCAGGTTCTTTTTCTTTTTTCTTTTTTTTTTTTTTTTTTTTGCGGTATGCGGGCCTCTCACTGTTGTGGCCTCTTCCGTTGCGGAGCACAGGTTCCGGACGAGCAGGCTCAGCGGCCATGGCTCACGGCTCACGGGCCAAGCCGCTCCGCGGCATGTGGGATCTTCCCGGACCGGGGCACAAACCCGCATCCCCTGCATCGGCAGGCGGACTCTCAACCACTGCGCCACCAGGGAAGCCCCTATACAGCAGGTTCTTATTAGTTAATGATTTCATATGTATTAGTGTATATATGTCAATCCCAATCTCCTAATTCATCCCCCCCCCCCACCAGCTTCCCACCCTTGGGGTCCATACTTTTGTTCTTTACATCTGTGTCTCTATTTCTGCCTTGCAAACCGGTTCATCTGCAGCATTTTTCTAGATTCCACATATAAATGATATCATATGGTGTTTTTCTTTCTCTTTCTGACTTACTTCACTCTGTATGACAGACTCTAGGTCCTTCCACGTCTCTACAAATGACCCAATTTCGTTCCTTTTTATGGCTGAGTAATATTCCATTGTATATATGAACCACATCTTCTTTATCCATTCATCTGTCGATGGGCATTTAGGTTGTTTCCATGACCTGGCTACTGTAAACAGTGCTACAATGAACATTGGGGTGCATGTGTCTTTTTGAATCATGGTTTTCTCAGGGTATATGCCCAGTAGTGGTATTTCTGGGTCATATGGTAATTCTATTTTTAGTTTTTTAAGGAACCTCCATACTGTTCTCCAAAGTGGCTGTATCACTTTACATTCCCACCAACAGTGCAAGAGGGTTCCCTTTTCTCCACACACCCTCCAGCATGTGTTGTTTGTAGATTTTCTGCTGATGCCCATTCTAACTGGTGTGAGGTGATATCTCATTGTAGTTTTCATCTGCACTTCTCTAATAATTAGTGATGTTGAGTACCTTTTCATGTGCCTCTTGGCCATCTGTATGTCTTCTTTGGAGAAATGTCTATTTAGGTCTTCTGCCCATTTTTGATTGGGTTGTTTGTTTTTTTGATATTGAGCTACATGAGCTGTTTATATATTTTAGAGATTAATTCTTTGTCAGTTGCCTCATTTGCAAATATTTTCTCCCATTCTGTGGGTTCTCTTTTTGTTTTGTTTATAGCTTCCTTTGCTGTGCAAAACCTTTTAAGTTTAAGTCCCATTTGTTTATTTTTGTTTTTATTTCCATTACTCTAAGAGGTGGGTCAAAAAAGATCTTGCTGTGATTTATGTCAAAAAGTGTTTTTCCTATGTTTTCCTCTAAGAGTTTTTTCTTTTTTTTCTTAACATCTTTACTGGAGTATAATTGCTTTATAATGTTGTGTTAGTTTCTGCTGTATAACAAAATGAATCAGCTATATGTATACATACATCCCCATATCCTCTCCCTCTTGTGTCTCCCTCCCACCCTCCTTATCCCACCCCTCCAGGTGGTCACAAAGCACTGAGCTGATCTCCCCATGTGATGCAACTGCTTCCCACTAGCTACCTATTTTACATTTGGTAGTGTATATATGTCAATGTTACTCTCTCACTTCATCCCAGCTTACCCTTCCCCCTCCCTGTGTCCTCAGGTCCATTCTCTACGTCTGTGTCTTTACACCTGTCCTGCCCCTAGGTTCATCAGTACCATTTTTTTTTTTTAGGTTCCATATATATGCGTTAGCATACAGTATTTGTTTTTCTCTTTCTGACTTATTTCACTCTGTGTGACAGACTCTAGGTCCATTCACTTCACTACAAATAACTCAAGTTCCTTTCTTTTTATGGCTGAGTAATATTCCATTGTATATATGTGCCACATCTTCTTTATCCATTCATCTGTTGATGGGCACTTACCTCTAAAAGTTTTATAGTGACCGGTCTTACATTTAGGTCTTTAATCCATTTTGAGTTTATTTTTGTGTATGGTGTTAGGGAGTGTTCTAATTTCATTCTTTTATATATGGACCCATTCTTTACATTATTGTACCATGACATTTTTTCATCTTTCTGCTTTTGGCTAAATTGATGGAATGTCCCATTTTTCATAATTTTTACTCTATAAGTTAAAAATGATACCATTTATATTCTATTTATTACCATTTATTTATTAAAATCTCTATGTAAATGTTTATTTTTTCTGTTAATACATAAATTATTCTATATATATACTGCATTTAATAGAAAAATTCATGGTACGATTTCATTTCAGTTAGGCTTTCCCTACTTCTATCATACCACCACCCTATAAATCTCTTAAAAGATCTCCACTGGGCTTCCCTGGTGGCGCAGTGGTTGAGAGTCCGCCTGCCGATGCAGGGGACACGGGTTCGTGCCCCGGTCCGGGAAGATCCCACATGCCGCGGAGCGGCTGGGCCCGTGAGCCATGGCCGCTGAGCCTGCGCGTCCGGAGCCTGTGCTCCGCAACGGGAGAGGTCACAACAGTGAGAGGCCCGCATACCGCAAAAAAAAAAAAAAAAAAAAAGATCTCCACTAAGTTTAACTCTATAGCATTGTTGATAAATTTAAAAAATTCTTTGAAGAGTTTACTTTATAATTTTGGATAGAAAACTGAATATTTACAATACTATATGAGCACGGTTCTGGATTTCTTTTTCCTTCTTAGTTGTTGTTGCCATTGCTGTTTAGTTGGTTGGTTGCTTGCTTGCTTATTTAGTAACTTACCTGGACTAACATAGTGAAATGTGTCCCCCCATCAGGGTATAAGCACTTGCGCAATTACTCAATATTTAAAAATTCTTGTTATTATTTATTCATGTTTTGCTGGAGTCTTCCCTGTGTCTGCATATCTTTGTGGTCAGAGTTTGTGCTGAAACATCCAAGCCAGTAATCCTTCCAAACCTGCTTATGTGAATGGGACTGGGGAGCATATTCAAGGATCAGGTGGTCTTCAGTTCTGTGCAGTTCTACTTTCTGCTGTTCCCCTGCATGTGTTCATAGTCTCACAGTCAACCTGGGATGTGTAGATAAAGTGAACCAATGTGTCCTCCAGCCTTGTGCATGCAACTTTCAAACAGGTGTATGCAGTGAGGTTATCACAGCCTCATGGCTTGGCACTACCTATTAAATTTCTCTCCAGCCTGCTGGATGATTGCTTGCCAACCAAAGCTACAACCTTATTGGTTCACAGACCAACTGGCTTTCTTCTTTTTTTTTTCCCCCACTGGGATTTCTCCTATTATTGCCAATGCCTATGGGCAAGGGGTTTTCCATGCTCCATTCCAAATCAAGTAGTCTCTTCTGGTGGCAAAGCTACACATTTTTCATGGCTCATTTTAACCTGGGAGAATTTCCAAGCTTGGGGAGAAGCAGGGAATGAGCAGGTCCAGGCAGTATCCCCACCAACTCCCCAGCATTCTTACGCATGTGGGAGTCAAGATTCTAAGATGGTCCCATGGTTCCTGATTCCTGTTGACTATAACTTATGTAATCCCCTTATTTAAGTGTAAACAGAACCTGTCACTTGCTTTTAGCCAATAACATATGACAGAGTTGAAGGGATTATGCAGGTGTAATTAAGGTCTCAAATCAGTTGTGTTTGAGTTAAATTAGCATCTACATATTTTAAATTAGAGATCAGTAATATTTGAATACTTCATTTCTTTATAAAAATTCAGGTCAATTTAGAATAAAAGTATAGGACCAAATAGTTTAATCTGTGTGCCTCCCACTCTTACCACAGATATCAAAATAATTCATAATGGTTACTCTCCATAAACATTATAAAAGGAGATAGGGGTTAGAGAAGAAAGAAAGACAGGCCAGTATACAACATGGCAGTACATTTACATAGGTACACACATGCACACATGCACACACACAGGCACAAGAGTGTTTGAGTAAAATATAAAATAAATATAGCTGAAGTAAAATTTGGGAGAACACTAGGGAATATAGTTCTTATTGTTAAGAGAAGGGAACTGAGATGTGGGTGAAGGTCTTAGAATTACTAGGTCAGTGTGTACGACTTGGTTCTACTCTTATCTAACAGGTGACTTTTTTAGTAGAGAGAAATGAAGGCTTTCTTTGTGTTTTTTTTTTCAGGGTTGAAGTTAGGACATAAGTATACAACCTCAGGGCAAAGAGCGAGAAAAATTGTATGATTATTTCAAATGATGCAGGAAAAGCATTTTGATAAAATTCAACACTTACTTCTAAATTAATCTAGGTGTATAAGGAAACTTCTTTATTGTGGTAAATGTAACTTTCTAAAAGATCACCTCAGAGTATTCCTTTCTAAAACATTTAAATGATTTATTGTACATAGTATGGAATATAAGACATGGCACCATAACACTCCTAGAAGAGAATGTAGGCAAAACATTCTTGGACATAAATTGTGGTTATATTTTCTTAGATCAGTCTCCCAAGGCAAAAGAAATAAAAGCAAAAGTAAACAAATGGGACTTAATCAAACTTAAACACTTTTGCACAGAAAAGGAAATCATCAACAAAATAAAAAGATGGGAGAAAATATTTGCAGATGATGTACCTTACAAGGGCTTAATTTCCAAAATATGCAAACAACTCATACAACTCAATATCAAAAAATACATAACCCAATAAATAAATGGGCAGAAGATCTAAGTAGACATTTCTCCAGAGAAATCATACAGATGGTCAACAGTCACATGAAAAGATGCTCAACATCACTAACTATTAGAGAAATGCAAATCAAATCTACAATGAGATATCACCTCATACCAGTCAAAATAGTTATCATCAAAAAATAAATAAATAAATAAATAATGCTGGAAAGAGTGTGGAGAAAAGGGAATCCTCCTACACTGTTGGTGGGAAGAACAGTATGGAGGTTTTGTAATCCCACTGCTAGGTATATATCCAGAGAAAACTCTAATTCAAAAAGATACATGCTCCCCAATGTTCATTGTAGCACTATTCACAATACCCAAAACATGTAAACAACCTAAATATCCATCGACAGATGAATGGATAAAGAAGATGTGGTACATATATACAATGGAATACTACTCAGCCATAAAAAAGAATGAAATAATGCCATTTGCAGCAACATGGATACAACTAGAGAGTATCATACTAAGTGAAGTCAGAGAAAGACAAATATCATATGATATCACTTATGTGTGGAGTCTAAAAAGTAATACAAATGAATCTATGTATAAAACAGAAACAGACTCTCAGACATAGAAAGCAAATTTATGGTTACTGAAGGGGAAGGTGGGGGAGGAAGGATAAATTAGGAGTAAGGGATTAAGAGACACAAATTGTTATACATAAAATAGATAAGCAACAAGGATTTACTGTATAGCACAGGGAACTATGTTCAATATCTTGTAATAACCTTTAATGGAAGAATATAAAAAAATATATATTTATAACGGAATACTTTGCTATACATCTGAAACTAATGCAATATGGTAAACCAACTATACTTCAATAAAAATCCAACTAACTAGAAATATGTTTTTTCTTTTTGTGCTGACATGAGTATGTAATTTCCTAAGGATAATGGTGACAGAGGTAGACATTGTTCCAGCTCTGTGTGTTAAGTATTCTAAATGATCTTTTTCTTTTATTAAGTTTCAGTGTTTTCTTTAATATCCTAAAAATATAAAGTATATGTCCTATGTTTCAAAGCTTTAAATTCCAGATAAGACATATATATTATCCACACCTCTACATACAAACACTTTAAAAATTATTAACTTTTCCTTTTTCTATGTTATTTGAATGCATTTTTCCTCTGTATTGCAGCTGCATAGTATAAGTCTTAATAAAAAGTTACTTATGAAATGTCCTCATGTGGATTGTTACTAAAAAGATGTACCCAAAAGCATGTTATAATAATTTCAAAGAAAAATGAATCTGAGAACTTAGGTTTAAAATGAAGGCAAAGGAAAAAGAATCTATACGGACAACTGAAATACAAAAGAGAGAAAAGTGACTAAAAAGATACATCAACATGAAATGCTTACTGAAAAGGACAAATCAGGGCAAGAGCTAAAATGGTGTCCCAGTTATCCACCCAGAGCTTCATTATGATAAAATAATTGTCATATAGAATGAAGAGAACTACTGAATATTGGTATTTTGGAAAAGAAATGAACTTCACTATACTAAAGAGTAATGTGATAATTTAAGTGAAAGACAAATTTAACAACAGTATAATAATAAAAAGTAGGAGCATTTTATAAAATTTTGATATAAGGCTAATGGGATTTCCATTGCTCTTAGAAGTGTTCTATGAAAAGAAAAACATCACTTTGAGTTGGAATTCCCAGGAATCTGTGCTGAGTGCATGTCTTAGTCAGCTGAGGTGGCTATAACAAAATACTGTGAACTGGGTGTCTTAAGCAACAGATATTTATTTCTCACAGTTCTGGAGGCTGGGAAGTTCAAAATCAAGGTTCTGGCCTATTAGGCTCCTGATGAAGAGCCTCTTCCTGGGGATGTCCGTCTTCTTGTTATGTCTTCACATGGAGAAGAGAGAGAGAGCTAGCTCTCTGGTTTATGCTTTCAAAGACACTAATCCTATCGTAAGAACCCCACCCTCATAAACTCATCTAAACCTGATTACTTCCAAAGGCACCATTTCCAAACACTATCACATTTGGAGTTAAGGCTTCAATATATGAATTCTAGGGGGACACAACCATTCAGTCCAAAACAGTTCATGATTCTTCTCTGTCCTTTCCTTCCAGTTAATTTTCAATCACTACTATAGCCAATCCATAGCCAGTCATGTGCCAAGGACTCTAAAACTCACAACTCCAACTAAACACCCTTACTACTCTCCAGACCTGCATATCCAGTTTCTCTTTGATACTTTTTCAAGGATATGTCAGCACAGACTTCTCAAACCATGGTCAAACTTGAGGTCTTCATTCTTGTTTGCCTCTTCTCACTAAATAAGGCCTTTACTTATTTACCAAGTTGTTTAAACCAGTATATTGGCTGATAGCATAAACCCTTCTGAATTCTTTACCCTGCCCATTCATTACATCTCTGTGTTCTGCTCGCTTTTATTTCAATATTTTTTTGAAATCAGTTCCTTCCTTTTCATGGCCTTTTTCACTATACTGGCTTAAGTGTTCATCATTATAGCAATATCTACCAAACTGGTTTTCCTACTTCTAATCCTGTAAAACACAAATTGATTTTAACACAGTAGCCACAAATATCCTTTGAAAATGAAAATATAATTGTGCCAGTTTTCTACTTAAAATCTTCTTAGTTTCCATTGCCTTCAGGCAAAATTCAGACTCTAAAACAGGATCATAAAGATGTGCATTATCAGGCTCCTGTCTCATAATCCACAGACAGCTTTCTAACCATTCCTGTGAACTCAGAATTCACATTTGCTTCCTCAGTCCCCCAAATTCTCCAAGCATCTTTTCACCTCAAAACATTTACATGTATCATTCTATCTGCCTGGAAGATTGGACCTATTCTCCATAGGCCTAAATCTATATTTGTCCTTCAGGTCTCAGCCTAAAGTTCACTAACTCAAAGAAGAGTACATTGATGCTCCAATCCAAATTAAGTCTTCCTGGTGATTCTTTTCAAGGTCATATGTACTATTTCTTCATAGAATTTATTTTAATAACTGCTTGATCTTAATTTGCTTAATGCCTGTTTGTTTACTCTTTTTAACAAGATTATAAGTTTCATGAAGGCAAACATTTTTTTTTCTGCTTTATTCACCAGTGTATCCCTGAAACCTAAAAAAAAAAGTCTAGTACCTAGAAGGCACTAAATATTTTTTATTGAGCAAATGAGTCTGACAAAAATTTTAAAAAATCTATTACAAGTACTTAAAATCATTATTGAACAATATAAATTACCCAGCCTTCAAAATAATGTATATGGAGATGTAGAAACTTTCAATCTACTAAACTAAGAGTCTGTTGAAATATGAGGAAGAAATAACTAAATAAAGCAGTTCCTTCATTTCTTTGCTATAATCACTCCATACATAATATGTGGAAGATAACCATCTAAGTATTTTGACGGTTAATCACTGTTTCTTCTACTACTCAAGTCATTAACAGAGATGTATGAGAAGGATGTGTATGGGTTGTACGTAAAAGGAAAGTGAGAGAAAAATTTAACAATAGATTTAGAAAAAAAAGCATGGCATTAATTACCAGAAACAACTCAAGTGTGTATTAATTAATACATTTCTTTGAGTAATTCAGAGCACTATCTGTAAATCTCCTTTCCAGACCTATGAAGTCCTTGCTAATCCTTGCCTGCAGGCGCTGCTGTGTAACTGAACACTCGGTGGTAATAGGTGCATTTGCTCCACTGATTGCAAGACTTTCTCCATGGGCCTGATTTTACCACAACTGACATGTGCATAATTCCACCAGAAGCCAGTGGTAGTTTTGCATGATTAAAGATGGCAGAATCAGGACCATACATACATTTCCATGCAATGTGCTTGAGAAAATAGCATACAATACATTATGTAAACATATTTAGAATGAATAAATACACTCAGCTAAATTTTCAAACATCTGTTCAAGCTCCTGGTAGCACTCCAATTTGCATACCTAACTCTTTTTTAAACAGGGTTTAATTTTGCCCTCCATATTATTAGATCATAGTAGCCTTTGAACTCCAAAATACATAACTTGCACTGTACAGATGATGCTAATTATCATTTATAAAATCCAACTGCACTCCCTTTTAGCTTTAGACTTCTTTCTGTCGTTGTAAGAGAGAAGGGCACAGCAGGGTCTATGACTGGGGGAGAACTTTTATGCAAATTCCAACTCAATTCATGTGTTATCAAGAAAAGGACTGAGACTTGAATTATTTGTCTAACTGTGCTTCCAGCCATATACAAATGCAGAACTTCTAACCACAAGATGCATAGTATACCCACTTGATGGCATAAACCTGCCATTGCTTGTAGTTTATGTACCCTAGAGTTCAAACAAGCAGTGTTGTGCCAGTTTTATATTTTGTTTTCTATTTTTATTTAGCATTCCCTTCCATAATCTCTGTTAGTTTCTGCCAAAAGCCATACAAATATATAACATATAATCTAAGTAAAAATACCAGGGCTTGCTTTGAAAGCAAAGCTTCAGAATAAGAATCACAGTTTCCTTCTAAATGGTGATGAGCCTGGAGCAGACAAGGCAGAGATTCATTTGTTTCCTTGGATAAGACCTGTTTTAAAAAGATGTTACTTGTGTAAGAGCTGTTAAGACTACGGTAGACCCTTGAAGAATGGGGGGTTTAGCAATGTTGACCCCCTCTTTCAAGTGAAAATCCTCAAACTGCTATCTCTGCTTCAAACCCAAAGGAACTGACAAATGACTCACCCAAGGGCAGGACACTGAAACAGTTTACATAGCATCAAGACTCAAACCCCAGTTCTATTACTCCACACACTGTGATCTCTAATTGAACAAAAACTTTCTCCCATACTTAGTTACTTTAAAGATCTTTAAAATGAAGACACAAGTACTATATTTATTGGAAAGTATTCATGTGTAACTGGATCTGTGCAGTTCAAACCTGTGTTGTTCAAGGGTCAAATGTAGTTTAAAAATGAATGAAGCATAGTAGGTATGCCACCCCAAAATATTCCACTTTGACATAACAATTGTTTTCAGCTGAAGGTAATTAAGAAGGAACAAAGGCAGGAAAAGCTTTATTTTCTTCTTCTTCTGCCTAAAGGCAAGATATAAATTCTCCTTTTACTGGAGACAGGCACTTATCCCATTTACATTAAAAACCTTACTCTTAGTTTCCTCCCATATATTTACCTTCCCACACTTTGTCACGCTTAGAAGCCTAAAATTGCTTTCCTTTGTTCTGCCATTATTCTATAGATATATTATTTTTTGTAGAAGATGCTGTAAAAGCCAGAGTTCTAAGCCATCATTTTGAGTTCATCTTCTTTTTAGGTTTCTTTCATGTGATGTGTACTCCATGTATTAAAAAATTATTTGTTTTCCTCTTGTTAATCTGTCTTTTTGTTAAAAGGTCCCAGCTGCAAACCTACAATGGATAGAGGTAAAGTTTGCATCCTCTACGCTGAGTGCTTCTTACAAATTCTCTTTTCTCATTCTTATTCTTAGGGAAAAAAAACTGCATTTTTCATTTGTGAATCTTTAAAATATGGATATTTCCTCCAAAATCCAGGTACGTCTTTAAAAAATAAATTAGTGATGTAAATATTGCAAACAATTATAAAAAAATAATTATTATAATTCACTTCATTTTAAGTCAAAGTCATTTATTCACTTATTCATTCATTCATAATTACTTGGACCTAACACTCCACCAGTTTCTGGGGACATGTTTTTTAACTAAATATATATAGGCCCAGTTTCACAAAGTTTACAATCTAAGAGAGATACAGTTAACATATGTTATGGCAGTTCTATGATGGAGTGATATCCAAAATTCAAATGCTAGTACCAACATTGTTTAAGATTTCACTGATTACAGATGGCTGAGTCTCCAGGCATCCCCACTAAGGTACCAAATGTAGGAGCAAAGCCCTACAGATGTCTTCAAACCCGTCTATCTGCCGGATTAACAGCAGAGTGATGTCAGTCAATGCTGCTAGAGCCAAAAACTTGTCCAATTTGAATTTTTAACAAGCACATTTTTGAGATATAATAAAATGACTATTCTTTTAAGTCTTTATTTTAGAATAATTTCTGACTCACTAATATAACATATTTTACCTGGAAATGTAATGCTGTTTTAACCAAAACTAAACTATAAATCCCTGGCTTTGGGACTACATGGCAAGCAGAAGCTAGAAGAGCCTAGAAGACTCCTGTTGTAAAAGCTGCGAGGCCTCAGGAAATTCTTGAGGAGAGTTGAAAAGACAGTGAGGAAATTGTTATTGGAGGCTAGAGAAATGGGCAGGATGCTTGGTAACACAGTTGTCTGTAATCACATGTAAAAGAAAATATAGCTAATGGCCTGTTGGACTGGGCTGAGATTTCCATGTTGAAAATGCTAAATAGTTATCAGAGGTATGGTCAAAGTAAGATGTGCTCCAAAAGTAAAGATTCAATTTCAAGCAGATTTTAGAAAAAATATAAAGGAGCCAGTGATTATTGCAATCTAATCAAAACCATTTCTTAGGAAAAGTTTCTCCTTCAAAACGCTCCTGAAGTAAAAAAAAAAAATGTCTTCAAGGTGGAGGTGAAATCCAGAATACTTCCTAAAACTTAGACTGAAGATTAAGATCTTAACACTGAGAACCGAAGAAACTTTACTGAGATTTCAAACAGGTTTAAGGGCAGGCCTAAATGGGCCTCTAAGAATCTTAAGTGTGTTGTTCACATTGTAAACCGACTCTCAGCACAAAGAAATAGAATTATCTAGACTGAGATGAAATATTAGTGTGAATTTTGTCTTATGAACTATATCAGTTCACAGAAATGCCACGAAGTGTTTAAGTAAATTTTACCACTTTACATGAAAACGACAGAGACAGTATAATGTATTATAAAAAGTTTAGAAGGGGGCTTTTGTATCTTCAAATTTCTATAAATAGGATGCCGGCTGAGAAAGCTACTCAGCTTTAAACCCAAGTCAGAGGGTAGAATCAAGAGCCCAAAGAGTGAAGTAAAGACCCACAAAGAGTATTTTCCAGGCTGTAGAACTTGATCTTATTCAAGAAACTGGCAACATGTGCCAGTAGATTGCAAAATTACTATGAACCATTAACGATTCTAAGTGTTTTTTTCTTTCTTTAAATGGAAATCTCTATTATAGTTACTCTATGCATGACTCATCATTGTGTATTATATGTATCAGGGCTGAGGGGGGAGATGATAGATCTCTGTAGTTTGTAGGTCTCAGTCCAAGAGAAACTGTATTACAGGAAGTGAACCTAAGAAAACACATAGAAGGGATCCAGCACACACCCAGAAATGTTACAGATAACACCATCCTAGACCTTCACCTCCACCTTGTCAATGCTGTATTGAATTTGTGACTTAAGAGAAAGTATATATGCTATACTTTCTCAGTATAACAAGTTAAAAGCTTCAAAATTAAAATTTACTTTTTGATTTATTATAATAAATTGACCAAGTTGAAGGGTTAAAGGATTGAAACTGAGGAGGTTCATCTGTACCTAGAACTGATTTAGAGGACAAGATCCTGAACTTCAAACCAATGATGTAATGAAATGAGGCTCTGGGGGTCCTTGGAGGTACTGAGTTTCTTTTGTGTGTGGGAGGGATATAAATAATATATAACCAATGAGAAGACTCTAGTATATTAAAATGGCCACAATAGTTTTGCTACTTCTCCCACTGAGAGATAGAGTTTAATTTTTCTCTTCATGAATTTGGCTGGTTCCATCATTGATTTACAAGTAAAATAAAACACTATAGATGTGACACTGTCAATTTCATGGACTAGGTCTTAGGAATGTGGCAAACTTCTTTTATTGCCACTTAAAACACTAACTCAAAGTTAAAAAGCTGCTGTATAAGAAGCCCAGCTACCCGGAGACCATCTTGATGAAGAGGTCATGGGTAGCCACTCCAAACAATAACCCAAGGTGAGTTTAGCCTTCCAGCTGGCTCTACCAAGGCACTTAAGATGTGAACAGAGCCAATTTGGACCTTCTATTGCTAGTCCATCAGCCCTGAATACCAGTAAGTGACTTCAGTGGATGTCACATAGAGTGAGAGAATGGCCAAGTGACACCTGTCCAAATTTCTGATCAAACAAAACAAAACAAAAAAAACAAAAACAAGACCAAACAAAAACCATGAGATGTAATAAAATGCTTTAAGACACTAAATATTAGGCTAATTTGTTAAGAAAAATTAGATAATCAGAACACAAGTGTTGGGTTACATAAAGATAGTCATTTGAAAAATATACAAGATAGTGTTTGAATGTTACTTCTCAGTCTGGATTATCTTGGGGCTGGTTTCTTTTATTTTATATATTCTTGAAATCCTAAATTATTTAAAGATACTGATTGCAGTATGCAGAATATTCAGATTAAAGTTCTTTTCATAGAACGGAAAAATGTAAGAACAATATTATCAGTTGATGTCTAAGAACATTTACAAAAAAAAATCTGCAATATACTGCTTTGGCTCACCTATTACTTATACAGTTTAATAACCATTTAGAGGGGTCTTTTGAGATACATTAAGCAAATAATGATGAGTATTTTAAACTCTACTTTTATATTTTTTATTAGGTAGACCATATGTCTCATTTTGAATTGCATTTTTCTTTTCCTTTTCAGTGATTGTTTAATTTATAATACTTATTAAAGCGTGGATCAAGAAATTCTCCCTATCTGAACTTATAAAAAAGTAGATAAACTATTGTCTGTCCCTTCATAAGCCTATTATTATCACCTTAGTAACATTCAATACCTACTAGTCTAAAGTCACATTAATAATTTTATAACCTGTATTTTGGATATATAATACTTGAAGTATAATGGATGAAGCTCACTAATCACAATAAAAATACATTTCTCATTATAAGAATTTTATTACAAAGGTCACTTCTCAAATAATAATATGAATTTAATAGATTTTTCAGAAAGATGGAAGTAATCAGTAAAATGTGAAAGTAAATAAGGTAGTGAGGAGTATTTGAAGTAAAAGTTTAGGAAGTGTTACTCTCCCAAGTTTGTAACTGTCTGTTCTACTACCAAGCCACACAATGCTGTCTCTGAATTTAACAAAAATGTGATGGTTTTCAAAATATAATTGATATGATTCTATATATGGACTTAATAACATATTGATATAGTTTCTGATTGGTAATTAAGCAGATTTTAATACTATGTAGATTAAAAAAGAAGAAAGAAAAGAGAAAGCTCTTCTACAAACAGCAGATTAAAATCAGTGCTTCTAATTATTTTTATAGAAAGTATTTCCATGTAGATGTCACCAAGTTCACTTGTATTTTATTGATCCACAAAATGTTCATAAAATTATAGACATTTATTAAGTGTGCATGTGATAATTATGAGCATTAATATGATAAAATTTAATATGAATTCTATATATTATATAATATTAATATATAGATATTATTTTATATCTTTACTGTCAGTAATTTTCAATTTTCACCTTAAGAGTATGTTAATATTTATACATGGAAGAATTTTGGCATCAAAAATCAAAGTCTAGGGACTTCCCTGGTGGCGCAGTGGTTAAGAATCTACCTGCTACTGCAGGGGACACGGGTTTGAGCCCTGGTCCGGGAAGATCCCACATGCCACAGGGCAACTAAGCCCACGTGCCACAACTACTGAGCCAGCACTCTAGAGCCTGCGAGGCACAACTACTGAGCCTGCGTGTCACAACTACTGAAGACCTCACACCTAGAGCCCGTGCTCTGCAACGAGAAGCCACCGCAATGAGATACCCACACACCGCAACAAAGAGTAGCCCCCACTGGCCACAACTAGAGAAATCCCACGCACAGCAACAAAGACTCAACGCAGACAAAAATAAATAAATAAATTTATTTAAAAAAAATCAAAGTCTATTAGCTATATTTGAATATTTCAAGAATAAATAGAATGCCCTAAATCAATAGGTATCAATGGAAGCAATATGCTTATAAGCAAGAAAAAAAAATCCAGTTCTTTTATAAAAGATATGTAAGCATATTTATTGTTCAACACCCCTTGAATTACTCTTTAAGGAGTAGAGCATATGTTTTTACCCTAATACTTTAATCTTTTCTTGCCAAATGACTCAAAATCTTTTTACATATTTTTGAGCCAGGGTAGAGGAAGAATTCTGTGGTA
This sequence comes from Hyperoodon ampullatus, assembly GCF_949752795.1. Classification (NCBI taxonomy): domain Eukaryota; kingdom Metazoa; phylum Chordata; class Mammalia; order Artiodactyla; family Ziphiidae; genus Hyperoodon; species Hyperoodon ampullatus. Next base: position 79,732,405 of record NC_136926.1, read on the forward strand.
AAGTAATTAAGCAATGAAAACTAGCTATGTTAGAATGAGATTCATGAATTTCTTTTCAAAAATGTGTGGCTTTTCCATACACTCCTCCCTGTCTTTCAAGAAAATCACCAGTGACTACAGAACATATTTTGTCTATTGGACCAAGAAAACTAAAAATTTGTGAGCACTGTACATTCCACAATCTACATTCAATTTTATTCAATCCTCACAATTTCCCAGTAAGATTGTTATTATAATCCTTACATTGCTGATAAGGAAACAGAGGCTCCGACAGTTCAGATAATTAGCCTAAAAGTAAACAGAGCCATCATTCAACTTGAAAGAAGGTATGTGAATAAAAAATATCAAGGTCTCTCTACCACTGTATCCATTTACCAGTTCTTCCAATCTGTGTGAGCTTCAGTCACAGCATATAATATTCATAGACCTGGTGTTTAAATTTTAAAAAAGTGACACCACAGCTAAGATAAATATTTTTTTAAAGTCAAAACCAAATTCATTTGTGTTAAATATTATACATTTTCATTTTTATTTTTCTGGATCCAATGCTAGGATTTCCATCACTTATTCTCCAAAATGTGCCCTTTTATTTCCAATATTGTATGGGTTGGGGTCTAAAGTCTCTTTCTAATGAGAAGGGCTCAGGGGTCTCCATGGTATCTACATAGTTTTGTTGATAATATACTATGTCCTTCTTAGTGAAAACAGAAAATTCTGGGGTATGGTGAGGATGGGGCTCTTTAGAGCCTGATCTCCTTTACCTATTATCAGTCTATATTATATAGTCACCAAGATTATTAACAAATTTAGTACAATTCCTTGTGTTAAATCAATATTGGTGTTGACTTCAAATTTGAAAAAATATGTGATTAATTGGGTTGGCATGAAAAAGTTAACCTAGTTGAGTATATAACCAAAAAAAGGACTGAAATACAGTTCTGCTTGGAATGACAGAGTCCATGGTCTTCAGTTAAGCTTGTAGCTACCAGTTCTGAGACCACCTGTCTGAAATGCTGTCTCTACCCTGGCTGGAGGGAAAATATAATCAGACATCTCAGGAGGAGCTGTGAGCTTTTGAGACAAGTTCCTATCCCCCCCACACACACCATTTGGCCATCCTAAAATGCTGGTGAGATGGTTAACTTCCATTTTCTCTTCTATATTGAGGGGGCATGGGTGTTGGCAATGAAATAAATAATATGAAAAGCATCTGCTTTCTTTCTCATGTCAAGTAAAACAGTACCTGAGAGGACACTGTAACCAGGTCACACAGCTGATGATTGAGTGACACTCCTTGGAATCATTGATACACTCGGTCTGGTAAAACTTTGTTCCATACCCTTAAGTAATACTACAGATGTGTGTGTGAATAAGATCTACCTTTATGTGCAGAACTCTGAAAGAACTAGGCAAAACAAACTGAAGATGTTTGAAAGATTATGCCATTTAAAAAATATTTTCCGTATTTTTGACTATGTGATAATGCCAAGACAGCTAAAGCTAATGACCATATTTACTGCAGCACCCATGTCAAGATTTGGGGGCAAAATATGTGTCTTTCAGTTGGATGCACATCTGGGGTAGTTTACTTTGGGCAGGAAAAACGTTCACCAGAATAATTTATAATCATTAGTTCAAAAGAGATATCCCAGTAGGCAGTTTAAGTGAAAGAAGTGCTTGAACTCTATTATTGAGGATTTTATTGTCAAGTTAAATGTGCAGATTCTAATCATTAAATGCAATAATTGTAAATAGACCTACACAAATACTTGTCTCTTTTTTCTCTAATTTTTTCAAACTTTTTTGGTACAGTTTTATTTATTTCTTCTTCTTTATCCCATAAAAAAATGAACCTCTTGGGAGTTAACAAGATTAATACTGGTAAGGTGAGATGGAGGTAAGACACAGAAAAGGTTTGAGTATCAAGGGACTTCAGACAAAATCTATTTTTGTTCTTTCATTCAACTGGTGAATAAACTGAGATCCACAGGAACTAAATTCCTTTTCGAGTTCAAAAAGCTGGATTCCTTATTTTATTACAAAACAAAAGGAAAAAAACAAGCAAGGAATGAGACAGAAAAGCTATAAACAAAACAAAATAAAAAACAAACAAGAATGTGCCTCTATTCTGATTCTCTCCATGAAAATTACTTCACTAGTTCCAACTATTGTCTCTTTCCTCACTCCATATTTCTAAAATAGTTTATTTAGCCTTCATGTATATAATTACACATTGTTTCAATAATTCTAGCATTGTGAATCATTTCCTCATTAGTTCATGTAACATATATTCATTGAGTACATGCTATGTGTGTTGTGCTGGGAAAATTGTCCCTGAAAGGACTAAATTCTATTATGAACCATATAAATTTAAATATATTAATAACAGTGAAAAGGATAAGTACACAATAAGATCCATGCAAAGTATGCTATGAGAATGCTGACTTCAGTAAAGTTAATAAATATCTGAGTGCCTCTTTTCTTTTAGGTACCGTGCTTCTACCTAGAGATCACATAAATAAATAAATAAATCGGACATGTTATGTGGCATGTAGCATAGAAATAGATATGTCAACAAAACATACCAGGGCAATATTATGCATGCATTTATAGCAGTAGGAAAAGAGCCACTTCCAGATGCATTTACGGACTGTGCATCTGAAGGAATAATACCAGTCCGAACTCTTCAAAGATGAGAAGTTGGCTGATAAAAAATGGAAAAAAAAAAAAAAGGTCTCCAGGTAGAGGCAAAGAGAGGTGTGAAATGGTATAGTCTGGACAGGAAACTCTGGAGCAGTTTTGTACCTTTAGAATGTGAAGTGCAAAAAGAAAAGAGGCTGAATATGAGGTGGGGATGAAGTCTTTGAGGTCAAAACACTTTCTGTTATGGAGCCTAAGTTATTTTAGACTTTAAACTGAAGGGAGTAGAATGATACGGATACTTTTTTAATGTAGAGAATGCATTTCTTTAGAAATAACCAGAAGGGTGGATTGATGTGGAGTCGTGGCAAAGAGAAATCTGAGAGACTAAATCAGTAAGAAGAATATGCCTGAAGGAGATGTGTTTAGGAAAATGATGGTTTCTAGAACATATTTGGGATAGGCCATCAGCAGTATATCGTTTATCGGATGTAGTGGTTAAGAGATAGAGAAGAACCAAAAAGATAAACAAATGCTTTGAAGGGAAAATTTAAGTTAATCATTGATTTTTACATTATGCATAAAATATTTATTGTGCTAGTCTCTGACATATAAGTATTAATAAGAAACGGACTAGGAATTATTCCAGATTTTTAAAAAATAAATTTGTTTAGGGGATTCCTTGGTGACGCAGTGGTTGAGAGTCTGCCTGCCGATGCAGGGGATACGGGTTTGTGCCCCAGTCCAGGAGGATCCCACGTGCCACGGAGCAGCTAGGCCCGTGAGCCATGGCCGCTGAGCCTGCATGTCCGGAGCCTGGGCTCTGCAACGGGAGAGGCCACAGTGGTGACAGGCCCGCGTACCGCAAAAAAAATTAATAAAATAGAATAAAATAAAATTTGTTTATTTATTTATTTTTGGCTGCGTTGGGTCTTTGTTCCTGTGCGCGGTCTATCCTTAGCTGCAGCGAGCAGGGGCTACTCTTCGTTGCGGTGTGCAGGCTTCTCATTGCGGTGGCTTCTCTTGTTGTGGAGCATGGGCTCTAGGTGCGCAGGCTTCGGTAGTTGTGGCACGTGGGCTCAGTAGTTGTAGCTTGCGGGCTCTGGAGCGCAGGCTCAGTAGTTGTGGCGCACGGGCTTAGTTGCTCCACTGCATGTGGGATCTTCCCTGACCGGGGTTTGAGCCCATGTCCCCTGCCTTGTTAGGCAGATTCTTAACCACTGCAGCACCAGGGAAGCCCATATTCCAGATATTTTTTGAAAACTATATAAAATAACAGAATATAGATCTAATTCTTAGGTATTTTAATGGGTATTTTATTAGCTTTCATTCTCTGAGAAAAGCTAAGATGAGCCAGAAAAGACAGAGCTTTTCTCAGTACCAAGATATGGCTCTTCCACTATAAAGTTACTCAGTTTATCCTGATTTTGATTGATCTTATCTACAAAGGAGACAGAAAATCCTTTAGAGTAAAAAGAGTTTGAGTGTGTTTATGGTCAGAGACTGCTCAGATTAATCAAGTTGTCAACCTCCCAGAACCATTATACTGATCAAGATGTTGGAGATACCTAGTAGAAAAATAGAACGTTATTTTTTTTCTACGGTAGGTATTAGAGAGTTGAAATGACTATATTATATCTAAGCTGTAGTGAACCCTTCCTATGCTATACTTGTAGAATACCTGAATAATTATGACAAAGAAAGGTAAGATTTTTACCCAAACAGTTAGGATGATTTTCATACATTAAAAACATTTACAGAGCCTTGAGTTTTGAAAATATCTGGAAAATTGCACCATGTCAAAACAGGGATCAGTTAGCTTAGCAGGTAAGTGTAAAACAAACCCACAGAAACATATGAATATAGAATTTCATACTGAAGGGACACATGGTTAGGATCCAGAACTCCAGAGTCTGTACTAACATTGCTAATTATACTTGTGGGACCTTGAATTCATCATTTCCTTTCTAAGACCTTTAGTACCATATTTCAAAAATGAGGTTTATAATTACGGAGGTGAAATAGGTGCTGTTGACAACCAAAGAAAGTGAAAATAAGCCTCGTTGAATACCAGGCCAATATTCCCAACAGAACACAAGCAAGGCTCAGAACAGAGTATAGACAAGGCTCTACAGATGCCACAGAAATGATTAAATATGCCCCTCTTCTGACTAACAACTCTAGCTCCACTTTAATCCCTTTGCCTTCTGAATAAGCACTAAGATAAACCATCATAAATTGCTCCCCCTTCTTACACTGTCCAGTCTGGAACTGGCTCTTGCTTCCCTATTCCCTGCTCAGAATCAGCCAGCACAAACCCAAACCCTTTTCATGACACTATCAAGGCTTCTCTAAGAGTACCTTCTCCCATGTTACAACAAGTTAAATAAGACTAACTTTGTTTGACTATGAAAAACATCATGTAGAAAAATTTTATACCAGATGATTAGGTCTTGTAGAAAGATCACATCCAAGTGTGCAACCAGAGAAAGCTTCATAGGGTTGCAGTTATTTTAAACTGACATAAATAAGAGAATATTGATGTATAAATGAAAGGCTGGAGATATAAGCTGATTCTGGGTTGAGAACAAACAGAATCAAAGGCCCAAAGATGAAAAAAACTCAGTTTTTAGGTTTAGCCAGTATGTATCATTTTATAACTCTGGGGACAAAATAAATCCATATTTCTTTCATTTTCTCAATTATCAATTACTCACTGGAGCAACCACCTATTGTTAAGAAACAGTCAAGTGTCTTTGTCTTGAAACCTCCCAGTCTATAATTGCCCAAGAATTGGCTTATCCAGCCTGACAGAATTCGTTTTTTTTTAATGCTCCAAAGCCAGAGATAATTACTTCCAGAGCATTCCATAGTCTGTTTATTTACCACCACCATGCTGTCACTGTTAAATTCTGTACCTGTACCTAGAGAAAGGGATGTGATGAGCATCTTATGTTTAGATTCCTGTGCAGGCACAGCAGTTCTTCACAAAAATAAATTGTTAAGTTTCGCTAAAGGTGCTTCCCTCTTTAGATTTCAAAGTTTCAAAGTTTACACCATTATTGTCAGCACTTATTCTCCAAAGAAAAATCACAGTGTGGAACCGAGCAGTTAACGATTAGGACAATAAAGTCACAGGCTCAGTGTCTGATGCACATTCCTGAGTTGTTTTACAGATACTATAACTGCCAACAGAGGAAAGAAAGCTAACTGCATGATGACCAGACTGTAGCCATGACATAAGTTTCTCCAACTTGAGCAGTACTGAACCTATGGCTAGCACAATCCCAAAAACTGGTCTCAAGAGAATGGGATTAACATTATTGATCATAATAATCTATATCTTTGTGGGTATAAAAATAACTGTAGCTTGCTCTGCCTGTGTATGTAAATGGGCAACCACAACTGTCAGCAAAGAGATACTACAGACTCACGTCTACATCTTCAACTCTGAGAACATGGCACCTATGTCACCATGAAGAAGTTACAGAAGATAGATCTTTCTAATCCCACAGAAATGGAATGCTGTTCTGACAAGTGAGGAGTTGCAAGCAGCTCTTTTCAGGAAACCACCCTCAGCAGGGAGCCCCTTTTCTTGACATTTTAGCAAAGCTATGTTTCAACCAACTTTTAAAGAAGGCACCCCCATGCTCTGCTCACCTCCGGCCCAATCACACCTTTCAAACCTTTTAATCACACAATGCCTTGTCCAACTTGTCAGTTCTTTTCATAGATCAAATAAATAGAAATGAAGAATAAGGAATTAACAGATGGCCAGATCTCTTCCCTAGCTTCCCTTTAGTAATCTCCCGAACAAACTGTGTGGCCAAACTGTGTGAACAAGATAACAGAGGAAGATCACAAGGAGTGGACAAGCCTGCACACAAGCCTGCACACGGTGGGGAGTTAGTGACGACTCTGAACCCCCATCTCAATGATTAACTTAGATTACTTTTCTGTTTCCCTTTAAAACTTTCATGGCTGAGCAGAATCTTTGGAGGTGGTTTTGGGGGGTCTGAGTCCATCATCTCCCCAGATTTCCAGCATTCTGACTAAAGGTAACTTTTCTTTCTACTGACATCTGTGAGTATGGATTTTGTAAGTGGGGGGCAGTGAGACCCGATTTATTTGGTAACAAATGTGGCGGAAATATAATTAAAAACAAAATCTCCCAACCTATAACACCTTTCCATAAATGTAGAAGAGGAAGAAGACAGTTTTATTATTGAATAAGCATTAAATCAGAATGTGATATGCATCACAGGCAATCCGCTATGAGATTGCAAAGACTGAAAGAAATCTCACTGAGGTAGGAGGTAGATGGGCCCCAGGCTGAGCAGCTGGATCTTGTCTTCTGCTGGCACTTCAAGTTAAAGATAGGGCTTCCCTGGTGGTGCAGTGGTTGAGAATCTTCCTGCTAATGCAGGGGACACGGGTTTGAGCCCTGGTCTGGGAAGATCCCACATGCTGCAGAGCAACTAGGCCCATGAGCCACAACTACTGAGCCTGCGCGTCTGGAGCCTGTGCTCCGCAACAAGAGAGGCCACGATAGTGAGAGGCCTGCGCACTGCAGTGAAGAGTGGCCCCCACTTGCCACAACTAGAGAAAGCCCTGGCACAGAAATGAAGACCCAACACAGCCAAAAAAACAAATAAATAAAACAAATGTGGGGGTTAAAAAAAAAAAAAGAAAAGAATTTAAAATTAATTTTTTAAAAAACATAAAGGCAGGAGCAAAGAGGAGCTGAACTCTGCTTGAGTGAAAAGATAAGACTGAAACCACTAGGTGGCATTTTGGGGGCTCTGAGGAGCTCCGGTCCTTTATGTCTCAGTGCAGAAAGAATTCAGTGAGAGGCAGAGTGATAGATAAGAAATGGTTTATTAGAATAGGATGTTTGTGAGGCTTACAAGTGGGCAGGTGAGTGTTGCGCTGCCCCAAGTACTTAGTGGGTTACATTTTTATAATCAAAGGAAGAGAGGGGAAGGGGAGAAGACCACCTTCTTTTTCATTCTTTGAGTCTTCCATCATTAACTTCTCCTACATGTCGGGCGGGGGAGTTTTTGACCCTATATGGTGCATCCAGTACCATCATGGCACTATGGAAAAATTATTTCAGGTCTCAGTACAATGAGGGCCTTTTACTTTGAAACATCACCTTTCCATAAACTGTTTTTTTGTGTGTGCAGACAGCATGTCCTACGGGTCATTACCTTGTTGACATCACTGGGAAGGTTGTAGGCCTTATTTTCCACTATTGTTTCATTGTTTTGGGGCATGTCTCATGCTTCTGTTGCATGGTTTTGTAGTTAAGCAGGCTGATCTGGCTTTGACGATAAGTGACTTGCTTCGCTTTATGAGTCAAGAAAGCCCACATTGTTTCAGGATTTTTCCATTACTTTCTTGAATGATCATTAACTTACTGTGGTCTCCCAAAGTCCCCTAAAGTTCCCTCTCTATCTATAATCCCCCAGTGGGATTTCTGAGCTAACTATTGATTATCCTACTCTAACCCTATCAAGATGACCACATTTTTCACTCTTGAGGTCAAGGAGACCTTCCCAACTAAACATGCACAAAAAGGCTCCTTAGGGGTCAAAAAAGGGAGGGGACTCCAGCCCATAATATGTCCTGCCAACCTCTCAGAGATCTTCATGCTGGAATCCATCTTGGCTAAAAGATGCATGGGCACATTGGGGAGGTCTGTGAGTCAGACCAAATATGGGCATGCAGTAAGATGAAGCAAGATGATTGGGCAGAGGGAACCCAGAAAATTGCCCCTATATGAACAACTTAAGCCACCCCAAAAGTGTGCAACTCTCTCTGAGCCTGTCTGTGTCTTTCTGCACTTATTTTTCTTCTAAAAACAATTTACTTGCTTCACTACTTTCTGTCTCTTTGCTGAATCCTCTCTTCAAAGAAGACAAGGATTGAGGTCCTACATCAAGCTCACTGGCCCTTGTAGTCTAGTGGTTAGGATTTGGCATGCTCTCTTCCATGGCCAAGGTTCCATTCCAGGTCAGGAAACTAAGATCCCCCTTCAAGCTGCTGCATCCCATGGCCCCCTGAGATCACCACCCTTTATAGGGCCAAGCAGATGCAGCTCATTACATACATGCTTTATAGAGCCAAGCAGATGCAGCTCATTACATACATGGTCTCAAGAAAAACACTAATTAGCCCAAAGTAAGAAGATTTAACAGAACCATTCTTCACGCATTTTATCCTACATTTACGTGATAACTGGAGTGACTATATGTGTTAGCTAACTGGCTTTATCCAAAGGAAAATTAAACATCCTATGTTTTTATGATAGGAGGTAGTTTTGGAGCAAGTGGCTCTCTGAAGTTGGGTTCCTGCCCTCCTCCCATAGAAATTGGAAGACAGAGGCTGCATTATCTTCCTCAATAAATACATTTCAATAAATACACAAGAGATGACTCCCAAGTCCTTGAGAAAGGTATTCCTAGGTCTTACAGCTGGCAAGGTTTATTTATTTATTTTGTTTGTTTGTTTGTTTTGTTTTTTAATTTAATTTAATTAATTTATTTACACAGCAGGTTCTTATTAGTTATCTATTTTATACATATTAGCGTATATATGTCAATCCCAATCTCCCAAATCATCACACCACCACCAAACCCCCGCCACCACTTTCCCTCCTTGGTGTGCATACATTTGTTCTCTACATCTGTGTATCTATTTCTGCCTTGAAAACCAGTTCATCTGTACCATTTTTTCTAGATTCCACATATATGCGTTAATATACGATATTTGTTTTTCTCTTTCTGGCAAGGTTTATTTAGCTTTTAAAATATTTATATATATTTCAAAGACACAGAACTTAAAAGTTTTCTAAAGTAAATGCTCTAAGAAAAGAGAAAAGGAAAAGTCTTTTTTCTTATTTTCAACAGGGAGAATTAAGACTTTTATTTTCAATATGTATATGCTCTTAAATGGGTTACTGATCAAAATAATTATATGCTAATCAATACTTTCCACAAAACTTTGGGTCCTTGTGTTGGGCCAAGCCTAAACTCCTACAATGTACAGTAAGTCCCCTACATCCCCTTCAAGTTGTGAACTTTCAAAGATTGGAACGTGTCATGTCAAATCAACTAAGGTGTGAGTGAAATTGCAACTTGCCTTATAGTCTCCTATTGTTGATGATCCTTCAGCTCTACCATCTCCCACCTCCTCTCCCTCCTTCAGTCAGTAACTCTTCTTGCCTGTTCATTCAATGCCAGCCCCTGTATGCCAGCTGTTGTACTGTACTACTCTACTTTTCAAGGTACTATACTGTAAGATTAAAAATGTCTTCTTTATTTTTTGTGTTTACTTTTTATGTATTATTTGTGTGAAAAGTATTATAAACCTATTACACTACAGTACTGTCAATATATAGCCGATTGTGTTAGTTGGGTACCTAGGCTAACTTGGACTTTTGAACAAATTGGACTTAATGAATGCACTCTTGGAATGGAACTCGTTTGTATGTAGGGGGCTTACTGTACTTTAATTTCAGAGACTTCACTGACTTTTCCTACTTCTAAGTTTCAGCTGGGCTAAACCAGGTTTATCCTGAGATTTTCATAACACAAAATCTTGAAGAGATGTGGGTAAGAAAGTGATCAATTTTCTCTCTCCCAGAAATATTCAGTCCTTACTGACATCCAGGCTCCTTCTTCACCAGGTTTGAAAACCTATAGTATCTTGAGAGGCATTAGCATTAAGTCAAAGATTCTTTTATACTTAGTCTGAGTAGAATAGCCGCCTTATTGCTCTACATTTGCATAAAATTGAGGGAATTTAAATGACTCAGTCCAGAAACCAGATCTGATGCAGCTAACCTGCAGCCTTAATATCTGACACAGGAGTAGGTAACATTTTAAGAACCTCCTGGCGAGGGGAAATACTCAAAAGTCTCCCTTTCTTTTCCTCTTCAACAGCCTTGGGGAGAACAGGGTAGAGGGCTTAATAACTGTTTTTTGTTAATGAGAATCCTCTCTTCTCTTCCTGTTTTCTGTGATAGGAGACTGAACTGCATGGATTATGTTAGAGAGCTATTTGCTTTCTGGAATCCTGTTGCATTCAACCCATCTAGTCTGAGTTCTTGAACTATCAGTTGTAGTTCCAATGCAGCTCGTTCAAAACTTTATAGTTAGCCTCTTGGTACATAAAGCATCCTCAGAGTATCCTGTTTTAAGCTTGCTGCCTCCTTCTGGGATAGGGACTGATACATATTTAGGTACTGGGGCACTAGGAAGCAGAATCTCAAAATGGAATTCTGGAATTAGCATGTTCATATGTGCAATGTGCAAATAATTAACTTTGCTTTGGTAAATAAGACATATGTGATCCATCCCATGCAATACCAACAAAATTCTTCAGAATATCACTGGTTATGATATTGAGTGAAGAGGGCTTGGAAGGCAAAGCAGTGTGGCATCAGGTGGTGGTGGTTTTATCTTTTTAGGACAACAGTCACGTTTCTCCTTAGAGTCATCTGGAACAGACACAGGGAAAATTAAGGAAAGGTGTTTAGGGAAAAGACAGTTTTTCATGAGACCCTGTCTTCTGAAGTGCTAAGAGAAGTATGATTGAGAGCAAGCCTCGATTCTGATTATAATGAAAATGAATCCTCAGCTGTGTCCAACATGAAGTGTACTTTTAGGGCTGAATGCTATAGGCTAAAGATTGTTGTGAAGGATGCTATGATGGAATTAGATTCCCTGATCTCCACGGAAGTGAAGCCATCCCATGGCAGTGGAAGAAGTTCGTAGTACTTAAGTATCAGAGACAAGGCTGCCACAATAAACTACAAGATTGCAACAGAAATCAGAGACTTTGGATGCACAGGGTGCTAGTTTGGCTAATTCATCTGTGGGCCACTTAGAAAATAAATGATTGAATAGTTTCCTAAGTTTTTCCATGATATGCTTACAAGAATAAAACATCTAAGATTGCTGGGTAAGTGCATAACTAAAGTCATTGTTATGGGGCTGTACTGCCTCTTACTCAGTTCTTAGATGGAGGCACTGTGGAGACCACCATATTCTATGTTGACTGTAATGCCAGGATCATTGGGGGAAAGATATAGAACATGAATTTCCTCTAAAGTTTTCAAAAGGGTGATTATTTCCCAAGAAAACAGAAATACACAGACTTTCTAGGGGTAACTGTATATTGATACTGAAATTAGTTTTACCTGTAAGCTCATCTCTCAGAGAGAGGGACAATGAATGGAGGCAGGTGACTGAGGAGGTGGTCAGGGGTCTGGATGTGTCCTGACCCCAGTGCATCTAACAGCAGGTGTAGTGGGACTATAGACCTATTCTGTAGTTGTTTGTCTTGGTAGCGAATATGTGGTGGGAATAGATATATCTTGTAGCTGCCAGAATCACTGCATTGGTTCCAAAATGAGCTCTATTAATGTAAGAAGGACCAAGTTGAAGTCCTGGGAGTTAGCCTTTCCTGCCAAATAAATGAAAAGCAAATCCAAACCACTGGATTAATTGTAAAGGCTAGTAAAACTAGAAAAAACTTTTAAAAATTCAAAACTAGTGATTCCTACCACATCTACATTTAATTTTTCTCTTTTTGTCTGTGGAAACTCAGATGGGTTGTGGAAAATGACAGTAGATTATTGTAAACCTTGTCAAGTGGTATTACCAATCACAATTTTGGTCCTAGATGTGGTACCTTTGCTGGTGCAAATCAACACTATTCCTTACAGCTGGTCTACAGCCTTTGACCTTGTGAGTATTTTATTTTCCATCCCAAACAGTAAGATAAAAAACTGTTGGCATTACCATGACAGGAACAAGAGTATAATTTTAATATTTTACTCCAGTGCTAGGTCAAACCTTCTGCTCACTGTGATCATATAATTTATAGGAGCTTCTATCATTTTGTTGGGTCATAGAATACCACATTTGTCCATAACGATTGATAACATTATGCTATTTAGACCTGGTAGGCGAAGAGTAGCAAGCACATTAGAGGTCTTATCTATACATATGTTGCCCAAAGGTGGAAGGTAAACCCAGTGAAATACCTAGAACGTCTAATGGTGTGGTGAATATTAGCACACCCCTCTAAAATGAGAGCTAAGTTGCTGCATCTGCCTACCATGATGAAAGGCACAACTCGGAGTGGATCCCTTTGGATTTGGGAGGCGATATATGTCACATTTGAACTTGCTTCTAGAAACCACTTGTGGGATAATCTGTGAAGTTGCCAGTTTTAAGTGGCAACCAACATACAAATAGGTGCTACAGAGGTCTCGACTGATGTGAGCTTCCCTGTCACTTGGAAGTTATGAATTACCAGTTTCAATAATGTGGGAGGCAGATAGAAATGCAGAATAAAGTCTGACAAGCAGTTCCAATAGGAGAGTCACAAAATATATTCCAAGGTTTTTGGATAAGTCTATCCCCTTCTTTGTTGATTAATACTGTTTTAAAGCAATTCTTGGTCTGCTGCTAGACCCTAGCAGAGACTGTACATTTGATCATGGAAAAAAAAATAACTCTGTGATTTAAACTGCCAATCATGTATGGGATATTATATAATCCACGGAACTATAAACTTGGACATGCACAGCACCATCATTTTATTATAAAACAGAAATGTAATATAAATGAAGAGGGTTGAATACATTCATAAGGTACCCACAAATCAGGTACTTAAGACCTGATTAGAATAGAGTCCCTGAGAATGGAAATTAGATGGTATTTACCCTGCATGATAATTAGTTATAAGTAATAAAGGGAGGGGAAGGATTCAAAGTTAATTCCAAAGATTTGAAACAGAGTGAAAGGGAAGTTATTGGTACCAGTTATAGAACTAAAAAGGACAAGTTTTGTGGGGAAACAATACACTTTTTTGGAATGCCATTAAGTCTTGCATCTGGGTAAAGATATCAAAACTAAATAAGATCCTGAGACATAGATCAGGATTCATCTCTCTGTATATGACTCTTGGGAGCTATTCTGAGGCAGAACCTTTGGAAAGTCTAAAATTAGTGGAAAAGAAAATATTTACTGAGGTAGTAACAAAAAAGTCAGAGAGATTAGAAAGTCAAAGGGCTATGACCTTGAAACGAAAGGAGAGCAAGGGTATAGAAAAAAGATGTGCTGAAATTGTCAATTGTCGCTGAGAAAGTAAGTCACACGGGACTATGAAAAAAATGTTCTAGAAAGAAAATCTTGCTCTTTTTTGTATCCTCAGAGCCCAACGGAGTGCCTGGAACACCTTAGTATTCAAGAATTTGCTGGTGAATGCACACATGTAAACTAGAGTAGCCCTATATTCATACAGATTTGTTGGTGATCATCAAAATATCAAATACACTCTTGCTGTTTTGATTTCTATATCACTCCTGGCAAAGTTTCTGATATCTCATGGTGAAGCTGACACATTTTTCCCCCGCCTTGGAGAATTACGTTGTTTTTCTCTGAGGTAATCCTCCCCAAATTACTCTAGTTGAGATATTCAAGTTTTATTTTACTAGGAGTTCACTGTCCTATGGTATTTATAATATAGAGTTTAGAATGGATTTCAGGGAATAGGAAATAACTTTCAATACTGCTTGGTTAACAGAGAGTCTTTCACTTGCCATTTCATAAATTCAGTCAGCACAGTGTCCTTTGCTTGCCTCTTTTGACTCATCAATGTAAAATGAAATCTAATCAATCCACAATCATGCTAATCAATGTACTGTGCTACTTCCATTGCAGCAAAGAATAATGTTGTTATAAACTCAGTTACATTTTAGAATAATGCAAAAATTGAAAGTGCTAATCTATGTGATATGTTAATGAAGCATTTTATGACCTGAGGCTTCACCGTCAAAATTCTATTTTGGTCCATCAATTTTCATCAACAAATTAAAAGCACTTGTAACTCAAGAATGGGAAACAATGAATTTAAAGTTACAGCTTATTATTTATATGGAATGTTACAAAATAAATTACTTGTAACAGCAGTATATAAAAATACACGGGCATTGTGAAATCAAAAATCAAATGATTTCTGTACCACACTGAGATAAATATTATAAAAGGCTGTTATCCTCTAATTGACTGAATGTTTTTATAACTAAACCAGTGAAATGTCCTTTTCTGATATGGAGAAACGAAGCAACGTATCTTCTTAGACTTCAGAAGAAGTTTCACTTACTTTTTAAGAGTACTTGTATTCATTCACATAGTCTAGCCTTCACCTTCCTCCCCTCTTTCAGGGGTAATCATTTATATTTTGTTATTATAAACTGGAATACACTCTTTGTCCTTTTCTACATGTTACCTTGGTCACAATTAAAAGATAAGATTCAATTGATATTTATCACACAAGTATGTCCCACAATGCAGACATATAAATCAGTATCAGAATGAGTCTCAGTATACATGTAATTATATCTATATCTATGCATATTTCTATTTATTTTTCCACCCTAACTTGTTTCTTCTTGAGTCATTTTTCTCTTTCATATTGAATTGCTGATTCATAAAAACAATTATTCCCATATACATTATTTTTGTCTTTATATATCCTTTAAATAAATCAACCTGCTTATGTTTCTGATTCACAATTTTTACCAGGCAGCCCCAAAGGTGTGCATGGCAGAGAATTAAGAAAAGCCTTGAGTTTGCAGGGTATACAGATGAGTTTTTTAAAACTAGGAGTTTTATCTCAATATACATCTACCTCATACTCTTTCTTACACATTTTTGAAGAAGCAGCTTCAGGGAGGCACTTTCAATGAATAGCTCCATTAGACACATAGATAATAATTATGCATTCAAATAGATACTTGGACTCATTTTCAGTTATTTCCCCCATTTGGATTTTATTTCATCAGAGAAATTACTAGAATGACTTTTATATCAAAGTTAATTTATGCTCTACAATTATGGAGTAAAAGTGACATTAATAAATACACTTTGATGACCTGTAAAATATTTATAAAATTTCAAATCTTACACAATAAAAAAAATGGGAATTCAACATTTTATTCATTAGTATGTTATTATATCAAAATATTCATATTAATAATGAAATATAACTCTTGCTACTACAGTTAGTGCTAGCTCAGTACAGAGAGAGGAGAGACAGTACAGGTGTCCCTTAATTTTTTCCCATCTATTTCTATCTGCCCAAATTGGCTACAAACAGATACAGAAAAAACTGGCAATGGAAGCAAGTGATAATTTGGGATGATTAATACTCTTTATAAATAGTGCCTAACTCATAGTGATCAAGCAAAACTGTGAGCTATGTTCCCTTTAGAAAAGGTTGACATAGACATTCTCTCTGAAAAGGTAACATTAAAGCTGAGTTTTTAATGATATGAAGGAGTCAGCTTAGAGATGAATAAGGCAAGAGTGTTCCATGGAAAGAGGACAGTTTGTGGACTGCTCTGAAAAGTAAGATTAATTTGCAGAATTCCTCCCAAAAAGAGAAGGCTAATATTGAAACGGAGAGATCAGGTTTTTGAGTATAATACAGGGTCTGAGAGGAAGGTGGGAACCAACCAATTCATGCAGGGCCCTCCCTATTGGTCATTTTAGCACTATGGAATGTTATTCTAAGTACAATGGAAAACTGGCATTAATTACTTTAGCTGACTGATCCAATATATATGTCACAAAAAATCAATCTGGCTGATAGAAAATGGATTGCAGGAGCAAGAGTCACACAGGAAAACTACATCAGAGGCACAGGCACTGGGTCTAATTAATGTCTGATGGCAAACTGAATTAGACTGTTGGTAGCAGAAATAAAATCAGAAGGAATTCAGCAATACTTAAGTAGTATGGGCAGGCCCGGTGATGAAACTGGTATGATTTCGAAGAAGAAATTAAGAAAGATCCAAGGTCTCTGGAATTCACAACTGGAGACACTAAATCATACCCCTGTAGATTTGATTCAGTTTGGGTCATTCGATGCATTTTGTTTGCCCCTGAACTCTCTTATTGCCATTCTCATTGCTGTATCTCAAGTTCCTCTGACCTTTTGCCCTTTCTTATCGTGATGGTTAACTTTTTTGTGTCAACTTGACTGGTCCTTAGCCCAGATAGTTGGTGCCCAGATATTTGGGTGCTCAGATACTTGGTTAAACATTATTTCTGGGTGTGTCTGTGAGGGTCTTTCTGGATGAGATTAACATTGGACTGGGTGGACTGTGTAAAGCAGGTTGCCCTCTCCAGTGTGGGTGAGCCTCATCAAATGTGCAGAGCCTGCATAGAGCAAAAGGCTGAGTAAGAGAGAATGTTTTTTCTGGCTGACTGGGTAAAAAGGTAGATAGATAGATAGATAGACAGATAGATAAATCTAATTTGATTTTAAATTATTCGAATAGTTTAACAGGGGATGACTTGTTGATTATGTAAAACTTGACTGATTATTTTTAAATTCAGGCTGGGAAATCCATCTTCTCCTGACTTTGGACTGTGACTCAGACTGGAAGTTACACCATTGCCTCTCCTGGTTCACAGGCCTTTGGGCTCAGACTGGAGCTACAGCATTGACACTCCTGAATGTACAGCTTGCCAACTGTAGATCTTGGGACTTCTCAACCTCCATAATCATGTAAGCCAATACCTAATAATAAATCTGTGTATATGTATTGTGTTGGTTCTTTTTCTGTGGAGAACTCAGACTTACATGCTTACTAGATAATATCCTGTTTTATTCTAAGATTTGCTCTTGTGAGAGCAAGAAGTCTTTTGTTAGTTAATGGCTTAGTAGAGCTGCAGAACTGAAATTCTTAGATATATTCCTTTGGGGATAGAGACCTTTCCTTATCCAGGTAAATAATTCAGTTCTCCTAGTTGGTAAAGTATGCAACTAGTGGTCAAGCAGTTCCAACTCAGGTGACACTTCTTGCTCACAAATCATCTCTTTCCTAAATGAGCTTTTTAATTGAAGTATAATGCATGTAAATGAATATGTACAAATTATCATGTACATCTCAAGAAGTTATCATAAACATAATTCATGTAACTACAACCCAGGTAAGGACATAGAATATGTTCAATACTTATTACTTTTCTTTTTGTTCCTGCTCAATTACTGCTTCTTCCCTCTTTCTTAAAAGTACTCATTACCCTGACTTCTAATATTGTGTAATATTCTCCTGTTTTTCAACTTTACATGAATCAAGTATATGGTACATTCTTTTGTGCCCATCTTCTTTCATCCAATATGATATTTATGAAACCCATTCATTTTTTTCTTCTAATGGTAGTACTCCTTGTATTTTTTAAAAACAGTTTTATTATAATCAACATATGATAAACTACAAATATTTAAAATGTACTATGAGCTTTGGCATATGCATAAAGCCAATGAATGTGTACATGATCCCCAGAAGTTTCTTTATTCCACTTTGTAATTCTTCTGCACTCGCCTTCCCCCAAACCCTCACCCCCAACCTCAGGCAAATAATGATCAGTGCTGTTACTATTTAAATTGCAATTATGAATAACAGTTCATTTCATTTCCTGAACTTTTTCATAGTTTACAAAATGTTTTATTTATATGTAGTCCTGGACACACCTTATGACATGGGTTGGATTAAGATTGAGAAAACAGAGGTTCAGAGGGGTTAAGCCATTTACTTAGGGTTGATCTACTAAATAACAGGTAGAGAACGTAGCCTAATTCAGGTCTTCTAATTCCAAGTTCTTTGCCTTTATTACATACAAAAATTCTCACACTGAACAATAACATTTTTTTCTAGTTTAACTTTAGATTTTCCTTATTGTGACAAAGCACTTATTTCTGAGGTTACCAATATTTGCATACTTTAAAAGTTTAATATTCTTAAAACAAAATTTTCCTACTCTCAGAGGTCTTCATACTTCCTAATGAGTATAGCTGACATTTAGGAAGGCATAATTAGTCAGCTTATCACTTACTACATTGTTGAAAAATCACTCAGGCATTTATGACTCTGATTTTCTAACAGGGGATGACTTATAGATTATATAAAACTTGACTGATTATTTTTAAGTAAAAGAAAAAGAAGGAGAGATAGGAAGAGTAAGACATTATACACTTCCTCATATGCTAACTATAATGATGAGGTTCGCTTTGACACATTCTCTCTGTCATCAAAACGATGACTGCCCATAAATATTTGTTATGTACTTGAACCTATGGCAGAGGGTGACAGATTCCAATAAAATAGTCAGTGTGATGCTTTGAGGTCTTCAGAGGAACATGAAATAGTTCCCAAACTGCACATTACTTGTAGTTTTCCATTACACACCACACAAAATGTCCTTGACATTCAAGAGTGCACCATTTTAGTCTACCTCACTCCAGGGTGTATTTGAAAATACCCTCCATTTGCCTTTAATAATAATGACTTGTCATATGGAATCCAGATCTCGGCTAATCTAACATAATATGTACTTGATGGTTTTTATTAACGTCAAATGAAACCCAATAGTCATCAGAAACATTTTTCCCTTCTGTCATGCAATGGTTCTCATTTCTGACCATTCACATAAAAGGTTAATAAATGCAACTACTTGAATATTATTAATATTCAAGGTGCATGGCAAGTGAATCATTTTGTAGACTTATGATTTTTAAAGACTCTGGGCCATTAATGTTACTATTTTGCAGGCTTGTAAAATTGCACCATGCAGCATGCATGCTATACTTTGAATGCTAAAAGGTCTGTGAAGAATTCTTTCTGCATTACACTTTACTCACCTTTATTGAAATTTGGACTCTTTCTTTGGAATGTAAAAGAACTCTTTCTCTCTCTATCTCTGTCTGTCTCTCTCTCTCTCTCCTTAATAATTTATTCTTAGTTGTTCTTATTCCTTATTAATAACTAGTTATGTTTAATCTATTTTATTTAATCCCTCACTTTATAGGGTCTCTGACTAAAGTAAAATCAACCCCAGATTTTATCTAGGATCTATTTAATGGTCAGTGTACATTATCATATAGATTAGTGGTTAAATATGTTTAACTGAGTCCTACAGTTGTAAAATATGTCTCAAATGTGAAAAGCATTTGAATTGATTTCAGGCAAAATTCACAGACTGCTACTCAAATCACTAAAGAGGTGTAGCATTATAAAAATCATGGATTAAGAATGAGAATTTAAAGACTTGAGCTTTACCTTCAAGATGGGTCTTTTAATTTTCTTTTTCTCAGTCTGAATATGAGGTACTTTTCTTCTCTTGAAGCTGAAATCAATTTCCTACAGTGCATTTTATTTTCAAATAAATACCTAACAATAAAAAATAACAAAGGATACATTAGCTGAATCAATCTTGTTAAAATAATTAGAACTAAGCAAAACATTCAATGCTTGCTAAAATAATCATGGAAATCTGTGTTAGGATATTTAACTAATCATTATTATACAGGAAAATGTCTTTTGACGGCAATTGACAGAACCAAAGGAAGAAAAAAATTTACAGGGGTAGCCTTCTTTTCTCTCAGTATCTGTAATCAACTGCCAGAGGAAACCAATTATAAATGTTAAGGATGCAGAACATAATTATTAGGTATCTATTGATGTAATCCTGAAACAAACAAGATAATTCTGGAAGCAGTATCCTGGCTAGGTTATTTGTCAAGTACATAAAAACATAAATAGCCACACATGTACACAGTGTAAATGTGTCCACAGAAATACTTATTTTCTGTTGTAGTTTACAAGTATAGAACATTTTAAGAGTACTGTGAATCTACTACCTAAAATATAGTGACTAATATTATCAATAAGACATTGCCCTATCGAGCTCTAGAGCAACCATGCTCTTGACATAAAAGATTTTGATTCTAATTTTCACTTTGTATTAGCAAGTAAAAAATCAAAGAGGTCATAGGTGTCTTCTTCCAGGAGGATGGGGATAAAATTTATGGTGGAGCATAACTTCTGGTACCAAAAATAATTATACTACTGGAATTCATTTGAGGTTGGTTTGATCTGAGGCTTTTAATAAACATTAAAGTTAGCAAGAAATACATTGGAAACTTTTAAAATTCACCTACAGCTTCATTGAGAGGTATTTGGTGGTGAAAAAGAAACAAACGTAGAGGGAAAGATTTTTGAGAAACTGAGGCAAACATCTTAGGTAATATTTGATATAGAAAAGGCTCTTTTATTTTTGCCCAAACAAGAGGATTCTTTATCTCCAATATTGCACAAAGCAGAATTTTAGGTGAGTTTTACATATCAAAATACCAGTATTTACATGGATTAATGTCATAACAAATAAAAATAGAAAAATGAAGCATTAGATTTAGCTTTTTTATAAAGATTTTGTGCTCTGAGAACCAGCTGGCAGAAAATGAGAAGTCATTTTCAATTTTTGATTAAGGCCTGATTTTTAAAAAGGCAACAAGTTGATTTGAATTGCTTGGGACCACACGGGGCAAAGATTAAGAGATACCACTGAGCCTGACTTAATGACAAAGGAAAATCTGGATCCAAACCAACAGGGTCATCTCATGCTCACTACTTGCTATAAGGTTCCTCAGTACCACAGGCAGGAGAAACCGATCAGAAGCAAATACAAATAGTTAAAATCCCATGATAATCAGGTAAGTACACGTCCCTCCAAGTCTCAGCTCATAAATGTTGTTAATGCTATAAAAAATTTTCCCTGGTTTTCAAGTGCAGATAGACAATTTCTCTTCTGAATCTCTATAAATTTTATACATGTCTCTTTTAAGACACTTATAAAATATATGTTAAATGTTGGTTTGGAATTTATAAGTCCTCATTACTAGGGGGAAAATGCCTATAAAATAACTTTAAGAAATTGTTCTTAAAATCCATGAATTATCCATGTTAAGAGAAATGAATGAAAAATTAGTATCAGCTTCAGTTTTTACTTATACAATAAACATAAATTCAAAAGTAGGTAATTCTAATGTTGATTGTAAAGATTCTCTAAAGATTTAAACATCTATAAATAATCTTTTAGCATTTTTCTATCTGCCTAAAAATTTTAACTCCAAGTACATGTGCTTTTCTTCCAGTTATGCAAAGTATTAGAAGACCAAGTAATGAAAATTTTAAGAGATGATGATAATATTTTAACAATAAATCTGGTGTTCACTGATTGCCAGTGAAGTAATGGGGAAATATCTATATCCTTAGCTATGTGTAACTCTCTTTAGGAACAGCATGACATATTTGATTAAATAAAATTTATAAAACCTAAATAATTCCAACTAGAATGGAAGTAATTTGCAATCCATAAAATTAAACTTTGTCATATATTTTGAAAAAAATAAAGTGATAGTTGCCATTGGGTTTTGTTTTGATTAAGGCTACAGGCTCATGGGAAATGTATCATTGCTATTCATCTTTCTATCTGCAACGACTGTTAAACACTTGATGCAAAATATATATTTAATATTCATAAATATATGATTGAAAAAGGAAATTGAAGTTCAAAGATACCAACTTTTGTTTGTTTACATGCCAATATATGGAAAAGCAGGGACTCAAACTCAAATATCCCATGTATTTATTTTTTCCAATTTTATTGAAGCATGATTAAAATTTGTATATATTTAGGTTGTTCAATGTAATTATTTCATTTGCATATATATTGCTAAATGATTATCACAATCAAGTTAATTAACACATCCATCACCTCACATAGTTACATTTGTGTGTGTGGTGAGAACACTTATGATATACTCTCAGAAAATTCAAGTATACACCACATTATTCTTAATTATAATC
This sequence comes from Hyperoodon ampullatus, assembly GCF_949752795.1. Lineage (NCBI taxonomy): Eukaryota > Metazoa > Chordata > Mammalia > Artiodactyla > Ziphiidae > Hyperoodon > Hyperoodon ampullatus. The sequence goes on from NC_136926.1 coordinate 79,754,780, forward strand.
ACCATGATGTTCATTAGCGCTCCAGAATTTATTCATCTTATAACTGAAAGTTAGTACCCTTTGACCAACCATTTCACTATTTTCCCCAAGCCCCCAGCAACCACTGGTTTACTCTCTGGTTCTGTGAGTTAGATTCCACACTGAAGTGAGATCATATAGTCTTTGTCTTTCCGCATCTAACTTATCTCACTTAGCATACTGTCCTCTAGGTTCGTGGTTCATCCATATTGTCACAATTAGCAGGATCACCTTCCTTTGTGTGGCTGAATAATATTTCACTTGTACAAAAAATACATACATTTCATGGAATGAGCATGTTTGGGTTGCTGTGTCCTTGGACCTTAGCAGACCTCAGATTTGGGCCCCATCATTCTGTGCCAGAAGCTCAAGTTCCCCCCAGGGCCTTTGGACTCCTGGAAGGCTATAGATTTGTGGCCCATGCGTGCAAAGTTCACTCCCCCACTTTGGTCTCAGTTGGTCCCTCCCTGCACAGTCTTCGAGCCAAAGCATGTCCGCCCCCCCCAAACCTGACAGGGCCTTGGGGTGAGGTGACACTGCACTGTGACTCTGAGTTGGGCGGGATGCATAACAAGAATTGGGGTTCATGATGCGTGGTGTGAGCCAACCTCCTTAGGGGCGAGTGCAGGTCCAGGGTCCCGCGGTAGCTGGGGCACCTAGGTGTTTCTCCTCCCAGGACTTGCCTACCGGCCCCCGTGGATCTCGCGAGATTCTACAAGATGGGGTTTCCTCAGGGAAAGACTGGTTGTGGCTGCAATGACTTGGGCCTCATTCTGCCTTTTGTTGACTCCACCCCGATGCTCAGTGCATCCCAGCATGTCCTCCCCCTGCCCCTCCATCAAGACCGGCGCGGACTCGCCCTACACACCCCAAGTCACGTAGTGCGCCCTGTGGGCTCCAAATGCACCTTGTTTGCCTTCTTGGGAACCCCGACACTCCACCCACCCGAGGGAAGACAACAACAACGATATGTGTGTGTGTGTGTGTGTGTGTGTGTGTGTGTGTGTATACACACACGCATATATATATATATAATATTTCACATTTTCATTTTCTTTATCCATTCATCTATTGACAGACACTCAGGTTGTTTCCATATCTTGGCTATTGTGAATAACGCTGCAATGACTATGGGAGTGCAGATAGCTCTTTGAAGTACTGAATTTATTTCCTTTGGAATATATACCCAGGAGTGGGACTGCTGGATCATATACTAGTTCTTTTTTTAAATCTTTTGAGGAACCTCCATAATATTATCCAGAGGGGCTGCACCAGTTTAGATTCGCATTGTCTCAAGCAGGCACACAGATGGACAGCTGGGAGAGCGGACTTTGGTAAGAATTCTTACCTTTGCCGGCTTCGCCAGTTTTCCCGGGATGCTGTCTGCAGGCTCCAGAGTGAGCGCGGCATCCCAGAGGGTCTCACTTGGTCACCGGAAACTGTAGTAGGCGAGGAAAATAATTTTCCCTCTACCTTTTATAGAGAGTTCCCAGCTGAGGCCCTTTTTCTCGGGGGCCCCTCCTAAATGGACGAGATTTTCTCGGTTAAAAGTTCTCCGCTGTGGCCACCGCAATTCAAGATCATTCTTGGTCAGGTTATCTGCTGGGCAGCCTTAAAATAAAATTTTATTTAGCCGAGGCCTCACACGGGCCCAGCCCAGTTTCAGTCAGACCCAGTCCGAGGCTGGACCCGGCCGGTGTCCGACTTAAGTAGGAACCAGTCTGAGCCGGGCTCCGTCAGAACTGGAACCCGGACTGCTTTCTAAGTTGGACCGGATCCGACCCTGGAACCCCTCCGGTTTCTAAGTCGGAATTAGGCCAACTCCAGTTGGTTTCGGGACCCAGTTTGGGGAATAAAAAGATGCTCAGAGTCTGAAAGCTCGTGACGCAAAGCTGCTGAACGAGGACCGGGATCCGAGGGGACGTCCCCACACCTCCAGAGGCATCGAGCAGGCAGCGGCTCCAGGGAGCTCAGCAGGTACCTCCGCCTGGTTGCTCGGGGCTCCTGGGGGCTGCTGGGGTCCCTTTGGTTTGTTCTTCTGACACCAGAACTGTTAAAAGATAAACTGAGGCATATTCAAGTTTTTAAGAGTTTATTTGAACAAAAATCCATTCCAGTCAGGCAGCAGCAAACTGGCAGTGGTTAGGCGCGCTCCGCCGACAGGCGCTGAGGAGAGGCTTCCATAGAGGAAGCGTGGAAGCAAAGTAAGGGCTTTGCTGATTGGCTACAGTTGAACACCTGCTTGTGATTGGTTGTCCTTAGCGTTTTGATTTCTCAACCTTGAGGCATTTCAGGCTTAGGTTTTGGTTTGCTTACATAGGCCTCCACCTCGTTAGAGCCGCAGCCTAATGGCATCCTTGCTTAACAGTTGTATGAGTTCCTTATAAATATTGAAGGTTAAACCCTATGTTTCATTTTAACATAGTCCCACTTGTTTATGTTTGCTTTTGTTACCTGTGTTTTTGATGTTATATCCCCAAAACCATATTGTCAAGACCAATGGCAAGAAGCTTTTCCTCTATGTTTTCTTCCAGGAATTTTATGGTTTCAGGTCTTACATTTAAATCTTTAATCCATTTTGAGTTAATTTTTGTGTATGGTGTAAGATAAGGGTCCAACTTCAGTCTTTTGCATGTGGACAACCACTTTTCCCAGCACCATTTATTAAAGAAACTGTTCTTTCCGGGTTTGTATTCTTGGTGCCCTTGTCAAAGATTAGTTTATTGTAAATGTGTGGATTTATTACTGGGGTGTTTGTTCTGTTCCATTGGTCTACGTGTCTGTTTTTATCAGTGCCATTCTCTTTTGATCACTATAGCTAGCGTTTGTTTACATACTAATATATGGAATAGCAGGGGATCAAACTGAAGTATTTTATACTTCCATTTCTTAAATTATAACATTCTTACTATAATTTAGTTGTAAGACATTTTAGAAATTTGAATAACTAAGGTTTTATAGTATTCAGGCAGAATTCTATATCAATAAAGACTCACGATAAGAGGTCCTGTGTTATTCTGACTAACTGTATTTGTATATAAAATTTTCCAAAACATAAAACATGTACAGTGGATACTGAGTTTGACTTGAGTAACTGGGCATCTCTCAATTCTTGATCAATACATTTGTAGTAACAATGATTTCAAAAGCTGAAGAATTATTTACAGATCTCGAAAAACAGTTTACTCTTTTTTTTTTTTTTTTTTTTGCAAAATATAAGATGGTACTATTTGCCCACCATGCTTCTTTTCTCTTTTTGATTGACTGTCTAGAGGTCAGTTGCTCTGTGGTAATGAAGTGAGTTTAGTCAATAGAGAAAGCCAAAATGGAGAAATACAAGAGAGGTTTTTGAGAAATATGTAACTTTTGTAGCTTCAGTGAGGTCCAAAAATTGCAAAAACCACTTAAAATATATTCATTTAAATGGTTGGTCTGTTTTAGGTTTTATAACGCTGGCTTTCTGTTACAGAAATATCCCTTCCATAGATACAGATGTGAGTCAGAAAGGTGACATACACAGACAGTGTTCTAGTGGAGCTGTCCTTTACAGCTCCTCAAATCTTTCAAAATTTTGTTTCTGATTGTTTAGCTGGAATGACTAGAGATTTGGTCTCCATGAGGGATAACTGCATGCACCTGCTTGGATTTCTGCTGTGGTGGTTTCAGATTTGGGCAGTAGTGGAAAAAGTTGCAGTTGTTGTAGGCAGAGAAGCTATGACTATAATCAGATATGAGGTGCAAGGATCTGAAAGATGTGTCCCACAGTAGGAAATGTTATTTTGCAGACTTTGCAGAATAAATCGGGTAATTATGATACTAGTTCATCATCCCATGCTTAGATATTTCGAATTAAACATTTTTTTCCCCTATGACTCTTTGGGAGAACATTTGGAATTTCAGAGCAAATAATTTATTTGTTTATTCATATAAAACTTCTATTGTGTTAGAGCCAGGAAAATAAGACATAAGCAAAAACAAAATATAATATACTGTGTCTGTCCTTTAAAACTTACAAATCAGTGAAAGAAAAAATTAGACAATTACAATATAAGTGCTTAAATACAAGTCTAAGCAGGATAATATACAAATCCAATAAATGAATGTCTATCTCAAAAGTGTATCTTTCTCAGATGGGTGCTGAAATCCATTCTGCAGATGAGAGTTCTGCTACCAAAAAAAGAAAAAATAAATAAAAAAAGGAGATGATTTCCTGTAATTGAGTCTATAAAAAGTGTTGAAAACAATGAAGGTGGTTCTACATCTAGATTTTCTAATTTATAAGGAAAATAATGGATTACATATCTCTATACCTGAGCCACAATATTTGTATTTTGCATATTATATTGTTATGTCGAGGAAGCTTTGGGTGATACTTAACCACAGAATTGTCATTGACTTATTATTTAGAGTTTACTAATGTTAATTATTTGGGTTTTGTGTTATTGTAGCATCATTATTTCAAACAACACAGAAATTAATAAAACATTCATAGATTATAAATTAGTCATGAATATTAAAAAGCCTCTAATTCACACAGACATTCAATCAACTACTTATTCATAAAAATATATTTACTGCTTGAGTTGCAGTCTACCAAGAGTAATTTTGGCAGATAGAGTAAATATTTCCTTCCAAAAGCAGTATTTCATCTTTTCTTCAGCAAAAAGAGAAATAAAGCACACAAGAGAGAGAACAGTACAATAGGAGCATGGAAGCTGCATCATAGTCCATCCCTTTACGTGGGTAATTATAATACTAATATGTTCACGATGTGTTTTATTTTTATGAATATACCCTGAGTGCCATGTAAATACACATAATATAAAATATAATTGACATATAAAAATGATGTTGAAATTCCAGTCCAAATTACCACATTCTAGGAGCATATGTCATATACATTTTGCCATCATGAAAGCCAAATCTTTTATTAATAGTGTCCTTGTTGCCACCATAACTACCCTGCTTCCCCTATATCCCTTTCTTGTCCCCCCCTAATACTTATATACTGGAAATTAATAATATTTTTCTTTTATATCTTTCATATTTTTGAGGGTTTTTTTTGGTCAACTGATATTCTAATTAGCTTTGGTTACCATTTTCTTACATTTATTTTCTCACCAACCATTTTGTTAGTTTTGCCTTGTTGATATCGACATTTTCTTTTTTCTTTTTCTAGAATAATGAAAGAGGGATGAATTGAAGAACTGTTTGGGTATTGTAATTTATATTTTATCTTCAGTATAACTTATAGAAAAACAGTCATAACTGGGCATTAATGGCAATTTGAATGAAATTTTAATTTCTCTTCTTGAACTTTTTTGTTATAAAACAATCTATATTTTATTTATCTTTAATTACACTTGATTCAATGACTATTTCCTGTTTCTTAATAACTACTTAGTGAGGATTTACTATTTTCCTGGCACTGTGATAACCACTCCAAATACATTATTTCATATTCTCTACAATAAATACATAAGGTGGATATTTTTATTAGTCTATTTTAAGATTATAAACATATTAGCTCATTTTTAAATGATAAGTTTATATTTTAAAGGCAACAATTAGCCATTTCAAGGTCAGATTGCATATAAAAGTAGCAGAAATTGTATTTTTGTTGGGTTGTCTGCTCAAGTCCTTAATAGCAAAACATGATATAAGTGTATCACATTATCTTCTCCCATTAATTTTGGCAGTTACTCTGTGTTTCCTCTAGGTTTTATTCTTATAATGAAAATATGTTACAGTAATCAATTTAAAATACAAATCACAGTTTCCTATATAACTTATATTCCAGGGCTTCAAAAGTTTTCCCGTAAAAGCAGATAAATCCCTACAAAACGGTCTCACCAATTTATTTATGCATATCAAAATATTTCTTCACTCAGGCATCGAATTAACAAAAGAATAATTTGTATTGTCCAAGCTAGAGGAGGTATGCTGAGCAAGTATCCAAGGCAGGAAGAGAAAGTTTCTTTTGTAAAGAAAAAGTGCTTATTCGTCAAATTAGATGTATTCATTTACACAAGAAGTTTACAAATAAAACTCGATTACCCGTGAACATTTGATTTCCTTTTTATTTTATAGCAAATTTTCTAATCTTGGCTGACAATGTTAATTATTTGATTAACTTGTAAAAAGCACACAGCTCTTCCCATGTCTCTTTAGAGATCTTCTGAATCAAAATCTCTGAGAGGACAAACTCAGTTACACTAAAATACACACACACACACACACACACATAATCTACAGCAAACCAACAGCAATAACAACAATGCTCCAATAAAGCCCAGCTTGATATTGACAATCTTTATAAAAGCTGTGATTACATTCACTTTACAAAAAAGTGATGGTAATTGCTTCTTGATGACTAAGAAGGAGAATTCTGTGTTCCCTGTACAGTGTAGAGTTGGGTGCTCTTGCGAATTTAGATATTTACATTGAATGACATTGGAGACAATGTGTTCTGACTTCAAGTGATGTCCTGGAAGTTCCAATAAATAACTTCTCTGTGGTTTAGGCTTGTGCTTTGATATAGTAATTATAAAAATCATCTTCTCAAGTCATTAAAATACAACTTAAGGTTAGAATTATTCCAGTAACTACAATCAATCTTAAGTAATATATTTCAGTTTTGGGGGAAAAAAAGCATGTAATTTAGATTTTGCAATATATCTTCATGCTTTCTTTGAAATTAAGCTGAATTCGTGATGACTTGTATAAATTTGGTGATATATGTGAAAAAAGTGTTTTTGGTAAATTTTATAGCTACATTTTATTGAAGGGATCACCTTCCATTTGTGAGATTATAATATAATGGTTTCATTTTATAATAAATATAGTTAAGATAGGGTTTTTAATTGATATAAATGACTTTTAATTTTCAGAAAAGTATCTTATTTTTATGAAAAGTGAATGGAGAACTGTACTACATGCTGATGTGATACTTACATATGATAAAATGATTGCCACAATAAAGTTAGCTGACACTTCCATCATGCCACATCACTCTCATTTTTTGTTGTTGTTGTTATAGCTCAATAAAACTGGGGGAAAAAAAAGAATGGAGAGGAATCATGTAAGTGCTCTTACTCCCATTTACTTATTATTAAACATAGAAGGAAATTTGGAAGATCAGTTTGAAAAATTTTTGAAGATAAAGCTTTTACCTTTCAGATCATTAGGTATCATTTGGAATACTGTGCACATATTTGAACTACTTCCCTTAAGAGTGAACTAACTGCCCTACAACATTATAATTACTGATAAAACTTTTTTTTGCATCTCAACTAATTAGTGAGATCTACATTATTATGTTCAAATGTATTTATAAAACTTTTAAACTGGAGATATTTTTAAGAACTTTGAAAATACTCTGTAAATCATTTTGAAATTTAAAATATACTCTCTTTAAAACAAAAGCTTCGGGGCTTCCCTGGTGGCGCAGTGGTTGAGAGTCCGCCTGCCGATGCAGGGGACACGGGTTCGTGCCCCGGTCTGGGAGGATCCCACATGCTGCGGAGCGGCTGGGCCCGTGAGCCATGGCCGCTGAGCCTGTGCGTCCGGAGCCTGCGCTCCGCAAGGGGAGAGGCCACAACAGTGAGAGGCCCGCGTAATGCAAAAAAAAAAAAAAAAAAACAAGCTTCATAAACCAAATCCAGACACAGTTGGTTTTTGTCCTCTTCTTATTTTTTCTCTGATAATGATAAAAAGTTAGGTTAAATCTCAAATATCAAACCATTTCCCCACTAATTAAAAATCCAGTATTTTCTAAAAGTTGTTCTAAATATTTTCATATTTCACATTCTTTTTACTAGTGAAAGATAGATCTCAATGTTTCACTTCTGAAATTCTTATGACACCTATTTATATTAGAAAAATGATGACTCATTATTCAATGCCTGGGAAAGGAATGTGGGTGTCTGACCTTGTGTTCATTGGTGAGGCAATTTGCATTTGCTAGAGAATAAAGCTCTATCCAAACACAAACAGATTTGATTTCCATTTAATTTAAGATAGTTAATTTTTAGGGGGCAAAACATTTTGTTTATACTTTGTATGTGGATCTACATGGTGACTATATATTTTTTGACCATGTGTTTTACAAAATTTCCAACTACTTCTTGAAATTTGGAATGTTCTAGAGCAAAGAGCAATAGACTAGTATCATGAATTGTATGTTCTTTTCCTAGTTCTGAAGCTGAAACTTGGAGCAAATCTTACCTGTTGTAGTATCTTTACTCATGAGATGAGATTGCAGGGCCAGGTGGACTCTCAGGTACCTGCCAGTCTGAGCATTCTGTAAAAACAAAGATTTGTTTTCCTCTTCGCAAAAAAATTGGTAAAGTATTTTATTGTATCCGTGGAAGCCAGTGATTCCTACCTGGTTTCAGGACTTTTCAGTGCCTATAAGAATACTGCTCACTTGCTCTTCTTAAGACTTCAAAAAGCCTAATAAAAATCATCAAGGTATCTGCCATAAGATCATAAGATTAATTATAATGCCAGTTTCATACACAGGAAAGGAATTATGTCACTCTGCAAAGTAATTATGAATATACCGAGGCTGATTTCAGGTTTGCCAGATTTTAGCAGATCTGATTTCCTGGCCATTTCTTGACTTCTGATCTCTACCTGCCATAGTGGGCTTTTATGTGTGCCAAGCTCCCTGCTCCACACTCTACTGCAATGTTTTAGCCTCATCCTGAGAGAATTCTCCTTGTTTCTTTCCAATTGACAATTTTCTAAAAATTCTGTAGATCCTAGCTTGAATATCACTTGCTCAATTAAGTTTATGCTGAGTAACCCAACATCCTCTTGTCCCTTCGTCACTGAATAAACTAATTTTATTGGTTTTTCATCATTTGTTCCAGTGTTTCATTTTAAAAAGGCAATCAAAACCAAACAAAATTGGGTACCTATTCTTAGATATTTTTTTCATTTTATTACACAAATATTTTCATAATACAGTCACAGTTCTGTACTTTGGTTCTTGCATTAACAAGCCTGGGGCTCTTTAAACGGCATACAAGTGTGCAGACATACAGTATATAGAAAGGTTCTTATTTTACTTGTATAAATGCAAAGTTTTCTACTATGTTGATATATCATTCTTTATATATCATATCCTAGCATATAGACACTTCAAGCTTTCTCTCTTTCATTAAAACCAATGAAACTCTTTTTTACATATGCCATTTTGTATCAGGATATTAGTGGCCTCATAAAATTAGTTTGGCATCTTCTCTACTTTTCTATTTAATTTTTTTCTATTTACTCAAAGAATTTGAATAGAATGGGTCTTATTTCTTCGCAATTCTTAGATATTCACCAAGAAGCTATTTGAGATTGGAGTTTTCTTTGTGAGGAGGCTTTTATCTATTAAGTTAATATCTTTAATAAATATAGGGCTCTTCAAGTTATCTATTTAATTGAACGAGTTGTAACATTTTGTGTCTTTTGAGAAATTTATCAATGTCATCTATCTTTTTGAAACTATTATCTTAAAGTTTTATATAATGGCTTCTTAATATATTTTTAATATTTTAATATTTCTAATTATCACCTCTGTTTTATTATTGACCTTAGTCTCCCCTTTCTCATCTTTATTTCTCTTTTTTACTTATTATTTTTCCTCTAGTCCTCTGTTGTGATTTTTCTGTTTTATCTCTTGTAATATCAGGTCATGAATTTTTAAAAAGTTCTGTCAGTAATTCTTGTCTCTATGTTGTCCACATCAGAAGCAGAAAAATAAATGGGTTGTAAATATAATGTCAGATATTTTCACAAACCTAATTAACTGTGATGACAAATGCATACTGACTAACTTGACAGTTTTGATAGAGTAAACTTTGAAAAATCAGATTTAGTTGATATTAGATGGTATCTGAAAGATGGTCTAGACATATTGTTTTGTAGCATCAATCTGTTCAATATATCAAATATAAATATTTAAATAAGAATCCCATCTCGCTATGCTTTGGTCCCTATTTCTCCTGTTATTTTTTAGCTCATTGACTAATAGGCTAGGAGAAGAGGCTCTGGCTCTTTATTTCCTTTGGACAGTAGATGCAGTGATGATAACCAGGTTACATAGAACATCTGTGAAGAATAAAATAGAACCAAGGGCCATACCTGAAAGGATGAGCAGACAGTGATGGTTCTTATTTCAAATCCTGAATTTATAGACTTTTCTAAGTCCTTGTAACATTTCCAAAAAAGTATCATTATTATTAAAAATATTTAAGTACATATTTCCAATTTCATAAAATATTTTTATATCTGGTTTCTTCTGAAAAGAAATGATTATTGTGTTGGTCCAATTAGAAGCTCTGTTTATTCCTTTATGTGTATTGCTGTAATTACCCATTGATTAAAGTCTGTCAGTGGATAATGCCTGAAAACATTATCAAATGGTTTGGTAATGATTCATGCAGAGCAGTGATATCTTTCTTTATTTGCCTAATCAGTATCACAGTTTTCAATTTGCCCAGATCATTACCTCTGGCACATCTCACAGTACTCCTGGGGCCCAAGAATTTAGGTAAAAATTCTAAAATATACAGCATGTGTTGCTGTCAAATTGTTTTTTTCTAATTGTTTGAAGTATAAGCAAAGTATATAGGATGAATTTTTATGAAGAGGTTTAGTATCTTCTTAACTGTAATATTTTAACATTTTATATTAAATGTTTTAGAAAATGTTTCAAAATATTTAACATAATGTTATATTACAGATATATTTAGATATAGGTTGAAAACTATAAAAAATCAATTTCTATATAGTTCTTTGAAATATCCTTATTTATTTGATTTTTCTTCAATGTTAAGTCCTTAGCAATAACAGTTTTATCTACTTATCTGTCTATCTATCTGGAAAATGTTGGTACTATCGTAATATAGTAATGTGGCTATGAAAAACAAGGTGGTAATGTATCATATAGGACCTTCATTTAATGTATATTTTGGCTGATATCATTTTATTATTTTATTTCTATAATTTTCTTCACATTTTTGAAATTATTTGAATAAAATAAAATAGGTTGTTGGGTGCCTACTATATGATATGTCTTCCATGGTATTCATATCACCTAATATTTATATTAGGTATTAATTAATTAATTAATATTTATAAAGTACTACTGTTTCTCAGGTAATGTGCTAATAATTTTTGAGAGGATTTTCTAAATGTATCACAATTCCATGATGTAAGTCTATTTTTAGCTCCATTTTGTAGATGAAGAGGCAAAGGTCTATCCAGGATGAATTAGTTACCCTGAGGATATACTTACAGGTAGTGGCAGTTAGGATTTGAATCTAGTCATTTGGATTACAGCATCTAAGAGGTTAGCCACTACTTTTGCTATTGAATTCACACAGCAAACTCTTGAGAAGTACTTTTCTAAAAGCCATTAGTTTACAGACACAGAAAAGTTTAATGTGTTTATTTTGTATTCCTTTCCTAATATACATCCCTCGCTACACCTAGCAAATGGACAGAAGAGATTTGTCTTTTGGACAGAGAGAGCTCTACTAGCAATAATTCTCTTGATTCCAAGACAAAAGAGTCCCATTATATGGTTCTGTTACTTGTTTCAGGCTGAGGTGCTAATGAGTCAATCAGGTAATTTATTTAATAACTGATAAAAGTCAGCATCCTTTCTTTTCCGTAAGAAATATCCACTTCTGTAGATAAAAGCCAAACCCACATACATCATTGAGATAAGCCCTTCTCTGCCTTGAGATTTCTGTAAAAATACTGAGGGACAACAACGTTAAAAAACTGAGGCATGGTTTTACAGACGGATCTAAGATTCATGTCTGTAAGATATTTAGAGGCTTTTTTCCCCTACACTACACAGTTCTTAAGGCATTTGAGACCATGTGTTTTTTAAGAACACCCTAGAATGCATTTCTCCCTGGAAGCCAAATGTTAATTTTGTATCATTGCCGTTTAGAGAGGCTGGGATAAGTTAATGATTTTATCTTTAAACTCACCATGTGGGTGGGGTGTGTGTGTGTGTGTATGTATGTGTGTGTTCATCAATTTTAAATGTACAATATGATAAATTTGAAACATATATACAGGAAGGTAACCACCACCACAAACATAACATAGAACAATTCTTTTATGCCAAGTGTCCCCTCATATATTTTTGGATTCTAGATCCTCCCCCACCCTGACCTTGGCAACTACTGATCATTTTTTCCTATAGCTGTAGTCTTGTTTTTTGTGGAATTTCATATAAATGAAACTGAATAGGATGTATTCTTCTGTGTCTAGTTTCTTTTACTTACCACAATCCTTATGAGATTCACCCAAGTTATTTTGTGTATTCTTAGTTCTTTTCTTTTTACTACTGAGTAATTCACCATTATATGCATATACTACAATTTGTTTATCCTTTGAGTAGATTAATGACGGTCAATAGGGATTTTTCTAGTTTGTTTTATTATGAATAAAATTTCTATGAACATTTGTGTATGTCTTGGGTGGACATATGTTTTTATTTCTCTTCTTAAAATGTAATGGGATGGGCATGATAATATAAAAAGTACTTATTTAACTTTTTAAGAAATTGCTAAATTGTTTTCCAAAGTGATTGAAAAACTTCGTGCTCCACCAGGTGTTTGGGAATCTAGTTGTTCCACATCCTTGCTAAACTTGATATTGCCCAGCTTTTAAAAATTTTAGCCATATTGATATCATTGAGGTTTTAATTTTCATTTTTCTGATGACAAGTGGTGATGAGCAATTTTTCACGTGTTTATGGGTGATTTGTATTATTTTTATGACCCATCTGTTCAGTCTTTTGCCCATTTTTAATTGAGTTATTTGCCTTCTTATAATTCATATGAGAGGTCTTCATACATTAAAGATACAAGACCTTTGACAAATATGTATTTTGAAAATATTTTCTCCTAGCCTATGTCTTACCTTTTAGTATTTTAAGTTTCTTATTGTTAGCAAAAGTTTTTTTTTTCTTAATCCAAAATGGCTGAACTTTTTTTTCTACTGTCTTAAAACTTTTAAGTATATAATACGTATTGTTAATTATAGTCACCATGCTATACATTAAATCCCCAGAAATTATTTATCTTATAGCTGGAAGTTAGCAAAAGTTTTACATTTTTATGAAGTCAAACTTACAATTTTTATTTATGTTTTTTTCCACTGGGTATATGGAGAAATATTTGTCTAACCTGGGGTCAGAGGTTTTTATGCTATAGTTTTTATAAGACTTATTCTCTTACCTCTGAAATTTATATCTATGATTGATTTCAAGGTAATTTTATAGCACATGATGGAGTCTTTTTTTAAGTAAAAATATTCTGTGTTTTCAGCATCATTTATTTAAACAACTATTAATTCCCCATTGAACGGCCTTGGCATCTTTGTTGAAAATCAAATGGCCCTGTATGTGTGAGTCTGTTTCTGAACTTTTTATTCCATTTAGTTATATATGTGTATATGTATATATCCTTTGAGTCAAAACCACACTGTCTTCACTATTGATTCAGAACATATTGAATCTATAGATCCATTTGCAGAGCATTAATATAATAATAATAATAATGACTCTTCTGACTTGTCTTAGCAGTTTTTTTTACAGCACCTACAGATATTTTGTTAAATATATTCTTAATTAATTTGTATTTTGATGCTTTCATAATTAGTAATGTTTTTTAATTTCAGTGTCCAGTTGCTCATTGCTTTCTTTCAGAAATACAATTGAATTTTTTACATATTTCTTTCATATTCTTACATATACTTTCATATTCATAACAACTTCATTTTCAATAGAAATAATTGAAAGGAACATCAGTCATTCTTGGCAAATGCAAGATCATGAATAATTTTTGACAATTTTTAATTTTGCGAATGTTTCTGCTTCTGCCACTGTTACTATTGCTGCTAATTAGCAGTACTGATCTTATAGGCTGTGATACATTTCTGATATATTTCTGATAAATTATTTCTAAATATTAATATTAATATATAAATGCTGATGTTTTTTGCAGAAAATTTTTCTAAAATGATTTAACTCTTCATACAAATTGGTTTCATGTAAGTGAATTCATTTTGTTTTTTTTTAACTTTTCATTTTGAGATAATTGTAGATTTAGATGCACTTGTAAGAAATAATGCAGAGAGATTCTGGATCCTATGTACTCTCTTTTGAGTTTCCTGCAATGGTAACAGCTGTGATAACTATATTACAATATCACAACTAGGAAATTGACTTTGATATGATCCATCAATTTTATTCAGATTTCACTTATTTTACATGCACTCGTGTGTGTGTGCCTTTAGTTGTATGCATATTCATCACAAGGTACAGAATTATGCCATCAGAACTGTTCCTTGTGCTGTACCACTCTATAGCCATAGCCACAGCCACATCCTTCCTTCATCCCTGGCAACCGTTAATCTGCTCTCCAACTTTATAATATTGTTATTTCTAGGATGCTGTATAAAGAGAATCATACAGTATGTAACTATCAGAGAGTTTATTTGCTTACTCAGCATAATTCCTTTGAGACCTGTCCAAGTTGTACATATTAATAAGTTTCTGCCTTTTATAGCTGAGTAGCATTCCATGCAGGGATGTACCACAGTTTGTTAAACCATTCATCAATTGTAGGACATTTAGGTTGTCTTTAGTGTTTGAGCTTTGTCAAAATCCTGCTATGAACATTTCTGTAGAGATTTTTGCATGGAGATTGATAGAAAATATATATTTATGGATAAAGCAGACACAAATTATTCACCTTTCAGACCAAATAAAATTTTACACTAACTACCTTGCCAATAACCAGGACACAGCGTTCAAATAAATCTCTTCTTGAAGAGAATTGTTTTCTTCTGTCTTGATATTTTTGTTAGCTCTAAAATGATATGTCAGGGTGGTAATTACTAAAAATCTGAAGACTATGCTCTGTGGAGTCAAACTTCCTGAATCCTACTTTTTCCAATTTTTATTTGTGTCATCTTTAGCAGGAAATAGCCTCTTTTATCCTTAGTATTTCTATATGCAAATGTGGGTCACTTTAGTGTATATGTAATTGGATGGGTGAAAGGACTAAATATGAGAAATTATATGAAACATTTTGCAGTCTTCTCAGAGAGTAAGCTTTAAAACAACATTAGGTATTTTACTTATTTTGATAAGAAACAGTTAATTTAGCCTTAATTTCCACAGAATTAAAATAGCCTATATTTCTAAAACTCCCTGAAATCTATGAAGTGGTATCATTATTCATTTATTCATTGTCTCAGAAGATTAATGCAGTACATTTATGAGAGTGATTTGTAGGTATTATTTTGCTTAATTTACAAATGAAAGAAATCAATTTTCTCAGATATTAAAGATTTATATGCAAACATATTGGTAGAGGGTAGGAGACCCTAAACTGAATGAAAGTATTTTTGTTTTACCTAGTTAAGTGTACTGATACAAACCAGACATGATTTTTTCCCTAATGCTTTAATGGCATTGAGCAAAGGGAATTTTTGCATTAGGAAGGATGGGAGAAAAGCCTTATTCTAAAAGAATGTGAATAAATAGTTACCTAGGATATATTTTGCTATTTAATTATTTCTAAGGCTAGGAGAGGTCTTAAAATAAATACAGATAAATTTTCTCACACAGTTTCCTAGAGAAATTTTATGAAAAAATATGATCAATTGTAAATTCAGAAAGTTGAAATGCATTATAATATACATTTTAAATAATCTTACAAGCACTCTGATTAATTCTTTATTTTTATTCCTACATCTCACAGTGTCTCACCCTATGAAAATTTGACAGAACTCCTGCTGTTCTTGAAGGAAATAGGAGAACTTATTGGCAGACAAAAAAAGAAAGGCAGACAAAAGAATGTGCAGCAAATCATAATACTGTATAATGAACATTTATATGATTATATTTTACTTATTATGCTGTAGGGTGCACAGAGTGGGTGAAAGTTAAATACAGTCAAAGCATTGTACTACCTTCAGGGAATTTCCTAAGTTTTCCCAACAACTACTTGTTTGATTTTTTGGTCCTATTTATATCATATTAATGAATGTAGGTTAAACTAACTTTTTTAGTAGATTTCATTGTTTATTTTGAGAAAAAGCTTCATACCTTTAGCAAGCTACTAATCTGGCAAGCACTTTTCCCTTAGGACCAATATGGAGGGGTTAGTGTTTGTGTCAAAGCAGCCTTCTGCTAAGGATATTATCAGTCTCCTAAATACCTTCTTTAATTGTCACCAGGTGAAGAATTCACCAACTATGAATGGTGATTGATCGAAGGCTGTCATCAAGCTAATTGATTGTGGTTCAAACTTTCCTTTTTAGTCCAGAAAAATATATAGATAAATGATATAGATATATAGATAAAAGTCTTTGAATACTCTCTGAATTCATGTTACTAATAATTTTAGGATATGTGTGTGTTTCTAATTTTCTTTTGGACTTGTGGATTGAAACAAATTGGAAAAATTAGCTTTACCATTATAATGAAGGCCCAATCTTCCTCCACCTTTTTTGAGTTAGTATTTCTTTAATCAGAGGTGATCTCCAGTGAAAATGGGTGCAGAGGTTAGGCTGAAACACTCCGAGCCAATCAGAGTTCATTATTTACTGTTGGTATATTATTGTTGTATGGGGGCCACTTTCAAAATTCGGGCAGTTAACAAGTCCTTTGTAACTTCTACTCTGCCGAATCAGGGCCTCATGTTCCTTAGGGATGAGTAGATAGCTAAGATTCTCTCTGCTTTCTCTTGAGCCTGCTCACAAGTTTGCAAAACCAAGCTGCCTTCCAGACCATGAGGGATATGTGAAATTTCAGTAAGATCTGTTTTGACTATTTCATTTCCAGGTGTCTTTGCTAAATGTCTGGCTTTTCTTCCAAATTTTTACTTGTCTCAAGCAGTATCACCACCTCAGGGTAGCTGCATGCCGGCCTTTTCAAGCAGTTTGCTCCCTTTCTGGATTCTCCCTTTTTGTTTTTGATAGAGTATCTGAATGTGACTTTCTATAGGTTGTGCTTTTCTTGCACATTAAAGCAGTCTGCCCTGCCCTGCCCTGCCCTACCTTGCCCTGCCCTGGAAGAATTATTGCAATAGAGTTATGAGATGGGGTTGACATGGGAGGATTTTCAGGCCAAAATGGCATAGACTTCCATTCTTATGGGGGTTCAACAGTCTTTTTGAATAAAGACTTTGCAGTGTGAGGTGTAATTCTAATCAGTTTCCAGAAGTGTTGACTTTTGACAATTTTATCTAGTTTTTTACTTGTTCTTGGAGAGAGTATGTGTGCTATCATTCAACCTTCCTAGAAGTCCCATCCAACACTCATATGCTTTTGCAGTATAGGAGATCTAGGAATCTCTAACCATTTTTTAAAATGTGATTCTCTACAACATAAAAATACTGTGCATCTGGAGAAGAAGGCACATGTTCCATAAATTTTACTGGAAGTGAAGAATGAGAAAACCTCTAAAACAAATATGGAGATGATTATCTAGATATTATTTTTCAATGACAATTTAAATAGTTAAATCTTTAATATTGAGCATTGAAATAAGTCATTCAAAACCCATTTTCTACTATTATTATATTCAGTTGAACAAATTTTAAAAGTGTGCAATACAGTATCCTATCTCTGATCCTTGTTACATGAAATATATCTGGTTAGTACTGTTACCAACTTTCATTTTATAAATAAATTTTGATTAAAGAAACTTAAATATCATAAAGACAAAAAGGGAAGACCAAAATCTGCAGATATTTTGCCGTTTTTGTTGTACTTGTGTGGAAAGGTAGCTAGCACTTTGTCCTCTCATACATTACATGAGACAAACTAAAAAACAACCTAAATACAATAATTCTCTAAGACATAATTGCAACCTGATACTTTAGAAAATTTGTATGAACTATATTGTAATGGATCACTTTTTAAAGCAAATTTGGAAAGCTTTCCATGAACATTTTTATTTAATCCAAGAAACAAGATTTAAATTGGTTAACCTGGTAACAGAGTTTCTTTTCATATTCTACGTGTATATTTCAATGATACAGAATACTTCAAAAAGGTCAGCATTCTGGAGAACTGTTGCCATGAGAAGAAGATGCAAAATTCATGTCTATCATTCTATTGAATATTATATTTGCTATAAATGAAAACTACTGAGATTTTTCTCATCCATTTGAATATTAATAATCATGGATTGAATCATCAAATATCTATATATAATTGATAAATTTTGGTCAACTTTGTATATAAAAATGTAATTTGAGATTTCTTATTTTCCTTATAAATAGAAATATTCCATGATTTGGTTTAAAGTCTTCCATGCTCAATTTTTAAAACAAGAAAAAGTAATAATTTTGTAAGTAAATACTGAAAATTTCAATTTTCTACTTTAATACAGTTACAAAAATTCTAACTAGAAAGTTTACTTCCATCTAAATTATATATTTATGAAACCAAAACATTTGAGTTTGGGGAATATTATTCACTGCAGAATTTGAGGATTTATGATGGGGAAAGATTGGCTACTTACACTTTTTGTTTTATATATATTATTCATTGGCCACAGAAACCATGTTGTTAAATTAAAACCTATACTCAGCATAGTTGAAATAGCGTAGTTGAAATTCCCAAGGAATTATAAACACTATACACACAACATCACATACATTCAACTCTAAAATTGACAAACTGCAAAATTTTAAAGACATGGGTAAGTGCCAGTTTCTACCACTTTATATGATAATATATTGTCCTGGCAAAATGTGAGGAAAAATGAGAACAATCTTATCACCCTAATAATTAAGCCGGAACTTGGATCTCATACATAGTTCAATTTTCTTAGCTCAGTCCTGTTAAATGATGGAAATACTCTTAACATTTTGTATATCAATCATTAGCATATCCGGAAGTAATGTATTTAATCATTTTATATGAGCAGGACAAGATAGTTAACATATAAAATGGCATAAAAATAAAGTTAAATAATGTTCCTTCTAATATATTAATATTTGGAGCTCATTGAAGTGTGCTTTAATGAATAAAGGTCATCTAGTAAAAATCTTTTATTTTCAGATTGCAAACTGTATATAACATGGGATAAAATATTAACATTGATTTATTAATGAATCTGAGATTAATGAAATTATTATTTAAAAGAATGTTAAGAAATGCAATTTTGTTTTTATTTGGAGATTAATCATTTTATTTTTACTCTGTTAAGACTGTTAACTATACTCAAAGTCTAGTTCACAGAAGTTTTTGATTAAGCATAGATTTCTAGATTTTATATTATATAATGAAGGAACAGGTATTATTTCTAAGGAAAAAAATGCCAACTCTTTTTTCTACCCATTCCTTCAAGAAGCCTTCCTTAACTTCAAAAAAAAAAAAAAAAGTAGCTTTAGCTACTTCTCTGGACTATTTCCATCCCACTACATGCTTATTTCTATGTCAGCACTTAAACAGTCTCCACATATATTTTTCTGTTTTATTAGCTCCTTGAAAAGAAGTTGTTTTTAATTTCTCTATCCATATTGGTTAACAATATTTAGTGTAAAAATATGTGCTGAACTTACATTTGATGAATGAATGAGTCAGTAAATCGATGAATGAATTAAAAAATATTGCCGTAGGAGATAAATACAAAAATCTCCAATATTTGTCGGTGGATTAATATTATTGTGAATAATCAGGTTAATATAATCTTAGAAATGTCAATAATAACATAAGAAAGAAGGTTATCAATCATTTACTTTAATGTCCATTTTACTATTAAGAAAACAGAAACACAAAGGCTTAAATGTTTTTTCCTAATATTTTGATAGAGAAAAATTCAAAAAGACCTGGGACATCTCCTTATTATATTTGGCCAACTGCCTTTTATAAATTATGCAAGCACATATACATAACAATTAGGACAAATAAAAGTTATGTAAAATATTTTTTCCTTTAGAACAAGTCATATTAATTGTAAGCTTGTTTAAGGAAATTAGTGTCTTTTTGTTTTTTAAGAAAGTAAATCTCTTTTCAGTTAATAATTTAGTAGGATCATTTTTTTTGCTTTATTTTTATTTTTTCTTCAATTATTTTACAAGAAACTATATTACTGGCAGATTGTCCATTGAAGAAATCACCTAACTCACTTGCGTTTACTACTGTCCATGGATAGCAATGTATAAACTTACACCACTAGAATTCAGATCTGACACCATCTCATTGCCACGTTGAACATTTTAAGTTATATTTATTTTTAAATGGTAGGAAAATTCATGTTTCCTCTATTGTTTCACAGTAAAACCCCTGGAATTTCAAGATATCCTGAATTTTATGTCATGAAAAGAACCATTTATACCTTTCTACTCTTCTTTCAGCTCACACAAAGTAATTCATTAACAGATAGCTAAATAATTATTAATTCCTTTTAAGTCTCACTGTATATTTATGACCCATTTCAATAAGAATTGCCACATACATTAGACATATAATTTCAGAAATGACTAAAGAAAACCTTTTAATGCATTTTTTCCAGCCTGAAAAATCATACCAAAAGTTCCTAATGTAATTGTTCCTGTGGCTTGCTTGGCATCATATAGCATGAACCCATTATATAAATTGCCGTGTACAGAGCTTTCTGTTGCTTTAAACAACAGATCCATGTCGTGTCAATATGGTCCACTGATATCTAATGGTTATTTGTGCGCTGTGTTAGTAGGAATTTGTTTTAAAGAAAAATTGTCTACGGGAGTTTGCCATTTGTTTTCTTATTTTTAAAACAAGTACAAACAGGTTCAAGCTTTAGCCCAAGATATTGCTATTCACTAAAGGTAAGATAAAATTTCATAATGGAAATGGAAAGAAAGATCTAGCACTTTGTGTACAGGATAGTAAATAAGACTATCTCTAATAGTGACAAATAATGCCATATTAATGTAAATGTTAATAATAGAGGAAACTGGGTAGAGGGCATATGGGAACTCCCTTTACTATCTAAATTTTTCTGTAAATCTGAAACTATTCTAAAATGTATTAAATAATTTTAATAAAAAGAAAGCATTTCCAATTCGAAATAAAGACTATCTCATGTTTTTTGAGGTAGAAAAAAAGAAAATTGGGCATTGCTAATCTGATATTTTAATTTTTTACCCCAAAATATCCTAAATATTGTTTTACAGAAGTATGCCAACTGAGAAGGATACATCAAAGTCTAGTTAATCCCAAACTATTTAGTCTCATATTATATGGTATGGATGAAATAATGCAAATGCCCTCAATCTATTTGCTAATTTTTCATGAAGTATTTCATAAATGTACTATTTCAATGGGGATATTCTAGTAATCAAAATAGTTCATGTAGTAACAATAGGTAATTGCCAGTAGAAATAAATTTGGTTTAAATTTCAGAAATCTCAGTAGTTGGTGATAGTCACATAATCTGAATAGGGCCCTGTGGGGCCTTCCTGAGAAAGATCCCTTCCCCATATCCTCTGCTGTAGCTCTTCTCTGAAGTACCAAGATAATAGTATCTCATGCATATTTCCTGAGCTTTTCTGTTGCTAAAAACACCACCAAATGGAAGAAATTAACTACTTGATGTCATGAGCAGTAGCCCCCCAGACCTTCTGGTGCTTGTGGATTGATAATGTTAACTGCTCTGTTACCTCACCATCAACCAGAGAATTGTGCACGAGATGATCACATACCCTGAGACCCCCTTCCCTCTTCTGGCCTTTAAAAATGCTTTTCTGAAACCTTTTGGGGAGTTTGGGGTTTTCTGGGGGCATGAGCCACCTGCTCTCCTTACATGACCCTGCAATAAAACTTTCTCTACTCCAAAGCTTGATGTTTTGGTTTGTTTGACCTCACTGTGCGTCGGGCACGTGAACTTGCATTCTGTGAGAAGATTATTTTTTTTTTTTAAAGAAGAGAGAGAAATTCGTTGGAAATCGTGATTGGAAAATCATTAATGTCTGACTATAATCTGTCCCCTGTTTTAGAAGCTAGGCTTTGATAGAAATAGGGTTATCCAGGTATGTTTAACATATTAAAAGTTCATTATATCAGCTATAAACAATGTCATTAACTTCTATTAAGATTATTTCTTTCTGTTCTAGAAGTTTTCATTGAGTGTTGATTAATTCCCAAATATTCAGTAAATTAAAAAAATTCATTTTCAGTTTTTAATTAGATGATTTTCTTTTAATAGTACCAGTGTATTATTGTTCAAATTATTTTATTGAAATAAATACACCTCTCTTTTTCTTATAAGGCCCTCCATTTACTACTAATAAAGGCACCATGCTATTTACATCTTCCAATGTTTTTTGTGTAAAACTAGGTTGCTTGCTTCTATTTTTTAAAAAAATTTTATGATGCCTGATTAATTTCCACCTGTTACAAATATTTATACCAATTTATTAAGCATTATGTTGACAGTTGTTAAAAGAAGTGAAAGTAGTATGGTGTCAAAAATAAAGAAAGAAATATTTTAATTGCTTAGATTATTAGTCACTCTTTCTTGCTATTTTAACTGACATATTTATAAGTAATATTTACAAAGTTTTGAAGTGGAGTTTAAACTAGTACTGTCACTTTGTCAATTTTCTCCCCTTATTCTTTCTTCTTGTGGTGGATTTTTTCTTAATTTAGGTTAATCATTCCTTATGTAATGTGACTTTTATACCCACTCAGTTTCTTAAGAATCTTTCTTTGTTACTGGTTCACTTTGTTACTATAGTTCATACTCTTTACCATAGTCTCAATTTTTAACCAAACTAGTGGATTAGGTCCTGGGAGAGAGTATCATATAATGGGGCCAAAAGGCATTGGCCCCCTTAGCTTGGCAGTAGGAAGGTGACAACATAGTGGATTCCAGGCCAGTCCTGTGCTTCACGGCACAGGGAAGCCTCCTTAGGGAGGTCTGGGGTGATGGAGGCCTTTGGGTTTTCTCCAGTCACTTAACACACAAATGCCTGTGGCCCAGGCTCACCCTCATCGGATGGAGTTCATCATATCATCCCCTCACACTGTTGTGTGGGGTGTGGCATCAGGTGTACAGAGCCCTGTTGTTAGGGGGTCTCAGATTAGAAGCTCTCCTGGTTCTCTGCCTTTCAGGCCGCTCTCTCCCTCCTTTAAAGAATACTTGTTCCCCAAATGAGTCTTTGTGTCTCTACAGTTACTTGGGTAGAGTATACACATATACATGTACCTCATTTTATCTCTTACCAGTTAGTTAATGGATTCATGGATGTACGAATTGCTTTCACTTTTGAACGTTATTGAAAATGCTACTATAAACATTAACGTGCAAATCTTTGTATGGATATATAATGTTTTCATTTATCTTGGATAGATACCAAGGAATAAAATTCCTGAATTATACATTGTTAAATTTATGTTTGATATTTTAAGAAACTTCCAAACTGCTTCCATGGTAGCAGGACCATTTTACATTCATACCAACAATATAAGAAGGTTCCAGTTTCTCCACATTCTCATACATATTTAGTATTATATCACTTTTTGGCTGTAGCCATTATAATAGGTCTGCAGAGGAATCTCATTGTGACTCTGACTTGCATATTTCTAATGACAGGACAATATTGAGCATCTTTTCTTCTGCTCAGTAGCTGTTCATATCTTTGCTTTTTCAAAATCTTTTCAACTCTTTATTGCATTTTTATATGTCTTCTTTGACTTTTACAGGGTTTGTGTTCTATACATATTCTGAAAACAAGACCTTTACCTAATATAATTTGCAAATATTTTCTCTCATCTATTCTTTTTCTTTTCAATGATCCAGTGCAGCCAAATAAATAAATAAATAAATAGATAGATAGATATTTAGTTGGTGTCTTTTGAAGGGCCACCTTATTTAATTTTCATAAAGTACAACTTATTAATTTATCTAATATATATTTTACTCTTGATGTCATATCTAGAAATCTTTGCCTACATCAAGGTCAGAAATATTTTATTCTATGTTTTTATCCAGAATTTTAATATATTACAGGTAGGTCTATAATCTACTGTAAATTATATTTTGGTATGATATGAGGTATCTAGCTCTAAAAATTAATTAATTAAATACACATAGAGATATCCAGTTGTCCAAGTGTATTCTAAAAGACTGTCTTCTCCCATATGAATTGCTTTGGCACCTTACATGTAAAAAAATGGACATCAGTGTAAGTTTATATTTCTGACCTCTCTATTCTGCTCCACTGTTTAACATGTTTGTCCACATGGCAGTATCACTGTCTTGATTAATGTAGCTTTGTAGTAAGATTTCAAATTGGACAGCATACATCTGCAAGTTTAGATAGTGTTCTTGTTTTCATTCATTTAACAATATTTTCTAATTCCATTATAACTCAGATATAGTTAGAGGTAGACATATATTTTTCTCCTGAGGACCAAAAAGCCTGAAGGAAAATGTACTGATTTGAATAATGTCCTTCCATGTTGGATCAATTTATTTAGAAATGTCTATATTTTGAAGCCACACTGCTAGGTATTTGGGGTATTAAAAATAATGAATAAGATATAGCTTCTGCCATTTTGGAGCACCTTGGAACTGAAGCTGTGATGCAAAATTTGAAAAAATATATAGGTTTTTTTAAAAAAAGTGGTGAGGTATTTCAGGTCTCTATGAAGAGCAAGCATGGAATATGCCTTTGTGTTCTAGAAAGAGGATTGATAAGAGGATTACCCAGCTGATAAGAAGTTTGTGTATTTATTTTAAAACTACTATTAAGAGAACTGTGGAAATTGCTAATAAAACTACACATACATTTTCCTTTTAACACAGCAAGGGCACATCTAGAAATTTACTTTGAAGATAAACCTTCAACAATAAAAAATAAACATATTATTTACTGCAGTACAGTTTTTAATTCCAGAATGTTGGATACAACATAAATGTACAGACATAGGGGAATTTCTGCATAAACTATGGTACATCCATACAGTGGAGTACTATGGACCTATAAAAACTAAGAAAATGTCTATGAATAGAAATGAGAGAGATTCCATGGCATCTCTGGTATGCTAGATTTTGTTTTAAAAAACAGAAATAAAAATTACTCATATGGCTGCCTATTTGGGCACCTAAAAACAAAGGAAGAATGAACCAGAAGCTAATAAGTTTGTTTATCTCCAGGATAGGCATTAGAAACAAGATAAAAAGGCTGGTAGGGGAGACATAACATTGAATACACCTTTTCATATATATTTTTTTATTTTTGGAACCATGCTGTTTCATATACTCAATAAATAAGTAAATAAAAATCAGTAAGGATGTGGAGGATCACAAGAGCAATAAAAATAAGAAAAATAATAACTTAACTGAATTACAAATGAGAAATACAACAGTGTTGATAAAATACGTGGAGAACTAACCCAAGTAATTTTGAACACACTATGTTGAAAATATAATTTGAATTAAAGACAAAAAGAACTATAAACAGTATTATATTATGGTTAAGGAGCTTTTTTTTTCATAGTGATATGATATAAAGAATTTGAAACTCTTTATATTCTAAACTTGAGCAAATCAATAAATATATTGTTGATAATAAAAGCCAGCTTTCTCAATGGCAGAAAAGGGAATTACCAATATTGAAAGGGGAGAGGATAGAATAAATACTGTGGTGTTGGAGTGGAATAATAGAACCCATAGGGTTTAACATACATACTTAGATTGTTGTAGAAACAGAGATGTGTATTAGTGAGTGTGTTATATATTTCTGCATTTTTTGTGTATGTATATATATATATATATGTGTATATATATATAATATATATATATATTCACACACACACATATCTATCCATCTCTATAGATAAAGATACACTCCCTTTTCTCTCTAAGCTAAGTGGGCAGGAAACAATTGTGCCCAGTAGAAACGAGCACACGTAGCACCCACACCTTAGCTTCCAAATACTACTCTGCAATAATCAACAGAGTTCCTTAGAGAAATATCTGATCCCAAAGCTTGGGGAGGGAAACTGGCCTTGGGCATCATGTTGGGAAAATAATAATATTCCAAGAATATTGAGGGAATGTCAGAATAGTCAACGTAAAGGTACTCTTGTTGATCAACTGTGCAACAAACTGAGCAAATGATGAGAGTAATTGATTAAGCACATTGATTAAAATTGGAAATTGTGAATCCCACAGGTATACATAAATGAATATGTGGAGTATAAAGAATATATGGAAATTTTTATACTCTGTTTCTGGTTTCCTATACATCTGAAATCATCTCATAATAAAAATTTTAAAAGTGATAAATTAAAAATGTGATGCTTTATAAATTCTACATAAGTTATCTGTATAAAATAATTTTAATATACATAAATGAATAAATACATAAGTAAATTGGGTAAGGGAAAGTTCTACCTTACTGTAGAATTCTAGCCCATAATTAATAGAGCATTAATGGAAGTAGAAATCACCATTTAGCAATCCTCCAAAGGACTCATAGTTTCAGGCAAAAGTCATTGATGGATATTAAAAGTAGAGGATGAAAAAAAAAAGACAAGAATCAGGATATTTACAAGATCTCAGACTTGTAACAGAGTAGTAACAGAGTGGCAAACCATAAGTTTACAGTGGAGTAAAATTGGCCAGTGGAGAAAACTGGCAGGCACCACTTTGACTGAGTGATCCAAATTAGCATCTCATGTAATAGACAAATAGGCATCTGTACCTTTTGATGTGCTGAGAAGAACATGACATCACTTTTGTTATACTCCTGCCCCAAATTAACAAACTGAACCAGATATACCCATGAAATTATAGCATACTCTGTAGATGAGAAAATTGTATGGATCAGTATTAATTTCCTCATAGTGATAATTGTACTGTGGTTACATGAGAGAATTTCTTTGTTTTAGGGAAATGTATCCTAAAGAAATCAGAAGAAAAGGGAGATTACATTGGTGATTCTCCAGAGTTTCAGAAAAAATACATATATGTGTATAATATGTTGTATAAATATAAATGTGTGTATATAAAGCTTTAGGCAGATATATACATACATATTTATATACATACATATCAATACATACATACATACATACATATGTACATGGATAATGATAAAGCAAATGTGATTAAATGGTAACATTTGTAAAATCTAAATGAAGAGTGAATGGAAATTCCTTGTACTATGTTTGCAGGTTTCTTGCAAATATGAAGTCATCTCATAATAAAAACTTAAAAAGTAAACAAAAGCCAAATGTGATGACTTTATAAATTCTACATAAATATCTGTATAAAATAATTTAAAACTTCATCAAATGTCTTAAAATCTGATCAAACTATTTCAAATCTTTACAAAACTTCTATTAAGAATTTAACCTGAGTCACAGATTGAATAGTTAAAAACCCTTAGGTAATTCAAATGATTTATAACTTTTCTGGATGTTTGATGACATGCTGCAGTGGAATTATTTTATTTTATTTTATTTATTAATTTATTTATTTTTGGCTGTGTTGGGTCTTCGTTTCTGTGAGAGGGCTTTCTCTAGTTGCGGCGAGCGCGGCCCACTCTTCATTGCGGTGCGCGGGCCTCTCACTGTCGTGGCCTCTCTTGTTGCGGAGCACAGGCTCCAGATGTGCAGGCTCAGTAGTTGTGGCTCACGGGCCCAGTTGCTCCACGGCATGTGGGATCTTCCCAGACCAGGGCTCAAACCCGTGTCCCCTGCATTGGCAGGAAGATTCTCAACCACTGCGCCACCAGGGAAAACCTAATCTTATTCTTTTATTTATCTCATCCTCTTTCACTCAAAAAAACCCCCAAACTCTTTAAATTTAAGAGTTGATATTACCCAGAATGATAATTATAGCAGAATGATGTAGAAGTAAATTGCACAAACTTTGATTATACATAACAAGAAATTAAAATTGTTTTCTACATTCCTACAGGATCATTATAGAAAGTACTATGTGCTGTGAAAACACTATGCTATTGTCACTGCTAGAAAGCAAATAATTCTTTTAAGCCATTGTTAGAATGATTATAAAATTGTGGTTACAAATCTTGCAAAGAGAAAAATTTTAATCATTACCAATTTAAAGCTCTGCGGTTTGAATGGAAAACATTCCAGAGAACAGAAGATGCAATACGTAATATTACATATAGTTGTGTGTAAATAAAGACAATTTTTCTGGTAATTTTATTTCTTTTTTATTTGTTTTGATTTGTTTTGGTCAAATATACATGAATAGCAGTAGAGAAACTTTAGTCTAAATTTATGTTCTTATTCTTTCTATAACACTTTGAAATTGAAACATAAATCTGTTACTGTACTATTTTATTCAGGGTAATTCTGCTTTTACATGCTTTTGTGCATGCTTTTACAACATATATGACTAATTTTTCTTCACTGGGCAAAATATAAAGATTTGATACAAATTACATAGTAAATTTAATATCCTGATTTTGTACAACTGCCCCTAAGAAATTTAAATTGATGACCCAAAAATTTAAAATATGAGATAAAGTTAAAAATTATATTACAGACTCTGGGTCTATCCTTATGAAATTATAGCATAATGAAATCTATTAGAGAAATTGAATATTTTCTTGTCATTGACAGCATATGTTTGAGGAGCATTAAATATTTTGGAAAAATAGACTCAATTAAAAAAATAATATTTCTTCCATGGGTTTCTTCCATGGCTAGGATAGAGATTTGGGCACCCATTCTCAACACAACCATAACAGTTTATGTCCCTACCCCTTTTGAAAATCCCCAGCATACTTTGATGTGTACATTTGGCCTTCAGTCGTGCTTTGGGGCAGGAAGGCCTCAATCCCACAACTAATGACCATTTTTGTTAAAAAGTAGATCAGGTAGTGATGGAGAGGAAAAAAAGGATTAGGGGTGGGTGCAGAGGGAGAGGGCAGACATGCACGGTTGCCTAATGTTTTACTTACTTTTGTTTTCATTGGTCACATTGGCCAGCTTTGACTCAATTAAGCAAAGTTTAAATGTTTCAGTCCACTCAAGGCATTATACTGAGTCATTATACTCTCTTAGCTTTAGGGATGCCTGGCTCATCAGCCACTGACACATTGTCTTTGACTGAGACCGTGAAAGGAATTTAGAGAGAGAGTTTTCTGCTGGCTTTGGAGAAATATATTAGCACGTTATATGACGGCCTCTAGGAGCTGAGAGCAGTGCCCAGTGACAGCCAGCAAGAAATCGAGGTCTGTAAGACAGTAAATGGGTGTTGTTTTAAGAGTCTAAGTTTGTTGTAATTTGTTACACAGCAATAGAAAATTAATCTGCCAGCTGCAAAAAATATCCAGAGAAGTCAGCTCTCTCTTTTCTTTCCTTCCTTCCTTCCTTTTATCTTTTTAAACAAATGGGGTTATAGCACACATTAGTGTTTGATGTTGTCCTCACATTATCATAATATATTATGAACATATTGCTCACAAGAAATATAAATTGAACTTTAGTGTTCTAAGTTATATTAGATAACTTTGTGATTTCTAGCGATTTGCTGCTATGATTTTGAACACTTGTAAATATATTTTTACATTTTGATAATATATTGTTGCTGAATACAAATCTCAGTTAATTAAATATTTATTAAGCATATCTTTACTATTATGTGTATTCTATGAAATCATGAAATCCAGGACTTTAGTTGCACTAGTCATAGTTCAGTTGCTCAAAGCAATTTATGGCTGATGGCTACCATATTGGACAGCCCAGGTATATAGGATATTTCCTTTGCCGTAGGAAAGTCTACTGGATAAATCTTGTCTGTATCATAACTCAACATTAACTATTTTATATTATAACGATAAATCATATATTTTTCTACATTTTTGCATATATTATTTTAACTTTGTAAAGTTAGGTTGGTGCCATAATCAGTCTCACTTGAATGCCTATACTCAAGATATACTCAAAATATTCAAAATATACTAAGGGTTGGCAAATGTTCATCAAATTGATAATAACTTATTACTCTCCTTGTTCTCAGGTTTGATGTGTTTTCTTTTCTTCAAAAACAATTACTATCAAATGCTAAATTTGATAGACTGTGAAATAAGATGATTAATTCAGAAAGTCTCCTTCTTATCTTTGAAAACTATTTTCAAGATTATTATTCAAAGAAAAAAAGTGAAGACGGAAAAGTCTACTATTTGTTCTCAAAATCAGCCTACTACTCTCTCTTAGGTACTTAAATATAAAGCTATATTTTTTGATATTTTAATGTCTTTGGGGACAGGACACTATAATGTCTAAGAGCTTGTACCCTGGGGCCACAGTTGGAGTCATAACTGACTCTTATTAGCTGTGAAATGTCTCTGTACTTCAGTTTTTTCATCTAAGAACTAGGGATTATATATTAGTCCCTAATTCCAAATGTTTTTATAGGAATTGAATAAATTAATATACATGCAAGATTTAGAACTTGCAAAATATAAAGTATTCAGTGAAATTTAGCCATTATTATAAGAACACTTTTTTTTTCCTGTAATTTGCTGAAAGATTGTACCAGCCAACATGTATGTTTTATGAGACTGAGAAGATAAGGAGAAACTGTTAAGAAATATAATTGTTTTCAAATAAAAAGAATGTGGGAAGTTTAGATATCATGCTATCCTTTATGAACTATGCTAGATATAAATTACCAGAATCCCATAAGCAATACCTTTTCAGGCTCAGAAGAATAAAGCTTTTAAGATTTCAAATGTTCAAGGCCGTATATGCACACCTGTCATTTACTTTTGCTTGGTATACAACTGTTTTAAGTGTTCTTGGAGCAAATCCTTTTCCTTTGGGCTTCTCTAAAAAGGAGATGTGTAAGTCACAAACCATAAAATTTCCTATTAAACCATGATTGAACACTAACCACTATCATATGTCTCATTATGAAAATTATAGCTAGGTAGATGCATTCAGAAAACCTTATATTAGCTTCAGTATACTCTCTGGTCTGAATTATCAGTTTAATTATCAGATTGTAGAGAATAGAATACCCAAATATTTTTCAGAATTATTCTTCATCAGCAATTTCATTTTTCAAGTGTTTCAATGTATTCCATTTCTAAGGCATTGAAAACAAACCTCAAAAGGAGGCATATTTCTTTCCAATGTTAAAGTAAGAGACTTCCTATTAATGATGATAAAATAGGTTTCTGTATTTCAATACATTTGATTAACACCAAATACATTTTTAGATGGGAAGAGCATTTCGTCTTTGATATAACAAAAAGCAAAATAGCTTCTATTTCCTGGAGAGCCTATTAAATTCTCAGCCATTGCTGAATGGTCTCCTAGAATATGTGCACATTGTTATGGACCAAACTAATGCCTACCTTGCCTAAAACCACAGGTTCCAGATCTGCAACATTATAGTGATGGTTTAGAGCTCTGTTTATGCTTGTGAAAGATAGGGGGGAAAGGGTCCAAGGTAATCAACAGAAAAACAATTTTTACAAGATGGTAGATATTACCCTGTAGCATATGCTGTTAATACCACACCATTTCTCCTCGGTTTTTACTATTTCCAGACCCAGTGGCTGCCAAACGTGAGTGCCCAAGGGTCTTTGCCCAGCATGCTTGGTATAGGCTGGAAGTATCTCTACTACAAAGTTAACGCTTCCTAAGAGCAGCCAGTGAAAGAAGGGATTTGGTGTGACGTCTTAGCTGGCTTGCCCCTCTGTTGAGATAACTCTGAGGTATTTTCTACATTGTCCCTCAGAGTTGTCTGCAGGAGCTTCTGTTGACCATGTGGTCTATAATGGCCTCTTTCTCTTCCTCTCTTGAATGCTCACTCCTCTATAGATGATTCCAGAGATAATCTGCCTAATTAACTAATTGCACCCATATACTTGCCCCAGGATCTGCTTTGGGGAGAACTCAGTTTAACTGGATAGAGAAGGTAAGTTGAGTAAGTAATCAACTTTGCAACTGCTACTCTCTGTCAGCTAAATAAAATTAACCCCCAAATTGCAGATGTAGTACTTGGGCCATGTGCAGTTTCACTACTATCCGCGTATTTCTCTTGCTAGTCCTTTAAGAGCCATACAGGGCAGAGTGATGGTGCAAAGGACAGACAGTAGACATGGTTCAGTCAGTCTTATATTCCAATATTCACTTTCCTAACATTTCCTAATATTCTCCATTAATATTTGTCTACTCTTAGAAAGAAGTCTTCCTTTCAAAAATAAATAATAATGAGACAGTAGCTGTCATAGGACTGTAGAACAAAGCTTCAGCTTAAAATAAGGAAGTCACCAGACAACAATGAAAGGAGAGATTAAAAATAGAAATGGTTATAGTTGTAAAAGCATCCCTAAACATACAAAAAGAATAATTGCTTAAAATATGGAAAGTGAATATTGGGAAAATCTATTTTAAAAGTGTTTTCCCACCATGTAGAAACTCAGGTAATATTGTATCCTTGTTCTCGTTTTGGGGGAAAAACTATCAAAAAACAAACAAAAAAACTGTGGAAAAGTTCTAAGCAACAATATGATGATGGAGTATCTGTAGTAAAATATCTGACGTTGATCATTGAATAAATTTAATTATAAAATATGGGTAAAATACTTTAGAATTAAAGTAACATAATAGAAACTAAACTGTTAGGTGAAAGAATGGGATATACATGCATCATTAAATAGGCATCAAACATTCCTAGAATTGTCCATATGAATCTTTCAAACAATGTGAATAGAATAGAAAAAAATCAGTTCCTTTTTTCACTCAGAATGATGCTTTCGCAGGGATAAAATATAGGTGTTTTTCTAGAATATCTTTTGTCACAGGGTCTCAGAAAATAAGCTTAGAAACCATAGAAGATAGATGCAAAATGAAGAGACTAATATATTGCATTTATTAGGGACTTTAGAACAAATACGATTAATACATATAAAGAGAATTTCAAAATATAAACAGTATAAAAATGAAGTATAAAAATGAATACAACAGAACTTTTGGAAGTAAAATTAAGAATTAAATAGATGGGTTTAACAATGTTGCATTCTGTCTGTATAAAAATATACCTCACTCTTTTGCAAATGTATAGAAGAACATGAAGGTTAAAATTATACAACATCTGTGATTTTATTTAAAATATTTAATATTCTGCACACAAATATTTTAAAAGTACAGATACATAGTCAAAGTAGAAGCATGTCAGCTCTGACATATACTTTCTCATTTATACTTTTAATACTTGTTCCAGTCCGAGGTTTTCTAATAATACTTATTTTTCCCTCATAAAACTCATCCCTTTTTCATGGTTAACTCAATTAAAATTAGATAATATTCTATTTAATAAGATATAATTAATTGAAATATATCTCAAAACACTTACATTGAAAAAGGCCCTCAAAGGCCATGCTCATCCTCTCTGCACCATGGTATTTCCATCAGGACACTGATACATTAGGACCAAATGATGGTATGAGATGGAATCTATATATCATACATTACAAAAACCTATTTTTTCTTTGTAGATTATATATATTTACCTATATAAATATAAAACATATATATGTATACAGGTATAAAGCTTATAATATCTCCTTTCTGTACCTCAATCATGGCTTCGTATCTTCACATAGGTGTGTGCACAACACTTCAGAAAGCATTGATTTAAATGTCCACAATTTGAGCTATTCAAAGTCAAATACTACTATGATAGTTCATTATTAGACATTTTGGTACTGTCCCATAAACACACTTTATGCAATAAAATATCAAGACTATCTCATAAAAATATTTTTAATAATATTTATTAGGTGTATGAGAAATTAGGAAGGTATCCTTCTGTGATTTTTGTTTCTAAAGGTAATTTTCTTGGAGGAAACTTCTTAAATGAGTTGCATGGAATTTGATTTGAAAGTACCCTTTTGTTTTACTTGAAAAACACTGTGGCATTTTTCATTGCTCCAAGGACCTTTGTACTGCTTTCACAATTACGACCATCAATCTTGAACATTTTTATTTCTGATTGTGGTGCAGGACTGCTTGGGTAAGCCTTTGAAAAGTAAATGATTATGGAGTGGCAATTTCTGCTTTGACTTTGGTGTTTGGTTTCCACAGTCTCTTACCTATTACTATGGATGAGAGACTTAAAAGAAAAATGTTTGGTGGTTACTGTGGGAACTTAGAAGGACAGAAAACAAATAAAAATATAAAACAATAAAAAGAAATTAAATTGAGTTATTTGTAGTGAGGTGGATGGACCTAGAGTCTGTCATACAGAGTGAATTAAGTCAGAAAGAGAAAAACAAATACCTTATGCTAACACATATATATGGAATCTAAAAAAAAAAAAAAAAAGGTTCTGATGAACCTAGGGGCAGGACAGGAATCAAGACACAGACGTAGAGAATGGACTTGAAGACATGGGGAGGGGGAAGTGTAAGCTGGGACGAAGTGAGAGAGTGGCATGGACATATATACACTACCAAATGTAAAATAGATAGCTAGTGGGAAGCAGCTGCATCGCACGGGGAGATCAGCTTGGTGCTTTGTGACCACCTAGAGGGGTGGGATAGGGAGGGTGGGAGGGAGATGCAAGAGAGAGGGGATATGGGGATATATGTATACATATAGCTGATTCACTTTGTTACATAGCAGAAACTAACACAACATTGTAAAGCAATTATACTCCAATAAAGATGCTAATATATATATATATATATATATATAAAGCAAAACTGAGATTCCTAAGATGCAAAGTAAGCAGACCTATAAGAAGTTATGCTCATATTCTATACCTCTCACTTATTTCCAGGACTGAGAGTTATCTGCTTCTCTAACTATTACCATATTTTTAGGTTAAAAAAATTGTTTTCTAAATAGCACAAAAGATATTTCTACTTAGCTTTACTCTCCCAAGATCCTAAACTCCTAACTACATATCTCATTCTCACTAGTGATCTCATTTCTTGATTTATAGTAAGAAAAAAAATTAAGGGAATAAAATTTCTTCAGTTTTTGCACTGTGCTCGATTCCATCCCCTCTGCCCTTCTCAGATGGAGTGATCTTCTCTCTCACCTTTAGTTTCATGGGGGCAACTCCAGTGTTTCTTTGATACACATTATACTAAAAGACATATACCAGTTTGGAGATCCCCAGTGCCAGGTCTGTTCAGCTGCCCCCTCTTTTGGCCACTTGAGGTGGCTGCTAACTTCTCTGATTATGTGGCCAGCTCAGTTCAACTCAATTCTGGCACTAACTACCCATAGATAGCATCAGGTTCCAGTTTAAAGACTCAGTCTTACAAGACTCCTCCCAAACCCCCAACACACACACACACACACACACACACACACACACACACACACTTCAGATGCCAGTTGCAAGCCCAGGTTATGATCTGAGCTTCTTACCCACTAGCTATATATTGGAGATTCCAACACCTTTCTCCTTGGGTTGGTTTAATTTGTTAGAGCAGCTTATAGAACTCAGAGAAATGTTTTACTTATTAAGTCACTGGTGTGTTATATAAGGATATAACTCAATAGCCAGGTGGAAGAAATGCACAGAAGGAGGTATGGGGAAAGGACACAGAGCTTCTTTGCCCTTTCCAAATCACCACTCACCCCAAATCTCCACGAGTTCACCAATCTGGAAGCTCTCCAAACCCTGTCCTTCTTGGCTTTTATGGAGGCTTCATTACATAGGCATGATTAATTAAACCATTGACCATTGGTTATTGATTCAACCTCCAGCCTCTCCCCACTTCCTGGATGTCAGGGAGGGTGGGATTGAAAGTTCCAACTCTCTAATCACAAGCTTCATTCTTCTAGCAACCAGCTCCATCCTTAGGTGGATCCCAAACTCACATCATTAACATAACACAAGATACCTTTATCACTCTCTTCACTTAAGTTCCAAGGTTTTAGGAGCTCTGTTGGGGGAAAGGGTATAAAGACCAAATATATATTTCTTCTTATAAATCACAGTATCACACATACAAATATTATGTGCTGTAATGCAAATATGTTTGATTTTGACCAATAAAGTTTTTAAGTTCAAAATTTTAAAAAGAGATAAATACTAAATCAACATATATAATTGTAACTTCTCTGATTTGTAACAGGAAACCCAGCACCTCTCTTCTACAGGACTAGATCAATCTTAGTTCTTATGTCTAATGTTGCATTGTACAATATGAAATTTAGATATTAACCTTGCCATTTGTCATTTAACTTTGTTCAGTTTTATAATACCAATATCAATAGAAAATAGGAACAATTCCAGATGTTTTAATACTTAAAGTATGGAAATATAGAGCCATAGTTGTTTTTCTCATAAACTTTTTTTAAAAATAATTTTAGACTTACAGAAAAGTGCAAGATGGTACAGAGAATTTCAGTATACCCTTCACAGAATTTGTTTCCCTTAATGTTGTCATCTTACGTTACCATGATACCTTTGTCAAATCTAAGAAACCAGCGCTGTTACATTACTATTACATAGCATCCAGACTTTATTTAGATTCATCATTTTTTCCATGAATGTACACTTCCAAATTCCAGGATCTAATCCAGAATACAACATTGCATGTAATGATCATGTCCACTTAACCTAATGAGGTTTAGGACAGTTTCTGAATCTTTCCCTGTGTTTGATTTACTTTGACAGTTTTGAGGAGTACTTGGCAAATATTTTGTAGAATGTCCCTCACTTTTACTCAATTTGAGTTTTTCTAAAGTTTCTAACTCATGATCAGATTAGAGTTAAGGGTCTTTGGAAGGAATACCACAGAAGTGATTTGCCCTTTTCACCACATCTCATCAGAGGCTGCAAGGTTGGTGACTTCAACTTGGTCATGTGGTTAGAATAGTGAGACCCAGACTTCTCCACTGGAAAGGTATGAATTTTCCCTTTCTGTGCTCTACAAATAAATCCATTTCGCACAGTGGATGTGGAGAGCTAACTTCTACCTCCTGAAATGGGAGTATCTATAATGTTATTTGGGATACTTCTGTAGGATTTGTCTCCTTCCACATTTATTTATTCTTTGCTCATTTATTTATATCAGTAGAGATTTAAGTATGTTTATTTTATACTTTGGATTATAATCTGGCATTATGTTATTTATTTTTTTGCTAAAATACTTCCACATTTAGCCATTAAGGATTCCTTTGTCCCTTTGACCCACCCCTATCCTTCTATTTTTGTGCACTTCCATAATTTCTTGCGTGTTAATATTTCCAACTTAAGGCCACATAGATATTCTATATTTTCTTCCAGAAATGTTATAATTTTATATTTTGTGTTTAAGTCTAGGATTGATTTTGAGTTAATTTTTATGTGTGGTGTAAGATATGTGTTGTGGTTCATGTTTTTAATCAGTTTCATTTATATATTTAAAGAACTAGCTTTCTCTTTCCCTCATTCCCTCTACTGTTTTCCTGTTTTCAATTTCATTGTTTTCTCCTCTAATTTTTATTATTTTAATCCTTCGGCTGCCCTTAGGTTTAATATGCATTTTTTTCCATTACTCTCCTAAGGTGGGAGCATAGGTTATTCATTTTAGGTCTTACTTCTTTTCTATTATGTGCACTTGTGAAAAATAATTCCCTTAAGCATTGTTTTAGCTGTACTTACAAATTTTGATACATTGTATCCTTATTTTGATTTAGTTCAAACGTTTGTTTTTGTTTTTAATTTACCCTGACACTTTCTCTTTGTCCCATAGTTGTTTGAAGGGTATTTTTCTTAATTTCCAAATATTTACAGATTGTCTAGATATCTTTCAATTATTAAAGTTTAATTCCATTAGGAGAATATATATTTATAATTATTTTTGTTTAAATTTGCTGCCTTTAAAAAGGTGGCCTAAGGATATAGGGTCAGCGTGTATGGGTGGTTTTAGCAGTGGCTGTTCTTCCCATGCACCAGTTTGTATTGATACCATTTGGGGTAGGGCAGAGTGGGGCAGTGGGACTTCTCCTGATTCTTCAAGATCAGCCCACTGAGAGCCTGATGAGGTTCCTGGAGGCAAATACAACAAGGGGATGGGAACTTCTCTATGCTATGTTCCCTAGGAGTGTCACACTCTCATGCTTGCCCACACTCTCCCTCCAGCAATTTGTCAAAACTTCTAGTCACATTTTCTGCAGCATCCCTCCAGCCTTTATGGGGCCTTTGGTGCTTTTACACAGGGAAGCAAATGCTCAATTTTTGTGTCTCACTGAAGTCTCAGATCCAGATCCACAATTTGGCATGGACATTTGCCCTTAGGTATCAGTTTTCCTATGGGTTCACAACAAATCTATAACTTGAAGTCTTTCCAGCTTCTTTTTTTGTAAGGGTGAGAATGACATCTTTCTATCTCTCTGTCTCTGAACAGAAACTGAAATCTTGTAATTTTTAATATTCTTTTGTACTACATTTTAATAGTTTCCTCTAACAGTTTTTCATTCACACTCCATAATAATTGAGAAAAATGAACTGAAAAATGTTAAGTCATAAAGGTTGAAATTAGATGATTTTCTTTAATCATCCACATTTTGCAAAAGTGGATCAGGCCATCAGTTTGATTTCTGGAAAGTTGTTTAAGCATAGAAGGATGACACCAATAGAATGAGTTTCCTTAAATCTGTTTTATTGGAATGAATTATTAAAATCATAATTTTTCTCGTGTGAAAATATTCAACAATTTAAATGAGCCATGATTTCAATAACAAAAGTGTCCACCTGTGACCAGACTTGGAAATTTTTTCTTAAATGACACAAATAGGTTCATTTCATTCATCAACTGTAAAACAAAAGAAAGAAACAAAATAGCCCTGACTACCCCAAGAATGAGACACCAAAAGGCAGTCCACTGTAATATATACAATTATGTGAAAAAATTATTGAATTTTTTTTGGTTCTAACTCAGGATCATAATCCTGTTTTCAGTAATTCCTGTTTTTAATAATTACTACAGGCTTGACATTTTTTTCTTTTTTTTCTTTTTTTTTCATTCTGTTTCAGTATAAAGCTCTTCATGGTGAATGATGCCATAAATAGCAGATATTCTATATTCTTGCAAATGATGTCTCTCGTTTTTCTATTTCATAAGAAGTCTGATGTTATTGTTGCATTTTGAATGGAATTTTTTTCTCAAAATCATTTAACAGATATATATATATGTAGATATATAGATAGATAGATAAAGATAGATAGATAGATATAAAACGCTGTGCATTTGGAGGTAGTTGCCTTTTATTTTCCTTTTTTCATAGTCCTCACATTTATTGCAACTAATTCCTATTTAAATGTCTTGCTTTGTAATAAATTATTTTCAGTATATTCACGTGGATGGTACCTTCTCAGAATTAAATGTCTAACTTCAGTATCACTTCCCAGGGAGACATTTTCTGAAATCACCTGTCTTTATTGTTGGTTACCAAATAAAATGTAAGTGCACGAGGGCAGATGCCTTTCCTGCACCATTCATAGTTGCATTTCTGGTTTCTAGAATAAGTCCCAGTCCCGACACATGGCAGGTTATCAGTAAATATTCGTTTTTTTTCCTTAATACTTATGTGTATTATTTATTTTTTTAACATCTTTATTGGAGTATAATTGCTTTACAATGGTGTGTTAGTTTCTGCTTTATAACAAAGTGAATCAGTTATACATATACATATGTTCCCAAATCTCTTCCCTCTTGCATCTCCCTCCCTCCCACCCTCTCTATCCTAACCCTCTAGGTGGTCACAAACCACCAAGCTGATCTCCCTGTGCTATGCGGCTGCTTCCCACTAGCTCTCTATTTTACATTTGGTAGTGTATATATGTCCATGCCACTCTCTCACTTCATCCCAGCTTACCCTTCCCCCTCCCTGTGTCCTCAAGTCCATTCTCTACGTCTGCATTTTTATTCCTGTCCTGCCCTCAGGTTCTTCAGAGCAATTTTTTTTTAATTCCATTTATACATGTTAGCATAAGGTATTTCTTTTTCTCTTTCTGACATACTTCGCTGTGGATGACAGATTCTAGGTCCATCCACCTCACTACAAATAACTCAATTTTGTTTCTTTTTATAGCAGAGTAATATTCCATTGTATATTTGCGCCACATCTTCTTTATCCTTTCATCTGTCAGTGGACACTTAGGTTGCTTTCATGTCCTGGCTATTGTAAATAGAGCTGCAATGAACATTGTGGTACATGACTATTTTTGAATTATGGTTTTCTCAGGGTATATGCTCAGTAGTGGGATTGCTGTGTCATATGGTAGTTCTATTTTTAGTTTTTTAAAGAACCTCCATACTGTTCTCCATAGTGGCTGTATCAATTTAAATTCCCACCAACAGTGAAAGAGGGTTCCCTTTTCTCCACACACTCTCCAGCATTTATTATTTGTAGATTTTTTGATGATGGCCATTCTGACTGGTGTGAGGTGATACCTCATTGTAGTTTTGATTTGCATTTCTCCAGTGATTAGTGATGTTGAGTATTGTATCATGTGTTTGTTGGCAATCTGTATATCTTCTTTGGAAAAATGTCTATTTAGGTCTTCTGCCCATTTTTGGATTGGATTGTTTGGTGTTTTTTTTGATATTGAGCTGCATGAGCTGCTTGAAAATTTTGGAGATTAATCCTTTGTCAGTTGCTTCATTTGCAAATATTTTCTCCCATGCTGAGGGTTGCATTTTTGTCTTGTGTATGGTTTCCTTTGCTGTGAAAAAGCTTTTAAGTTTCATTAGGTCCCATTTGTTTATTTTTGTTTTTATTTCCATTTCTCTAGGAGGTGGGTCAAAAAGGATTTTTCTGTGATTTATGCCATGGAGTGTTCTGCCTATGTTTTTGTCTAAGAGTTTTATAGAGTCTGGCCTTACATTTAGGTCTTTAATCCATTTTGAGTTTATTTTTGTGTATGGTGTTAGGGAGTGTTCTAATTTCATTCTTTTACATGTAGCTGTCCAGTATTCCAGCACCACTTATCGAAGAGGGTGTCTTTTCTCCATTGTATATTCTTGTCTCCTTTATCAAAGATAAGGTGACCGTATGTGCGTGGGTTTATCTCTGGGCTTTCTGTCCTGTTCCATTGATCTATATTTCTGTTTTTGTGCCAGTACCATAGTGTCTTGATTACTGTAGCTTTATAGTATAGTCTGAAGTTGGGGGCCTGATTCCTCCAGCTCCATTTTACTTTCTCAAGATTGCTTTGGCTATTCGGGTCCTTTGTGTTTCCATACAAAATGTGAAATTTTTTGTCCTAGTTCTGTGAAAAATGCTACTGGTAGTTTCATAAGGATTTAATTGAATCTGTAGATTGCTTTGGATAGTATAGTCATTTTCACAATGTTGATTCTTCCAATCCAAGAACATGGTGTATCTCTCCATCTGTTTGTATCATCCTTAATTTCTCTCATCAGTGCCTCATTGTTTTCTGCATACAGGTCTTTTGTCCCCTTAAGTAGGACTATTCCAAGTTACTTTATTCTGTTTGTTGCAATGGTAAATGGGAGTATTTCCTTCATTTCTCTTTCAGATTTTTCATCATTGGTGTATAGGAATGCAAGAGATTTCTGTGCATTAATTTTGTATCCTGCTACTTTATCAAATTCACTGATTAACTCTAGTAGTTTTCTGGTAGCATCTTTAAGGTCTCTGTGCATAGCATCATGTCATCTGCGAATAGTGACAGCTTTACTTCTTTTCTGATTTGGATTCCTTTTATTTATTTTTCTTCTCTGATGGCTGTGGCTAAAAGTTCCAAAATTATGTTGAATGATAGTGGTGAGAGTGGACAACCTTGTCCTGTTCCTGATCTTAGAGGAAATGGTTTCAGTTTTTCACCATTGAGAATGATGTTGGCTGTGGGTTTGTCATATATGGCCTTTATTATGTTGAGGTAAGTTCCCTCTATGCCTACTTTCTGGAGGGTTTTTATCATGAATGGGTGTTGAATTTTGTTGAAAGCTTTTTCTGCATCTATTGAAATGATCGTACGATTTTTCTCCTTCAGTTTGTTAATATGGTGTATCACATTGATTGATTTGCGTATATTGAAGAATCCTTGCATTCCTGGGTTAAACCCCACGTCATCATGGTGTATGATCCTTTTAATGTGCTGTTGGATTCTGTTTGCTAGTATTGTGTCAAGGATTCCTGCATCTATGTTCCTCAGTGATATTGGCCTATAGTTTTCTTTTCTTTACTTTTCTTTTTTTACATTTTGAATAAACTTTACTGAAACCTGTAAAACAATCCAGAATATGTATTTAAATTCTCTTACGTTGCCAGTGGGAATGTAAATTGATATGATCAGTTCAGAAACAATGTCTGCTAAAGGTAATAATACTCTGTGAAACAGAATTTCCACTCATGGATATATGTTCAAGAGAAGTGAGTTCTTATGTCTGTCAAAAGGCAAATCTGAGAATGTTCACAGCAGCTTGATTCATCATAGCCCCAGACTTGAAACCCAAGTGTCCATTAAGTACAATACACAGAAATTAAAAAAAAAAATCAACTATGGTTGCAAGCTATTGGAACTATTGAAGCAACTACATGGGTGAATCTCAACCCAAAGAGAACCACTGTACGATTCCATCTATATGAAGTTCAAGGACATGGCCTGTAGTTTTCTTTCTTTGTGATATCTTTGTCTGGTTTTGGTATCAGGGTGATAGTGGTCTTGTAGAATGAGTTTGGGAGTATTCCTCCCTCTGTTATATTTTGGAAGAGTTTGAGAAGGATAGGTGTTAGCTCTTCTCTAAGTGTTTGATAGAATTTGCCTGTGAAGCCATCTGGTCCTGGACTTTTGTTTGTTGGAAGATTTTAATCACAGTTTCAATTTCAGTGCTTGTGATTGGTCTGCTTATATTTTGTATTTCTTCCTGGTTCAGTCTTGGAAGGTTGTGCTTTTCTAAGAATTTGTCCTTTTCTTCCGGGTTGTCTGATTTATTGGCATATAGTTGCTTGTAGTAATCTCTCATGATCCTTTGTATTTCTGCAGCATATTGTTACGTCTCCATTTTTATTTCTAATTCTGCTGATTTGAGTTCTCCCTTTTTTTCTTGATGAGTCTAGCTAATGGTTTATCAATTTTATTTATCTTCTCAAAGAACCAGCTTTTAGTTTTATTGATCTTTGCTATCATTTCCTTCATTTCTTTTTCATTTATTTGTGATCTGATCTTTAAGATTTCTTTCCTTCTGCTAACTTTGGGGTCTTTTTGTTCTCTCTCTAATTGCTTTATGTGTAAGGTTAGATTCTTTATTTGAGATGTTTCTTGCAGTAGGATTGTATTGTTTATACTTCCCTCTTAGAACTGCTTTTGCTGCATCCCATAGGTTTTGGGTCATTGTGTTTTCATTGTCATTTGTTTCTAGGTATTTTTTGATTTCCTCTTTGAATTCTTCAGTGATCTCCTGGTTATATAGTAGTGTATTGTTTTGCCTCCATGTGTTTGTATGTTTTACATATTTTTTCCTGTAATTGATATCTAGTCTCATAGCGTTGTGGTCAGAAAGGATACTTGAAATGATTTCAATTTTCTTAAATTTACCAAGGCTTGATTTGTGACCCACAGTATGATCTATCATGGGGTATGTCCCATGAGCACTTGATAAGAAAGTGTATTCTGTTGTTTTTGGATAGAATATCCTATAAATATCAATTAAGTCCCTCTTGTTTAATGTATCATTTAAAGCTTGTGTATCCTTATTTATTTTCATGTTGGATGATCTGCCCATTGGTGAAAGTGAGGTGTTAATGTCCCCTACTCTGATTGTGTTACTGTCGATTTCCCCTTTGATAGCTGTTAGCATTTGCCTCATGTACTGAGGTGCTCCTATGTTGGATGCATAAATATTTACAATTGTTATATCTTCTTCTTGGACTGATCCCTTGATCATTATGTAGTGTCCTTCTTTGTCTCTTGTAATAGTCTTTATTTTAAAATCTATTTTGTCTGATATGAGAATTGCTACTCCAGCTTTCTTTTGATTTCCGTTTGCATGGAATATCTTTTTCCATCCCCTCACTTTCAGTCTGTATGTCTCTGTAGGTCTGAAGTGAGTCTCTTGTAGACAGCATATATACGGGTCTTGTTTTGTATCCATTCAGCCAGTCTATGTCTTTTGGTTGGAGCATTTAATCCATTTACATTTAAGGTAGCTATCGTTATGTATGTTCCTATTACCATTTTCTCAATTGTTTTGGGTTTGTTATTGTATGTCTTTTCCTTCTGTTGTGTTTCCTGCCTAGAGAAGTTCCTTTAGCCTTTGTTTTATAGCTGGTTTGGTGGTGCTGAATTCTCTTGTCTTTTGCTTGTTTTTGAAGGTTTTAATTTCTCCATCAAATCTGAATGAGATCCTTGCTGGGTAGAGTATTCTTGGTTGTAGTTTTTTTCCCTTTCATCACTTTAAATATGTCCTGCCACTCCCTTCTGGCTTACAGAGTTTCTGCTGAAAGATCAGCTGTTAACCTGATGGGGATTCCCTTGTATGCTATCTGTTGTTTTTCCCTTGCTGCTTTTGATATTCTTTCTTTGTATTTAATGTT
The DNA here is from genome assembly GCF_949752795.1 of Hyperoodon ampullatus. NCBI lineage: Eukaryota > Metazoa > Chordata > Mammalia > Artiodactyla > Ziphiidae > Hyperoodon > Hyperoodon ampullatus. The sequence goes on from NC_136926.1 coordinate 79,799,336, forward strand.
TGATAGTTTTATTAATATGTGTCTTGGCATGTTTCTCCTTGGATTCATCCTGTATGTGACTCTCTGCACTTCCTGGACTTGATTTGACTATTTTCTTTCCCATATTAGGGAAGTTTTCAACTATAATCTCTTCAAATATTTTCTCAGTCCCTTTCTTTTTCTCTTCTTCTTCTGGAACCCCTATAAATCGAATGTTGGTGCATTTAATGTTGTCCCAGAGGTCACTGAGACTGTCCTCAATTCTTTTCATTCTTTTCATTCTTTTTTCTTTATTCTGCTCTGCAGTAGTTATTTCCACTATTTTATCTTCCAGGTCACTTATCCGTTCTTCTGTCTCAGTTATTCTGCTCTTGATTCCTTCTAGAAAATTTTAAATTTCATTTATTGTGCTGTTCATCATTGTTTGTTTGCTCTTTAGTTCTTCTAGTTCCTTGTTAAACATTTCTTGTGTTTTCTCCATTCTATTTCCAAGATTTTGGGTCATCTTTACTATCATTATTCTGAATTCTTTTTCAGGTAGACTGCCTATTTCCTCTTCATTTGTTTGGTCTGGTGGGTTTTTACCTTGCTCCTTCATCTGCTGTGTGTTTCTCTGTCTTCTCATTTTGCTTCAGTTCCTGTGTTTCGGGTTTCCTTTTTACAGGCTGCAGGTTTGTAGTTCCTGTTTTTGTGTGTCTGCCCCTAATGGCTAAGATTGGTTCAGTAGTTTGTTTAGGCTTCCTGGTGGAGTGGACTGTTGCCTGGGTTCTGGTGGAGGAGGCTGGATCTTGTCTTTCCGGTGGGCAGGACCTCGTCCAATGGTGTGTTTTGGGGTGTCTGTGACCTTATTATGATTTTAGGTAGCCTCTCTGCTAATGGTTGGGGTTGTGTTCCTGTCTTGCTAGTTGTTTGGCATAGGGTGTCCAAAACTGTAGCTTGCTGGTCATTGAGTGGAGCTGGGTCTTAGGGTTGAGATGGAGAACTCTGGGAGAGCCTTTGCCATTTCATATTATGTGGAGCTGGGAGGTCTCTGGTGGACCAATGGCCTGAACTCGACTCTCCCACCTCAGAGGCACCAGCCTGAGCCCCAGCCAGAGTATTAAGACCCTACCCTGTCAGCCACACTGCCACATATGTGGGGAGTTTCTTGCCTTTTGGCAGTCTGAGGTTTTCTGCCAGCGTTCAATAGGTGTTCTGTAGGAGTTGTTCCACATATAGATATATTTCTGATGTATTTGTGGGGAGGAAGGTGATCTCCACGTCTTACTTCTCTGCCATCTTGAATGTCGAAACCCGTTTTCTTATCTGAAAGGATTATTTGGTGAAGGTAAAGCAGCACATCAACAAGCAACATCTGAGGGCTGAGGCGGCAGAACATCAACAACAAATTGTCATTGGCATTGCATTTATGAAACTTCGAATGGCTTCAGATCTTTTCCATGGGAAACCCGACTTTTTCACTTTTATTTTTGAACTAGGTAGTAGAAAAATGAGTTGTTGAAATGCAAAATAATTTTGAAAAATCTGTTATACAAATGAGAACATAAACTTACATTTTAAAGCAAGATCTTCAAGGTCAAACATAAAATAGTTGAAGCCACATACATTTTTTAGAAGCCTTGGAGAAAGAAGGACATTAAAATTTACCGAAAGCCAATAATATGCCAAGCACTGTGCAAAGAGATACCACCTCTATTATCTGGTTTAATTTACATAACACCCTTCACAGTAGGTTAAATATTTCACCATTGTAGGAAATATGGCTTAGAAATTTACATAATTTGCCTAGATCCACAAGTAGAATAGTGGTAAGCCCAGATATTAACACAGGTGTGTCTGTTTCCAACATTCATAATCTTTTCATTATACAAAAAACATTGGTCAAGAGTATAGTTCTGGATTCAAACTGCCTGAATCCAAATATTTCATCTGCTTTCTATCAGCTTTCTAAACTAGGGTGAACTACTTAACACTCCCTGCCTCAGTTTCCATATCTTCCATTTGGGTATAACTTATGAGTATTCAATGATACATTAACTTAGCAGGATGACATACACATAGTAAATGCTCAGTGAATATTAACCACATTTACTTTTACTCAAGATCTAATAGCTAATTATTGACAAAGCAGAGACAAGAACTCTGGTTATTTCATCCTCAGTCTAACATTCTGTTCAGTTCCCTGGTAGTATTCTAGAAAACAAAGTTGATTAATTTTTCAAAAATATTTAAAAAACAGGGAATTCCCTGGTGGTCCAGTGGTTAGGACTCAGTGCCTTCATTGCCTGTGGGCCCTGGTTCAATCCATGGTCAGGGAACTAAGATCCCACAATCCTGCGTGGCATGGCCAAAAAAAAACAATTATATAACAATGTGTCATCTCTGTGACCTGCTGTGGGGATGTTACTCATATAAATTTGACAATACAGAGGGATTCTAGAAGCAGTAGAACACTCAGCAAAATAACCTTGCATTTAAGTTAACCTACCACAATTCCATGGATGCTGGCAAAACACAAGAGTTTCCTGTGTCAGAAATAAAAATGTATTAATCACAGCACAAGCAGCAGGAGCATCAAAATATTTGTACTCGATTCCCCTATCCCACATGGCGATGTGATGAATCTAGATGGATGCTACATATGCAGAGGGAAGTATCACAGCTGAAGAACAAAAAGCTTAAGGAATTTGCATTCTATAACAAGCCTTAAGAATACCTTCTTTATTGCCAGGAGGGCAATCAGAGGCAGACAGGAACCCTTACAACCTTTTTGCATAATTATCTTATTTTCGTAATGTCCAGCAGCATAAAATGATCCTGTTCTGGATGGGGAAAAAAATGATACAGCCCCTGTTATTTGGGTGCACTAAGAAAGGTTTGTAGGAGTACAAAATGCCCATTGTGGAGTGTCCTAACAGCAGGGTAAAACATACCAACTTGTAAAACCTTGACATTAAGCCTCCACATTTTGCTTGGTACCTGTCTTTGAATTATTTCCAAGACAAAATTTGGTTTGAATTACCTCAATCACACTTTGTATCTTTGAAAAAGGTGCCAACGATCTGAATGGTCGAGAATCATACTCTCCCATAGAGAAACACAGAGCCTGCCATTACTTTTAACCTACGGAACTGAAGATAATAACTGTGTTGTTTTAAGTCTCTAAGTTTGTTGAAATTGTTATGATAGGAAAAAAAAAAAAACGAAAGGCACACAGAGTAAGTCTGGACCAAATGTGCAGTTTGCAGGCACTTTCAGTCTAAGATAGCTGACATGTTGCTATTTTGGGGACAAATGAGTAAGAAATATCTGCATAGGAGGTATAACACTGAGTATTAGTATCATTTGTTACATAGCATTTTTAATGGCAGTCTGACATTGACTGCTGCAGAGACAGAATAATATTATTTTCCTGCTAATAAAGAAGAAACCGAGGTAAAAGAGGTTAATGGAGATCAATGTTGCAGTTAGAATGGGGCAGAACTTGGACTTGGAACTAGGTTGCTTTCCCTCCCCATTTTATGGATGTCACTCACAATGCCACATTGCCTCCTACTTCCCCTTCCACACATACTTGCCCCTTTGGAAGATTCATATGGTAACATGAAAAAAATGGTATTCTATTTGTGAGATATTTTTAAGGAAATATTTATTGGACTTTGCAATAAATTGAAAAGATTAAGTGAATGGGAGAGGAAGAGGAAGGGATGAGTATATGATTAGGAAATATACAGCTCTTGATATAGTTGAATAAGAGAGATATAATTAGTGGCAAGGGGTATGACTCTGTATGGGACCCATTCATACAGAGAGTCATAAAGTCACAGAACACTCTATTTCATGGCTTTTAGACATAAAAGGTAAACTTCCTGCAGATATAAAAAAAGCATTTCCTCAGTATTCCTATAATACTTTCAGTTAAATGGGGGTATTTAAGGTGTATATAGATACTTTGAGCAATAATTACTATTTTCATTTACACACACACACAGACACACACACACACACACGGAATGCCTATAATATGTATTTGTAATGTCATCACCGTCTTGGTGCAGGCTTTCACTTTATCTCACTAGCACTATGGTCTTCTGGCCTCAGTTATCTTTTATATCCATTTCTTCTCTCACCTACTGAAAGTTGTATTTTAAAATAAGGGTTGGATAGTCTCAGTAACCTGTGGTGTTTACACATTTTCGACAGAATACAAGTGTCTTTTTAGTATAGCTTTCATATCCCTCTATAGTCTCACACAAATAACATTTTCCACATTGTTCCAAAAATTCTTCACTCACAAACAGTGAGGACTTTTATTTTCTGAACTCATTTTTTCCTACACCCATTTTCACACCATTGCTGTCATCTAAAATTTAAATATCTACTTTTTATAAACTAAACTATTAGCATACTTCCAATTCCATGTCAGCTGAAATACTCTGTCCTCTATGAAGTTTGCTTTGATTCCCTAAATAGCAACAAAGCTGCTTTGAATATAGCAATAACAATATTCTGGACTAGTCAGTTAGGACATTCTTTCTTCTTGATTACAATTCTGTCTCATCATAATCTATGCCTTGAAAATTTCTTTAATAAAGATCCAAATCTTAATTGTTTTTGTATGTCTTACACTATAGCAGAATTCTGCACATATAATAGCTTCTCAATATTTGCTTAATGTAATTAAATTGGTAATTAGTGATGGTTTTATACATGAAAATATATATTTATTACAGAGGCTGGCCAACTGAATAAGTGTGATTTAACGTGCTTGAAATTATAGAAAATATATTTTGAAAGTGCTTCCGAAGTGGCTACTACATGTTAATGATTAGCACCCTTTTTGAAGAACAGATGGTGTGAAACAATCGTTGGAGCCAGAGGGAACAAGTTTAGCTAAGATGTTTTGAAAGAATGGCAGATAGTATCACATAGTAATAGGATTTTTTTTCCATTTTATTTTTTTATATTTTTAAATATTTATTTATCAAACAACCCATACATTGTTAGTATAGACATCGTGTGAGGTTAAAACATATTCAAACATCAAGATCCACATTCACGGCTTCCCTGGTGGCGCAGTGGTTGATAGTCTGCCTGCTAATGCAGTGGATGCAGGTTCGTACCCCGGTCTGGGAGGGTCCCACGTGCCGTGGAGTGGCTGGGCCCGTGAGCCATGGTCGCTGGGCCTGCGTGTCTGGAGCCTGTGCTCCTCAGTGGGAGAGGCCACAGAAGTGAGAGGCCCGTGTAAGTTCTAGAGGCTGGAATTCTGGGGTCAAGGTGCCAGCGTGGTTGGGTTCTGGTGAGAGCTCTCTTCTTGGCTTGCAGATGGTTCCTTTCTTGTTGTGTCCTCACATAGCAGAGAAAGAGGAAGAGGAGTAAGAGAGAAAAAGAGAGAGAGAGGGCTTTTTTTCCATTTTAGAAAAGCCTTCTTTACGGTCTAGTTTCTTATTAGGCTTTACAAGATGCTGCATTTGAATGATGCTGCAAGGCAACACTGTATAGATTATTGGCTTGACAGTTACTAGAGACCAGTTGTGGGAGGAACTACATAAAATGGAATGTCCTCTAGGTTCAGAGCAGTGTTCCAGAACTGAATTTTAGGTTTAGTACACTTTTATATGAATGAGTTGAATAAGTAATTTAAATGCAGATATTACCATTTTCTATGCTGTTGGGGACTGGGGAAAAGTTACAATCTGGGGAAAGATCTTTTTGGCTTCTAGATAACTTTATTTCAGGAAAAGGGCTGAATAAAAAAAGAACAATGTAACAGCTGCATTTCTTTGGGGTTAGAAAAACAAGAACAAAGGGACATATAATTCAAATATAAATGTTGAGTCTCTTCAGAAGGTATATATAAAACTGATTTAGAAATTTATGCATTTCATGATAGCATGATGATTTGTCATCTAATTTTAGAAAAATGGCTTAATATTTAGCATTAGTAACCAGAATTAAATAATGTTTGCTATGTGTTTCATAATGTAACTATTAAAAAAAGCTGACAAGCAGGTTAAGTTATTAATTTGTTTTAATAGATATAGACAGATGCCTTTAGCAAAAATTTTAAGTAATATAAAAACTGACCTAAAACTGAAAAGAAATAAACATTCCTCTTTTATATACTAAAAACATCTTTTATAATTTACTGATTTTGATTTTTTAAAAATCTTTTCATTTTAGTAATGAATAGCAAATGAAAGTTTTAAAAAGTGAGGAAAATCAAACCTTTCAAAAGTTTTTGTCTACTAGTCAAAATGTCAAATATAAGAAACTGAATAGATAACTATGGTACTAATATTTCTTTTAAGCTCTCTTTTAAAGGAATTGGAACCGGATTAGAAGGTTTAGAATTAAGCTTCATGTCAAAGAAATTGAAGTGATTGAAAGTTATGGGGCCATATCAGTTATACAGAATCATAAGGCACCACTCATCTTAGAGAGGTTGGATATTATATTTTTAACATAATTATTAACTACTTGATGTTTGTAATAATTTGTTATTTTGCTGTAGAGAAATTTTTAACAGGAAAATATATTTACTTGTGATGAATAATGTCATAGGAGATTTTAATGAATAAATATTAAAAGAAGGGGAAACAATGACATTTGAAGAAAGAACAAAATGTAGATATCTTGAGTTGGAATGAAAATAATGAGATTAATGCAGAGGAAGCATGGCCCAGCCAACATCTTGATTTTAGACTTCTGGACTCTAATTTCTGTGGTTTTAAGCCACACAGCTTGTGATACTTTGTTATGGCAGCCCTGGTAAACTAATACATCAAATTTATGAACAGAGCTAGGCACTGGAAACAATCAAAATGCTCATCCACAACTAAAAGGATAAAAAAACTGTGTTATTTCCATACAGTGGAATACTGTTCAACAAGAGGAATGAGCAAGGGATGCATTGAAATATTGATGAATCTAAGAAACATTGTGCAAAGGGGAAGAGGCCTCCTTAGGGGTGACCATGAGCAAATCTTATAAGCCTTTAGGTCTGCAATGTAATAATCTGAACAAAGGAAGGATTTTAGTTAATAATGTATAAAATATCTCCAACTATAATATTCAATAAATCACCTGTCTTTTTCTTGATAACAGTATATGCTTTAAATTCAGCCTGTGATTATTGAATGGCTAGTGCCTATTAGAGATGGCAATGGATCGTTTTCCTTACTTGTGTTGAATAGAAAAGAATGAGCACACTGTAACAGGGAAGAACTATGTCAGAAAAAAGTCTAAATATGTTGCAATCATTTATTGTAATTTAAGTTTTTCAGTTAAAATTAAATTCTCCTTTTAGGAACATAATTACCATTTCTCCTGAGGTTATCCAAAAGCTAAAAAAATAAAATATTACATAACTTAGTCTAAAAACCTGCAAATTACATAAAATTATTGAAGAGCAAAAACTGTCAAAGCTGGTATTTGTAATGTAGTTGGTCATCATATTTGCACTACATTTCCTTTTTAAATATCAGGAAAAAATTACACAGCTTTGGTTTTTCATGGGAGAATTTGATATACTCGTTTTCTAAAAAAGCCTATACAGTCTTTTATTGTGTGCAGCATTACATATTTCTTATCTATTTTTAACTGGATTTTAATTTTTGTCTATGTACCACATTAAAAACTTACGGAAGTAAAAACTATTATTTTTTTTACTGTGGCATATGCTTGGAGTAGCACATGGCAGGTACTCACAAATAATTTGTAGAATTAATGAATTAATGAGTAATTTGTAGAATAATAGTGCTAGAAATACAATGGCAAATGAACTTCTATCTTTGAGTATTTCAACATAAATGGAGGGATGACATAGGCAAAATTACTTAATACAGTATAATTTAAATTTGAATATTTACTTCTGGGGTTATTTGTAGTCTTTAGGCATACAAATGAAAATTGTACTGCTAAATCAATTTTTATTATATTTGTTCACAAAGCTTACAGTGTATTAAAAATTCTAACTCTGTTTTGTTTAAATATATATTATTTTCACTACAAATGGGTTGAACTCACTATAATTATTCTATCCTTAGTCCTTAAACACTTTTTTCCCTTTAAATGAAATCATTATTCACAACTGTTCTTTCTTGAAAAAAAAAAAAAAGAGGCAATTTGTATCTTGAGTAAAAGTATATCTGTGAAAAAGACATTTTAGCCTTTAAAAGATGGACTTATTTCAAGTCATTGATTTTGGGATGTTAAAGAAAGCAGCAGAAAAGTCTTCTTGGTAATTTTTATTGAATAGACTCCTATTAAACATAGAAAGCATGGCAATAAATAACAGTAACCTTTGTGCAGCACAGCATTAGGATGTATTAAGGCCAAAAACTTCTCATGGGATTGAAGACAATTTTGGTGCTAATTATCGTTTTTTCTTTATGAAATGTTAACTATCTAAGAATTAATGGAATAAATCCTTTCAACTAATCTAATATTTCAGGAGATATGTCATCCTTAAATGTCTCGCTTGTTCAATGATAATCAGGGCGTTTGCATTGCCTTTTAAGGCCCCGCGCCTTTTTCTTTTACACCCTGAGAATTGTAAGGCCTGCATGTTGAACTGTATTTTTCTCTCCCTTGTATTTGGTAAGGGGCACTCATCCAAGGGCAAAATCTCACATTAAAATGTTACTAAACTTTGAGATTTGACTGACACAGCATTATAAACCAGCTTGATCTTTCCACTCACTTACAGAGCCATCATTTCTCACACAAATGGACATTGAGATGAAACATCCAGACAACCGTGGAAAATGGCACCTTGTTCGTGTCATAGCTGCAGTGACTAGATAGGCCTGAGAAAGCCCACAGTCACAGGTTATTCCCCTGACACAAGTGCTCTGCATCAGGGGCTGACCAAGACATAGTGTTGTTTAGAATCAGAAAGATCAGGTAATTTTCTTATCTTTCTTTTTTTAATACTAGAGATTGCTATTTTCCACCATGATGAATGCTATCATTTGTTGAAAAATTAGTTTAAGCTGTAAAACTAAGTCTTGAGATACCTTTAGCAATTCAAACTTCACTGAACAAAGCAGATCAGACAATTTCAGAAAATACAAACAATTCCACATTGTTACTAGGTGTAGGGTAAGCAAAGCAATCTCTAAATGTATGAGTCTTTGAAATGGTTTCCAAACATTTAATCTGATTTAAAGAGAAGAGAGACCATGATTTTGTATTATGAAGCACTGATACAAGTCAAATGATAGAAAAATAAGCTATTTGAGATTTACGTACATGAAAATTTAAGTCTTAAAAACTGCAGTAGCAATACAAACTGGAGAATACAGTTTACCACTTAGCTTATGAGACTGTTGGGCCTTCCTAGGGCCATGAAAATCCAGAGGCCGGTTCAGAGATTTGTAGGAACAGGAAGTAAAATTTGTTACCGCATCTGTTTTTGATCCGGTTTTCATGCTTAACTCACCCAAATGTTATTCATAAGAGGCTGATATGAAAATCAAAATGCCAGCTTATCAATTTAATATGAAAATTAGAGCAACAATAAAAGAAGTTCATGGTCACAAGATGGAAAAATCTAGATGGAAGTAAGTTATAAAGTAATCATTTTGGGGAAAATATAATCCAGGCAGGAGAAATTAGTCGTGTGCTTTTTGTGTGTGTGTGTGTGGTACGCGGTCCTCTCACTGTTGTGGCCTCTCCCGTTGCGGAGCACAGGCTCCAGACGCGCAGGCTCAGCGGCCATGGCTTACGGGCCCAGCCACTCCACGGCATGTGGGATCTTCCCAGACCGGGGCACGAACCTGGGTCCCCTGCATCGGCAGGCGGACTCTCTACCACTGAGCCACCAGGGAAGCCCTAGGTGTGGGCTTTTAATGGCCATTTTCATCTCTTGAAATAGTTGTCTACTGCAGGGATATGCTTGGTCATCACAGTTGAAACGGGTGATAAACCTTCATCGCTCAATAATGATGCTGACGAACTAGTTTTTCTCTGACTCATATTTTCTTTAGCTACACACAGAATACTCCCTTGTGTATCTTGATTCTTTAAAAAATTTAATAGCATTATGAAATTACAGTTTGATTTTAAACATTTATAAAATATATCAGATTTCTTGTCTTGCTCTTTCTGCTTTTCATCTGGTAAATAACTAGCTTCTTAGATGAGTTCCACTAATTCTTTTCACACTTTATGTAATTTATTACCAACCATTTCTCAAAAGGAGGTACGTGGACCAACTGATCAAAATCACATGATGTATTTTTTTAAGATTGCTCACCTTCCCCCAGTCATACCGAAAGTCTCTTCCAATGTTTTAGAGCCACTGGACTAGAGTATATTTGTAGCCTAAATTTTAAAAGAAGTGAAATGCATTTGGCACTGCAAACAATATAAAGTTCCCAAACATATAAAATACATGCATTAGCTTGTTCTTTAATTTTTTTTAATTTTTATGTTATAATGTAGTATAGATGAGTTACAATGTTGTATTAGTTTCAGGTGTATAGCAAAGTGATTCAGTTATACATATACATGTATCTATTCTTTTTCTAGCTTGTTCTTAAGTAGAGAATTTTTAAAAAGAAATATTTTGTAAAGTTTAAATTGTTATATAGAGATTTACTGTCAAACTTCTTTGTCATTAAGTTCCTTTCAGTATCAAATGCATCTTTATGATGACATTAGCATGATGAAAGGCTTTGGGAAATCTTGGCAGATTACTACAATGTTGGTGAGGAGAAAGGCCTTTTGAATGTATTTTCAAAAATAAGAGTGGAAGTCTTCTTGGCAGTAATTGACAGATGATGCATCACCTTCATTGTCCATTTCACCTGGGGTTTCTTTTTTTTTTCTTTTTTCTTTTTTTTTGCTATTTGGATGTTTTATTTTTGCATTCAGAGTGAGAAATTCATAGGAAATATATTAAAAGGCCAAAAAGTGGAGGATGATTTGTAAAGGGATCTTCAAATGTTGTGCTTTATACGATTAAAAATCTACAAACATCTCTTATTAAGAAAAAAAAATCTTGCCACAATAAAAATCTAACTTTAAATGCTTTTTTCAACTTTTTTATTCCCTGCTCCCATTTACCCTGAAGCTGATAATAAGGGTGTGTTTCTGCAACAGTGAAGGAGGTTTTAGACTTTCCATGTTCTTATTCATGTTAGTGTCACCTTTCAAGGGCCAGGTTGAATGCTCCTCTTTCTCTGAGGGCTTCCTTGATGCCTTTTCTATGCATTCCCTACATTTATAGGCACTAAAGTTTTCTGTGACTCCAGCATTTTCTGTGTTATATAACAATAATTTGTACAAATTACCTGGCTTTCTCTGTTGAGTACCAATACTCCTTTAGATAATTGAAAGTATTTCATTCATTCGTACGTCACGTCCAATGACTAGTGGGATTCCTCATACAATGCCTGTACCTTTCAGCTGTACAATAACCCCTTGGTGTAGTAAGAAATAATTAGATGAAGAGATAACAAAGTGAGGACTGTGTCTCTTCAAAACCCTCACTTAGAATTCAACGTTTATCTCCAGTACTTGTGAACAATTTGAGTTCCAAAAACTTAATTGAATTCAGTATTTTAATGAGTATGTGCAATGCAATCTACTTTTTCTCATCCTTTCTGCCTAAAGTCGTTTATCTTCCTCACATACTATGGGTATATAGAGTAGCTATAGATTTGATAGACAAAGCAATATACTGGTAAACATTATCATTTTCTATTTTCCTCAACTTTTGCAGTTTACTAAGGAAGGAAAGATTTTGTTGCTTTAGGGCCCGGTTCTATGACTAAGTTTTGGATCTACTTGTGTTGTTCCTCTCACATCTACTGCGTTACCACTTCTTTCTGCAGAATTTCACTTTCTTCATAGTTTCCAGAATTTTTTCCCCTGAATTTATTCCTCATAACCTAGTTTTTTTTCCTGTTATCTTCCCCTCTATTCTGGCCACTGGTCTGCCACTTAACTGCTGCTTTGAACCATATTATTTCACATGCGTCTCCAGGCCATCCTGGTCAGGAACTGAAGGCCAACCCTAAACTTGGACTCTCTTTTCCCCATTATCCAGAACCCTGGCCCCATAAAGCAAGCACATTACTCCAAGTCCAGCCCCATTCAACCTGGGAGAGAGAATCATGCATTTGGGTTGCTATGAAAATACAAGTGATTACCCTTGAGTGCCAACTATGGCTCAGAATTTAGACACTGGGGAAACAAAATGAGTAAACCTTTCACAAAGACCACATTCTTGGAATTTAGGGTCTAAGTTTGGGGAAAGCAGACAAAAGAACAAATATATAAATAAATAAATATTAATTTTTATAAATTATATGGAGAACATATGGTAGAACATAGTCCATGGTTTGGTGAGGGGACATGATACATATAAAAATTTTGAAAGCCCTCATTGATGAAATTGAGCAGAAGAGCCAAGTCATGTTATATCTGATGGAAGAGGTTCCAGATGGATGAGCTAGCAAATCCAAAGGCATTCAAGGTAAACAAAGTGGGTATCATCTAGAAAAGGAGAAGATGCGAGGGTAGTTTAACAGAAGTCCATGCCTTGTGTCTTCTGAGAATGCACTCTGCTGTGACTGAGCCCTTGCTCGGTGAGTGTTTGTGTAAATTTTTCAGGGGCAGTATCATTACAGATGCATGGCCACTGCTTCGGGAAACATTCACCCTGATTCACATAATCTGAGTACCCATGCTATTCTGAACTCTACTTGCCTGTTCAGGCTGCGACCTTGTGGTTTCCACTCCAAGTACACCAACTACGGCCAGAGGAAATCCAGATGCCACAGGCGCTAAGACTGTGCTTCATTTTACACTCATCTTCACATATTTGTGGTTATATGCACACAAAACCACATAGATTTAACAATTTCAAGTGCTCTTTCCAGTTGTCCATATTGCTAAAATCCCTCTTGATTTTAGAGGTTATGTAATTGTAATCTGTCTATGTGAATGCATCTGTCTATTTAATGCATCAGATTAGATGGAATCAGGCAGAGGTGAGTTGAATTCTGATGTACAAATTTTTATTATATTCAGGTTAGTTAAGTAAAACTAAGATAATGTTATTTAACTCATGAGGTTGTTAGGAGGAATAAAACATTTATGTGATGGTATTTGATGTGGCTGTTATAATAACTTCTTTATTTATGGTAAATCAGGATTTATCTATAAAAAAATGCAAAGAACCCTCTGATTTGATTCCCTGAGCCAATGTATATGGCAATTAAATTTGGAAAGAATTTCCTGTAGCTGTGACTATATTAGTAATGAATGGGCCGATCAAATATTTTGGTTCTCTTACTTAAATAAGGAGAAGGAGTTTAAATATAGTAAGACATTTTCTTATTCACTTCTAGTTATTACTCTTAATGCATTAGAAAGAAATAATTATATAGTACACATATCATGGAAAAGTGATGATATTTTAAAATATGTCTCCTAAAATTATCTTAATTTGACAGAAAAAAAAAAAACACACCAGGAATCAAAACTAGGTTTAGAGAACATATTAAGACCTTTAAAATTGTCTTGTGATTTAAGGTTGGTTTAACTGGATATAGCATTATCTAAAAGTCTTTAAATATGATTGATGGCAACATTAAAGAAGTCTTTCATCTCGAACTTCAAATAAAGATAGCACATCGAAAAGAAGATAGGGCATGAAGCCATCCCAAGGGAATCAGGATTTCCTAATACTGTGAGATCTTAACTTCACAAATTATTTAATAAAAATCTGTAACGCAGCACTCCTAATATTTGTATTATTGCATACTATCAGTAAAGGGTTTTCTCTTCAGGTTAGTGATGTTCAGACTTACAATCTTTAAACACATCATAGTTTTGAACACACAGTCCTAACATAGCATGACCTCAGTAAGGCAACATTTTTTCTCACCACCTAGAAGCCTTTATTAATCCATTCTGGAAAGATAGTAATTAAATGATCACCCAGTAACACAGTCTTTTGGGTAATATGTATTTGCTTTGCCTTTGTAAGCCTCACCAAAGAAAAGTGCTCACTGATGACGTTAAATATATCATCCTGCTAGGTAGAGACCATGGCATTCTCCAGGGTCCTCAATCTGGGTTAATAGTATGAAATAAGAAGGCTACTTAGATGACTGGTTTCTTTGTTACTAATACAAAAGCAAATCTGCATTGGAAGCAAAACCATATTTGCAGTGGAGAGGAGAGGCTTGTTAAGGGAAAATGCCTTTACCAAATTCTACCTAGAGGACGTGACTGCCTTAAACATTTTTCTCTGAGTTGCATTAACTAAACCAAAGAGAAAACCACTTGACTTCTTGGACAAGGATGATATTCCTGTTGGAAAACTAAAATTTAAAGACATATTAAAAAATCTGTCAATGATGTTTGCCCCCCTCCTCTGTAAGGTAAAGGGAATTTGAAAAATACGTAGAAATTCTAAATAGATCTTATAACAACAATTGTATAATATTAAGTTAAACATTTATTTTCTTTGAACTGGCTCATAGAAGGACTGAATGTGTTCATGTCATTATTGGCTACCCAAGAAAGAGGATGTTTTGCTATTTAATCAGTAACAGGTGAAATCAGCATATGTTCTTCATATAATGATACTCAAATAAAATGTGCCTCAGTTTTTGGTGAGACAGTTACCCCAATAGGCCAGAGAATGACATGATTATATGATATTCTACCATGCACACTTGAGTTCTCTCAATTAAGATTTGTTAAATAATGAAACCACCAAACTGAACACTAGATACTTCAGAAATTCTCATAAAGCTGATGAAGCTCAGGGAGTCCATGGATTTTAACTCTTCTGGTATTAAAGGGCTTGGCTCCCCCTTCAGCTGTTTTTATGTAAATTTAGTCTACAGAAGAAAAATCATGAAGTTTACCAAGTGCATAGATTCTTTTTTTTAATCTTGCTTTGGTATCTTTCGTGGAACATCACAGGAGACATTCATTAATTTGACAAATATTAATTAAAATTCTTCTATGAGCAAAAGAAGAAGGAGAAAAACCAAAATGATTCAGAAAAATTATGTTATTTTAAAGACCTAGCAGCTTTAGTGTGAGAAGTAAGGCATATATAATTTGGATATAATAAAGAAAATAAGGTTTTATATATGTAGTATTAACTGTTATGGGAGTTCAGAGGAAAAAATTACTGAAGTCAAGGTAAGTTTCAGATAACTTTAATGTTAAACAAGATACCTAATGTGTGTGTGTGTGTGTGTGTGTGTGTGTGTGTGTGTGTATGTGTATCTTCAAAGTATGCTTTCTGGACAAAAAGGCTATATTTTCTTTCATTTTACTAAGCCTATATATGCATTTTACTGTATTTGGGGAAGCATTCTTGCCAGTAGGATGTAGAGTTTTTATGGCTTTGGGATGATTCTCTGTTTTTTTTAGGTTGTCCAGTTCAAATTGACCAGCATAATTCAAATAGTCACTTGGGAATATGAGAGTATTGAAGCCAAGGAATGCCCAATATACTGTGGTTATATTATCATTATTAATCAATTAGCAATAATATTAATTTAAATATCATAGTTGATGCTGTATAGTAAAAAATTCAACACATATTAAATACCTGTTATATAACAAGCACAATTTTCCTTTCTTGGAATAAAATGGTTAAAAATTATCAGAGGGTTAAACAGCCTAATTAAGCAAGACATACTACTACTTGTGAAGCTTGTCATATTGTGAGAAATAAAAAGGTTAAATGATTTTTGAAAAGATATTATGCAATTTGCAGGCAGTGCTAAATCAAGAACAAATTATGTATTGCCCCTAATGATATCAGGAAAGGGACATTTGTTTAACTGAGAATGTGCCAGGACAACTAGAAAATGTGAATGCTGACATTATAATTTTATTTGATCAGGTAACATTGTTTTCTGTTAAATTAGGGAATATTTTATCAGTAGTAATATTCTGAATCAGTACATGCGGTAAATTAATGGAAAACATTTGACTTAGGTTTTCCAAGATACTCTTTCTATAAAATCAAGGATGCTGAATACACCTCAATTCCTCATGAAATTATTCTTTCCTAGAGAAGGAAAAAATGATATTTAAAGTTTCATTCATGTTATAGACAAATTGTCTCTTATTTATATTTCCTGAATCCTATTCAACCTCCTGCTCTCCTCCATCTCTTCTTAAGCTATTCTCAAATGTATTTCTGTTCTGTAATTTAGAAGTCACTTTATGCAAATTTAATTGACTTTATTCCTACTTTGGTAAAAGGGATTTCAAAAACCTCATGATTTTATTTCTAAGACAATCTATATTCTCATTCAGTGATTCCAAGAAATTTATCCGTTTCAGGTATCATTTGAATATTGTTGATTGCTTTTTTTAAATTTTATAAATTTATTTATTTATTTATTTTTTTATGGTTGTGTTGGGTCTTGGTTGCTGCGCTCGTTCTTTCTCTAGTTGCGGCGAGCAGGGGCTACTCTTCGTTGCGGTGCGCTGACTTCTCATTGCAGTGGCTTCTCTTGTTGGGGAGCACGGGCTCTAGGCGCGTGGGCTTCAGTAGTTGTGTTGCACGGGCTTAGTTGCTCCGCGGCATGTGGGATCTTCCCAAACCAGGGCTCGAACCTGTGTCCCCTGCATTGGCAGGTGGATTCCTAACCACTCTGCCACCAGGGATATCCTGAATATTGTTGATTTCTAAATGTGTATTTTAAGCTCAGGTCTTGCTCCTGGGTTTCAGAAACATATGCAAATTCTAATGCATAAACTTGCCTCAATAACTTAGATGCATCACGTCTGAAATCTAACTCATTAACACCTCTGTGAACTGTGTGTTATTGCTTGATGGTGATATTCATTCTTCAAAATCCCCACATCAGGTCTATTACCAAGTCTTTTTCCTTTATTCCTCTTATTGCTCAAATGTCCCCCATTGTGCCATTTCTACTTTTGTGCCTTAGTTTAAAACTTCATAATTTCTTACCTGAACTCCACTGACTTGTCCACAATTTCTTTGTTCCTCCTTACAGAGTTTCCCTCTTAAATGTACCCTTTGAAACGTCTGTCCATGTTGCTCCCCTATGTAAAACCTTTTAATAACTTCTCGACTGCAGCCGAAATGCTTGAAGGCCACTTCATTTGGCACCTTCACTCTCCATTCTCCTCTCCATCACTCTAATTTCTGCTCTGCATTCTAACAACAGTGATCATTTAGGGTTTTTTTTTTTTTTTCCTACATTCTCTTTTTGTATCTCTCTTTTTGGTCATGAGCCACCTTCTGTATCCCATGACCCCAATGTCTTCATTTAACTTACTCCTGCTTAACTTTTCAAGACTTTGGTTATAAATCACCTCTTCCAGGAAGTTTTCCTTACTCTACCCAATACCTATGGGAAGGATACACCTTTTCTAACATAGCTGGGTGCATAACACTTTCCTTGTGTTTACTGCACTGTACTATAGTATCAAAACTGACCAAACCGGTTCTGTTTTGAATTAGCTTTAAGATGATGTGGTCAAGTTACTTGAAGGTTATTAGCCTCAGTATTCTTTTCTTCCAAATGGATACAGTAAGAATAATCACTCAAAATGTATATGGTTATTGTGAGGATCAAATAAGCTAAGACATGTAGGACTTATCACAAAGTCTGGCTTATATTAAGGAATCAAAAATACTCTGGCATAAATACTTGGTGAATGAATGAATTGAGGGAGTCAGTTCACTCTTCATTATTGGGCTGAATCCCTGCCTCATTCCTTTCTGATGATTAAGAAACTTATTGATTTCCTGTCCTCAGAGAATCAGTTCTCCTTCTTTATTGAGCACTTTCTGAGGCCCAGAACAGTATTCCCAAATTAGCTCCACATGCTTTACTGGTGGCACTCAGTCTAATGCAGAGAACATTTCCTGTCCCAGCGTTCATTAGCTGTTTCCAGCAAGAAATGATCACCATGGAAAAAATGGTTTTATTTATTGATTCAGTTATTTAGTATTTCTATGTTTCAGGTACTGTAGCTGTATTTTATAAACATTTCCTCATTTAGCCTTCACAGCAATATTGTGGTACTTATTTCTAGGCCAAAATTAAAATAAAGTGAGGCTCAGAGTTATAATGACTTTAATAAGGTCACTCAGTTAAAGGTAGAGTGGTGATTTGAAGCTAGCCTGAATGCAAAAGCCCATTAAACCACACATTTCACAGTCCCCTTTGTTTTCCATTGCCTATTTTCCCACCCAGGAAGCTTTAAAAATATTATGGAGGATATGGGCTGAACATTCTGAAAAAACTCATCAGGTGATTAAAATAGTGTCTGAAAATATCCTTCCAACCCACTGAGACCATAGTGAACAACATTAGAGAGGAGTTATTTATTTCTAAGTTGAAGAAAAAAATTGTTAACGTTGAAGTTTCTGTGAATGAGGCATTCAAATTGTTTCTCTTCTGTACAAACAATTGTCAGTATGTTACTCAAGCAAGGCTCAAAATTAGGAAACTTGAAGTGTTTCCCCTTCCTGTTTCTAGGGCTTATATAAATGACAGAGAACTGGTCAACCAGTCTCTACAAACCAAATACGATTCTTAGTGGAGTTCATGTGACTGTGACCTCTTTTGTACAAAACTTTTCACTTGCCATAAATTGTAGACAAACATACAATTCCTGTGATAAGTGCAGTTGACTATCTAAAAATTACCCTTGTCCATAATATTCAGCCAACATGTGATATGTGTTAACCCCTGAGCTATAGAGAGATTTAGAAGTCTATCTATCTACCTATCTATCTATCCACCTTAGATGTCTGCATATGTTTTCTGAAAAATAATATATGTATGTACTTCAAAATACTTTAAAATATATTCTACTTTAGAAATCTACAAATAATGACAAATCATCACTCCTCTGCCAGATATACTTTAGATGGGCAGAGGGACAAAATTACTGTGTGACTATATTGCTGAAGTAATGTAGCTATGAGTTAAGTGATAAGTGGCTGATGAAAAGCAGAATTTACAAGAAATATCACTGGAAATTTATTTAATAGAATTCTCGTTTCCTTTTCTCATCCATTACATGGATATGCTGGGAAGCTTGTTGCATTTATGAAAAGTGTACTGGTATGGACAATACAGACACAATCACATTAAACGTATTGGAATAGGATTCCTCATACCATTGCTTTCAATGGGATAATTCAATTTTAATTTACTTACCATCCTTACCACAGTTCCTGTGTACATACTGTATTCAGAGCAGAAACATATGTGTGTGGGTAAGGTATGTGCTTTTTCATCCATTTTTTACAAGTCCAGATCTACAGCTTTTATTTATTTCTTCTTTGCAGTTTTCAATGGGAAGGTAGCAACTCTGTTTACCTCAGATAAAGTATTTTAAATTACTATTTGAAGATATTCCTTACTATATTATTGAACTACGACATTTTATTCTCCTTATACTCTGTAGTGATTTCTTATGATAGTATATATTCTCCTGCTAGCTAACCTTTGAAGGCAGGTTGTCCAACAGTGATAGTCTTGCCTGTGCTTTCAGCTTTTCCTGCGTATGTGGAAGAGAACCCTCAGAGTTGCACATTTACTGCCATCTAGTGATTGAATAATAAATATATCCTGTGCACTTAAGTTACTATTCTTTCATTTTTTACCATAGTGATACTGAACCTCAGAATGATTAAAAAATGTGAACTTAGTAGTTATGTATAGACTAATACGAGAAATAGCTCAGGACCTTGGAGGATAAAATCCCAACAACACTATGGGGCTGAGCCAGGATTTGATATCTTCTCTACTTATATTCTATCCAGTGTTCTTTTTCCCGCCACTCATCTCATCTTCTGATTCGATCATGTTGTCTTTTCCTTAGCTATTTCCTTTCAAAAGATTTAGTGTGCAAAAATTTTTCCATGTTGCTGTTCTATATAGTGTCAAGAAAATTATGGGGATTTTTCAATTATGAAGCAACAGCCAAAATCACAAAATTTTATTGAGTGAGTTTATATATTGGAAATAACCTCAGCAAATATTTCAAATATATATTGTAAAAGACGTACATTATAGTGGTGAGAAGAACTGTATGCTGACAAACATCACTGCTTAAAAATCTTCAGCTATTAGTCCAGTAGGATTTTCATTTATTTGATGCACATATTATTGTTGTAATGTTTTGGTGAGCAGTTTTCTTAGAAACAAGGCTTAGGCCTTATTTAGTGCCATCTGAAAAAAATCTGATTTATATATACAGTTTGCAGCAGACATCTTTAATAAAATACTTAAAAATGAAATAAGTAAACAATATGTTTAATTCATATGTAAATGGATATTGACCAAAGGTGCAAAACTAAATCATGTTGTTTAGAAGAAGAGACACAGTATTTCAAAATTCTGTTGTTTTTCAGAATTGCATAAGCACATCTACTCTTGTTCCTAAGTCCTCCTCAAGTGTCTCAAATTTCTCTATCCATCTCCATATACTTGAAGATATACATCTAATATATATTTGAAAAATGCCTGCCCATGGAATTTATCCATTTGCCCCAGGCTTTCTTTTTTTTCCCCCCAATAGTCTGATTTGAGCTCTGAAAATAAAGTGAATAGCAGCAAGCTTTGGAATATCTGCCTCACTGCAGAAAAGCTGGTAGTTTGAGGTAGGAATGGTGTCTGGCTTTGTTTTTTCCCAAACTGACTGAAGTAATTTTGTTGTTAATCATACAATTCTCAGATGAAGTAGAACTGATGTCACATTTCATTGAATTTGTTCACAGAGTCTGCCATAAGCAAAGCAGCAATGTAAATATAGCAGGGAGTCTCAGAGTTTGTGTGGACTTGAATAAACTGAAGATTTTAACAAATTCAGGAGATCTGGGGTACAGTTCAATAGTCAGGATTTTTAGTTAGTTTCCTAAACCATATTTTGAAAACAATTATTGCATTTCTTTTTTGGATTCCTCTGTCAGCTGTCTGTCCTGAGCCTTCTCATGGCTTCCACATCTTAGGGGTTACAACCTGCCAGCGTTTTTCTCACAGAAGAGAATTAAACATAATTTTAATTTTAAACAAAAACTGTGGTGCTAGGGACTCAAAAATCCCAGAAATTATTGCATGAGAAGAAACTGCGAAGCCAGATTGAAAAAGATGATGTTCAGGACCATGAACTCAGGATCCAAAACAACTGGCATCACATCTGACCTCTGAAACTCAGTTGATGTGTGACATTGGGCAAGA
The DNA here is from genome assembly GCF_949752795.1 of Hyperoodon ampullatus. Taxonomy (NCBI): domain Eukaryota; kingdom Metazoa; phylum Chordata; class Mammalia; order Artiodactyla; family Ziphiidae; genus Hyperoodon; species Hyperoodon ampullatus. The sequence goes on from NC_136926.1 coordinate 79,820,536, forward strand.
TGTGTCAACCATGGTTTTCCTCAAGTGTAAGTGCCCCTCAGAAAGGTTTAGGGCATTAAATGGGTTAATGTGTATAAGATCTCGAGCTACACAGTTTTGTTTACATTAAAATGGCATTTTACTTAATTTAATTGACATGTTAAATTAATGAATTAACATTGTAGTGACATTTAATTTCTTATAATTAAGCTAAAATATGTTTCTGAATTTGTGTGATTGAATATAAACCAATTGGTTTGGCTTTTGATTTTGAGTGTGAGAGACTATGGTAGACTCACCTGTGGGCCTAAATTCTGGAAACTTTATGTATGTCCTATCCTTTCTAAGCTTCTACAGCCTCTAAATTTTACAGATCATGTAATGACTGTGCTCCGTTTGAAAGTCCTTACGGGGCTAGTGTTGGAAGTTATATTACAGATGATTTTCTATAAATATATTTGATGTGATAATTTTCTTTAAAAATGATTAGGTGAGTGAGAATATTTGGAAGTTATGTTTTTGTTTTCCTATGCAGTGTTTATATATATTAAGCATACATATAAGTGTCTATACATATGCTTAATATATACAGCAAAATAGTGGCTTTAATATTTTGGAAAATTCAAGATCCCAAAGATATCCAATCACCTTTAGGTTACAAGGCTTATATTACCAGAATAATTGTAGCATATTCCTTTACTTTATTTCTGAACACTCAGCCTTAGTTAAAAACCATATTCAAATAATTGGGATGTTTTGCCAATTGTCCATTTGTTTTGAAGTTTATAAACCTAATGTTACAAGTGCAAAAATCAATATACTCCTGTTTCCATTCTGCTACTTTGCAATATAATTTTTTTTCTTGAGAAAAGCACCATGCTATGCAGATCATATAAACTCAATAATTATTTGAGTTCAGTGAAACTGAGAACCATGAACTTAGAAATGTTACAAAGTAAAATCTCAAAATATAAGCAAATATCAAATAGATGTTGGAACTAAAACATGAGCATATTTTCATGTTGTTTCCTATTACCCCATGGTTATCATAGAAAGCTCAATGCCTCAACAAAGCCATTCCTTCCTTCTTTCCTGATGACAGAACAAAAATTGTGGTTATGTGTTCTTCCATGTCCTCTGTGTCTTGGGGAACGTTGGCCCCATCCTTAGTTTCATAGGATAAATACTGATTATTCTAAGCTAGTATAGGTGAAAATGTCTGAAAAATGGTCTCTGGAAGTTGCTGCAGAGAGAAGTGATGTCTGAGCTGCTGTAGCCATCCTGTGGTACATGCTTCCATCAATTAAACCTGGATCTTTGATGATGATGATGATGATGATGATGATGATGATGATGATGATGGAGGAGAAGAAGAAGAAGAAGATGATGAGCCATGATTTAACCAACTCTGCAACTGGACCTTGAGCGATTTGCTGTGAGAGATACTAAATATCTTTATTAAAAAAAACTGTATTATACTAGTCACACTTTCTCCTAGAACTCAGGAGTCATTTGGTTTTAGTACATATACTTTATTTAATTTGATAATTATTGAAATAAAATGATAGTAGGTAAAATCATGAAAGCACTAGTAACTCATATCTTGCAATCCCTAATCCACATCAAAATGAGATTTAAATATTTTAAAAAACATACAGAAAAATACTAGACACAATAGTGTGGTTTTACATTATTATATATTTAGAGAATGTGCATTACGTAATCCTGAGGGACCAAATGCTACTATCAATTTTTTTAATTTTATCATTTTACTTGTGCTCAATGCAAATCATTTGAAAACTAGTATGTATTTCTATTTTTACCAAATTATTTTCTATTTCAGAGGATCACTTTTATTTCGGCTTCATAGTAGCTGGCCAGGGATATATTAATTTGAAACAAACAAACAAAAATGCCATGGGGGTTACCATAGTTGGTATGGTGGTAGAAAATATAAAAACTCATCATAACCAAACATTTCATCTCGTGGTAGGTAGAATAATGGCCACCCCAAAAATGTCCATGTTTTAACCCCTAGAATCTATGAACATGTTAAGTTACACAGCAAAAGAGAATTAAGGTAACAGATGGAATTAAGATTATGAAACAATTAAAATAGGAACATTGTCCTGGATGATCTGGGTGAACCTATTGTAACCACAAGGGTCCTTATAAACGAAAGAAGAGGTAGAAGAGGGAGAATCAGAGAGATGGCAGCATGAGAAACACTGGCTTTGAAGATGGAGGAAGATATCCATGAATCAAAGAAAGCAGGAAGCCTCTAGAAATGGAAAAAGACAAGGGAATGGATTATCCTCTGAACACCTAGAAAGAAATACAGCCCAGCAAGCACCTTGATTTTAACCAGTGAGACCTGTGTTAAACTTCTGACTTTCTGAACTATAAGATAACAAATTTATACTGTTTAAACCAGTAAATTTGTGGTAATTTATTTATAAATATGATTCAGTCAAATCATATACTTGGTGAAAAATTGTTATGATAGTAGAAGCTATGGTGTTTATAAGGTATCTTTCCAAAAGTTATGTGTAACATTTTAGTGAATTGCAAGATTAAAACTATACACCAAACCATGAAAGTGGAAGCTGTTTTACGGAAAATTTAGGAGAAATATTTCTGACACTACTGACAGATTTTTTAAAAAAGGCAAAGAGGAGATAAGTGCTTATGATGACAACTTGTAATTCATTTTAGTTGTTTGTAATTCGTATTGATAATTCACTTGTAATAGTGTTTTTTATAAAGACACACCTCCTCAAAAGTGTCTAGAAACCAGAAGTATTTCATATTATTAATTTTATTTTATAACGGGAAATAGTTTTTCTCATGCTGTCTTTCACTCTCACATTTAATTTTTTAAACACTTTAATTTTTTAAAGAATATCTACGTGTACCATTTAGTTTTCAACAGATATTTATTATCTCAATATTTTTTTAAAAAACTCTTTATACTGTGTTACAGTAGTTGATGAGAGCCTTTTTCTTGCATACATTTTCTGAGTATATATAAAATATTAGAACACTCTTTCAGTAATCAATTAAATGTGTCTATTAACATGCATATTTCCCCAAAGTATTCACTATGTAATTAGTGTTCTGGTCATGAAGAAAATAAGTCATTTCATTTATGTGACTGTTAAGCATGAAAACATTTATAAGATGATATTTACAGCTATAAATCATGTGAATAATTTTCTTTAGAAGAAAAGAGAAAGCCAAACACATTAAAATTTTAACTTGTATAATTTTTAAAATAACTTTTGAATTCCATTTACAAAATTGAAAATACAAACCCTTACAAAGGGAAGTTCATCACTATACATTAATCTTTTCTGTGGATTGCTGAAGGTAATATCAAAAATGTAAAATCGCCACTATTTTGAAATTACAAACCTGACAAATATTTTAGCAGTTTGTGCCTTCCTGACCTTAACTGTATAAGGGAAATTTAATGAAAATTAGCAATATGTATACATAGCACTGTCACTCCAAATGTATATCTGTTTTGTCATTACATACCCTAGTATTTTATGAATAAAAAAATAGAGATGTGAGACAAATAGTTCACGTTTGTGACTGAGCAGCCCAATCATGACCATTGGCATTCTTTTCTCTGAAGCTACGGTATTAATTGTCTCCTATATGAGTGGTAAATTATGATATGATACAAAGGCATTCAGAAACAGCTTAGGACAACTATTTCTTCTGCTGTTTCTTAACTTGTAATTGTTAAAATTATTCTTTAGCTTCTGGCTAGCACTTTCTCTTCTGACAAGTCCTTTTGAGCCTCAACCTGATAAATGTTTTCTGTTTACTAAGTTTTTCTGCAAAATGCGTCACAAATATTGCTTTGTTGACACCTCATTAGTTCTTAACTTTGGTAAATGAAAACATTTTTATATGTTGGAAATTAAATATTTGCAATAACATTTTGTTTATGTTTTAATTTCCTTGTATATAAATTAATAGTAACATGTCTTTATAAATTCTGGATTCTCTAAGTACATCTGCCTTTATTTATAAATAACATCTTTATTCATATGGTCCATTTGACTTACACAAGCTTCTCTCTTTAAATCGCAATGTTGAAGCAAGCTCAAAATGTCTAAGTATTATGTGGAAGAAAGATATTGGTCCCATTAGTTAAATGGGTAGTTTGAATTTCTATTACAAAAAATCACGGCTATCCTTTCTGGGAAAATTATCTTTGACTGAAATTTGAACATTGATTATTGTAGCCAGTTCCTTGTCTTTGGAAATGGGAAATTGCATATTAAGGGTATCATTGGTCTTATATGAGAAAGTGACCAAAATATTTTATTTCCTACAGAAAATTTTCTGTGTAAATAAGAGGTTTCTTAGAAGATTTGTCTGTTTCCTATATTCTTCTGTATCTGGTATGTTTTACTTTGGTAAATCACACCTACAACAAGATTTCCAACATTTTGCTAATTAGTGGAAAAGTGACTTTAAAATCTAAAGGAAAATTTTGTGAAATCAACAAGCCTGGAGAGAGATATGAGGCAGAGCAAAACAACATATTGACAATTAAATTTATTTCAGTTTTAGAATCTTTCTAGTTTATCCACTTCTTTCAGCATTAGGACATGTGATTCTCAGAGTAGAAGAAATTGTTCCTTAGATATTATGGAATTGAAAATCTTATAATGTAAATTATCTTGACATCTGCTAAAACTTTATCCTCTCTTCTATTCCTTAGTGTTTTTACTCAGTTATGGTATTAATTAAAACAGAAACAGAAACCCTGTATGAGGAAAAACAATAAATTGAAATGGTGACTATACAAAGAGTATATTCAAATCTGCTCTAGAAGTTAGAGAAAAATGTAAATTTTGTACATATGTTCAAAGTGATAAAATTACCAAATTTTTTGTGTTTATTTTCTAAAGAAAACATACAAGCAGAATAAGCCCCATACAAATTTGAAAGTAACAGCTATTCCATATAATTTTACATATGTGTATGTATTTTCATGCATATATATCTGCTTTTCTCTCTCTCTCTCTCCTCCCTCTCTCTCTCCACACATACATATATATATTCGTATGAATGTATGTATAAAATCTCTAATATGGATAACTGACTTTGACCTTCATGTAATATAAATGTTTTTTTATTGTTGATAAATTGCATTTTAGAAATACTTAATATAAAAAATATTGGCATATTTTGGAGCACTGGTAGTTTTAACCAAAAAATTTCATGTGCAAATAGACAACATATTGTAAAAAACAGAAGGCCAAGAAACCAGAGAAGATAAAATAACATCAGAAAATTCGTATTAATTAAAATCCTACTTCTAAAACAAAATGTATTTAGATAATACATGGCTATTTATCTAATAAATCACCCACTACATGTATTCACTGTAGTTCCATAAGTGAGTTTTGTAGGTGTTGCTATATATGCTCAGTATAATGGCCCCTAATTTCTTTATTCACTGCCAGCTGAGACCCATTAGCTCAAAAGCCCACCATGGAGAAACTCCAATTTTTACACATCCAATTGTTTCAAAAAGAGCCCAAACAGGCAAATGTCTTGACACTTAGAACCTGACTGCTTTTCATATAATGGGAAATCTCACCCAATATCTGTGATCTATTGATAAAATAAGGCTTTGTGGTTACAAGGGTCTAAGTTGCAACTGCATTTTGGAGTTTTCAGACCTAGAGACCCAGAGACTCCCAACCAAGCTGCTGAGGGACGTCACCTAGACAGATGAGTCTCGTTTTCAACTTTTCAATTCCCTTCTCCCTGGAAGTTCCCTCACCCTCCTTGCCTTTTGTAGCATGGACCACCCCCACCCCCACCCCACTCCCCAGTTCTCCCTTCTCTGAACAGACTCCTGTGAGGGACACCCTCCCACCACATACACACACACACAGCTGTCAAAGCATAACCCAATAAAGCTTGTGTGTGCTGCTGTGAACTTGGCCTGTTTTCCTAGATTGTCCCCCGAATTCCTTGAATCCCTACACTTGTCTATAGTGTGTTACCAACATATTTATCAGATCTGCTCTGTCTTCTTCATTAACCCACTGTCAATATCAAAAGCCAGGTGTTCATCATTTGTCACTTGGACTATTTTTAGGGTTTCTAATTATCCCATTCCCTAGTCATACTTACTATATATTAGTAAGAGATTTTTCTCTGAAATACTCTAATATTAACACTTTTTAACTACTTGATGTCTCTATTTTGAGTTTGGAAAACATGAATATTTTGGAAAACTATATAAAACTTTTCCAATCTGCCTTCTTATTAATTTCACAGCCTCTTATACTACCTCTCTTTTTTAGCTTTGAATCTCCAGTGTGTGTTACAATATCTGGAACACACGTTTAAATAATACTTGATGTAACGATGAATAGTTGTGAATAAAAACTTCATAAGTATTAGGTTTGACGTCTGGGTGATACATATGTGTGAGAGGCTGAGATGTTGCTTTTTACTGAGAACATTCTGCCAACAAATATTAGGGTATGTATTCCTGTGCTATTGTGAAAATCGCCTGCTCTCTTTTAAAGATATATTTTTTTAAATTTAATCAAGCATGAACAGGGAGTGAAGAATTGCCTGAGACAGCATGGAATTATTTTGTATTAGGTGATCAAGAATGAGATACTCCATTGCTACTAAATAAATAAAATAATACTATTAAATAAAATAAAAATGAATTTGATAAAAATAATTCTAATACATGCTAGAAGGAAAGGAATGGAAAATGATAAGAAGGAGAAAATAAGACTAAGTTTCCTTGTGTCTCATGAGTAATTCAAGCTTACAAAAATGAAACTCAAATATCTAAGTACACCTGATGATTCCTGAGTAGGAAGAAGATTTATACAAGGTGAAGAGAGCCCCCAAAGAAAAGTCTCTCTCAGACAAACACGGGAAACTGAAAAGATTTGCACATCAAGTAGAGGGCAGTGAGGGGACAAGAAGAGAGAAGGCCTCTGAACAGATGCTAAGTTAGTGTTATTTGGACTTATATATTCAAATATGTTTATACATATATGTATATATACAATATGCATAGACTTTCTTTATATTCATGAAAATTATAGTGCTGCTAATTATAGAAGGTTTATTTTGCTGGGAATCTTGGAGAATATATGCTCAACCCCTAGGGATAACATAACATCTATTCCCTCTTATAATACCAGACAAAAAGCAAAATAATCATAAAAATCCTTAATCCAGATCCTCTTGGACAACCAAAAAGTTTTAAGTTCAGTTTTTTAAATGCTCGTGTTTGGGGAGGATGTTGAATATAGTTGCAACATAAGAATTAAACCCATCAAAAACGAGTCGCTTATAAATTAAAAAAAGCCCAGAGCGTTCGATCCTGCAGAATATCATAATTTTTGAAAGTGTCATAGTTTAGTTAAGCCATGATGAGCTTCTAAGGCCAGCATGTTGCAGCAACTCTGACAAATTATAGAGTTGCGATTAAACCCTGGTTTTCACACATAATTCCTCTCTTTTTCCTGATGGTACTGAGCAGGTAGTGTGTAAAATGTTGAGAACACTTAACCTCTGAATTTCATCACGGTCATCTGGTAGTTTCTTGTGTGGATCCCTGTGACAGGCACATGCCTCTTACTTCTTAGAGTTTGCACGTGGGGGTATTGGCATCATTCTGCTCACCCCAACTGCATACTATTTTTTCCTTCCTCGTTTGTCTGCAGGTCCTGACCCTTGGTCTTTGTGCTGAGACACGTTCACTACTCTCTGTTGAACAAGATATCCATCCTTAAATACTTTTCGGACACTTAACTGCTGAGTAATTTTATACATACCTTTCATTTAAAGACTTTAATTCATTTCTCAAAATTCTGACACAAAGTGAAAAGGTTTTTAATGAAAGAAGGAAAAATTATGAAAGGAAAATTGTGTTTCATACTATGTGAACCCTAGGCATTCAATGTTCACTATTATCCACTACATCTTTAAAATAAGTTTATATAAGTAAGAAACACCAATTTGACAGTAAATAAATGCAGATTTCCATATAAAAATCAATATAATGAATGTTAATTGATTAACCAAGGGAGGGAAAAAAAAGACTTGAGATGATAGAAGAGGAAGTGTGGGCATCATTTTTTAGAATGTGTGATGGATTTTCAGACAGGCATCCACATCAGAATCAGTCAAGTTTGATGATAATTTTCTTTTCATTGAAACCTTGACACTTAGCAAGAGTTCTGATATAGAAAGTTTGGGAATAACCATAGAAAAATTGTATTCTTTGGGTCAAAAAACTGAGATAGATTTTTGTTTGTCTTCTCTAAGTTTAAATTAATATACCTCCTTGAAAGCCACTTTGCATGACAAAATACAATTTCATAGAATGTGTAACTGATTCAGAACTTGTTTTTAATCTTTCAATTTGTGAAAAGTCACAGATTAACTACAGCTAACACAAAAGATAGTTTAATATTATTTATTTCTATCTCTCTTCAATATATTAATCTTTTTCTCAATGAGTAAAGCTTTCACACTCAGTTTTAATGTTTATGAAAAACTTTTCTTCACATTGTGGGACTTTTGATTATCCTGTACACAGAATGTTCTCATACATCAAGTTATAATGCAGAAAACAATTTTAGGGCAAAATAGTGAGTAAATATAAAAGTCTTCCCAAACACATAGAGACAGTACACATACAAAACAAACTGAAGAGTTGAAAAAGATGGTACATCTTCAACTTTCTTCCTTGTCATACCTGTGACAAACAGAATGCTTTGGTTCTTTCAAACATGGTAAAATATTTGAATGTATTATATATAATATATGTATTATACATACACCGTCTTTAAGAATAATGTTGACATAAATCGGTGTGGGTATCTTTTCTTGCAGTAAAATGTTGAAGATATTATCCTTTTAGTAAATTTCTTTATATTGTGTGGTTGTGAGTAAAAATAGGGTTTTACACCCAAAAATATGTTATCTAAAAAATGGCACATATTTTCAATAGCTGTTATGACTAAAATTTAACTGAAGGCTAATCCATACTTCCTCTCCTCTCATCTTAAACAAGAGACTGAAGTTCTTTCAGTGTTTGAGAATCCCAGGTCTACTATCTTGTGTATGTGATCACTGGTTGGTTACTTGATGATAAGGTTTACAAACTTCTCTTCTGTAACAGTACTGCATGGCTGCATTCCTAGCTCTGTCTCACACAGTGGTCCAGAGTCCCATTAGTATCTATTATTCCGTTGAATGAGTGCTTGTCTGGTTAGAAACTGAGCTTGAGATTTCATATTCTTTGATCAGTGGATTGCCATAAAATTAATTTGGCATCTTTGAAGAACACTCTATAGTCCTGAAGAAAAGGTAAACCTTGGTTAAGTAAGCAAGAAAAATAGTTAATCAAAACTTATAAAAAGTTTGAAAATTATTACAGGAATAAACAATACTACCTCCACTTAATTTAGAACCTTGGAGCTAGTTGGTAGCTGATAAAAGTGAAGAAAAACATTAGCTTTATATCTTGTGCACACCTATCCCAGGTACTTATCTTGTTTGTCTCCTGGTCCATATCATGGAAATAATTTAAACATAATGAAATAAACTAAAGTTTATTAAAATGAGGAATGTACTTTTGTTAATAATTATCTTTCTTTTGGGACTTCCCTGGTTGTCAAGTGGTTAAGACTCCATGCTTCCACTGAAGGGGGCATGGGTTGGATCCCTGGTCGGGGAACGAAGATGCCGCGTGCTGCCCTGCATGGTCAAAATCATCATCATCATCTTTCTCTTTTTTTAAAATTTTATTTATTTATTTTTGGCTGCCTTGGGTCTTAGTTGCTTCACGCAACCCGAACTTTCTCTAGCTGCGGTGAGCAGGGGCTACTCTTCGTTGCGATGCATGTGTTCTCATTGTGGTGGCTTCTCTTGTTGCGGAGCATGGACTCTAGGTGTGCGGGCTTCAGTAGTTGTGGCATGCGGGCTCAGTAGTGTGGCTCGCGGGCTCTAGAGCGCAGGCTTGGTAGTTGTGGCGCATGGGCTTAGTTGGTCCGCGGCATGTGGGATCTTCCCGGACCAGGGCTCGAATCTGTGTCCCCCTGCATTGGCAGGTGGATTCTCAACCACTGCGCTGCCAGGAAGGTCCCATCTTTCTTTTAAAATAATAAAAATAGTCTTATATATTTCATCTAGATTTTAAATTATTGTTCCTCTTGGTAAAATCTCCTATTCCATCTCTGTGATTTCTATTAATGGATATCATGACAAAATTGAGGAAATGAAGTTAATTACCCATAATACAACATATATAGGGGTTTCACTCCTTGACTCCTAAAGTGATGTTCTCAACTGTTTTTGCTTTCTCAAGGTAAACACTTTAAATCATTATTCATACATAATTTAGTAACAAATGCAGCAAACACCTTTCTTGACTTTTTAAATAGTATTTTGTTAATAGGTATAAACTAGATTACCCCAGAAATAAATAAGAACCTTTATTCTAACTGATGTTGGATTACAGTTAGTTTTTATGAATATATGTTTGTTGCTTTGTGTGTCAATTTCCAAAATAATAACAAAATCCTTTGCATTATGCATCTTCTGTATGTGCTTTTTTAAAGCGTGTGTTGCAATTTTGGCATTATTGTAAGAGATGTGGTTTCTGTTCTGACTTTTAAAAACTTGTGTCTAAAGCATCTTTCTTCTATCAGAAATCCCTGCCACTGCAGATGAGACATATATCTTCACTATCTCACTGATTTTAAATGATATGCTGTCACTTAGATGATGATTACCTCAGCTCTGTCATCTACTATGCATAACATTTAAAATTATTGCACACTTTGTAAGAAAATAAAAGAGTTGTCACAGAAATTTTAAAATGAAAATATGTGCCCAGAATTATTATTATTTTGTGTGTAAGAAAGAAAATGCTGCTGAGGATTACTCACAATAGGGATCTAATCTGGCATAATTTCTGCCATACAGGTACGATGTTTTTTCATTGTTCTTTTCTTCCCCTGAATTTATTTAAGATTCAGATTTATGTAACTCATTGTCTCCTTGATGTATTCACTTTACAGTCTATAGGGGAGATTTTAAAATTTTAACATGACATGGGCTCTCACTGGTGAAAGCAGACAAAGCTGCAAACAATCACAATGTTCAAACAACTGAACAGCGCCTTGGAGATGTGATAACAACTCCCCCTCCATACGTGTAGGAGACGGTGTGTGTGTCCTGCCCTCGTCCACTCCACAGCCTGGCATACCCATACCCCACCTGCTCTCAGCATTACAGCTAATGGCCCACACAGCTATCCCCTTCTCTGGAGAAGTGCCTGGGGCTTATAAAACACCCTTGTTGTTGGAAGGATTTAATTATTATTCCTAGTTCTCTGATACACATAATATTATTCATGTTATTTATTTCTCCTTTGATGGCTTTTGGCAGTTTCTGTCTTTCAAGAAATTGGTCAAAATCATCTAAATATCAAATGTGTAGGTAGAGTTTTTTTATACTGTTCCTTTAGTCTTCTCATGTCCTTGGGATTAGTAGTGATGACTCCTTTTTCATTTCTGATTTTGGTAATTTTTTTTTCCCCACCTCCACCTAGAGCATAAGTTTTTGCTGTGGAGACGGCTCTGGGCATGTTTCACAATTATTTTTACTCTTTCCCTGTGGGGCCTTAAAGGGAATTTTCTCAGATTTTCACCATGAGAACCTTGTGGAGTTCATGGAGGGAAAGTCCAGGAAAATGTGGGGTCTCCCCTAAGACTGTATCTATAGGAGTTTCTTACTTTCATGCTGGTCCGCAATAAACCTCCATCATTTTGTCAAAATTACCACTTATGTGTTCCCAGCAGGTTATTGCTTCAGTGGCTTCCAGTTCGGATAAGCAGATTTCAGCTGAAGTGTCCCTATTGGTACACCTGCTTCTCCAGGTTTCAGGGTGGTCCTTTGCCTTCCAAACTCATTGCTCTGATGGGTATAAGAAAAGTCACTGACTTTCAGTTTGTCCAACTGTTTCTGGTTCTCATAATGAGAGAGACAGCTTCCTAGATCTTTACATGTAGTTGCTGAAACCAGAAGTCTTGAGCTGTTTTTCAAGCAGAACCATTCTTCTTTTGGAAGACATGACCATTCAACAGAATCCTAGGGAGTCTGTGTTGATTCTCCAATTCAGTGTTTCTGGAGCCTCCACATACATACATACATCTACCATCATTCTGTATCCTGAAGCACGTGCCCCAAGGAGTAGTGCAGCTTGTACCACAGCTTGAAGCTGTTGCATTCCTTTCCCTTTCCCTGGCTTCCATCAGTTGCTAAGTACATCTATTCCATTATACATTAAAAATAAAATAACTGCAAGGTAGTTTCTTATTGCTACTGTAACTTAATTTGCATCTTAAAACAAAAACAAAATTATTGTTTTACATTTCCAGAGGTCAGAAATTCAGATGGGTCTTATTAAGACTAAAATTAAGGTGCTGATATCAAGATAAGTTCCTTTCTGAAGTTTTAGGGGAAAATTTTTTCTTGCCTTTCTAGCTTCTGGAAGCTTCCTTCATTCATTGACATGTGGCTTTTATATCAGTCTTTACTCTGCTTCCATTCCTTTAACTCCAACTCTTCTGCTTCATCTTTTTCTTATAAGGACTCTTTGATTTATATTGAGCTCACACTGATAATGCAGGTTAATCTCACTATTTCAAAGGCTTTCATTTAGTCACAATAAATGAGTCCCTTTTGTCATGTAGGGTCATGTTTCATAGGTTCTAGAGATTAGGACAAGGACTTTGGGAAGGGAGCATTACTTTGCCTACCACAGTAGTTACTGGATCTATAGGATTCACTGAATTGTGCCCAAACTCCATTTATCACCTGGCTTTTTTACTTCCGTTTCTCATAAAACCACAATGGATTTTTAGGTCTCCTATTGTCAGCTCCACATCAGTCCCTGTATTCAGCAGACTGTGAAAATCTGGGAATTCTCTTTTCTTCAGTGACATTTACCTTGGTGAGCAGCTTTAGAATCTCTTTGGGAAGGAATGTGTTCTGAGTTTATTTATTATGGGTTTGCAACATCTCACTTCAAGCTGATCTGGCCTTTTCTTCATTCTGGGTCAGTGAACTTAACTTAAATCTGAAACTGAGTAAGAGGTCATACTTTTTCATTGTAGTGACTGACTCATTAACCTTCTCTCTGCCAGCTTTTGTTTTTGTTTTCTTATATAAATCAAGCAACACTGTCATTAGCTACTTATCTGTCTAAATGCTAGTGACTTCAAGACCTATCAGCTACTACTATAAATTGTTGCAAGTCAAGAAATCCTGCTTCCCATTCAGGCCTGGCTGCTCACTTTGAAATTATGTCCACCTTGACCCTACTGGTAAATGATGCATTTCCACTCTGTCATTCTGGGACAGGGACAGATGACATCTTTCCCATTACTATTTGAGAGCCTACTTCTGTGACAGAATATCTGGCCTACAGAGGAAAACTATTCCTAAACCTATCAGGAATCCTGGTGCCTTCCTCAATGGTGCATTGTTTCTTGCCTTAATAAAAATAGGGGGTTCCTTGGGCCATCCAAATAAATATATCAGATGGTGGGTTCTCAGGCCAAATATGATAAATCAAGCCTGATAGTCCCACTTCCTGAAGTTGAATGCTCCTTTATTTGACACAGATATAAGGCAGTTCTGATTTCTCTATTTAGTTTAATAAGGACCTTCACTGGGTCCATGTTTTTAGTAGCATCCAGCAAACTCCTGGTACCAGCTGCAGGTGTCTTTTCAAAACTTTCATGAGTGACTTCTCCTCCTCCTCCTCCTCCTCCTCCTCCTCTTCCTCCTCCTCCTCCTCCTCCTTCTTCTTCTCATTCTCCTTCTCCTTCTTCTTCTCCTTCTTCTTCTTTCTTCTTCTTCTTCTTTTCTCCTTCTCCTTCTCCTCCTCCTTCTTCTCCTCCTCCTTCTTCTCCTCCTTCTTCTCCTTCTACTTCTCCTCCTTCTCCTTCTCCTTCTCCTTCTCCTTCTTCTCCTTCTTCTTCTCGTTCTCCTTCTCCTCCTTCTCCTTCTCCTTCTTCTCCTTCTCCCCCTTCTTCTCCTTCTCCTTCTCCTTCTTCTTCTCCTTCTCCTTCTTCTCCTTCTTCTTCTTCTTCTTCTTCTCCTTCTTCTTCTTCTTCTCCTTCTCCTTCTCCTTCTTCTCCTTCTCCTTCTTCTTCTTCTTCTTCTCCTTCTTCTTCTTCTCCTGTTTTTGGTGACTAGGTCATTTCTTCCCAGAGCAGGGTTTATTTTTCTCCTCTCTGGCTAAACTAAGCTGCAAGTGCTGGCTTATAGCAGCAAGGGACAAAAACCGATGGATTTTGAGGAGAACAAAGATCTTTCAGAGGGCACCTACTTTAAGTGAGATTTTGTGGTCCATAGGCAAGGAAAGTCTATGCTTCTATGACAAGGAGAAAGAGGATATTTCAGGGAAATTTGGGAATTCAACATGTTCGACATCAAAGTGTCCTGTAAGCTGTAGACTTAGAAGGCAATTTTATAAGCTTCTAACTGGATACTGTGTAGAAGGACGAGAAAACCACACACTTAGGCTTATAGGAAAATAGATGTTTATATAGATTAATTAAAAAATCAATAGAATTTGGAGAAAAGTTACTCTAAAGAAAAAGAAAATATCCCAGTGATTGAGAAGAGATGTATACATATGATGATACATTTCAATAATAGAAAAATAATTTAGAATCATTTATTCAATCTTAAAAATAAACTTAAACACTTCAACATGTATTTTGTAAAAATCAAAATAGTCTTTTACATAAATCTTAGACACAGCAGAGATCAGTTTTTAAAGATGTAGAGGAAAGTGAATAGATATCAAGCTTAATTCTAAGTTTTCCTAGGTGGATACTAGATGAATTTGAACTTATATTTAACATTTTAATTGATGTAATTTAGGAACATCTTTAAAGGAAATAAGAGAACTATACTGACTGGAAGAATAGCCCTTCTCTAAAGTAATATTATTTAGAAATAATTCAGTAAAAACATTTTTATTTTGTTAGTTCAACCACCATAGAGAGAAGTTTAGTCATCACATTTGTTTCAATGCTGTTTAAAGACTGAAAACTTTGCTAGAAATTTGGGCAAAGAGAGTCACAAAAGTATTTAACAAAAAAACTGCTTTTGGGTTAGGCAAAACACAAGTAGTTATCAGGAAGCAATATCTTGAGAAGGCCACGGACTTTTGCAAATGCTGATAGGCAAGAAGGAAAAAGTGCTTGGTTACTAATTTATTGATCCACATATGCCTTCTTCTTTCTTTTTTGTGATTTTTTTGGTTTCTTTTATTTTCTAACTGCATCAAACTTTTAAAGTTTCTTGGATTTTATAATATAGACAAATTTAATTGAAATTTTCAATGCATACATTATACCATTATATTTAGTAACATATTTATATACATTTAAATATCATAATTTTAAAAGTATTAGTTTTAAAAATTCCTAGCAGAATAACATAAAATGCAAGAAGCTTATTAGTCACCAATCATCATATAATCACGTCAACATTTTTCAGCCCCATTTTAGTTAATAAATAATGACCAATTCTTGTTATTTTTCTTGTCTACTGGAAATAACTGATAACACCAAAATTCTACAAACAAAAACATCTGAAGAGATCATTATCAAAGTGCCTGCATATCCAGGGTATTAATTTTCATGACCAAGATATTTAATTTGCATTATTATAGACTGGAATACCTAAGACCGAACTGAGTAAATTTGACTGAATCTAATTTAATTCAATTATAAATTTAAAAAATACTAAAATTTTAATCAAAGTACTGCCAGTAGTAGCCAGCCATATTTTAGGTCAGATTACTCTCTGCCTTTTATTCTGTGATAACAGCATTTATTTTAGTAGCTCTTGCAAAATCATCTTGCTTTGTCATACTTTCATTTGTTGGAAGAGCATTTACTATGATCCATCAAGGTTAATGCTATGACAATGACTTATTTAAATTTATTGTTCTCAGAAGAGAGTTTAAAAGACTTTAGTGATTTGTACTGAGCTACAATTAAGCAAGGTAACTGTGTTATAATTTGTCCTATAGTAATATAGCTTTGCAAACTTGAGTAATACAGTAGAAATCAGGAATGTACATTACTGGCTGAAGGTATATAAAACTCCAACAACCTAAGATTTATTAAGATTCTTAATCTTTAATGAAAGAAAGAGTAAACAAATTATTATTCTGTATGCTATTACCAAATGTCAAATTTAACAAAGGAGACATAGATGCTTAGGAGGATTTCCTTGATTTCTGCCTTAATCATTCTTTTCTGTTGTGTCTTTCTCCATATTCGCCCTAACCATCATTACGTTCGAAGACTCTGCCTCTAATTTTTATCTGTTCTTTGCTACAGTTTCCTTCTTTGTGATATTTCACACACCAAGAGCTTCACTAGCATTTCTTGCATGATGAATTATACATTTACACATCTGGTTCTCTTGGGCTTTAAATCCATATATCTACTACCCTAGTAGAAGTTCTTTCCTGTTCTTTTACAAATACCCTAGAAATCTCCTGTTTTTTTTCCCCCTCCTTCAAATATTACCCTTTTAGTTCATCCTGTAAAAACAAAACACATCAGCAGATTAATCTTCTTAAAAGTATAGTCATGTATATCCTCTGTTTAAAACCCTTTTATAAATCTTAATGTCCGTAAATTTAAATAGAGTTATCTCAGCAAAGCATTTAACAGCCTCCACAATCTACCAACAACCCAGTCTCTGAAAAATTGTTTCATGATTCTCTCACAACCTGACTACCATGCTGACCAAAATGTATACATTCATCTATGTCTTGGATACATTTTGCTCCAACTTCATCTTATTTACAATATTAATGCTTAAGAACCTGACCTTTTTATTTCTGTCACTTCTCATCTATATTTTAAGACACTGCCAATATAAAAAAAATGCATCTTTCCCTGATCATTTTGCCAGATAAAGTTCACTCTCCTTTGATCTCCAACTTGACTTTGTGCAAATATAATGTAATTTCTCACTATTTGTTTTGCTTCATCTTTCTTCTCTGACACAAATAAACAATTATAGAAGAAAGTCCTACTTTGGCATTCCATAGAGACTTCATGCTTTTCTTTTTATCAAGAAGATAAGAAAAATGAAACTGAATTGAACTTCAGTAATTTTTATAGTGCGTTCATAACAGCATAAATTCAAGTATGTGGAGATTGAGGTACTATGTATTTGAGCATGTGTGTGAATTTGAAAATAGCAAAAAGCAAAAATACAGAATGCACAACATTTTCCATTCATCAAATAAGAGAAGTGCACCAGTGCTCTGGTGGACTGTGTTACTTTTCTGTAATTCTTGTTGTTACTATGTAAGTTAACTTTATATTTTCCTAGATACCTCATTTAACCAAATTTTTAGAATTTATATTTCACTATTATTGCTTTTTTACAATTTAAAAATTTTTAGAACTGCATTCATCATAAATTGGAGGTCAAATTATTCAGGTCTCTTTATTTTGAATTATATTCTTAATTAACAATATAGAAACTTCATTCTAAAGCAATACATTAAAATGACAATCATTTAGCCATTATTTACTCATTTTATAGGTTATGTAGTTACAATTTAAAATTACTTGTTTGCATTATAAGTCATTTCTAAAATTTTCCAATATATGTATTATTCAATCCACAGATTTTCATGTTTCTCACCAGCTTTTTGAGGTATAATTCAAATACAGCAAAAATCCATTGTGTAATTAATTTATTTTTAATATTTAGGACTTACAGAATTATAAGTGTTTTATTAATTAGGCATATCTAAAGCTAAGGCATCTGAGTCCATATGGGAATTTAGAATGCATTAAAGTAGAAAGTACAACAAAAATCCATTTTTAAAGTGTGCAGTTTGATTAGTTTTAGCATACATAGCCACTTGTGCAGTCTGGTTTTGAAATATTTAGTGCTTCTGTGATTGTGAGTGCTAAGTGGTTGTTGTTGCTAAAACACAGAGAAGTAGGCCAAACGCCAAATGTATAAAGCACTTGTCCCCTGCTGTGAAAGAGAGTGAGCCCAAGGTATGCCATTTAGGTTCCTTACTGGTTTTGAACATATTTTCTATTTGCTCACAGCCAAAATTTTGTTTATCCTGTTCCCTCTGACAGAATCCTCCTACCACAATATCCAACTGTCAAAATACTCCCTATTTATCAATGTTTAAATCAAATCCCAACTTAGTCTTTGGAGTCCTTCTTTATGTCCTCATCAAGAAGTTCTGTCATCTATCTGTGAACTCCCATGGTGTGCTAGCTTATGTCCTTTTTTTGTTGTTGTTATTTTTGAAGATTTACCAAATACTATTTTCCATAGCCATAGTGAATTCATGGTGTCTTTTTAAGTAGAACACATTTAGTAATTAGCTACAAAATAATAACTAATTAGATTTATATATAATACTGTTTATGTAAATAAATGTATGGGTCAACGTATCAGTCACCTTAGGTTGCCATAACAAAATACCACAGGCTGGTTGGCTTAAACAGCAGACATTTATTTTCTCATAGATCTGGAGGCTAAAAGTTCATGATCAAGTTGATAGCAAATTTCATTTCTGGTTATTTCTTCTCTTCCTGGTTTGTAGATGGACGCCTTCTGGCTGTGACCTCACATGGCCTCTTCTATATGTGCAGAGAGAGCTTTGGTGTCTCAAGTCTTCAGACGAATGCTGATCAGTATGTGCAAGTGAGGAAACCACCTAAAGCTAAGGGAAAGCTACTCCTAAGGGAAAAGAACCACCTGAAAGTACAGAAAGAACAATCCTCAGAATTCACAATAGGCTGTTCCCATCATCTGTAAAGGAAAAACAGTATCACATAGAGGAGTGGTCCCCAACCTTTTTGGCACCAGGGACCGGTTTCATGGAAGACAATTTTTCCATGGATCTGGGTGGGGGTGGGGATGGTTTCAGGATGATTCAAGCACATTACATTTATTGTGCACTTTGTTTCTGTTATTATTACATTGTAATGTATAATGAAATAATTATACAGCTCACCATAATGCAGAATCAGTGGGAGCCCTCAGCTTGTTTTCCTGCAACTAGGTGGTCCCATCTGGGGATGATGGGAGACAGTGACACTCGAAGTGTGTTGCTTATGTCCATCTACTCAGTAATCTCGTTTTGGTCGCTATCACTGCAGAAAACCCTGCTTCACAAAGATAGGATGATGGAAATGGAAGCAGGCTTTTCAGTGCTTTTGTGGCAATCTCAGGATATTCCGCCGTGACTTTAATCCAGAATGTATGGAGATTTGAAGTTGTCTCAAACATACTTTTAAGGCCACCGTAATTTGTGATCTCATGTAGTTGATCTTCTTCTGGCATGGACAAAGTCGATTCACCTGGCTTATTCACAAATGGGTCGCAGATCCGTTCCTTCCAGTTCAGGCATCTTCTGTGTTTGGGAAGTAATGCTCAAAATCTTTTGAAAGCTGAGATAGGTGATCATGCACCAGCTGGGAGAAAGAAGACCCTGGCTCAGTGTCTTTCAAAATATCTGCTAATGTTTGAAACATGTCAAAAATCCCAATGTTCACTCATGGCCCCCATAATTCCAGTTTGGCTTTGAATGCAGCCACTTTATCTGCCAACTTGAACACAGTTGTCATTCTCCCTTGAAGTGACAGATTGAGTTCATTGAGCAGGTTGAATATGTCGCACAAGTAAACAAGTTTTGTGACCCATTCTGTGTCACTGAAATGTGCTGCCAGTGGTGACTGTTTTTCTAAAAGAAATCTCTGGAGCGGCTCTCGTAACTCAAAAACTCTGGCCAGTGATCTACCTATAGAAATCCATCTCACTTTTGTGTATAAGAGAAGACGTGTGTGCTCTGCGTCCATCTCCTCACAGAGCTGTGCAAACAGACATGAGTTAAGGGCATGTACTTTAATGTGGTTGATAATTTTAGTCACATCCTGCAAAACGTTGCTAAGTTCAGTTGACGTTTTTCGGCTAGCCAGCATTTCTCTATGGATGACACAGTGCATAGACTCACATTCGGAAGTGACCTCTTTGACCCGAGTAGTGAAACCACAAAGCCATCCAGTCATGGCAGCCGCTCCATCCGTGCATATACCGACACAAAATGACCAATTCAGTTTTCCTGGTATGTAATCATTCAAAGACTTGAAGAGTTCTGCAGCTGTGGTGTTGGTTGGCAACAAAGGTGCACATAACGTATCATGCACATCCTCCTGAAAAATACATTGCACAGAAACAAGCTTTGTTGCCTTGTCAACATCAGTAGACTCGTCAACCTGCATTGTGTACCATGGTGACTCATTAATCCTCTCTAGCAATTGTGCCTCAGTATCCTCTGCTATTTCATCAATTTGTCTAGTTATGGTGCTAGCAGAAAGAGGAACATGTGCCACCTTTTGAACTGCAGCCTCTCCTAGAAGTTCATGACAAATGTCCTTAGCAGCAGGCAGGGTCTACTCTTCACCAATGGTAAAGGGCTTCTTAGCTTTAGCAATGTGGTTAGCCAGTAAGAATGATGCTCTCGGTGCAGATATATTTGATGAAGTGGTGGCCTTCAATAATTACTTCTGTTCTTTGTGTTCATGCTTTTTTCTTTTGAAGAGCTCCAAAGGCTTGTCTTTTAATGCAGGGTGCTTGGTCTCCATGTGGCGAAGCAGTTTTGAAAGTTTCATGGCTTCATTGGATAGCTGGTCACCACATATTATACAAAGTGGGCTTGGAGAATGTGAATCACCTGTTGCAGTGAACCCGTAATTTAAGTAGGACTCTTGGTATATTCTTTTAAATGCAGCTTTCTTTTTGTTGGCCGTCTTAGAGCCTTCTGCTGTCTCATCACTGGGTCTTTCCCCCTTTTCAAATCTCTCCAGCAACGTTTGTTTTTTACCCATTTTGGCTAGTGTTAGCTGGTGGGCTTACCAAACCCGTGACTGAGACAAGTGTTCAGTGTAGGAAAGAGGCGCAGACAGAAGTGGTAAATGAAATAATGGGTGGGCGGATTCTGACCTAAAGCCTTCCACCAGATGCAGCTGTACAATTGAAGTACATCAACTTACTTGCCACTGTAAAGCCTGCCACCAGATGCAGCTTAATTGTCACTTGCCACTCACTGATAGGGTTTTGATAAGAGTCTGCAAACAATTAATTTATTATGGTCTATGTGCTGTCAAACCTCTCTGCTAATGATAATCTGTATTTGCAGCCGTTCCCCAGCACTAGCATCCCTGCCTCAGCTCCAACTCAGATCATCAGGCATTAGAGTCTCATAAGGAGCATGCAACCTAGATCCCTCGCATGCACAGTTCACATAGGGTTCGCACTCCTATGAGAGTCTAATGCTTCCACTGATCTGACAGGAAGTGGAGCTCAGGTGGTAATGCGAGCGATGGGGAGCGGCTGTAAATACACATGAAGCTTCAGTCGCTCGCCTGCTGCTCACCTCCTGCTGTGCGTCCTGGTTCCTAACAGGCCACAGACCAACCGACAGGTACCGGTCTGTGGCCCGAAGGTTGGGGACCCCTGACATAGAGTATTCAGAATGATATAGCCTCAGAAGTGGGGCAAAATTTTACCTAAATTAAAGCTGTTCTTTTCCCACCTATCAAAACTTAAAAGCAAGCACTGAAGGGATCAAACTATATCCATGTATTTTAACAGTACACCAGAACAAACTTTCCAAATTCTGAGAAGAAAACAAAGATATGCAACACCAAGCAAGGTAAAACTCGCAATGCCAGGCATCCAATCAAAAATGTTCAAGCATACTTGTGTGTGTAGATGATACACTTTAATGTCATTTTCTTCTTTGTGATTGTTATTAGTATATTGAGTTTTATCTTTCTATTGTGGTATTTTCTAAATTTTCGAAAGTGATCCTGCTTTAAGATTCTTGGCCCCCAGATATGTGTATGCTTGTATCCTCACTTAATTCTTGTTTCCATTCAAATGTCATCTCCTCAGAAGACATCTCCTTAAAAAAGTTTAGTTGAAAATATCTGTCATGTCTCTGCTTTATTTTTACCATAGCGCTTATTACTAACAATACATTATAAACCTATTTTTCTTTCTAACCAGCTAAAATATAAGTTCAATATGGACAATAACTTTTTAAAATTCTCTATTGTATTCTCCAGACTCTAGTGCTAGAACAGTGTAAGGAGTCAGTGATGATTTACTGAATGAATAAATGAGTCTGTAATTGGCTGGCTGTGGTTACTGTGGTCTGTTCAAAAACAGATACAGATTGATTTAATAATTTTCAGACCATTTCAAGTCATTTCTAAATAGTTTATAGGATAAAAGAAGATTTTATTAATATATTGAAGGAGTTGCTTTTATAAAGAAATTTCCATATCAAAAGAGAACTATTTATTTATTCCTTTAATTCTTGATATAATAAAAAGGTGATCAAAAAGATAAAGCATTCATTCAAGTCAGAAAATATACACATTATTATAAAATTTTATCTATTATAAAATAATAGGTGTAAATATAAAAAAAATGAGTTTAAAAAAATCAGTAACAAATAAAATTTAAAAATCATGAACTAAACAATAATGAATATATGTGCTACATATATACACCCCAAGTTGATGTAGTTATATTTAAATATGCACACGAATTGAGACAAAATTAGTAATCAAATGCAAATGTCTACTAAGATACCATAAAGTAATACTAGAGAATAATGATCTGTAAAAGTCATGTTCTTCAGAACGCTTTTATGAGTTCTACTTATAATACATCTAGGACACAATAATTAGTTCTTTTATTAAACATAACAACTATTCATCCATGAAGTTTATAAAAGGAATGGAAAGCATTGTGAATGACAAAATTCAAGAACTTGAAGGCAAAGTAGACTAGCTGTTATAATAAAATGTTTTCTGAAATAATTTGTACTCTAATATTGATACACTAGCAAAAATGCAGAAAATAAATGATTATGTTTGATAGAATAGAAATAATGTAATATATACATGAGGCATTCAGAAAGGTTTTAAAATAAATCATGTGTACATTTATATATCTTTGTCAGTGGTGATAAGGACAATTATCCAGCTAGAGATCATCATAAAATTCCATCTGCAACAACTGCTAATTTTAAGGTGACTACTAGTACAACCATTTGTAAGTCTCCCTTAATTTACCTTTTATAGGTATAGTCCTGTGATCATTTAAAAATAGTGTCTATTGGTGTAAAAATACCTATTTTTTTCTTCTCTCTGATCTCCCACCTTGTAATCCCACTTCCTTCTAAAAGAACCTAAATTAAATCCTCATATACCCACTACATTTTATACAACTAGAATCCAATTTAGTCTTATTATTCATTAATGGTTAAACCAGGACTAATATTTTTATACAACTGTACATAGTCCCAGATAATTTAGTTACTTATTAAAGTTTTGCAGATGGGGTGAAATCTTTTTTGTGAAGTTTTCATATTTCATCACTTCTTGATTTTATAGTCAATAAAGCACTGACATTTGTGGTAAATATTTTATGATGATATAGAAAGGACTCAATTTTGTTAGATTTCTGGGACATTGAGTGTTGCTATTTTTTTTTTTTTTTTTTTTTTTTTTTGCTGTACGCGGGCCTCTCACTGTTGTGGCCTCTCCCGTTGCGGAGCACAGGCTCCGGATGCGCAGGCTCAGAGGCCATTGCTCACGGGCCCAGCCGCTCCATGGCATGTGGGATCCTCCCGGACCGGGGCACGAACCCGCATCCCCTGCATTGGCAGGCGGACTCTCAACCACTGTGCCACCAGGGAAGCCTGAGTGTTGCATTTTATTGAAAGTTTTCTCTACATTTTTTGAAATGGCCGTGCCATTATTTTCTTTACCAATAATTCAGAATATTAGTAAATGTTTTAATATTTAATCACTCTGAATTTGCTAAAATGAAATATTTGTCCAATATATTAATTTCATAGAGACTAAGACTATATTGTGAGGATTTTATGTACCATTTTTTCTGCACATTCATAAATGATATGAGAACACACACATGCACACACAGAATATGTATATATATACTTCTTAAATGCACTTCTTATATATATACATGTATACCTATATAATCTTATATGCATACATGCATGAGAATTAGATCTCTGCTTTTTCTGCATGAGCAACAGCTCTGTTTGAATAAGGCATGTTTTCTAAAAATGTAATTATTCTAAAAATGTAAAAAAAAATGTCATCAGTATCATTTTAAACCATTTCCACCTGAAAGTCACTAGCTGATTCCCTGATTCTATATATTGACTACAATGAGACATAATATCTCTATAATCAATAAATGGATTTCTCTGGAATGGAAGAATCGGGTAAATTTCTAAGCCTAATGGCTAGAAAAGAACACAAGTTTTATGCTCTTAAAGTGAGAAAACAGAAAGTCTTAGGAAGGCAAAACAACAATAGTACTCAAAAAGCAATATTCAAAAAATAAATTTTAGAGAATGATTAGGATGACATGTAATAAACATCTAAATACCTCTTGTTTCCTGACTTTCAATATATTGTAAAGTAAAAATATAGACTGCTATTTTAATAGCATTTATATAAGTATGCAAAAAGTAACTTCTGATTTTATTTTTACTACCAAATTTAAAAGAAAAAGAACAATTCTATGATGTGGTGATGTGCTTGATAGTATGTTTTGCTCAGCTTTAATAGATTTTGCCAAACAATTTTCCAAACTGGTTTGACCAAATTACTATTTCGTCAGCTCTGTATCCATGCCAAACTTTGATGTTTTTTAATGACTTAATAATTTCTCCATTTTGATGGGTGTGAAGTATCACACTCTCTATCACACTTTGGTTTTAATTACCTGATTGTTAATGAATTTAAACACATTTTTCTATATTCATTGAAAAGACAATGAGGCTCTACCTCCCAAACAAAGATGTGGGTTTCCACAATTAAGGAATATTTCTTTTCTCCTTTCTTTTCTTTCTTTTTCTTTTTTTTTTCCCATACCAATGCCTACTAAAGTGCCTGGCTCAGAATCCATATTAAATAAAAATTATATGACTCAATGCACACAGAGGTTAAAAATCTGTATCAGAGTAAAGAATATATGTAGACACTAGCTAAGTGGGAAGGGTGAGATAGAAGATCAAGTAAATATCTGTTAAATGGTGCTTTTGATATTTTGGATCTTGTTTGTCTTATATCACAAATGCCTTATTCAACATCATCTTGGTAAGATGATTAACTTGCACTTGTATTGGTAAACTCTACATATTTAACTACAATATTTTTGTGCATTATTTCTTGGCAAGAAAATGGTCTTTCTGAAGATTTCCTGTTTATGATACCAATATTTTCCATTATTTGCTATTATAGATGAATATGTCAATTTTGGATATTTCTATCCTCAATATGAAATAGTTATTCACCTCTGAGTCTGTTTCTTCATTCTGTTTAACAAGATTTTTGCATTAACTTTCATGGAAAAGTCACTTAATATATTTAATATAACTAATTAATGTTGCCTCCATACTGTGAATATCAAAGCTACCACTTTGATTTCAAATAAAATCTGAGACTACTCTTAATCCTCAAAGCCTCTATTCTATCCCTATGCTCGAATATCTATAATATTTACTGATAATGCTCATTTATCTGTCTACCTATCTGTCATCTACTCATACATTAATCATCTATCTCCCCTACAATTTTAACAAGATAAATACATATTTATTATTTTTATCAGTTTGCAGCGTAAATTTTAAAGTTTGGACATTATTTGCATTCCTTCTTTCTATTTCATTCTCTATTGCATCCCAATGAGTCATTTTTTAAAAAGATGAGATGTACTTAACGTCACATGAGGCTATGAAGAGAATATTGGGAAGGTAGCTGAGACCATGTGTCTTTTTTTTTTTTTTTTTTTTTTTTTTTTTCTGTACGTGGGCCTCTCACTGCTGTGGCCTCTCCCGTTGCGGAGCACAGGCTCCGGACACACACAGGCTCCGCGGCCATGGCTCGCGGGCCCAGCCGCTCCGCGGCATGTGGGATCTTCCGGGATCGGGGCACGAACCCGTGTCCCCTGCATCGGCAGGCGGACTCTCAACCACTGCGCCACCAGGGAAGCCCGACCATGTGTCTTTTGATCATAGCTGGAGCAATACATTTAAAATAGAAGTGTTAATCTTGTCTAATAATTCATAACATAAACTTACCTGCATTAAATAGACCATCTTTTTTTTCTGAAAATTGCTCTCAATATTCTCTAATATGAATCATGGATAGTTACTTAGTTACTGGACTCATTCCCAAATGTATCATTCAAGTTTGCCAGGCACTAAAGTCCCAGGTCTGAAAAATGAAATAATGTTCCTCTTGAAGGTAAATTTTTATTGACCTTGAGATATGAATTAAAAAATATCAGAAAAATTATATGTAAAAATGTCTCCTCTTCATCACTAGGAGACTCAGTATTAAGATGCCAGTTCTTCCCACCTTGATCTATAGGCTTGATGCAACCCCAATAAAAATCCCAGCAAATCTGTGTGTGTGTGTGTGTGTGTGTGTGTGTGTGTGTTTGTATGAATATTGAAAAACTGATTATAAAGTTTACATGAAGAGGCAAAAGACCTAGAATAGTCAACAAAAATATTGAAGGAAAAGAACAAAGTTGGAGGACAGATGAATTACTATAAAGAATACTTTATACAGACTTCAAGAATTACTATAAAGCTACAGTAATCAAGACAGTGTGGTTTGGAAGGAAGGACAGAAAAATAAATCAATGAAACAGAATAGGGGGTCCAGAAATAGATCCACACAAATATAGTCAACTGATTTTTGGTTAAGGAGAAAAGCAATACAATGGAGCAAATGCACTCTTTTCAACAAATGGTCCTGGAATGATTTAACATCCACATGCCAAAAAAAAAAAAAAAAGAAAGCAGACACAGACCTTATGCCTGCCACAAAAATTAACTCAAAATAGATCATAGACCTGAATAAAAAATGCAAAATCTGAAACTACTAGAAGATAATATATAAGAACATCTATATTACTTTTGGGTTTGGTGATGACTTTTTAGGTACAACACCAGAGCTTGATCCATGAAAGAAATAACTAATATGCTAGACATTATTAAAATTAAAAACTTCAGCTCTGAGAACGACACTGTCAAGTGAATGAGAAATCAGAGACTGGAAGAAAATATTTGCAAAGGACATATCAGATGGAAGACTGCTATCCAAAACATAAAAACAATGCTTAAAATTCAGCAATAAGGAAATGAACAACCTGATTATAAAATGGGCTAAAGATCTTAAGAGACACCATACCACAGAAGTTGTATAGATGTCAAATAAGTATATGAAAAGATGCACAACAACATTGTATATCATGAGGGAACTGCTTATTAAAATAACAATGAGATACCACTATACACCTGTTAGAATATTGAATATCCAAAACATTGACAAGACCAAATTCTGGCAAGCATATGAAGCAACCAGAACTTTCATTCATTGCTAGTGGGAATGGAAAATGGTACAGGCAATTTCGAAGACAATTGGCAGTTTCTTACAATATTAAGTGTACTCTTACCATATAATCCTCACACTTGGTATTTATTTACCCAAGTGAGTGGAAAAGTTATGTCCACACATAAACCTGCACTTGGATGTTTATAGCAGCTTTATTCATAATTTCCAAAACTTGGAAGCAACCAAGATAGTCTTTTCATAGCTGAATGGATGAATCAATAACAAACATCCAGACAGTAGAAGCATTTTCATCACTAAAAAGAGATGAGCTATTAAGCCATGAAAAGACATGAAAAAATTTAAATGAGTGTTATTAAATGGAAGAAGCCAATCTGAAAAGGCTACATACTGTATGATTCCAACTATGTGACATACTGGAAAAGGCATGGAGGCAGAAAAAAAGATCACTGATTGCCAGGGGTTTGAGGGGAGGGAGGGATGAATAGGCAGAACATAGAGAATTTTTAGAACAGTAAAACTATTTCACATGATACTATAATGCTGGACGCATGAGATGTACAACACTAAGAGTGAAACTTAATGTAATCTATGGACTTTGGATGGTAACAGTTTATCAATGTAAACATATTGATTGTAACAAATGCACTGCTCATGTAGAATTTGATAATGGGGAAGGTTTATATGTGAGAGGGCAGAGTGCATATGGGAACTCTCTGTACTTTCTACTTAACTTTGCTGTGAATCTGAAAAATAAAGTCTTTTTTAAAAATATTTTCCTGCAGAAGAATTGTTGAACTATAAACTTTCCTTATTAGACTTTAATACATTCTTCCTTATTACTATGTAATTATTGCTGGATTTGTTAGCAAAATATAAAATAAATTTATACAGTTTGTGAATAAATATA
The DNA here is from genome assembly GCF_949752795.1 of Hyperoodon ampullatus. NCBI lineage: Eukaryota > Metazoa > Chordata > Mammalia > Artiodactyla > Ziphiidae > Hyperoodon > Hyperoodon ampullatus. The sequence goes on from NC_136926.1 coordinate 79,849,006, forward strand.
TAAATTCCAACTTAAAAGCTACTCAATAATAATTTTGGAGTATACATGGAGCAAGAATAGGAATGGATATTTTTAGGAATTTTATCTTTTGTTGGGAAGAAGCTTGCTATAGGTGGCCTTTACAGAAATGTCATGTGTTTTCCGAGAACTAAACTGAAGTGAGAGGAAAGATATTTTTGCTGTCAATAGACCAGATTACTATCAAATAATGTCTATCTTAATTTCTATGTAAATCTGTTAAGGAGATTTAGCTGAAATTAAGAAAAAAGCTAATGTCAATTTTAAAAATGAATTTATATATGCTCTTAAATTCAATATTTTTAAAATTAAGAAACCTATTATTGAATGCATAGCCAGATATTCAGAGTTGGGCAGGCTTCGGAAGTGATCTAGTCTAGTAATCTGCATTCTTTTGTCTTTTGGCCCTTTTAGATATCCTTTATTTTTGTTTGTTTTGGCTTCACCTTTAAACTCATTACTGAATATAGTCTTTTGGAAGTTCCAGCCCTCATACCCAAGACCTCATATCTACACAAGGCAATAACTGAGGGAGTGAGGACTTTTCTTCCCTGGACCTTAATTAAGAGAAACAAAGAAAGATTTTCCATAAACTCTCATGAAAACCCTCCCTTAATCTAAATAGTATCACATATCCTTTCTTTAGCTCATAATGTAAATAGCCAAAACTCAAGCCTGACACCCTGATCCAATCATGTGCAGAGACTATATGATTACCATGTTATACCTAGGCCAAAAAGGGCCCACTGTTTGAACTGGGATAGGATGGCTGTTGGCTAAGTAATTCAGATATCTACCATAGTGTTCTGGTTTTACATATATATATATATGTGTGTGTAAAAAAATATATTTATATTTATTACTTGTAAGTATCATTGTATATATCATCTATGTACTCTTACACATTTTAAAAACTTGTTCTTTATAAGCAATAAGGGATATATTATATTAACATATTTTAAATGTTTTCAAAATTATCAGAAAGTAGAATGATCCTTAATTCTGTTCTGATGCTTCCATTGTAAAACCAGAAGGAAACATTCAACATTTAAGTAAACTGTGGTAAATCTGTTTCAATAATAAGTTGATATATTTGTATAGGTTTTGTAAAAAACAATAACCTAATTTTAACCTTAATGACTTAAATATATGATACAATACCAGGAACCACTACAGTCCAAGTTAAATTAATTAAACTTTTTAGCTATATTTTTTATCATCTAGAACCACTCCAAATGTTAACATGTGTTAAAAGCTTCCTGAATATTGGACTGCCATTTAAGTATTTATTTTTATCTCAAGTACCAAAAACTCAAAATAGAATTTAATGTAAGCCAACTAAGGCATACACTCCTGCCCACCAGAGATTAAAGATACAATAACTAAACCTTCATGACTTTCTCATAGCTATGTTGTATAGCTATGTGGTATAATCTAACAAACAGCTATATCTTTTTTTTTTTCACTTTTAACTTACATCAAAACCAAACTGGAATGGAGTGAAATTACTCCTGAAGTAATTGACAATAGGAAGTGTAATAAATATTAAATAAAATACCATAAAAGATTAAAAAACAGATCTAATAATTTCAAAAGCCTGAGAAATTATTTCATATATTAACAGCTACTGAGAGAAGAAAATATATACTTATTGTGGTGTTTAGCTTAAAACCTGCAACGTTCTGCTTGTTATTTATTTCAATCACATGGAAGTAAAGTCTCGATATTTTTTACCAATTTATAAAATATGTTTATGCATTGATGATAATTTTCTCTTAATAAAATAATGCTAATATACTTGAGCCAATGATCACCATTAAGACAGGGAAGCATATACAAAATAGAAGTTTCATTTACATATCCATGACCATTTTAGAAATCCAAACAATCTAAGTATTATTAGAAAATATTTATTAATATCAGTAGAAAAAAAAAGTAAACTGACATATACAATTTTTTCTCTAGTTCTCCCTGACTTTACTGAGAGTACAGCTTAACTTTGTCCTTGAACTTAGCGTTGTTTCTATGTAAATGAATTTGTGCTGGCTCTGATTTATGAGTCATTGTGAGAGCTATGCACTGTGACATACAGCATCAAGGTAATATCTTCTTGCCCATTTAATCCACGTAGGGATTTTGATAAATAACATGTGAACTTTAGATCCAACATCAGAAAAGGCAATAAGGTCAAGCAGGATCCCATAGACTCATTTTCTAATTTCTGTTTCATCCTGAACACTGCTATTTTTCCGTAGGAAGAATTTACACATAATAGATTTCTCCTTGATTTTCTCTGTTATAATAATTACTTTATTTCTTCCTTATTTCTGATAATAACTAAAATTTTCATCTAATATTTATTTTTCACTCCTTGCTAGTCATTCTAATGTTCATTTTAGAATGACTGTATACTTTGAAGTTCTCATTCTTTTTTCTTTTTCAATGCAATTGATTATATTTAGTAATCAAAAATATGATCTTGATTCAAAGCTTTTTATGGATCTCAAATTTCTAAGTACAATAGGATTAGTATTGTAAACTATAGCAAACACCAAAGAAAACCCCCACATTATGCTTACATGTATAATGAACATATACACCAATATTTGTAAATATAAATTTAATGTTGCACAAGTTATTTTTACTACTATTTTGTCAGTTTTGAAGAGAAGAAGCTTTTCTATTAAACTTATTATTATTTTTTTATTTGATTTTTAGGAGACGATTTCCAACTGTGGCTTTAGTAATATGAAAGTTCTTTTATTTCTCTTGTCTCTGCTGAGATTTAGTTTTGGTTCTAGAAACAATGTGATATGTTGGTGGTAGGTGTTGAGAAGAATAAATATCCCTTTTTTTCTTCTTTTGTTTCCCCATCAAAATGATAGTTTCCTTAGCTTAGAGGATGGCTTGCTCTGACAGACATTAATTTTGAAACTTGGGTTTTCAAGTTTCTTAGATTTGTTTCTTTGTATGCAAAAATGCCCATCCCAAAAGTTAGGGGCCTATTTGATTCTAACAAATGACAACAAGTGACTAGATTGTGCCTTTAACAGGTTTTACAACTCAAGTAGCTGAACCTTCAGGTACTGGGCCTACTCATGATAAGTTATCTCAGGTCAGCACACACACAAACACACAAGACTGTTTTTTCCAGTGGTGCTCAGAGTTGAGAGTTCAAGTCACTATATATATATATATACATATATATATATATATATATATGTATATATATATATATATACAGTATATGTATATATATAGTATATGTATATATATGTATATGTATATGTATATATATATTATATATATACTATAATATACTATATATATAATATTATATATATATATTATATATATTATATATATATATTATATACTGTTTTTTTCCTTGCTCACTTGGTCTTTTAACGCCCTTCTTTCTAGTAATCTAGTAACATGCCATCCCACTACCAAGGTAAACATAGATGATTCTGACTACACCGTTTGATACAGACTGCTGGTATCAACACTTCTACTCAGAACAAAAATCTTCCATGTGCTCATAAAATTCATAAGCAACACAATCCAAAAATCCAGCTGCATGCTCTGCTTCTTGAGGCAGCTACTTTCATTATAAAAACCTCCATATAGCATTTGTGTCTTGTAACACACTTGCTCAGTTTTTGAATCAGCTTTGTGCAAGCCACAAAAAATGATTTCAGGAGTGTAGCCTCTATTTCGTTTTATTGAAAGAGTTTGCATAGGATTGGTACTGTTTTCTCATTAAATGCTTCTTAGGATTCAGCAGTGTAGCCATCTTGATCTGTGGACCGGTGGGCTGTTTTTGTGGCATGGAGGTTATTAACAGATTGAAGATCTTCATGGATTATATAATATGTTTGAATTTTTTATAACATTTTAAATTGTGTAATTTTTCTGCCAAAATACAACAGTTAATAATCACATTGTTCATATGGTTATTTTAACTTGTCAATAAAAATATACATTTTTCTTTTTATCCTAGATCCTAAGTCCATCAATCATTTCATTTCAAAACTCTCCTTTTTGTGATATTTAAGTTCTGCCTTATTTTTCAGCTGGCAAGATTATATTTTCAGGTACTTTTTCAAAAAGATTTCCTACGTGTTAAATTTCTACATTATGTAGATAATTGAAAATGCTTTCTTCTGTCTTGACATGTGAATGATATCTGGTATATTCCACTGTCTTCTGTCACCTAATATTACTAAGATTTCTGAAGTAATGTAAAATATTTTATTTTACTTTTCGTATGAAGCTGACCTACTTCTTGTGCTTGGGTTGTTGCAAGTTTAAAAGTATTACTTGTTGGAACACTTCAATGTTGATTATTTCTATTTATTTTTCTTTGAACAGATATATATATATATATATTTGTATCTACAGATTTGAGAGTCTATTTACAGTGTATTTCTCTCTCCTGTTTTTATTTTTCTATTTTATTTGTTCTGCTTCCTTCTACAGAAATCTCAATTATTCTCAAGGTGGTTTTCCTATGTTTCCTTATTCCACCTAATCAGTTATATTTGTGGCAGACCATATCATTACTGTGCCCACATTCTTGGAGATTTTACCATTTCACCATTTCTGTACCCTTCAAGTGTTCAGCATGCTTTAGGAAGCCAGCTTCTGTGCTTCCTTTTTAGGAGACTGCCTTGGGCCCCTGGAGACATTTCACCAGTAGCCACAGAGAGCTAATATATCTCTGAGTTTACATCTCCTCCCCTCTTTCCTTACTACACCTGCTCCCTGGGCAGCAGTTAACCAATGATGCCACTGCCCTCCAGTGAAATCCCAGCTCCTTTTCCTTGTAAACTATGAGGTGTTATTTACTCTCTACAGTTCTTCTGTGATCAAGCTCATGCCTGCCCTCTGAAGGACCTTTTCCTGACACCTCCCTCTGGCTTGGCTTTCTACCCTCTGCCTTATCTGGCTCCCTCTGGGAATTCTTCCTTAATAAATCGTTTGCATGGAGAAACTCATCTTAATACATGCTTCTGGAAAACCTAAATTAAACTAATATTTCCTTACATCTATATAATATTTGTCCTTTTCTGTGTTCTGGATACTAGAATGTCCTAAAATTCATCAAAAAGGGAGAAAATAACACATGGAAAATAATCAATTAATTAAAATTTTTCTTCCCCAAAAAATCTCCATTCTTTAATATATTCCTTGACCTATATCAAAGACCCTTAAAATCAGTGGTGAGGCAGGGAGAGAGAGTGTGAATTAATTGATATGAATGTTCAACTTTCATAACAAAGTTAGTAAAATATAGTTCTTAAACCAAACCTTTGCCTAATGAGCTTGCACTGAGCTACTAGAACTAATCTAACATTTCAATTGACCATTATCACACTTAGAGTACTCATTCTTCTTTCCCAGTGCTCCTGGAATGTCAGTGTTCTTATTTGCTATGTTATGAAGATTGATAGAATAATATGTATGTAATACCCTGAGTTCCTGGAGAGAAATTTAAGCAGAAAGTAGTAGTACAGTATTAGTTGTTATATTGCTACTCATTTTGCCTCATTTTTTTTTTTTTTTTTTTGTGGTACGTGGGCCTCTCACTGTTGTGGCCTCTCCCGGTGTGGAGCACAGGCTCCGGACGTGCAGGCTCAGTGGTCATGGCTCACGGGCCCAGCCGCTCTGCGGCATGTGGGATCTTCCCAGACCGGGGCACGAACCCGTGTCCCCTGCATCGGCAGGCGGACTCTCAACCACTGCGCCACCAGGGAAGCCCCCATTTTGCCTCATTTTTAGAATAAGATGGTTGGCAAAAAGCTGAAAGACAGAAAGTAAAATTAAATATGAGCTGCTTCATTAACAGTTCTTAGGTTATTTTGTAGCACTCCCCAATCCTTTATACTTCAGTGTTCTCTGAAGTGCAAAGTGCCTCACATTTTCAGTGATTTTTTTTTCTTGCCTTCAGAGGAAACAGAAACTATCCTAAATATTGAGAAATCAACACATTGCCCAAACTCGTTTATTCAGAATTTTGGATTCTACATCACAGTCTTCCTCTTCACTTCCTGTCTTCTGAAATACATCTACTTTCTCATTAATCCCCATCTCCCTCACCTAGACCAAGATGCCATTATTTCTTACCTGAATTAGTCTCTTAACTAATCATGTGAGGTATGATATAGCACGCACACACACACACACACACCCATACACACACCCACTCTCTTCTGTTATTGTAGAGAACAGATATCTCTCCATGGGACTGATTTTGCTCTGGTACTTTTTCTTCACCATATTAATTCTGTTTTTTTTTTTTTTGGTTTTTGTTTTTAATTTTTTTTAACATCTTTATTGGAGTATAATTGCTTTACTATGGTGTGTTAGTTTCTGCTTTATAACAAAGTCAGTCAGTTATACATATACATATATCCCCATATCTCTTCCCTCTTGGGTCTCCCTCCCTCCCACCCTCCCTATCTCACCCCTCTAGGTGGTCACAAAGCACCGAGCTGATCTCCCTGTGCTATGCGGCTGCTTCCCACTAGCTATCTAGTTCACATTTGGTAGTGTATATACACCATATTAACTCTTGAACATTCCTTCAGATATCAATTCAATCATCTCTTCCTCAGGATCCATTCTCTTACTTTCTGGGTTTTGTCAGTTGATCCTATAGTATTACTTTATGGATAATGTATTTCTCCTTCACAGAATATACTACACTTAATGTTGTTAATATATTTATGTGATAATTTGATTAATGCTAGTCTTACCACAGGACTATAAGATGCCTAAATAAAATAACTGATTATTTTAAAAGAATTTCATCTCCATCAATTAGCTCAGATATTTTTGTGTTGATATCAGTTTTTATTCTTCTAAGATGAATACCCAGGAGTGTGATTGGTGAGCCCTAACCTAAGTATTGAGTATACTTGAGTGCAATAGTATTGTATTATGAAGCTTTTTGATATCTTCAGGGATGTGGTGATATACCCTGTTTCATTCCTGATATTAGTAATTTGTTTCTTCTGTCTTTTTTTTTTCATGTGTCAGTCTTGCTAGAGGTTTGTCAATTTTATTGATCCTCTCAAAGAACCAGCTTTGTGTTTCATTAATTTTTCTCTGTAGTATTTATCTCTTTTCAGTTTATTGATTTCTATTCTTATCTTTATTGTTTCCTTTCTCGTACTTTCTTTCGGTTTATTGTGCTCTTCTTTTTCTAGTTTCCTGAGGTATGAGCTTGTATTATTATTTTGATTTTCCCCCTTTTTAAAAATGTATGTATTCAGTGCTATTAATTTCTCTTCCAGTACTGCATTAGCTGCACCTAATACATTTTAATATGATGCATTCTCATTTGTATTTAATTTAATATATTTTTAAATTTCCCTTGACAATTCCTCATTGACAATGTTTTATTAACATTGTGTTGTTTAGTTTCTAGGAGATTTTTCTGTCATCTTTCTGTTATTGATTTCTAGCCCTTTTCCCATTTTGATCAAAGAATACTTTCCACATTATTTTATTTATCTTATTTCTGTTTATATTTGTTTTAAGACAAGAGATTTGGACTGTCTTAACAAATGTTCCTTAGAAACTTGAAAAGAACATGCATTCTGCTATTAGGTAGAGTGTTATAATTGAAAATTAGATACTGTTGGTTGATAATGTTGAGTTTTTCTATTTCTTGATGATTTTTATCTATATACTATGAATTGGCTGATAATTCTACCAACTGTTGAGGAAAATGCTAAGTAATTCTCAAATTATAATCATAGATGTTTATATATTTTTTTCATTTCTAGAAGGTTTGTTTCTGTATATAACAGTTCTGTTGTTTCATGCATATGCATTTAGGATTATTATGTCTTCTCACTGGACTTTTATTATTATGTAATATCCCCCTTTGTGGTAATTCTCTTTGCTCTTAATTTTGATTTTAATGTAGATACTCCTGCTTTTCTTGATTATCACATACATGTTATATCTTTCCATTATTTTACTAAACTTACCTCTCTTATAATATTCGAAATGTGTTTCTTGTAGACAGCTTATAATTGAGACAGGTTCTTTTATGTACTCGTCCAATCTCTTTCATAAAAAGTATATTTAATGTGTTTGCATTCAATATTACTAATGATATTTTAAAATGTTTGTATAGCTGGTATTTTCTGTGTTGTTTTCTGTGTTCTGTTTGTACTCTGTTTTTTGTTTGTTTCTCTGCTTACTTTTTTTCTGCCTCCCTGAGTGTTACTAAACATTTCCAGAATTGCATTTTGAAGTATCGATAGTGTTTTTCAGTATGTATCTTTGTATATCTTTGCTAGTCATTGGTATAGGTATCACGGTCTACTGGTGTTCCGCTTTACCAGTGAAATGTATAAAATGTAACTCACTTTAGGTCCCTTTACCCTCTCCCATTTATAATAATAATTTCTCAAATATTTCCTCTACATATAGTGGAAACTACATTAAACGATATTATAATTTTTGCCTCAAATGCTGAGTATAATTTAGAAAACTCAAGAGAAAATCTATTGTATGTACTCAGGGTTTTACTCTGTTGTAGTTTCTTCCTTCATAGTGCTCCAATATTCCTTCTTCTATTATATAGTTTCTTTTTAGAAAACTTGCTTTAGCCATTCTTTTAGGGTTGTTTCTGGCAACAAACCTCAATTACCCTTCGTCTAAGAACTGCTTGATTTCTCTGTTTTTTCAATACCACTAGAAAAAAAAAAGTCATGTCCCCTGTTATCCGTGTTTTCTGATGAGAAATCTGATGTCTATTGACTGACTAGTTTTCTCTTACAGTTTTCAGTAGCTTGATTATGATGTGCCTTAATGAGGTTTTTTTTTTTTTTTTTTTTGGCTTTATCCTGTTGGAATTTCACTCAGTTTCATGAAGATGTAGGTGTATGTTTTTTGCCAAGTTTGAGAAAATTACAGTCTTTATTTCCTCAAATACTTTATAAATTCATGCCTCCCCCCCTTTTTTTTTTCATCCATCTAGGACTCCAGGACATGCATGCTAGATTCTTTTTTGATTTCACATAAGTTCCTGATATCTGTACATATATTTTTTTTTCAGTTTATTTGTTTTCTGCTTTGCAAGTTGGGTAATTTCTATTTCCTAGTCCAATGAGTCTTTCCTTTGTATCTGTATTGTGTTGATGAGCCCAACCATTGTTTTTTTTGTTTGATTTTGTTTTATGTTTGTTTCTTCTCAGCAATAGTATGTCTCACTTCTAAAGTTTCCATTTGCTTCTTTTTTATACTTCTTTGTTTGCTAAGACTTTTTATTTTACATTTGTTTCAAACATGTTCATTGAATCACTTTATTATGGCTGCTGTAATATCTTTGTCAGATAATTCCAGGATCTGTGACATCTTGGTGTTGGCATCTGCAAATTTTCTTTCTATCATCCCAGTTGACATTTTCCTCGATCTTGATATAATGAATGATTTTTACACTGTATCCTGGAAATCTTGCATATTATTTTATGACTGTGGCTTTCAGGTGAATCTTTTGTTTTGGAAGCCTTCTCTTACACTGCCCCAGTAGAAGAATGCAGTAAAATTCTACGTTCACTGCTAAGCCACTACTGATATATCCTGGCTGTGAGAAGGAAGGTCATCCCATTGCTGCTCCCTCTGTGGCTTCCACTAACAACATGGAGGTTGAAGGTTTAGTAACCTCTGGGCAGTGGTGAAAGTTCTAGCTTCCACTCAGGCTCCTCTGACACTATGTGAGACAGTGGGGTAGAGAGGTTTCTTGTTGCTGCTGGTTGGATGTGAAAGGTGTCTTAAATGGTCTCCAGTGACACCGTGTGTGTGTGTGTGTGTGTGTGTGTGTGTGTGTGTGTGTGTGTGTGTTGGGAGGGGTGAGGGGAGTCTCATTACCACTGGGCAGGGAAGGAATTTCCAACTCCCATTTGGACTTGTCTGATACCACACCAGTGAGGTATGCCTCATTACAGCTGGGCAATGGTGGAAGTCTAGGCTCCCTATTTCAGCCTTTGCTGGTAGAGAGGGGGATGTAGCACGTTTTTTCATGATATTTGTTGGGGTCAGGCAGTTATCATCTAAAGATTTTCTGCCTTGATAGATTTCCCCTTTCCTTATCCTTTGACTTGAGAGAGCAGGCTTTTATTTATTTTTATTTTTAATTTATTTTTTCTCTGCTAAATAGTATTTCTGGTTTTCTGGCTTCTTCAGCTCTAAGTCTGGGATATATGAGGCAGATAAGAAGCCTAGGGAAGTAATTGCCCTGATGTTGTTTGGTTGCCAATTTTCCAAGCCAGAATTTTTTTTTTTCTTTTCAACTTACAGAGTGTTTTTGTTCTTATATGATAGTGTGTGTGTGTATATACACAAACACACACACACTATATATATAAAATTCTGTACATTATATATAATATGTGTAGAATTTTTAACTGTACTTAGCAGGAAGAATAGGAAGAAATGTGTCTAATGTCTACTTCCTTGCATGGAACCAGAAACAACAGTTTAGTTTTGATATTCACAGAGTGAATACATCTTATTGGTATTTATTGAGCTTCTTTTATCTATGGGTTCCAGTTTTCATTCAATACGAAAATTTTTCAGATAGTATTTCAAGTATTCTTTTTCTTCCCTCCTCCAGTCTCCTTCTGGGACTCCAAATACACATATGTTAGTGTATTTGATATTGTCTCACAAATCCTGAGGCACCATTTTTTTTTTTTGCAGCTATCGTTTATTGATAGAATAATGATTACATTTTTCTCTTTTGCACATTTTTGTATTATTTGCTGTTTCTCACTTGAATATTTATATATAGAAAATGCATTGGTTGAAATGAACATGTTCTATATACAGAATTTTGAGTAAATAGTATGGAAAATGGGGGAAAAAAAGAGTATGTGGTTTTGTCCAATAGTATATTAAAATATATAAAGGCTTGTTTCTGTCAGATAAATATCAGGCAAACAATAGAGGAGGAAAAACAGCTCAGAAAAAATCCTTTCTATATTTAAATAAATATAATAGTAGAAATTATTGGATAAAAATTGTTGTTCAATTAATTGTGTGAAAGTGATTGATTATTTAGAAAAAATATAAAAATTGGATTTTGCTTCAGAGCTACTTTTGAGATAAATAATGGATAACTATGACTGTGAAAAACTAGAAAAAAACTAAGGAGATTCTTGCAAGATCTTGAAGTATAAAAGGAATTCTTTTTTATTTTGAATGGATATTTTAATTCATATCTCCACCAGAAATTTAACATAATGTCATTTTTTAAAAGGAATTCTTTTAAACATAGAAACAATAGGAGAATTCAACAACTATAATTGGTAATTTTTCCAAATAAAAATTAAATTTTTTCTTATGTGAAAAAATACCAAAATAAAATTTATATTTAAAATAAATATTGAGGTTAGATAATTATAACAAGCAAAACAGGAAAAAATAGAAGTATTTCTATCATATAAGTAGCTCCTAAAAGGTTTAAGTAAAATTTATACATGTAGTATATAATAAATGAATAAATAAGTAAAGCATTTTTTTTTCTCTCTAAAGCAAGTATAAAAATGGCTGTTTGAACTAACAAACGATAAACTCCTTCAAATTGTTTTTAATATTTTTAATGTTCTTTTACTTGGTTGCACCAAATGTACACATATCTCTTTGGGACCCAGTTCAAGAATTTTTATATCGTTTAAACTAGTTATACAACTTTATTCAAGATATATTATAGCATGTTTATTAAGGAAACTAACTCTGCAAGAAAGACTATGGGATATTGTATAACTAATTTTTTTCCATTTTGACATCTATAAAATAGAGATAATACTTTTATCTACCTTATTGGATTGTTTAATATATTACAGTATTGTACTACCAAAAAATCACATGATATTTAACTATTAAATTACATTTTCAAACACTGTATGATATATTTAGCAAATATTTAGTGTAAAACCCTGCATTCATTAGGTTCCAAATGTATGATAAATATATACAAATGAGTTGTATATATTATATACAAATATAATACACAGATACCACACACAAACACAGACACCTGCATGAACTCACAATACATTCTGTACTGTGTGATTAGAGGTCATTTTTAATTTTCTCTTTCATGTCTGCTGTGTTTCTGAGAATTCCAAATATTTCCATTTCCCAAAATATCCCACATGAGCATGTGTTACTTATTGAAGCAGGAAATAATGAAAGCAATCAATAAACTTTCCAAAATTTCTCTTTGTTCTCATCTTTGTTTTCTGTTTGACAATTATGTAGTATGCCAAAACTAAAATTGCCTTGTATTTTTTCATCATGGGGAGTCCATATTTACTTCTGCCATCTGGAAATGTGTATTACCTACACCATAGAGAGTAGCAGATCATAATACAATGAACTACCATATATGACAGAATTCAATTTTGTTCCAAAATGCTGTACAGTAAAAATTTGATTGTATGCAGTATTATACCACCTGCATTGTTACAAAGAGGTATTTCCTTTGGTTTTTCAACAATAAGACTGTTCATTGTTTTTTACTTTGTTTTTTCCCATGGATATTAACACTATAATTCCTATATTCTCTGGTTAATTGAACTGTCATGCACTGAAATTAGTCTGAGATAATTACTCCTCCCACCTCCTATAGAAAGGAGCAATGTCACTACATACAGTAGAAATTGTACTACTTAAAGCAGTGCAATTCAATTCAGATTTGACTTTCTATTTTGTAATTGCACTTTCACCAGAGGAAAAGAAGACATTTTTAGGGATGTTCACATATTATCAAGTATCAAGTTTGGAAAGTTTATTAGGAAAAATTATCATACATTCTTTGTCAAAATGTTCCAGTTGAGATTTGTTTATAATTCAGAAAACTTTAATGTATACTTTCTCTTTTGATTTAAGTATTAAAATATATTTCTTTGTTTTAAGGTGGATAATAAAGTAAAACTCTTTCTTTTCTTACAGTATATATTGAATGATCCCTGCCCTTCAATAGCAGAATTATTTTTCTTCCCTTTTCACTACTTCTTTCTTTTTTTTTTTTAACATCTTTATTGGAGTATAATTGCTTTACAATGGTGTGTTAGTTTCTGCTGTATAACAAAGTGAATCAGCTATATGTATACATATATCCCCATATCCCCTCCCTCTTATGTCTCCCTCCCACCTTCCCTATCCCACCCCTCTAGGGGACACAAAGCACCAAGCTGATCTCCCTGTGCTATATGCAGCTGCTTCCCACTAGCTATCTATTTTACACGTGGTAGTGTATATATGTCAGTGCTACTCTCTCACTTTGTCCCAGCTTACCCTTTCCCCTCCCTGTGTCCTCAAGTCCATTCTCTATGTCTGTGTCTTTATTCCTGTCCTGCCCCTTGGTTCTTCAGAACCATTTTTTTTTTTTTAGATTTCTTAAATATGTGTTAGCATCCAGTATTTCTTTTTCTCTTTCTGACTTACTTCACTCTGTATGACAGTCTCTAGGTCCATCCACCTCACTGCAAATAACTCAATTCCATTTCTTTTTATGGCTAATATTCCATTGTATATGTGTGTCACATTTTCTTTATCCATTCAACTGTCGACGGACACTTAGGTTGCTTCCATGTCCTGGCTATTGTAAATAGAGCTTCAATGAACATTGTGGTACATGACTCTTTGAATTATGGTTTTCTCAGGGTATATGCAAAATATACAAGCAGCGCATGCAACTCAATATCAAAAAAACAAACAACCCAATCCAAAAATGGGCAGAAGACCTAAATAGACATTTCTCTAAAGAAGATATACAGATTGCCAACAAACACATGAAAGGATGCTCAACATCATTAATCATTAGAGAAATGCAAATCAATACTACAATGAGATATCATCTCACACTGGTCAGAATGGCCATCATCAAAAAATCTAGAAACAATAAATGCTGGAGAGGGTGTGGAGAAAAGGGAACCCTCTTGCACTATTGGTGGGAATGTAAATTGATACAGCCACTATGGAGAACAGTATGGAGGTTCCTTAAAAAACTACAAATAGAACTACCATATGACCCAGCAGTCCCACTACTGGGCACTACTTCTTTCTTTTCCGATGTGCACGTGTCAACTTCTTGCCATCTCCACCCTTGCCTTATCATAGGGTATAGATTGACATGCTCAAAACATAACCTAAGTAGACAGAAATGAAAACCTCATAGACCCTGCCTCACAGGTGTAAATAAGGAGAACTTACCCCAGTGCTGACAACAACAACAAAAATTTTAAGTAGAAAACTTAAGACTTGGAAAATATACATTAGATTAGGTGCTGGAGCTTCTGGAAGAGCATAGTTGTTTCCTCTATTTTAGTGTAAGGGCATTACTGGTGCCCTTCTATTAGAAAAGAGGGAATCCATGGGGTGTATCAAACATACACCTGTGTCTTTACATTGTATATATTTTGCATTGATTATTAGCAGTTTTAGGAGTAAACAAAAGTAAAGCAATCTTGAACCCAGACCAAACTCTAGCGATTATATGTCTTCCCAGTAAAATCTATTGGTAATAACTATGGCCATTGCTATTCATAACCAATCTTTTCTTATATTTTGGGTATTTTTTATTTGTTTATCTCACTCTTTTTCCTTCTCTTGATTAGGTCACATTTAGTAGATTTTATAGTGTGGTAGTGTCAAAGATATTTCATAGAGTGATCGTATCTTTTAAATATATTTTAATTATTTGGGCAGGACAGTAAAATCAACAGAAATCAGGCATACATTTCAGCTCTCTGCATCTTCTCAGCCCCATGTCTTTTCTGGAGGATATTTAGCTTAAATCTTCATCACTTTTTGAACAGTGTTTTCTCTATATTTGCTAGACTCATATACAACTGATTTTCAGCCCCAGTGAGAGACCAGGCTCCTTATGCTAAGGAAAGTGTCTAATAATTAACATCAAAGCGAGAATTCTATTCCAAATAGAGAATCAGTAATCAATGATGTGTAATATTTTGTGTCAATGGAAAAGGCACAACTTCTCTTTCAGTTTTCCTCTCTGTACAAAGAATACATTCTTAGCTCTAGCTGATTGTAGACTTTTATAATTTTGAATTATAATTTTAGGGCCATATTCCTTCCTTAACATTCACATGAGAGACAATGAATTATTGTGTAACTCTGAAACCCACATAATTACATTATTTGACTGATTTCCAATAAGGTTGACCTTGTAGATAGAACAAATAAGAGATTTCTTTAGAGCCACTGTGTTGATCTATGCATGAAGTCTAGAGATAAAGACAAACATATGTGGCCAGTTGATTTTTGACCAAGGTGCCAAGGAAACTCAACGGGAGAAGTATAGTCTTTTAGACAAATGTTTCTAGAATAATTGAACAGTTTTATGGGGAAAAAAATGACTCAAACCTTCATGCATACTTTGCAACAGAAACTGAATCTTATTCAAAATAAATGGATGATAGACCTGAATATACAACTTAAATCTATAAAATATCTATAAAATATAGGAGATCCATTGCAACTTTGGGTTATGTAACAATAACTCAGGATATAAAAATTATTATAAACATTTTGATAAATTCAACTTTGTAAATATCAAAAACTACGTTCTTTGAAAGAGAATGTTAACAAATTGAAAATACTAGTCACAGCTTGGAAGAAAATATGAACAAAACACAAAGCTGATATGAATTCTTACAAGTCAATATTAAGACAGCACCCAATAAAACTGGACAGCTTCACTAAAAAAGGTGTTTGGGAGAAACATGACGATAAGAAAAGATTGTTTAACATAATTAGTCATTAGGGGAAATCAGTTTAAAACCACATTGAGATACCACTACATAACCTAGTAGAATGTCCAAAATTTTGAAACCAAAACAACAACCAAAAAAAAAAAAAAAAAAAAGACAAAAGTGCTGGTAAGAAAAGTAGAGCAGCGCTTCCCTGGTGGCGCAGTGGTTGAGATTCCGCTTGCCGATGCAGGATACACGGGTTCGTGCCCCGGTCCGGGAAGATCCCACGTGCCACGGAGTGGCTGGGCCCGTGAGCCATGACCACTGAGCCTGTGCGTCTGGAGCCTGTGCTCTGCAACGAGAGAGGCCACAACAGTGAGAGACCCACGTACCACCCCCAAACAAAGCAAACAAAACAAAAAAACATGGCAAAGTGTCTGAAACTCAAACTTCTGAAATCTCCTTTCCACATATTTTAGTATGTTCCTCCCCTAGACATCTCTATATCAAGGGCTCTCAACTCCACCGAGTCCAGCCGCCAAGGCAAAACTCTGGAGACATGTTTGACTTTTATCTCTCCAGATTCAAACTATTTGAAGGCATTAGCTCTATCTCAGAAATATATCCAGTATCTATTTTGTTTGCTCCATTTCCTCCATAACAATCCTAGTCCACACCACGATTATCTTTCAACCGATTATAGCAATTGCCTCTTATTTTAAGTGGTGGCCATAAAATGTCTTTTAAGGAAATCAGAGCATGACCTATTTTTATTCATTAATTAAATTATTATTTATTCAAATTGCATCAATGGTTTCTTTCCTTACTCGGAATAAATTCTAAATACAGAATAAAAGCTGGCCCTTGGTTATGGCTTTGACTTCTTTTGCTCTCTCAATTACTTAATTCCATGATAATTTAGTGTATATGATTGTTGTGCTACATTAGTAAAATTGCTTATGTGACAGTTATTATACGATATGTTATCAAGCACATACATGATAGAATGTTGTGCTAGGTATTAAAATCAGAAAATATGACTAAATAAATGAATGTGATTTTTGACCATGCATATGGCATACTCAGATGTCCCTCTGGTAACATATATAAATTAGAATATTGAAGAAAAAAGATTTAAAGAAACATATGAGAAATGTTTTTGTTGTTTATTTATTTTCTCATTAAAACTTGTTTTAATGTACCTCAAAATTCTGTGGAAGATTTTTGATCAGGTTGTTTCCATTAAAAAGTACTGATTTTAAAAATGAACACAAAGCATCACATGTTTAATATAAACACTCTGATGAGTTTGCCATATGCATATAAACATCATACCATAACCAAAAGCAAGGTAATAAACATATCCATAACCTCCAAATATTTCTGTCCCTTTGCATTTTTTTGGGTAATAAGAACATTTAACATGAGATCTACTCTCTTAATAAATGTTTAAATGTACAGTATCATGCTGTTAACTATAGGCGCTACCTTCTACAGCAGATCTCTAGAACTTATTCCTCTTGTATAGCTTTAACTTTTTACCCATTGAATAACTTTTAATTTTCTCCTCCCTGCAGCCATGGAAAACACCATTCTATTTTCTGCTTCTGTAAGTTTGACTATCTAATACCTCATATAGGTGGAATCATGCAGTATTTGTTCTCTGTGACTGACATTTTCATTTAGCACAATGTCTTCCAGGTTCATCCACGCTACTGAATGCGTTCAGTACATTTAGCTCATTTTTCCTTGGTCATTTTCTGGTAACAAAACACAAACTTTAATGGATTGTAAGTCAAACTAAGGATGATCATTGTTGTGTTGTGAGATGCTCAAATGTAAAAGCATGGATTATACACTATCTTTCAAACTTATACTCACAATCAAGATTTTTGGCAAAAATTAACGGGGAAAAAAACCTCATCTATTTTTAAGATGAACTGTGTCCTCAGTACTGACAGTATGATTAATGAGAAATGCTGTACTTTATCTCATTGCCTAATTTTTAGAGAAAAATAACCTAGTTTAGGTATGGCTTTTGGTTTAAGATTTGAATGTTAAGCACACTCTCAGGCGGATTGTCTTTGATTGTCAAAAAGAAATTTAGTTTTTCTTTTTAAATTTTTATTTATTATTTATTTTTGGCTTGGTTGGGTCTTTGTTGCTGTGTGTGAGCTTTCTCTAGTTGTGGCGAGCGGGGGCTACTCTTCATTGCAGTGCGTGGGCTTCTCATTGTGGTGGCTTCTCTTGTGGAGCATGGGCTCTAGGCACGCGGGCTTCAATAGTCTTGGCACCCGGGCTCGGTAGTTGTGGTTCATGGGCTCTAGAGTGCAGGCTCAGTAGTTGTGGCACCATGGGCTTAGCTGCTCCACGGTGTGTGGGATCTTCCCAGACCAGGGCTCAAACCCGTATCCTCTCCATTGGCAGGTGAATTCTTAACCACAGTGCCACGAGGGAAGCCTGGAAATTTTGTTGGATTTATGAGTTTAAGGTAGAAGTTTACCTGGTTGGAATAACTGAGAAGTGACTGCTTCGTACTTTAAAAAATTACATCTTTCAGGAGGTCCTCTCTGTTATAGGTGAAGACTATATTTTAAGCTTTGAATACAGTGAACTAGAAACTTTAGAAGGAAACACTTTTATCACTTTTCTATGTGATATACTTCACGATTTATAGCAAACCCCAGTTACTGATGTTGCAAATTGGTTCTAAAAGTGTCTCTTCACTGTTTCAAATTGATGAAGCACTCAAGCCCCAGGTTCTTGAAAATTATTTGAAGGAAAACTCAGCTCTCATTTATTCTGTCTCAAGACGAATTAAAGCAATGTTTCCTTTATGTCATGATTAAGAATCCTATTTATAGGCATGTCCTATTATATCTTTGTGGAAACACCTAATAGGAGAATTTTAGGAATTCCTTTGATTTAGTTTTCAAGGGTCAGTTCTACAAAAGTACTTTGGAAAATTATAGTGTATGTCTCTTTGCTTACTCCAGAGGAAGTGAGTAGATTATATGGATCATTATATATCTTTATTTCCATCTAAATCCAGTGATGGAGCTCATTTCTCCATTTCCAGCTCTGAAGACAAATCATTTTACAAAGCTTGAAATGTAAATGCCTAGGGTCTCACCAGTTGTGCCTTATTCTTCATTTTATTGTATTGGCCAGCTAGTGGCAAGAAACTAGATGTTACCAAATCACGTCTGGCTGCTTGTCGCTCGAAAAATCAGTACTCGAGAAAGAGACAAATGTTGGTAGAAGGGAAAGGTACTGTTAATAAGAATGCTGGCAATCTGGGGAGATGGTGGACTCAGTGTCCCCAAAAACTACCTCCAAAGATACTGCTCAGCCATGAAAATTTTAAAGGGAAGAGGGGAAGTAATCTTAGTTAATCATTGAGATGTGGGTCAGAGTCCCCCACTGCATGAAGGCTCCTCGACTTCTTGTGATCTTCCTCTAGGTGTTACCTTGTTCACACAGTTTGGCCACACAGTTTATTGCGAGATTACTGAAGGGGAAGCTAGGGAATGGATCTTGTCATCTGTTAATTACTTATTCTTCATTTCTACTTCTTTGATCTACAGAAAGAACTGACAAGTTAGGCAAGGTATTGTGTGATTACAAGATTTTAAAGGTGTGCTAGAGCCGGAGATGAGTAGAGCATGGGGGTGCCTGGTTTAAGGTTAGTGACAAGACAAAAGGGTGCCTCCTACTGAGAGCTCTTCCCTGCAAAAAGCTTTTTCCTGCCAAAAGCTGTTTACATAGACACACATGAAGATTGACCTCAAATGACCAAAATAAACAAATAGTAAGAATGAAATACATTAAAACTTGTAATATAAACATTTCTTACTTTAGCTAAATTTTCCTGGAAATATGTAATTTATTTGAAATTTTAAATCACATAAATGAGAAGTTTATCATTTGGAAAATATCATGGTTTATTTATATAACCATGCCATGTTTTAAAAATACAGAACACCACTCATTTAATTTTTTAAAAGAGAAGACTCAGTCACAAGGTTCATATTAATAATGAGTTTTGTCTTCATATTGAGAGGACAATCTAAGAAATTTCTGTCTAAATTTGTATTTCATCTCCCCTTTCTTGGCTCAGTATTTGCTACTTGTCTTCACTCTAATTATCCACTCTCCTTTCCTTTTTGATTTCTCTGCAATTCCATTTTTCTTTAATTTCCTCTTCTAGTCACCTAACATTTTCTATTATCCTTCACATTCATTTAGTGGTCCTTTAATCACCATTCATTATATAAGCCTGTCAGGAAGTTGAGGAAACTAGTAATTTTTACAACCTAAAAAAGCTTTTGGATTTACTGAATTACATCCGAGTTAAATTTTCTCTTGTTACGTGAATGAATATAACTCATCTCCCTTGGTGAAAGTACTACTATCAAAAAGAAATTAATTTTACCTAGGTGCAAGCTAATGTTTTGAAAATGAATTACTTCCTTATATTGTGAAATGTGGAATATGAAAATAAAATATAATATATGAATAGGGGATATATATTTATGCATATTTGGAAATGGTAATTATTTTATATACACATTTTTGTGAGTGTATAAACAAAATATTCATAACAATGTAGGATCTCTTTACACATAATATCCAAATATATATATATATATATATATTTTTTTTTTTTTTTTTTTTTTTTTTGCGGTACGCGGGCCTCCCACCGCTGTGGCCTCTGCCGCCGTGGAGCACAGGCTCCGGACGCGCAGGCCCAGCGGCCATGGCCCACGGGCCCAGCCGCTCCGCGGCATGTGGGATCTTCCCAGACCGGGGTACGAACCCGTGTCCCCTGCATCGGCAGGCGGACCCCCAACCACTGTGCCACCAGGGAAGCCCCCCAAATATATTTTTTTAGTATGTTCATTATTAATTTACTACCTCTATATTGTCGTTTGTCTAGAAAGATGAGAAATCTTTTTGAATAACTGATGGACAAATGGAATTCCTCAAAAGAAATAACTGAATTATTTTCATTGAGAATGGGAGCACGATTATTAGATCATTTTGATGTCTAATTCAACATATAGCTTTATTTACAAACTAAGGAGTAAATTTAAGTTATAAAGAGCTATAAATACAAATCACATTTATAAAGTATGAAGCATTATAAAATATGTTAATTCTTTGCCAAATATGTACCTCAGAATCAACTGAAGGCTTAAAATGATCATCTCGCCTCTCAACTAAATTTAATTCCATTTGAGTCTGTCCCAGTTAGGTTTCAAGCATTGTGTTTTATAAGACTTTACCAGGGAATTTGTTGAATTTTACTAGCCAGTTACCATTGACTTTAAGAAAAACAGGAGCTCACACATGGAACAGCAAGCTTTTTGTTTCTACTCCCACATACCTTGGGATCTCTTCTGTAAAAGAAATCAATTGATACCTGCTATTTCTAATATGGCTATTATTATGAAAAAATACAATATTGGACATGAATAAAACTATATATGGGCTGGGGAAATACTATATAAATTTAGACTTTACTATTTTAAAAAATTCAAGGAATGGATATTGTTTTCAATATTTTTTATTGTCAATATTATAAAGGCAGATCCCAAATGAACATTATGATATTTTATCTACAGGAGACACAAATTCTTTAGCTGACAAAGCATGAGCAATGATTGATTCAGAATTTAGTATGGCTCTAACCACCTGGCATGGCTTTTTTAATGCAATACAGGTGAATCACCAATCCCAAATATAAGGTTAATACTTGTATTCAGAAGCAGTAAATCAGTAAGCATCACATTTTTTTATATTCTTAAGTTCAAATTGAAATTACATGTAAAAAGATACTCCTGCAAATAATTTCTGACATTCTTATTACTTGAAGACGATGCATGAATATAAAGGAAATAAGAATCCTACTAAGAAAAGAATGTCATATATTCTGCACCTGTCAACACGTTTAACTGTTATAGTGTGCAAAGCTAAGAAACTAACTAGTTTTAAAAGCTTCAGAAATTATTCGAAGCTCAACTCAGATGATCACCCTAAGAGTTTTCCCCATCACATATTTTGACGCTTCTCTTTGTAGTACTTTTCCTTTTCTGACTTGTGAGAATATGCATTTTGGCCCACTTCTCACTTAGACTGCGTGGATTTACTAATCCGATCAAAGTTCATATCTTTTTGTTGTCATGTGGGAACTTACATTAGCCTGATCAGTGACCATTAGCTCCTGGCAGAGAATTAATGGCCCAAAGTTCAGCTCTGAACACAGATATGATGGCTAGGTCTAAGATACTGTGGCCTCGTATCACACACATTTTGCCAAGTGTAGTCACTTTGATGGATTAAGTGTCAGTAAAAGCATAATTTAAAATATTAAATATTATGTGTTTTATGGCTGATACAGTTCAAAATATATAATTTTTCCAATTAATAAATTTAAAATTTGATCTCTATCAGAACACAAATATGTATTGGATATATAATAAGATACACTTTTTTTTCATAATTCTAACACTTCTTTCAATTGCACAATGCTTACCAAGTACATCTAACATTGAAAATAGAAAAATACAGTGATAAGATTTTTGAAAAATTTATAAAGTTGCATGTAAAATTATATGGATAAAGACCCCTCAGGAGCTTAAAAGAACCACTTTTATCATATATATTTATTAAAACACTCAATAATTAAGACATTTTGTTAAAACTCACAAACACTTTGTAAATGTTAAACCTGCCCCTCTGCTTAATTAAATCTTTTTTAGCTAATTTGTCCAGTATAGTTTAGTAATTTACATATGAGTCCTTTGCTCACACATAATTTTTCATATTGAGGGCATTTATGAGTAAATATAAAAAGGCAAAATAAAGATATATATGTATATTCTTCACAATATGTTCTCAATAATGAAAAGTTCTAAAAACAATTTAGAAATATAAAATTTACTTTTATAGGTATAATTTCTGCTAGTTTATAGTTATCTATGTTAATTACTAAATATATGGCATGGACTTTTGAAAATAAATAAGAAGAGACATCCTCTCTAATACTGTTTAATAGTCTATAAATGTGGGTAAATTGTCTTTGATTTTACTGAAAAGTGAGAAGATGGGAAGAAAATACACAAGAAGAAACATTTATGTAGAAATATATATCTATATGTCTATACATCGATATCTTTATCTCCTTAAATCTGTATCAATTTATCTATCTATCTAAATTTGTATTTGAGTTTTGGTTCTGTTATTATTTTTGTGACCTGCAGCAAATTTTCAGGCTTCTGAAAGTTGCAAGATCTTTCAATGGTCTATAAGAACATCTTAGTAGCATAATAATGGAGATTAAATGAATAATTTATAAATTTCACAGAAAAAATGCTGTGTGTTTAGCTCTATAATGTGTACATTTATATAAGTATGATTATATTATATAAATTTTTTAATGAATATATATATTATGTATACAATATACTAACTTTCATAAATTTGATGGCAGATATATCAAATTTCCCATAATACCTGAAATCATATTTACCTTCATGTAGAAGAAAAGAGCTTTGTGTATACTCAGGAAGTTGTAAAGAAAAGGAGATATGTTTTCAAGATAAACAGTTACAAGCAGGGAAAGAATGAAAGAAGAATGTATTTAGAGAGTAAAATATATCTAGGGAAATTTGTCTTTTTCTGTTGTTTCTATCATACATTTTTCTAGTTATTTTAGGAAAAGTAATCATAAGTATTAATTAAACTATATTCATGTTTTCTTTGGGTATTTATTTTACAAATTTTTTTCTTCTCACAGTCCATGTTCCTTATTTCTCCTATTTCTTACCTGGTACTGGGCTCACTTTTTCCCTTTCTCTGCCTTTTAAAATGTAATTTATTGATCTTGAGGACAAAATTGTTTCTGTAGCAGTATACCTCCAGTTTATAATGAAAATCAATTTGAAAAAATGACACACTATCTTAAAATTTCCTCTAGAGCTTTTAAAAGAATATTTCTACTAATATTTTCAAGATATTAAAAGGTTTTGTTATTAAGACACTTATCAGAAATTCAGTATAAAATATTTAATCACTCTATAGTATTTTGTCAACTGCTGAAAAAACAATCTAATGCATAGGGGTCTGGAAAAAGTAATCATATTGAACTTTATTTACATACTGATATAACCTACTGTACTAGTTTGCTAGGGCTGCCAAAACAAAATACCACAGACTGTATGGCTTAAACGACAGAAATGTATTTGCTAACAATTCTGGAGGCTAGAAGTCCAAGTTCAAGTTGACTGCAGATTTGGTTTTGTCTGAGGCCTCTTTCCTTGGCTTGCAGATGGCTGTCTTCTCACTGTGTCCTCACATGTCTGTGTCTAATCTATTCTTCTTATGAGGACACGAGTCATACTGGTTTAGGGCTCAACCATATGACCTCATTTTACCTTATTCACCTCTTTAAAAGCCCTGTTTCCCAAATACAGTCACAGTCTAAGGCACAGGGTGTTAGGACTGCAACATATAAAATTTTTTGCGGGGGGTGTACACAGTTCAGCTTGCTCTACATTCATAAATACAAACAGGTATAAACCAGACTTTAGCTAATAAGATTTTAAATACAAATTTTTAAAATTCTGTGTATTATCAGAGAGTAGAAATTATCTTAATGCTAATAATTATCTCTTGAGGACAGCGATTGTGTTTTCTCCCCAAATTTGTCACTGACTTCTTTCATATTTTTTGACATATATGAAGTTTTCAATAAATGATGGTTTGAGTGTATGGCTGATTGGTAGAATACGTAAATGAATAAATGAATGAATCACCCTCTGAGGTGAAAAATGAAAAGTACAGAAATTGTACTAAATTTACAGTGCTATTGCAGTCAATGTACTAATGTGTATATTAATAAATGTACCAGTAAATGGTAGGAATATTCTAATCTTTCTACCAATAAAAACCTGGTTCAAATTTACTTCCTTCAAGAATCTGTCAGTCCTGCTCTGACTATTCTATTCTCACTGCACTAAGTTAGCACTTGTGAACTGAGCTTAAAACACGTTTGCTCACATCTTCTGGCATGCTATGTAAAGAAACTAATGAGGGTTTCCCTGGTGGCGCAGTGGTTGAGAGTCCGCCTGCCGATGTAGGGGACGCGGGTTCTTGCCCCAGTCTGGGAAGATCCCACATGTCGCGGAGCGGCTGGGCCCGTGAGCCACGGCCGCTGAGCCTGCGCGTCCGGAGCCTGTGCTCCGCGACGGGAGAGGCCACAACAGTGAAGAGGCCTGTGTATCGCCAAAAAAAAAAAAGGAAAATACTGAAATCTAGGTGTGGATATGTTTTGTCTGTGCAAATTAATTTGTATGATCACCAAGGCCACAGGCTACACTTTTTATTTCCCCTATATAACACCTAAATAGATTTTCTATACACAGTAGTAATCCAATAAATTTCCTGCTAACTAATGCATCATCCATTCCTGAGCCCCCCGTTGATATTTTTTCTCTTTTGCTGCCTGCAAGTTGAAGTGTACATTTCAATTAGAGCTCCACTTACTGCAAAGACAGATTTGTCACAGAAACCAGAGTGAGCAATTTGTCATGTTGTTTTCATGAAGCCATAAAATAGTATTTCAGACTCAAAGTGATATTTGGGGATTACTATGCCACATCCTGAAATTTATAAAATGAAATATATGTATGCATAACGGATGAGGTGCATTTCAGAAATGAAAATGATTGCCATACACAAAGTTTGTAAATCAATTTGTGAAGCAGTTCAGGATGAAAGGAACTATACAATAAATATAGGCTGTGGAAGGATGCATATTTGTTGTGTAAATACAGTCTTCTCTGCCTTAGAATTTTTTAACCCCTGAACAGTCTCCAAGACAAATTGTAAACGCTTCTTTCTTTGATATAATTTGAACACATTTTTTTGATAGAAAATGATTCTTGACATGGCCCTAATTTCCTGAATTTTACTTCTGGTTTCACCTCACATAACCATGACTTGGCTTAACTACATATCTTGTCTTCAGAGTTTCTTCTTATCAAATACTGGTTCTTATTTACAGACTTTTAATTTAGACCCCCATGGTTTGACCTTACCTCGAAAAGTAGGGTTTGTTTGTTTGTTTTGGCCAAGCCACAAGACTTATGGGATTTTAGTTCCCTGACCAGGGATCAAACCCGGGTCCTCGGCAGTGAGAGCACAGTGTCCTAACCACTGGACCACCAGGGAATTCCCAACAAGTAGTTTTTATTTTCCCTGTTTCACACATGAAGAAATTAAATATATATTTATGTAATATATTTATACACATATATGTATATATAATATATACATATGTACATACATAGGTATATATAAAAACCTAAAAATTAAAGTAACTTATGTTTAGAATTTTCTGTTTATATTTAAAAGTACAAAACTTACTGAGCAATGATTTCTCCAAAAATTGTCTGTGAAATGTATTTGTAAAGAAGAAATGAGTGATATAAGGTATAGTGTTTCAAATAGTGCAAATATGTATTTATTTATAAACAGGCTTACTTGGTAAAATGTTCCATTAGTGTGTTTAGAGATTACCAACAAAATATGTCGAAGATAGTGTGAGGTACAATTATGATATCCTGGCAAATATACCTATTTATATTTTGCCAATGATAATGACCAATATTCACAAAAGTAAAAATGAAAATGCATCAAACATGCATATACACACTGATTTCATAACCCATTTTTAATTTTTTGCTGTAATTTTCTCTGAATCATTTATAGATCAAAAGGATATTCATCATAAAATATCTGAGCATGAACCACCAGAAAATAACAACAGATTGCCAAACAACACTTAACAATTTAAAAATAATTCCCAAACATTATTCAGTGCCCAGTGAATATTCGAATGTCCTCAATTATTCACAAAATATACCTTTTTTTTTTACCTTTTTTTATTCCCATGCAGGCTAGAATCAAAGACCACAGTTTACACTTGATTATCTATTAGCTTTACACAAAATTCAATTCATATTTATGTTAAAAACTCCCAGCAAAGTAGTAATAGAAGGAAACTTCCTCAATCTCATAAAGTGTATCTACAAAATAGCTACAGCTAACATCATACTTATTATAAGAAACTAAATATTTTCCACCTAAGATCTAATAAGACAGAGATGTTCTCTCTTACCATTCCTATGCAACATTGTAATGGAAAACCCAGCTGGTACAATAAATCATAAATAAAGAAGTGGGATACAAATTGGAAAGGAATAAATAAAACTGTCCTTATTTGAAAATGATGTGATTGTCCATATAGAAAATGCCAAAGAATTTACAAACAACAAACTCCTGGAACACATAAAATGAGCTTAACTAAGTCATGGGATAAAAGGTCAATGTAGGACATTCAATTTTGTTCATATACACTATTAATAAACAATTAGAATTTGAAAGTTAAATGAATACAAAAGCACCAGAAAAATGAAAGAAGTTGTTTATAAATCTGCCTCCTAAAGTAAAGGAAATAAAAACAAAAATAAACAAATGGGACCTAATTAAGCTTAAAAGCTTTTGCACAGCAAAGGAAATCATTGACAAAACAAAAAGACAACCTACTAACTGGGAGAAAATATTTGTAAATGATATGACTGATAAGGGATGAATATCCAATATATATAAACAGCTCATACAACTCAATATCAAAAAAAAATTAACTTCTACATACATTGTAAGACCACAAATTAATATTATAATTTTTGCATTGAACAGTAATATGTATTTTAAATAAATTAGAGGAAAAATAGTATTTTATATTTATCTACACATTTGTCATTCCGATATTTATTTGCTTTTGGAAATCTGAGTATCTTTTGGTATTATTTTCCTTTAGCATGAAGAACCTTCCTTGGCATATTTTTTAATGTTAAGTTTGGTGTTGACAAATTGACCTCATTTCTCTTATCTGGAAGTGTATTTATTATATTTTCATTGTGAGGGATATTCACTCTGGGTATATGGAAATATAATTACAAATTGACAATTTTTGGTTTTGGTTTTGGGTTTGGGGTTTTGGTTTTTTCACTTTAAATATTGTACCAATATATTCTGTATTCCAGGGTTTCTGATGAGTAATCCCTGGCCTAAGACTTTCTTTTCTCCCAGTATTTAGTGATTGTTTTGTTTCTGGCTGCCTTCAGAGTTTTCTTGTTATTTTTGGTCTTCAGCAGTTTGGCTATGATGTGCTTACATGTGATTTTCTCCGTGGTTATTATGTTTGGATTTCATCGAGCTTCTGTTACTTGTAAATTTATATATGTCATATAATTTTGATATTATTATATATACCTGATGCAATGTTCATGTTTTTAACTTTTTAAAAATTTCTCTCCTTTCTATTGATCTCTCTTTAAATTTAATATATTTTTCCTCTCTTAACTAAATTATGTTACTAAGCCCATCTAACACTTTTTATTTTTTAAATTTTAGGTGCTGTTTATTTTCAGTTTAATTTGTTCTTTTCATACTTTCTTTTTCTGTGATGAGGGTTTTTTTTTTTTTTGTATATTTTAAAGTTATTGTCTTGTGTTTCCAACATCTAGATTATCTCAGGATTAGTCATGTTAATTGGTATTTTTCTCCTTCTTGAGTATTGGTCAAATATCCTAGTTCTTTGTACATCAGATAATTTTGGATTTCTTCTTGGATATTGTGAACATTATTTTGTGAGTACTCTGGGTTCTGTTGTATTCTTCTAAAGAGTGTATATGCTTTATTTTAGCAAACAATTAGCTTGGTTTTGTTCAAACTAGAAACTTTCATACCTTCAGTGGTTACAGCACAGATCTTCATTTAGTTGGCTTCCTGATGCCCAAGGTATATGTGGTTCAGGGGTCATCTCAAGACTTGGTCAAAGTTTATACACCAGATGTGGGGCTGCCCTTTCTCTGTATTTCTCCTTTCTGGAATTGCCCCTCACTGTTCTGTGACCCATGTGCTTTGGATTCCTTTCCTTAGACTTTCCAGTGAGAAAGACCTTCCTATCAGTGATTTACTTTCCCTCACTGTGAATACAGACGCTCTATAGAGAAAGCCGCCAAAATGAGAAACTTAAACTATCTCGGGCAGTTTTTGCAAGTTTCAAACCCCTTTCAAATCTCCCTGTTTTTAATTAACTCGCCAAGGTTTTCCAATTTAAAAAAAAAAGTATATTTTCTGTTTTCCATAGTTATTTTCTGTCTCTTGGTGGGTCAGGTTTTTAGAAGATTATTCCTTCCTATCCAAATTGCCACTCAAACAATAATGTCTCAAATCACACAGCTATCAAAGAACTCTTAATCATCACTTTGTAATAACAGTTTTCAAACTCCAGCAGTTTTTTGAAACCATTAACAATATGATTATTGCCAAGAAAAAAGGATGTTTAATAAGCTCATCAGCTTTGGGAAAAACCTAGGGAGAGAACAATGAACAAGATAATATCTCCTATGTATTGTGTATTTAACAACCAATATGTCTATCTTACACTTAGAAACTCAGAACTTTTCCCTGAAATTTACCATCGTGTAAAAAATATGTCTTCTGTGGCCAGTTATTGAAGTTAGTTAAAACAATCAATAATTTTAATTAATTTTGAATGGTAGCTCATATCAAGATTACTTTCTACAAACTATTTAGCCTTAACTTTCAATCTAGTTCAGAAATGCCTGGAAATAAGAAAGAATTTTTACATATTGAAATACTACCAGATGCACTGACTTTCAACATGTACTCAGCACACATATGATGACTGCCCACCAAGTATAAGACAGTATGCTCATCATCAGGGTTATGGTGGTGAATGAGGCTGGCAAGATTTCTCTCCTCTTAATATATGCAGTATACTCCAGGATACAGATTATTATAAAATACACACTAATTCAATGATTATATTGCTGTGGAAAATAATGCAAAATTCTCCATGTGTACATGTGTCAAAAGTTTAGAGCTCTGACCAAGTAGGAAGGAAGTAGTCACGAAATATCAGCAGTGAAGACACCCCTATAGTAAAACTGGATGTTAGCTGGCAAGGATAGATAAAGTTGGGTTTGAGGACATGGGAAGCCAGTAACGGATCAAGTAAAATTGGGGAAGCAAAAATCATAAAGACACTGGGAGGTCATGGTACCAATTCAGATTTTTCCTTAATAAAATTGAAAATTCATCTATAGATTTTATGCCTGTTTAAATGTGCATTTTCATAAGATCTTACTTGTTGAAGAATGTATTGGAAAGAGGAAGGATAGATACAGGAAAAAAAAACTGTTGCTATTTCAGGAGAAACTAGGGTGTTTCTACTAAAGGTAAAGGAAAATGGACAGTTTCATGAGATATTTGTAAGGTGAAATTTATAATATTTTGGCAGTCATTAGTTATTTGGGGGGAGGGGAAAAAAGACACCAAGATGGATTCCTTTGTACAACTGGATTTTACAACTTTGAATGTTGATGCTCCATACTAAAATAAGGTATGTTGCAGTAAGACCATGTCCAGGTTCAACATGTACCCTTTGAATTTAAGGTGTCTGCATATCATTTGTGAGATTTGAGTCATCAAGGTGTATATGTTGGGAGAATGGAGGCCTAGTACCATCAGGGTATGGATAAATGATTATTAAACTCATGAGTGTTTATGAGGGAAAGAGAATTCTAGGGAAGGAATTGAAAGTGACTGACCAAAGACTTGTTATTGAGGTAAAGAAAAGAATTTTTTGAGAGAGATTAGTTGATCACAAGCATCAAATTCTATTGAGAGTCCACTAAACTAAGGTCTGTAAAGTGTCACGTCCATTAAAAAATAAGGGAACTTGTGCTCAAAGACATAATTTTAAGTTCAGAATTCATCCCGGGTCTTGTGAAAAGGCTGACTGTGTTTACTGTCTGCTTTCTTCTCTTTTATAACTAATCGCTATTATTGACACCACAGTATGTTTCTAGGTTAGGGATAAATCGAAAAAGTGACAAGTATCATCAAAATTATTTTATTATCTCAAATATTTTTCTCATTAATCAAGACTCTAAACCACTGTAACAACCATTCCCTAAATCGCAGCCCAACAACAACAAAACTAGAAAGGCAAAGAATGAAAACAGGAGATTTTGAATCCTAGTTCCCACTTTTATTCTTACCAAATATGCATATGATTATTTTAAGCACAAAATTAATGTGATGATGCAAAGAGGAAGAGGTATGTGAGATGACTATGAATATCTAAAGAGAGTCATTACTTCTATCTCAGGTGATTATGGAAATATCAAGAACAAGGTAGAATTTAAAATAGCTCATGAAAAATTAGTAAGAATTCTATAATTAAAAATGGAAGTGAGGAAAATCCCCACCAAGAAAGGAAACAAAAACTAGAACTGCAATGAAAAATGGAGGAAAATATGAATTTTGGTACAGTAAATATTCCATTTTGAGTGTAACCTGTTTCAGAAGAAGTATGATATGAATTTTGGTACAGTAAATATTCCATTTTCATTGTAACCTGTTTCAGAAGAAGTATGAGAAAAAAATAAAGAATATGGTTATGCCTGAGTATGGGAGACCATGCATGCTCAGCTCAAATGAGGTGGCTATTGTACCAAGTTGTGATTGGTCTGGAAAACACGTATTTCAGGTGCCCAGTGAGGGAATAAGACATCCACAAGAATTTGGGAGGAGCTGTGAGAGAAATTTGCGAAGGGGTGGGTTGAGTCCCATAGAAACAATCACTAAACATTCCAGACTCAAACATCAGTGCAGGTGGAAAAGCTAGAGAGTATAGGCAAGTCTGAACACATGGAGCCACCTGGTAAGCAAACTGGGACAGCAATTTAGAATCTGCAGAGCTTTTGTGAAATTTGCCTTGACTGTGACAGAAATTCATAGGGCAGTGAATGGGGACCACCATGTCTGAGTAAGCAGCTGTGTGTGACTACCAAGACGGGTCAAGAATTACCACTTCTTCCTCAAATTGCAGGTGTGCTTCTCACATTGGCAAGCCACAGGGGAATAAGATTTCAGAAAACAGATATACCAATCTTCTACAGGAGTGCTAGTGCCAAGTTGACAAAAATCAGGAAGCATTAGCATGTGTGTGGTTTTCAATCCTCACTCAAACCCATCATGTTATGAATGAGACACTTGGAAGTTATATACAGACAAGTGCAATGAATAAGCAAACTTTAGGGCAGGTAATGTGGCAACACATTTTTACCCTTATTTGAAATGTGGAGAACATAGAATAAGAAACAATTTTCACTTTTAAAAAATGCAAAAAGTGAAATGGGGGTAAAATAAGGAAACTGGAACAGAGTATTCAAAGGCCATTACTAGGAAGCATTGGAAATGTATATTGCACATACTTTTATTTTTTTTTCACACACAGTTTCTTATCAGATGTTTTATTTTGTGTCAGGTTTATAAGAATACACACACACACACACACACACACACACATATACACACAGTAATCTGAACCAATATGACAGTATTTCTGAGTGTATTTGGGACATAACATTGTGCACAGTCATCAATACAGTTTAACAAATATTTACAGCTCAGTTTTTCCAGGCTAATGGAAAAATTGAACTCTCCAGCACTCTTCAGAGTTTGTGGTAACCATGGGAATTATTTTAGTCAACATCATGTAAACAAAAATGTGCTCCTTACATGCTGAAACTTGAAGGACCAGAGTGCCTTTTACCATATTTTCTGCCCACAGCTGTGGTGATGCAGGAAATCTGTCACACTGATTAGCAGAGGCCCTCTGTTAACCCACATAGGACATACAACGTAAGCAAGAGAGAAACTTCTCTTTTGCTATTTACCGAGATTGAGCAGTTGTTTGAGTCTACAGTAAAAGTTAGCCCATCCTAACTAATACATTGATGTTCAAAGAACTGCCGTTGGAACAAGGTCACCATAATTTTAAGTCCTTTCTCTATACATTTTCATGTGTGTAACTATAGGAAATTATGTATATTCTCTTAGTCTCAGTTTCCTAAGAATTGTTCTTATGATAATACACATAATATAACCTAATATACACAAAACAGTATAGAAGACATTCAATAAAATGTATCTATTATTAGTAGAATTGGTCTACAGTATAGAATTAGACTCATTCATTCCATAAAATTGACTGGTGTGTGGAATCAAAAGATCATGTAAGGAGTGTAAACATATATTGCACTTCTATGAACAGTGATATATCTTTAGAAATCTGAAATGGGTCTAAGAAAAAAAGAAAAATATCTGTTGTTTCCCTGAAAATTTGGTTTTCCAAAAACAAAGATTAGCATTCCCGTTATTCATATTCACTTTTCAAGTAAATCATGGAAATTAAATACAACAAAGTAAAATAACTGTTTTCACTACTAGAGTTGCTATCAGTGTACAGGGTGAGCGACACTTCATGAATAACACATTGAATCATTAACATATCAAAGCAGTCTTCCTTTTGCTGTATTTCACCAAATGTCTGAGGTCTTTGATTTGAACTAAATGACATCTGGGCCTGCTGTTACTTCACAAAGGATTAGCTAATGTGGAGAACCTAATCTCTTATCATTTGGGACATTTTGTATTAATTCAGATACTTAGAAAACAAGTCCATAAGTGAATGTCATGCAAGAAATGCTGCAGCTCTAATCTGCTTCTTTCATCCTTAAAACAGTGAGTTTTATTATGACCCACTTTAGATGAGGGATTTTTTTGTCACAAACAATTTCATGGTTAGATACATATTTTATTCAAAATTATATGGAAAATTAAGAAGGAAACACACATTCCATATAGAAAATTCTGCCAGAAAATAACACTGGGACACATCAGCCCAATTCACTAATACCCAGGGATGTATTCATTTGTTCTTTCATTCAGCCAGCATACTGCATCCCAAGAACGGCTAGGAATATGCAGATGACTAGGACATGGGACCACCCTTAGTTATTTCATATTCTCTTAGAAATGCCATCAAGTAAATAAATTATTATAACTTAATATTGCATATGTTCAGTTGAGCCAGATATTGTATGACATGAGTTCTCAGACCAAAGTAGCAGCTTGAGTTGTCTAAAGAAGCTGCACAGATGATTTAACTTGTAAGCTGGATCTTACTTTCAGGCAGAGAAAAAAGAAACGGGAGAGAGGGAGAGAGAGAGAGAGAAACAGAGAGAGAAAGAGAAAAACATATCTGTGGCCAAAGGAGCAGCAAATAAAATGTAAACACATATAAAGAAGAAAATATAAAATATGCTGAAAACTGAAAAATATTTATTTTAATTGAGAAGTTAGGTGCATTTGTTTGACTGAGATTTGAGAAGACAAAAATTCTAGTTTGAAGACCAGGCAAAAAATTATCTTGGATGTCATGCCAAGAATGAACTTTTTGTGTGCAGAGTGAGGAGGGTGGTAATGAGGTAACAGTAAAATGTTTTAGGTGTTAAAAATTAGATTAGATAGGATTTTTAGAAAAATCATCTTGTATGAAAGCTAGCAAGATTATATGTGCCATTATGGAATAACCAATCATTTCTAATGTATCTATAGAAAAAAGCACCAATATTTAAAAACTTCTAATCAATAAATACAAGCATTACTATCTTAAATAATTAATTTTTATCATGTACATATGAATAAGTGTCCATAACAAAGAACTTGGAATTGGTATATCAAAAATTTAACCTTGAGTATTTTCAATGATAAGAATTTTTAAAGAACTTTCCACATTCCTAGAATCTGAAAGGAAAAAAATGATAGAAAATGAGTAAATGACTGTTGATGCTTGAACTCACGTTGAAATTAAATGAAAGTATAATATGAAAAACTAGTAGAGCATAAATACTGGAGCATAAAATTTTGGATAAAATTTTTAATGAACAAAGCTCCATTAGGATTATTAAGAGTTGAAAACATATAATGTTTATATCACTATGCACGTATTTACTTGAATATATATACATTTTTAAAAATTATAAAAAATATAAGAGAAATGTTCTATATCTTAGAATTGTGTTAGCATGGATGTGAAATACAAATCCATTAAGTTATATAATTTAGATTTGAATATTTTGTTTTGTATAAGTCATGTATAAACATGAAAAATATCCATAAAGAAAAAAAAATAAATGCAATGAAACAAAAAAATAAAATAAGAACACTGGAATAAATATGTACAAGAAAAAAGTCTCATCTATTAGCTCTGAAACACTCAAACTTTGTAATCATTGTCTTTTTTTCTTTATTTGCTTATATATGTATCAAATAAATCATGTCTAAATATATTTTTAGTATATAAAAACTGTTACAAAATGTAATAAGAATACTAGAAGTAAAAGAATAAAAGCAGATTAGCAATTAATCTACTACTTGCCCAAAGAAAGAACCAGGAAAAGAATCTAATTAAACAGAGATTGAGTATTTCATATTTGATGGATAAAACTCTGCACCTTGTACAATATATGGAATACAGTTGAATGAAAGAATAAATTAACAAAAGAAAGAGGTTAGAGGAAAAATAGCTTAAAAAATCATGTGACTGAGATTGTACTATGAGAGGGACAAGGGAAAGAATGGTATAGCCCAAGGCCGAAAGTAGAAGAGTAGACAACACTTCTGCACGGAGAGTGTAGTTAAGAATTATACAAGATCTCACAAAGCCAGTGCAGGGTCAAGGGCAGTGGTAGAAGAAGGAGGGAGGGAGGATTGGAGAGAGAGAAGAGGGGGGAGCACTTTATTCAGTAATAAGAGGGCTTCATATAGGTATTTTGACAAGTAGAATATATGATGCTATTCAAACTAAACGAGACTAATTTAATGCAGGTGATTACCACGGCCAATTAGAAGTGGAAATTAAAGAAGGATTATTAGGTATTTTAGGACCATTAGCAATAAGATAAGAAAGTGACATAAACTATCTCCATTTGTTCACATCCTGCACAGCCTATATATGAGATATGTTATAACCTGGCAGATTAAAGGTCTTTTATTTTCAATTTATGTGAGAGAACGTGTAGACGATGATCTGTCTCAAAGCGTATAATTCATTGTAGAATAATAAAAATGAGCATCATTATAATAAGGACAATAAAAATGAATGCTACAGTGTGCAGTTCCTACAGAGCCCAGATGCACACTGACAGCTTCTCCCTTCAGCACACACTATGAGTCTTGCAGTTTAGTGGAACTTAACTAACGAGT
The DNA here is from genome assembly GCF_949752795.1 of Hyperoodon ampullatus. Taxonomy (NCBI): domain Eukaryota; kingdom Metazoa; phylum Chordata; class Mammalia; order Artiodactyla; family Ziphiidae; genus Hyperoodon; species Hyperoodon ampullatus. Next base: position 79,884,984 of record NC_136926.1, read on the forward strand.
GTAGCAAATATATTAGGTAAGTTTCCAATTTCTCAGTTGGACAACTCTGGGAGGCACGATGTAACTTTCTCAGAAGTCTTGTGAAGTTGAACCTCTTTTGCTTACGACGTTTTCTATTGGTTGTTCCTCATTCCTGTTTCAGTCTCCTTACTCCCTCATTCCTGTTTCCTGTGATCTCCTCCTAAATAAAATTCCTGTTCATGATCCTCTTTAAGATTTTTTTGGGGGGAGCCCATGTTAAGACATAAACGTTATTTACTTTTACATGTAGATGACACAGGGTTCAGGTAGGTTAAGTGATTTACCCAAGTTTGCCCAGTTCTATAGTGCCAAAGCCAACATACTCTTAACTAACAGCCTCATCACAACTCTGGATGACAAGGGATGAATCAGATGCAAAAATGGACACCTCTCTTCCTATTTGGCTGCTCACAGTGAGGAATGACTGGTGCCAACATTTTTGTGTCTATTCGAAGGTCTAGGCTACCATAGACAGGAGAATATGCCCTGTGGACAGAGTGGGGGATTGTTTGTAGATGCTCATCTCCAATGGGGTCTCAACAGAAAAAGTTAACAGAGCAAATATTTGAACCCAGATATATTTGACAATAATCTATGTTCTCAACCAATAAGCATCCTCATTTACCTTACTGGAAAGACTATGATTTAATCTGTTCTATAAACTCTGTAAACTCCCACATACTCAACTCTGTAGCCTCTCCTCAATGAACTGCTATCAAAAAGAGAGTTAAATACAATATTTTGCAAAACTGAAATGAAAGACAGACATTTTGGAAAATATATTTATTATTAAACATTCAAGAACCTCAAAAAGTTTTACACAGATCATAGTGCATCTGTTGCTGTCAGGTGATATAAATGCCATTTCTCTTTGACCTCAGTGAGCATGACTTATTTCTGAGTATGTATCTTAGATGTTTCCTAAGACGGTTTCTATAGCAGTTACCATCATGTAAATAAACATTAACAAAATGACATTTTGTAGAATTTATTTCAATACTAAGACCGTATAAGAGAGCCTTTAATCACTTTATGAAATACAGTGCAAGAGAAAGCTTCTGAAACCAACAGTTTCTGTTCATTTAATTACAGTTCTGTTAATTTAATCACCTCAGTAGGGGACGTGTTACTTGGTGGGTGATATTTTATTCACACCATGAGATGCACATTCACAGTACTTGTCTCTATTAACTTAATTAAGAAATTACAATTAGAAATAGAGAAGGTGGTTGAGATTATGTTTAATGAATGAGTGACATCTGCCTAATTCCAATGTGCCCTGATTTTTTCTTTATATAGGAAAAGACATATCTAGTGTGTTCTTTCAAATGAGAAAATTTATATGTTTATTCTTCAAAGCAGCCATTCAGAAATACATCCCTGAAGGCAAATTTGCAATAATATCAGGATGTTAGTCAAACTCTACCCTAAAATGTTCATGCTAAATAATTGCATCAAAGCAGAACAAGGAAAAGTACTTATTTTGATTTTTATGACAACTTTTAGAATAAAAGTAATTTATTTGAGAGTACAGGGGAATTAACTCACACACTTAAAGAGCAAATCATTTTTAATATAGATGTCAAATGCAAGTTATTTAACAGGACAGATATTGCCTACCCCAGCCTGAGCCCTCCACATTCCTTCAGAATCATTCACGTTGTACAGTGCATTAAATTATGTCATAGATAATTGTTTCTTTAAAATTCCCCTTGTTTCACCTTTTTAAATCCTCCTGCCAATGCCTGAAGATCGCTGCTCTTATGGGGTCCATAGTTTTCTCTTTCCAGACTATAATTGGAATCATGCAGTTTGTAGCCTTTCCAGACTGGCTTATTTTACTTAGCAAAGGATATTCAAGATTCATTTATATCTTTTTGCAGCTTGATAGCTGATTATTTATTGCTCAATAATAATTCATCGTACAATAAAAATAACTCCCGGAACAATAAAAATACATTGTACAAATGTACTAGTTTGTTGAGCAATTCTCTGGTTGAAAAACTTCTTGGTTACTTGCTGTTTTTGTTGATTATGAAAAATGTCTGTGAATATTACGTGCAGATATTTGTGTGAACATACATTTAAAAATCAGCTGGGTAAATACCTCGAAGTACAATTGCTAGACCATAGGGTAAAGAGTATTTTCATCTTTGTAAGAAACTGCCAAATTGTCTGCCAAAGTTGCTGTACCATTTTGCATTTCCACTAACAATGAATGAGATTTCTCTTGGTCTGCATTCTCAACAGCATTTGATATTGTCAGGTATTAGGATATTAACCACTCTAATAATTGTGTAGTGGTATCTCGTTGTTTTATTTTGAAATTCTCTCATGGCAAATAATATTGCATATCTTTTACTACACTTGTCATCTATATTATCTTTGGTCCACTTTTAATTTTTTAAAATTTCTTCTTATTAAAATTTCTTATTATTTTTAATTTTTTAAAATTTCTTATTTAAAAGATTTTTGTGTATTTTTGCTGTATGCTCTTATTCAGATATGTATTTTGTAAATTTATTTTCTCAATCTGTGGCTTGCCTTTAATAGTGTTATTTATAGCAGTTTTTAGTTTTAATAAACTTAAAAGTATCAATTCATTTTTCATGACTTGCTCATTTGTTGTTGTATCATCAAACCCAGAATTATACAGATTTTGTCCTGTATTTTCTTCTAGAAGCTTTATTATTTTGCATTTTACAATTAGGTTTTTGATCCATTTTGAATTCTGTGAAAGTGTGTCTAGATTTTTTTTTTCACATATAAACATCCAATTTTTCTACCACCATTTGTTGAAAAGAATATCCAGTATCATCAAATTGCCTTTGATCTTTGGTCAATACTAAGTTGCCGATATTTATATGGGGCTCTTTCTGGGCCTCTATTGTGTTCCACTGAAATATGTGTCTATTCTTTCTCCAATAAAATCCTGTATTGATCACCGTAGTTTTAAAGTAAGTCTTCTTGAAATCAGGCAGTGTAAGTCTCCCAAATTTGTTCTTCTTCTTCAGTTTTGTGTTGGCTAGTCTAGATCTTTTGACTTTCCTTATAAACTGTAGAATCAGTTTGTCAACATCTACAAAATATCTTTCTGGAATTTTAATTGGTGTTACATTAATCTATAGATCAAGTTGGAATTAATTGACTTCTTGACAATGTTGAATCTTAATCCATAAACATGGAAGTTCTCTCCATTTATTTAGATAATTTTAAGTTTTTTAATCAGAATTTCATCTTTTTCCATATATATATATATAGTTTGTATATATCTTGTATATTTATACCTAAATATTTCATTTTTCTTGGTGCTATTGAAAATGGTATTTTTTTAACATTTCAAATTCCATTTGTTCATTGTTTGCATTTAGGAAATTAATTGATGTTTTATATTAAACTTGTTTTGTGCGACCTTGCTATTAGTTCCAGCAGTTTTTTTTGTAATTTTTTTGGAATTTTTCTATATAGACAATCATGTCACCTTTGAATTTTTTGTAAAAGTTTCATGTCTTTCTTTTAGTCTTTCTTTTTCTTGTCTTCTTGCACTAGATAGGACTTTCAGTATGATGTTGACTAAGACTGGTGAGAAGGGCATCCTTTTATTTTTCTCTGTCTTGAGGGAACAGCATTTATTGATACTATCATATGCTCCTTCTACTTTAGCCTGTTAATGTGGTGGATTACATTGGTCAAATTCTAAGTGTCGAACCAGCCTTACATTCCTGGAATAAGTCCCATTCAGTCATAGTATAAAATTTGTTTTATACAGTGTTGGATTTCATGTGTATATTACACCTTTGGATATTATCCCACAAATATTCAGTGTACTGGGTTTTTTTTTTTTTTTCCTTTGCATTTTAGTTTGGAAGATGGTATTGCCTTCTCCTCAAGCTCACTGACTTTTTTCATTAGCCATGGGCAGTACTGGTAAGCTCATCACAGGCATTTTTAATTCTGTTGCAGATTTTTTGATCTCTAACATTTCTTTTTTACTTCTTTACACATCTGTGCTTACATTACTCATTTGCCATTGCATGTAGTCAGCATGCATTAGAATCCTTAACATATCGACCACATTTATTTTAAAGTCCCTGTCTGATAATTCTAACATCTATGCTGTGTCTTAGTCTTGTTCTGATGCTACCTTTTTCTACTTAGACTCTTTTTTTCTTGCCTTTTACCATGCTTTCTAATTTCTGGTTGAAAGGTAGACACGTTGTATCAGGTAATAGAAAATTAATTCGACTCACCGGTAGTTTGAGGTTTTATATTAATCTGGCTAAGTGTACGGTTTTACTAAAATTTTGCCATAGCTGAAGTTGCCATAGGCTTTACATTTTTTTGGTCCCTTGTTTTTATCTCCCTTCTTAACTTTGGGCTTTATTCCTCCTCACACACAGGCTGTGCCTTTCAGCAGTTACCATATTGGAGTCCTGTAAATGAGATTTTAAATTGTGGGGGAGGGGTATGATCTATAAATTTATGATTAAATTCTCAGCCTTGTAATGGGTCTGTGTTTCTGAGCTGTTACCTTCCTTCCTAAGTTTTCCTCCAGTCACATAGCTCCCCTCTTTGAACCCCCTCAGATGAGATAGGCAGGCTGGACTGTGCTGGAGTTGAGGATACATTTCCCACAGCTGGAATAAGGCTTTGGTCCTTTGCTTGGAAAGAAGACTTTCGTTATGGAGAAAGCTCTGGGTATATTCCACAATATCACTCTTCTCTCCCCCTGCCCCTCCAGAGACATAGGGGATTTCTCTCTCTCTTTTTTTTTTTTTTAATTTGTGAGAACCTGGTGGTTCATGGAGGAAAACCCCACAAAAGTGCAGGAGTCCTTCCAAGATTGCAGCCATCAGTAGTTTCTTACTTTCATTTTTATCCACAAAATTGCCATTGAAACATCCTATTAGTTTAGGCCTCCAGTGATTGCTGCCTTAGGTAAGCAGGTCTCGCTGTGATTCTCTGGATCCCTCTGTCTTTCCAGATTTTGTGGTCGTGGTTTATTGTGTGAACTTGGTTCTGTGATGTATCCAAGGAAAGACACTGATTTTCAGTTCGTTCAGTTTTTTCTTCTTGTAAGTATGGATGACAACTTCCAAGCTCTCTGCATTTCACAGCTGCAACCAGTTGCCCACAGTATGTTTGTAAGGATTAAATATTCTCAGTTGGTTCTTATATCAAATTTAAGATAATATCTCTTAAAGTGCATCATTGATTGAATAACAAATCCCTAGACTCAGAATCAGGACAGTTCCTTTCTCACATGAACTCTTTCAAATGTTTAAAAAGAATATTTTCTCCCCAATCCTCCCCCTTTCCCAGATCACAGTTACTATTTCTAAAGTTGTGATGTACATTTCTGCTTGTCTTCTTTAGTTCTATCCAGTTGTAAACTGAACTGGACTGTACCAGTTTGAGGGAGCTGATTGTTAAATTTTTACAAATTTTTTGTGAGCTGGTTGTTAAACAGCCATTATTAACAGTTACATATTATTAATTTAAAATTGAATGAATGTTAAAATGAAATCTAGTAAATACTCAAGGCTCATCATATAATTGTTTTTTTGCATTTTAATGTTATTTGTGCTCTTGAGATTATTTACATTTTGTGAGTCTGTTTGGTAGAATACTATTAAATGATATGCTAATGTACATTTCTTCTCAACATTGCATTCAGTAACATCAGTTAGTTATCTGGAAATCAACCACAATGTCAGTATGTCAGGATATGGTGAACTCAATACTTCTGTTTGGTCTCATTTGGTTGGCCTTATTTTGCTCATTTTGGAGTCATGTTGATAGCAGCCTTAACTTCATGCTGTAGAAACAAATTAAGTAGATTGGGTTCTAGCCTCTCTTGGTCAGACTGAGAGTAGCTGATGGAATGATATGATACACTCATGTGAAAATACAAGTTCATTCAAGAATCTGTCAGGTTAAGGAATGAATTTTGTCGAGGCGCAGTCTGCCATGGGCCTTGAATGCCCCTGCGTCTTCTTTTTGGGACTGCCAAGAATGAGGCCCAGACTACTGCTCACCATCCCTTCCTCAGAGTTTTACTGGCAGTATACAAAGAGCAGGCTGTAAAACCAATGCACTGCCCAAGCCAATCGCTCCTTATGTGTAGGCAAACCCACCTGTGCTTCTCTGCCAGTGCTCATGGGACTTGGGGGGTGGGGAAGCATGAGGAATTAACTCAAGATGAAACATGATACTTGCTGCCTCATAATTAATAAAATTCTTTGTTTCTGACCCAGAAGTATTTAGTCCTCTGCCAGTATCCACAAATTACTAACATGCTAATCCAGACTACAACAAGCAAGAGCCTTAAATACTTTGCTTTCTAAAAGTTTGCATTCTAATAAGAGACATAAGACTCTTTCAGATAGTCACAAGTGCTTTATGCATAATAAAACAGAATAAGGTCATAGAATATAATTGGGAGGGCACTTAAGACACTGTATCAGAGAAGAATCCTCTCTGAGTAAATGATACTTGAACTGAGATTTAATGTTGAGAAAAAGCCCTTCGAGCCACATTCTGGGGGAACATCAATAGAGGAAGAGGAACAGTATGGATAAAGGCTTAAGGCAGAAACAAGTTTAACATGTTTGCAGAACAGAAAGAAGGGTCACATACATGATCAAGGTGAACAAATAAGGAAGTGATGTTATCTAATTTGTATTTTCAAAAGAGTACCTTACCTACTCTTCAGAAGATGAATCACTCTGGTTGAGGAGGAGGCTATTTTATAAGACTTGGTTAAAAGAACTTGCTTTGTTCTATGGTAGTTACAGTTCAAATGAAGAGAAATGTTTGGAATAGAATGCATTTTGGTGGTAGAGTTGAGAGCATTTGTCAATGAATTTAATGTGGCATGAGACAGAGATATTAATAATTAGCCTGGAATTATTAGCCTAAGTACCTGGTTGGATATTTATAATTTACAAAAGGGCAAGACTAGAATAGCAACAAATATGGAAGACTGGGATTAAAAGGGTTTTTGTTTTTAATTTGTTTAGGGCCGTGTTAGAATAAATATATCAAGTGACCTTTTAGATATATGAGTTTGATATATTGATATTAATCTCTTTCTTTTCCCATAACCACTGTGACATTCTTTCCAGATCTTTTAATATATACTTCTTATACTCTTTATACCATGGGAAGAATTATTAAGTATTTTATTCTGGTAAATGTTGAGAGATAAATTTTTTAAAGTAATGCATAGCTGCAGAATTGATCAAGAGTGTAGCACTGAAAATGCATCAATAGTCCATTTAAGAATTAATACTGTGGTAGGCAGTGGAACACATCTCAGAAAGCATGCTGACCGATCAGCTCTGCTTTCTATCCATTCTATTGCTTGCCTCACACACTTTTTCCTTGATTGCCCAAGATACTCCAATTTATGTTCCTATTTTATGCTGAATAGCTTCACCACCTTTGACACTGTGTACCAGCCCACAATCTCACCCTCATCTACTTAGTTGTTCTTAAAACATCTATGAATGTATTTTCCAATCAAAAATAGTGCTAAATTTCACAGGAATTCCAAAGCAAATTTTTAAATCACTAGCATCTTCATCTCAATTTTACAGTTAGAGTAGATAGCAGATAAATTACATTTATTTTGTATGAAGGTAGTAAGAAAAGGGAAAAGGAACCAACCATTGCAGAGTACTGTTTTCCCAGAGTGTGGAGGAACTTTTCACATTTGTTGCTTTCCTTTCACCCAAGAATCCTGTACAGTATGTATTGTTAGCTTTATTTCACTGATGGATAAAAGGTTGCACAGCCCAACAGTGGCTGATGATTTGCACTTTTTGTTCTGCTTTGTTCAAAGCTTCTGCTCTTTTCACTAAAACAGTGTGTCTGCTGATTTGTATGGGTGGTGCACAAAAGTTTCATTGTGCAGTGTACAGATGGAGACAAAAATTAATCACAGCAATGGAAGCCTGCCCTTGCTTTTAAATGGCGTTTTACCCTACATATTTTTGGCCTGTTGGGTTTTCCTGCTTTCACATAATCACAGGTCACATTATAAATGAGTAAGACTAATGGTTTAACAAAGCATATTACTTGGCCTCCATGATTTTAAAATATGGAGATTGAATTGGTGTCAAGTCCCTTCCCTCATCTAGGCATCTACAATTCTTTGGAATTCATAGGGAAGCAAAAGACATTCTTTGCCATCACAATACAGTTCAGATATATGCTGAATAGACATATTCAGCTGTTCAATGCATTTCATGAGTTATTCTTTCAGTGAAGAAATCATTCAGGCTCTGCGCCACCATCACTTATAACCTTTAATCCTATAAATGACACATCACCAGTTTTTGTCTTCCTCTGTAAAGTCATTGTTTTGTCTAGCACTGTTCTTCCCTGTTTTTTGCATCATTATTTGAATCCCATAAGTCGTGGGTGACAAGATTTTTGCCACCAACACTAATGATTAAGAACACATGCTAATTGTGTTCATACTCATCATTAGAAAACCTTTATATTATGTAATTTAGCAGCATACGCTCTACACCCCTGAACCAACCAAAAAAGTCTCTTAAATGTCTTAATGAATACAGTTTTATTAGATTGACAAATGCTTACATATGTTGCTATGCTTCAGATATTATGGTAATTTGTTGCATTATAGGTATTTTCTCTGGAATAACATCTGTGATTGAAAGTGATTAATATTTCTCCTTTTAGAATTGTCTAAATGGTTTATATTGTGAACATGAACAAAAATAATTAAAGCATTATGTGGCATTAGAGTAGCAGATAATTGTTTGGATGCTTATATCTTGTTTGGCATGTTAAATGCTAGAGGTACTGTGGGTCCATTAAATATAAATAAAAGAGCTGACTTCAGCTAACGACTCACTTTTGAGCATGGCTCTTTGACAGTTTTTATTGGTAATCAAAAAAAATGGCAAAGCAATTTTATGACTGTGCTTGGAGAAAAGAGCCCAGTCCATAACATGAAATCAGCTAACAAAGCATTTTCGCTATGATTACTCCAAACCCCAAAGCAATAGGACAATGCATTTTTAACAGTTTCCGTGTTATTTATTTATTTTTAAACTTCCTTGGAAAACCTCACAGTCCACAGAAAACAAGATGCTTGTAGCACATCCATAATCAATCATTTAAACAATTTTTTAAAAAAGGAACTATCAAGGCTACATGCCAGTGTTTAATCTAAGTACTTTTAAAACACATCCAACATCAGGATGTTTATATATCACAGAGGGAAGGTGAAAGAAAGGGAGAGGCAGCAAACAGGAAAACTGAGCTGTGCTGTTGTTGTTGTTGTTGCTGTTTCCTGAACATAGTAGAAATTGTATGTTTATAGAGGTTACTATGTTGGAAAAACATAAAATATTGGGGAATAAGAAGAAAAAAATTGGGAAAACTATATATTTATTTTGCATGCAACTGACAGTTTTGTTTACATTAATTTAATATTTGGGCTGTGCCCTGTGAACTTATGTTTTAGACTTAAAGGGAGAAGTTTTTCTCTCTCAGCACTTAGCATAGTATTTTACACAAATCTAAGCACTCTAAAAGTTGACTTATGCCAATCCTTGTTTCAATATAAATTCCCTATGATATTTTAGAGTATGAGTAAATGAATTTATTCAATCCGCAATTATAGAATGTTCACTAATATAATTTTTCTCCTCCACCTTACTCGCCACACTTCATGTTCCCCTAATACCCTTTCCCCAAGTTTTTTCTTCCCCAACTCCTCTTTTTCCCATAGTCCATACTTTTCTCTCTGGTCAAATGACCTTTACATTCCTTGATACCGTTTACCTCAGACCATCCTGTTCCTGATATATCAGTCATTGTTTTGTTTTGTTTTTCAATCCTCAACAAATTGAAGAGTATAGAAATTATTTCAAACATCTTTTTTTTTAGAAGTTGATTTACAATGTTGTGTTAGTTTCAGGTGTACAGCAAAATGATTCAGTTATATATATATATATATATATACGCACACACACACACGCATATACACACTACTATATATAAAATAGATAACCAACAAGGACCTACTATACCTATATACATAGAAGATTATAAATATATATTGTTTACAGATTCTTTCCCCATATAGGTTATTACAAAATATTGAGTATAGTTCCCTGTGTTATACAGTAGGTCCTTGTTGGTTATCTATGGATACTTTTTATATAGTAATGTGTATCCCTTACTCCCAAATTCCTAATTTATTCCTCCCCCAATCTTTTCCCTTTGGTAACCATAAGTTTGTTTTTTGTCTCTGTGAGTCTGTTTCTGTTTTGTAAATAGGTTCATTTGTATCATTTTTTTTTAGATTCCACATATAAGTGATATCATATGATATTTGTCTTTCTCTGAGTGACTTCACTTAGTATAATAACCTTTAGGCCATCCACGTGTCTGAAAATGACATTATTTCTTTCTTTATTATGGCCAAGTAATATTCCATTATATATATATATCTCACATCTTCTTTATCCATTCATCTGTTGATGGACATTTAGGTTGCCTCCATGTCTTAGCTATTATAAGTAGTGCTGCAATGGACATTTGGGAGCATGTATCTTTTCGAATTATGGTATTCTCTGGATATATCCCCAAGAGTGAGATTGCAGGATCATATGGTAGTTCTATACTTAGCTTTTTAAGGGACCTCCATACTGTTCTCCATAGTGGTTGTACCAATTTACAATTTTCTACTTTTTTCTTTTTTTCATGTTTTTTCTTTTCACTGATTCCCAAACTTTCTTATACATGTCGACTATAGTAATTTTTTATACAAAATGTCATTTAAAAAAACAGTAAGGGGACACTTAGAATTGGTTCAACTGTCTTGTTTTTTTGTACTATAGGGTTTAAATTTTGCTGAATAACAAGCCACCCCACAATTCAGTGGTGTAGAGAGCATCCTTTGTTATTGTGGGTGCATCTCTGGGTGGCTTAGCTGACAGGCTTTGAATCCACCTGGGCTTAGCTCCTTGGGTTCAGGAATGATCCACATGTGCTCACAGTTACATACTTCTGCCTATAAATTACCCTTATCTAGTCTAACAGTACACTAGGTAAATTGTTTATCTTCAAAAATCTACATTTGTCAATTTTCCCAAATGTCTTGGTTAGCCACTTCTCCAAATATACGACAGTTTCACAGTCATTTTCCAGCCTTCTATTTGTTTCTTCACTTCTTTCCAAAGGGTTCCAAAAAACATATTGCCACAAAGTTTAGGTTTCTATTCCATCAGCACCCTACCTGCAGTTATCAATTTATGTATTAGTTAGTTTTCTCTGTGTAACAAACCTAATCAAAATTCTGAGACTTAAAACACATCATTTTTCACTCATAAAACTTTGGGTTGGCTGGGGTTGGATAACCTAGGATGAGCCCAGTGTAGAAACTCTTGTTCATACTATGGATCCATCTAGGCTTGGCCTTTCTCTGAGTTTGGGCTCAAGTCTGCTCCAAATGTTCACGATCTGGGGCTCAAAATGGGGTCAGGGGAACATCTCTGTGGAAAGCTCCATGGCAAAGACAAAGACATTAAAAGGCAAGTGGAAACACACAAGTGTTCTTAAAGGCTAGCATCGTACCTATGTCATTCTCATCATAAGATACAGGTGACCATTGAACACTTCGGACAACTTGTGCCAATGGACTAACAGGCAGGAAGGTGAAGCATTTTCTTGGGAGGGTTACCTGATACTCTTTGTTAATTAGAGATAGGGCTGCTGTTACACACTGGAGAAAGAGAAGAATATGTTTGGTACCATTTTGGTTCACTTGGATGTTCTTGATACTCAGTTGTCAACTTTGATAGTAAAGGACAAGTGCAATAATCTTGGCCTGGGAATGACCTAATGTGAGGTTCAGGGTCACACCACCAGTTAAGCCACTGAGACAAGGAGAGGTGTTTGTTAAGAGGGTGGAGATTCTAGAATGGACAGTAGAGAATAGATATGAGGAGAAACTCTAAGAACATATATGAGGATGTGAACAAGATGGAATAAGCTGTTCAAATCTTTCTTGGGATACTGAACTTGTATTTTTAAGCATACATTTCAATGGATTTCTTTCTGTGTATTTTTTTCCCTTTGGAAATTTTATTTTATTTTTTTTCCTTTCGGGAACATAGTTATTTAAATCTATAAAAGATAAAGTTATGGAGATGTTTGCATAGAATTTTATACCCAAGACTATGTTAATTTTCTCTAGTGAACATACCATTATAAAGATACAACAGCATATCACCTGCAAGTGAGGCTACATCTTGGTTGTGTTTATGGAGCTACACTCACTGTCCCCTTTGCAGACATATTGGCTTTGTGGTGAATTTACTGTTGATATTATAGACCTGAAATCAACCATTGGTTGGAATTTTATACAATCAGAGAAATCAAATAGAAAAATAGTATTAATATACTTAACATTTATTTAGTCTTATTATGGATCAGGCCCTATGCCAACTGTTTTCTATGTATTATGTCATTTACTAGCAAGCGTGTACAATGGGTACCACCCCTGCCTTCCATAGGTCTTTAAGGGTGGGACTGATTTCTACCATTCCTTCTAGGTTTTGATAATGTTTTTTATTTACTATCTTAGTGGAAGTGGGTGAATTTTAGAAAATTCCAATTGGCTCTAAGAGAGTATTTTCTCAATTAAAATATTATGATCTATAGGAAGGTTTAATTGAAGTTGTAATAACTTTAAATTTTGTAACAATAAAATGAATCTTTGAAGAGATTAAGGGTTTAATTTATTTTTCTTTAATGCAAACAGATGTTGTTTAATATTATTTTAAATATTTTTGAATATAGATATTTTATAGAACTTCAAATATAATAAAATCAATGTAACACTCCACCTAACAATAGCAGAATGCATGTTCTTTTCAAGTTTCTAAGGAAATCAAAGCAAAAAATAAAAATAAAAAATATCCCCTAATATTTATGGTAAAAACTTTAATATATAATGTTTTATATTTTACAAGTAATTTTCAACATTCATCTCTATTTGAGAGAGATACAGAAATTTTTTTTTTTCTATATGTGTTCTTACTAAGGCTTTGAAGTGAAGTATCTTATGAAATAGGTGAAGATGATTTCCTTTCAAGATTCTGGATTCTAAATGTAACTTTTCTTCTTCTATGCTAAAAGTTGGCAAACATTTTCTCCTAGGACTCAGTTAGTAAATAGTTCCATGTTTGAGGCCCAGCAATGTCTGTCGTAAACACTCAACTTCACCATTTTAGCAGGAACGTGGCCAGAGCAACATGTAAACAAATGGACATGATTGTGTTCCAATAAAATTTTATTTAAAAAATTAGGCCCATCGGTTGTAGCTTACTGACCCCTGATGTACATTATGCCATGTCTTGAACGACATTGTTAGATAATGTCTCAAGTATCATGAGAAGAAATACTTCTTGAGCAAAAAATTCAACAAACACTTAGAGGTGAAGGTCAACTGAGAACAACAGAGTAGTTGTTAAACTGGAATTCAAATGCGAATGAAAACGTCTTCTTGAATTTGATGTTGTACTTGTTATTGTTACATAGCACAAAGTCCACCCTGTTGTTTCTAAGAGGAGAGAGTGGTTTAATTCCCCCAAAGTTTTATGAGCCAGCTCATTATATGCTGAGTCTATGAGATGTTGAGGATACTGGAAGGAAAGCTGCTGACACTGTACCCTGATGATATTTGTGGTGTGCTGACAACATGAGTCACTCATTTAGGGAGTGGGAAATGGCTGCCTGCTGTTGTCACTTCCTATTAGAAGATGTGCGTTGACTTTACAAAGATAAAACCCAGTTGATAGAGCAACTGTAGATTGAACTGCAGATTTGTTTTGACCTTCAGTTTGTGCTCCTCTAGATCTATAATATTCTACTTTCTACTTGCTTTTCTTTTAGTTTGTAATATCTGCTCCCCCCATACAATAAACTGATGCTCTGATTCTGATATTTGGGTATTTGACTCAGATTCACTTACCACAATTCAGACAACGCCTTACTTAATTGTTCATAATTTTCTGACTATTAGGCCCAGAGTTCAATTTATAGTAATTTTCACATATCTGTATTACACTTGTATTGATGTTTTGGTGATTATCTCACAAGTTTTTTTCAGCGTTTTACTTGATAAACTTTAAACTTATTTCCCAATTACTAAAGCAAATATATGGTATCCTTCCATAAATTACTTTTAGAAATAAGAACTATCTATGTACCATAATTTGACAGTCTAAGGAAGGACTCAGTCAAACTTAAAGTGGAATCTGTAAAGTATGACCCAAAGAAGCTATTTCATAGTTTTGTAACATAGGTTCCTGAGGAATCGCTGCTTAATAGCACTCAAAGCTGTTTAGAAATTCATACTAGTTAAATCAATTTAGTGGTTCCTTTGCACAGTATAGTAAGAAACTTTTTAACTTTCTTTTATTCTTCAGAATATATCTTTCACTGATTTTATGCTGTTAAAATTATGTTTATCCTCACTTGGCTATCGCTCGTTAATTCTAGGCTTGATCAAAAGCAGATCTATTCAGAAACTGCACCATAGTAAAAAATGACCATTTCAATGTTGACAAGATCTTACAAAATTTCTTCTAATTTCAATGCACAGTAAAGCATGTATTTGTATATGTGTATGATTTAAAAGTGTATAGTGGGCTTCCCTGGTGGCGCGGTGGTTGAGAGACTGCCTGCCGATGCAGGGGACACGGGTTCATGCCGCGGTCTGGGAAGGTCCCACATGCTGCAGAGCAGCTAGACCCGTGAGCCATGGCCGCTAAGTCAGCACGTCCGGAGCCTGTGCTCCGCAACGGGAGAGGCCACAGCAGTGAGAGGCCTGCGTACCGCAAAAAAAAAAAAAGAAAAAAAAAGTGTATAGTATTTTTATATAAAGGAACTGCGATTACATATTTTATATATTATACAACTTAAGCTACTATGTGACTTAATACTTAATATAACTCCGGTTAAAATTTTAAAAATTGAGAATTCAGCCAACTCAACAGCATAATAAATTTGTCTCATGTGGAAATCAATTCTTAAATTAAAATTTTAACAATTTCCCTGGCAACAGTGGCTGGTGCCAGCAGATGCATTTAGCCACCAACTACTAGATGAAAATGTGCATTCTTCATTACATTCTTCATTCAGGCACATATGGTTTATTTTCAAAAATAGGACCATATATGCTCAGTGCCCTTGGATTGGTATGATAGCTGAGTCTTAGGGTATAAAAAATGGAGATATAAAATGACATCATTTCCCATATATTTTTCCATATATCTTCAAGAAACACTTTAGGGTTAGGTTCCTTTGGGGTGTTCTTTTAAAAAAACAAAACAAACAAATGTTTTTATTATATATATATGTATATACATATATACAATAAGTATAATGCATGTATATATATATATATATATATATATACACACACACACACGAATAAGACAATATTTTTATGATTCTATCTGAAAAGTACACTAATGCTCCATCTGCCCTGTTTGAAACAGGGTATGATATTCCTAAGCCTGGCTAATTAATACTTTGAGAGAAAAATATACCTTTGCTTTGAAGAATTAATGGAATCTCTGGGTCCACTTTAGAACCCACATAAAACATGATGTAGGGCTTCCCTGGTGGCCCAGTGGTTGAGAATCTGCCTGCCAATTCAGGTGACACGGGTTCGAGCCCTGGTCCGGGAATATCCCACATGCCGTGGAGCAACTAGGCCCGTGAGCCACAACTACTGAGCCTGCGTGTCTGGAGCCTGTGCTCCTCAACAAGAGAGGCCGCGATAGTGAGTGGCCCCCGCTCGCTGCAACTAGAGAAGGCCCTCGCACAGAAACGAAGACCCAACACAGCCAAAAATAAATTAATAACTTAATAAATTAAAAAAAAAAAAAAAACACATGATGTAAGGGTTGAAATTTAAGACCGGGTCTCTCATTTTCTTCTTTTCAGAGTATTGTATTAGCTTCAGTGTATCTTTCCTCTTCCAGTCTATGGACTTATTTAATTTCCACTTTTTAACAGATTTTTTTTTTACCAATTATTCAGTTTAGTTTAATAACTGTACATTATTCTAGGTAGTCTGTTTGCTTAGACCACTTCTTATGTCTATCTCACATTTTCTTGATGTTTCAAAACTAACTTAACTAATTTTTGTCCTATATTTTGTGTAATGCTTTGCTTTAAAACCCCCAACTTTGAAATTCTTGTTTTTCTATAATATTTTTAAGCCAACCTCATTTCAGATGATTTCCCCTTTATCTGAAATTCAAATTTCAGCTGTGTTTGAAGACATGTTTCTGGTGACCTGAGGAATAGCTTAATTTTTTCCTTTATTGCTCAGAAAACAAACAGCTTAGAAGTTTGCTAAATAAATTCTAAAATACACTGACACTGCTTAGAACAGAGGTGTATCCAAGGCCCATCAAAGTGTTTTTATATTTACATTCCTCTTCCCACATTTCTGCTTGAAGAAGTTAATTATAGTTTTGCTCTGTGTAAATACTGCCAATTATGTGGAGTAATTACACTATATCCGTCGTCCTATCTAAGGCAAATTCCAGTTTGCCTCAGTTTTTAAAAATAATCATTTTAAGATTTTGTTCTCACTTTTTTTAAAAAAGTAATCTATTTGAGAATCTTTCATACATGTATTGGATTTAAAAATGAAGTTAGGGACTTCCTGGTGGCGCAGTGGTTAAGAATCCTCCTGCCAATGCAGGGGACATGGGTTCGAGCCCTGGTCCGGGAAGATCCCATATGCTGCAGGGCAGCTAGGCCCGTGCGCCACAACTACTGAGCCCACGTGCCACAACTACTGAAGCCCACACGCTTAGAGCCCGTGCTCCACAACAAGAGAAGCCACCACGATGAGAAGCCCGTGCACCACAACGAAGAGTAGCCCCCGCTCACTGCAACTAGAGAAAGCCTGCGCACAGCAATGAAGACCCAACACAGCCATAAATAAATAAATAAATTTAAAAAATAATAATAAAAATAAAAATGAAGTTAATGGGGCTTCCCTGGTGGCGCAGTGGTTGGGAGTCCGCCTGCCGATGCAGGGGATGTGGGTTCGTGCCCCGGTCCGGGAGGATCCCACATGCCGCGGAGCGGCTGGGCCCGTGAGCCATGGCCGCTGAGCCTGCGCGTCCGGAGCCTGTGCTCCGCAACGGGAGAGGCCACAGCAGTGAGAGGCCCGCGTACCGCAAAAAAAAAAAAAAAGTGAAGTTAATGGACATTTAAAAAGGATTTCATAAGGTTTATACAAATTACACACACACATACATTTTAAAACTGCAGCTTTCAAACTGAAAAACCTAACTTCGGTTATGCCTTGGAGGAGAGCATGATTTAATTTTTTGTAAAAGTAAGACAACAATATATTTTAAAATGTTTTGTTAATTATCACACCATGTATACTTTTCATATATATGAAAGATATTTTCCTATAAACATGTGTGATTATTTTTCCTGAACAGTTACTTCCGTACTACCAACTTGGACAGTTGAAACCTGATTCCTGGTAACAGAGACAAACATATGATATCATATTTTAATATATGTTACACTAATATTTTCCATATATTGAAATTTTACATTTTAACTACATACCATCTGACTAGCTCTGGCTATGATTGAAGTATCTTGCCACTTAATTCACGTTTGACTTCATATATGCATGTGTCATCTTTATGGTTGCAATGTTTATCTGAAAAAATAGTATGCCTGCAACCAGATAAGGAAATAATAAATAGCAAAGCCCAAATATTATAATAGTCTATAATTTTACAAAATAAGCCAATGATGTTTCTCCAGAAGTTTGGATGCATACTTTAAATTCGACTCATTAAACAATAAGGATTTTATACCATGAGATTTAATTTAAATTCACAAACACAAAAGCAAAAATTGTTTTTAAAAAAACACAGTGAGTGAACATACACATTTATTTAAAAACTATTATGATAAGAAAACGTTGCTGGAGTTTTTGTTACTGTATTGTAATCAATGTATTATCAGCAGGTTATATATAATGCATATTTATAATTGAAAATGTAAGGAATTACTGAAACCCTGAACTTTATTTTTAAACTTTCTTTAACTTTGAAGCATATTCCCATTATTCCAGTGAGGATAGATTCATATTAACATTCTAACCCATTTTAGTCCTTGTAATGAGCCTAAAATAGCTGCCAGCTTGCAGTGCTAGAATTAATGATAATTAAATGTAACACAAAATGTATTTCCATATTTTGTATTGCTCAAATGATTTCATCTCAGATGTAGTATGATTCTTTTTAGAGATGACTACTTCTATTTAATCTTTTTCAATTTTAATTTGAATTTCATATTGTTCCTGACTGTTTAATGAATATTTTGGGAGATGGCCATAGTGTTGTTAATTATACTGGAGACTGAGTATAATTAATTCTTTTGGACCCAAAGTCATCTAGTTAATCGATTTCTGATGAAACTGGAGATTAAAGACAGATAGTTCACCTCTTCCTTCATTCATTTTAATTCTCTCTTTCAATTCAATCAGGCTACTTTGGGAAGTCATTGCTAGCAAATCAATTTGTGGAGCTGTTTTGGATATTATCAAGATGTTAATAAATGGGTGATCTTTTCCGTAAATGTAGCTTAATATCGATTTTAAAAAATTGAGAATTTTTAGTTTCAGTTATAGAGAACTAGAAGCCACCATTATTATTATAATTCATATTTAAGTAATGTATAATTGTCTATTAACAATACTCTCATGTATCACATATACACAAAGTTGTTGGCATGGCATTTCTAATAATCCTAAAAAAGTGAAGAGGCAAAGGTTTACAGTATTCCTAAATACATTTCCTACTGTATAGTACCTCCAATAATTTAGTTAATAATTCATGAAGACAAAACTGATTTCTTAAACAATTCAATGCGTTTTAGTATTGTTTGAAAAACGTAGTACATGTGGCAGTTTGTCATGTTCAATGCATGCTATATAATGATACTATAAAATCCCTTTAAAATTTAAAAAAGAAAATGGGATATAATAAACTGACACCATTCCTTTTAGTCAAAGAATAAAACTTTAAGGATCTTTTTCCCATTTTCATATTACTAGAGATAACTTTTAAATGTGATTTGGGAAATGCATATTTCAACTTCTTAACAGAGATATCCTCAAATAATATTGATAACAAGTCCTGAGTTTAATGGATTATTATTTCACACTAAATCACTTGTTCCAGTAAAAGTTAAGATTCTTGCTAATATATTTACCATACATTGGAAGATGGCTCTTCTGAAAACTTCTATCAGCTTTGCAATTCCTGGATCCTACCAGAGGATTCTGGAAAAAACCCAATAGCTTTGAAATCCAACAGTGATGGTACAGATACAGTCTTTTGTAATCTGACCACTGAACTTTTGATTGTGCTACTAAACTTTGCTGATGAAGATACCTATTGGCAGTATAAGATGTAGTTATATATTAAGAATCCATTTCATTATGTATAAATAAACCGTTGGGCAGTATTTCTCCTGAATCAAATTTGAATTTGCACAACTGCTTGTGAATGGGTAGGCATCTTAATACTCAGCACATGATACCAGGCAAGGAAGGTTTTTCATTTTCATAAGAAAGTAAACTGTATTTTAGACATCGAAGAATTTGAAGTGGAGTCAAAAAAATGTGATGTGAATTTCATGATTTAAGTATATATTTTAAAATCAAAGCAACATTAGTCTCTTCATTATGCTGAAGAAGTTTTAAATGGTATTTGATTTGCATAATCATAATAAAGTATTTTAATATGCAAATCTTATCTGTATATTTTTTAACTAAAATGTAGCATGCTTTCTTATGTGCATATTATAATATGATTAAAATAGTTGTAATTATATTCTTGCTTTTTTTTTCAGGTGATTATACTATGACTTTCTGAGATAGTTTATATTAACATATTAATTCATTTTATGTGACCTAGAAGCAGTCACAAACTTCCAAGTAATATACCATTTTACCCACTCATTAATCTTGCACTTAATGCACAGTACTGATCTTGCTTGGGAATCATATAAATAATATTTCTCAGACACTTCCCAAGATCTCTATTTTTTTGCCAAAATATTAGGAGGAAGACAGAGAGTCTTTCTAGTATTTCTAAAAGCAGAAACAGGAAGGTTAACCAGGAAAAACCAGATGAGTAATTGAAACATGCATTTGAACAGATCTGATAAGTAAAATAGCCAAAGTGAAAACAAAATGACGAATAAGGCTCCAAGCCAGGTTATCTAAGGGCAACACCTACGGTCAATGAAAATTTGTAAAATGTAAGGTGACTGACTAATATCATTAAGAGCTTCACTTTTCCTTGACTTTTGGGGTCAATCTTTTCTCCTCAGGTTACCTTTCAGTTGTGGAATCGCAGTGACTCTACCTTTGAGCTACAAGTCTTTTTTCCAGATTTTAGAGGAAAGAAGAGCTATTATGCTCAGGGTAGAGGGAAATAGGACAACTGGAAATAAGCAATGGCTCCTAAAGCTTCTGCTTGGATATGATGAAAAGTGACATTTGTTTATATCCCATTGACTCTGAAGGTTCCCTGACTGTGGATAAGAATCTATTATCTTCTCACACAGAAAAGGGAGTGAATCATAGGGAACAATAACACGGTCATCCAGCATGCTTTTATTAATATCCCAGTTTGTTAGATGGGGAAGGAGAAGTATTGTATGTTCAGCAGGCAGGTATCATTTCTATCATAAGCAATCCTAGACTTCCAGGAAATGGTAGAGTCCAAATTTCAACCCAGGAAGTTTGGCTCAAAGGCCTTGAATTTTAACCACTAGGTCATACGTCTTTTAATGCTAGGGAGAGTTTCTAGTCTGTGTGACTTCAAAGTCCATGCTCTTTAGATTCTGTGGATAGTTTCCTGTAAAATCTATCAATATCATAAGATATTACCCAGAAGACCGATATCAAAAACCAGTCTGTTCATTCAACCTAATGTTCTGCCACTTTATCACAGCCTTCCGTACCACTTGTAGTTTCCTAGGAACGTATCATATTCTGATATGCATGTCCTCCGCATACTCCTTGTGTATGCTCACATACTCCCTCTACCCTGGGTTTCTTGAAATACTTTTTGTTTTTCAGTGTCTTCTCTGAGTCATTTCCTCTACCTCCTTGTACCACTACAAATTGACAAAATCCCTTCTTCCTCTGTGATCCCACCGTAACTTAAAAACTATCTATACAACGCCTATCATATTGTATTATGATAGTTGACAAGAGAGTTTAGGATCCATAAATTTCTTAATTAAAGTAGTGAGACTGGTTTATTCATCTTTATCTCCACCAAATCAGTACATTGCTGGTCAAATAGTTGGAATTAATTATATGTTTGTTGAATAAATGGATTCACCTTAGCAGTATGTAAAACAAGAATTTTGAGTTTATTATTTCATAAATATGTGCATTATTGGCCTGATGATTGTATATTTATTTACTATTAACTCTGTGAAAAACTAAATAAAATTTCACTGTATATCTTGGCAAAGGTATACTTTGGAATCACATCAAGTTTTCATCTTTGTACAGTACATCTGTTTTCTAACTTGATTTGAACAGTTAACTTGACTTTCAGTAACTTCTGGCACGAATGATCCCATTAAGCGTAAAGCAGAATGTTTCCATTCACTCAGGCTGCTTTTATGGCAAACTGTTTATGGTAGTTCTCTTGTCAGTGTAATAAGGACATAGTGATTTTAATTGAGGACATTACTAAGATTTATTGATCCACATTTCTAACGTTGGAATTTAAAGGTCAAGAAGCCACAACACTGGGCACAAAAAAATGTCACTTTTATGGATTTGCTGACAGAAACAGGGTTATTTTAAAAAGACAGCCTTGATTCCCTCAAATATTCAAATACACTCACCATGAATTGTCTTCCTCTAACCATTATAAAGATGCCAATGTCCTATTTCATCTTGCTGTTTTATGAGACTTGGAAATATACTAGGATGTCACTATGAGTGGAAGCAGACCTTTTTTAGACATAGCAAGAAAGAACATTATCAAATTTATGGTTGATGTTTTACAAAAACCTCCCACCAATTGTTTGTAGTCAATGTCCAATACTGGCAACATATTCAAGCAGGCAGGTGCTTACATATCCTGAAGCATGTGGATGCTTGTCTGTTGTTGGCTTAGTGATGCTTAATGTCTAAACTGACTTCAGTCCTACTCTGTTTTCAAAACAAATGGGTTTGAGCTTTTATTTTGTGAAAAATACCAAGGAAGACAAATGAGTTTAAGGATATTAAATATATTCTCCTTTTATGAGTAAACTAATAAATAACCTGTATAACTGAGGCACAAGAACGGATAAGTGACCTGGAAAATAAAAAAACTACCACAAGGAAGAATAAAGAAAAAAGAATGAAAAGAATTGAGGACAATCTCAGAGAACTCTGGGACAATATTAAATGCACCAACATTCGAATTATAGGGGTCCCAGAGGAAGAGAAAAAAAAAAAGGGACTGAGAATATACTTGAAGAGATTGTAGTTGAAAACTATAAAAATAAAAAAAAAAATAAAAAAGTGAAAAAGCTCATAGTCTGGAGCCTCTCATACTGGATATTTTAAAGTATTTTTATTTTTACAATTTACTGTATTTTATGATAAAGAGTTATTGAATATTCAGGAAACAACCTGATGAAATTAAGGAAGACAGAAAAAAATGGTTCTCATAATAAAGACAATGAGTAGAATATAGTTTCTGTAGACCTATAAAGAATGATAGGGCTAAAAAGTGATTGGATAATTTGTGCAAAAGTAAACAAAATATATTTTGTAACATAACATATGATATCAAATAGGTGGAATATGAATGAGGAAACTATTGCAGTGAACCATCTGAAAATAGTAATGGCAAAAATCCCTGAAAAACTCACATCACTAATTTAAACTTCTTGACCCAACATTATGTCGGCTGCGTAGTTCTGGGACTGTGTTCATTGTGGTAGTATCGGTAAGTAGTACCTTGCGTAGCCCATCGTAGTTACTCAAAATGTTCACTGAATGGATGAAATTGTTACTGAGCAACTACTGTATGCAAAGAAGATAAGCCAGTGGATGCCTGTATAAAAGAGCAAATGTGATATACATCATAAATTTGAGGACAACATGATCTACATTTAACTGTGTACAAGGATAAAAGGAGAAAAAAGAAGAGATGAAATAGATTTAATAAAAAAAAACCTGAATTACTGGAAAAAAGTGATTTGACTAATAGATTGAGATGATTAGTTCTTTTGAAACAATATCTTTGCCAAATCTATGACTCATGTATATTGAGACACCCAGTGAGAAATTTAAGTGTGTTGAGTTTGTAAAATATTCATCAAAGGCAAAGTCTAAGGTGAATTCTTGTAATATTCTACAAAATAGTCCTGGGAGAACTTTTAAAAATTAGGTTACCTTTGTTTCTGGTGTTTTTTTAAAGATAATTATATGGGAGGGCTCTTCTTTTCTTCATTTTCTCGTGTAAATATACTTCTCTGTTTACTCCAAATATAAGCAACTTTCCTCCACTTTCAGCTTTCATAATGCCTCATTTTTCTAATATCCAACTCTGCCAATCTCTGCTCCACAGAAGCACTCTGTATTCTTAAATTCTTCTCCTTCCGAAACTGTAATTTTCTACATAACTCCTATTTCCTTGAAGGCCTTTGTGATTATGCTTGCTTATTTATTCCTGATATAACACTTAAGCAATAATTTTAGCATTTGCTTCCAGGTAAAACTTTAATGGACATGAGACTAACCACAGAAGATAGGTTTTTGCCATTTTTGGTTTTGATTTTGTTGTCTATTGTTTTTTAAGTACGGCAACCAAAAAAAATATATATATATATATATTTAAATATATAGAGAGAAAGAGACAGAGATGGAGACAGGGAGACAGACAGAGACTCAGTTGTGATGTTCACTTCTAGTACCTCAGATTTAGAATATAACTTTTCCTGAATGGGATTTACATTTCTAAAAGAAACTTTTACTTTGAAGTGAAAATTATCTTTTGCAAGGCTATCTCAAGTTAAAGTTAATTTCTGAAGTGTTATTCCCCAAACTAAGATACTTCCTTTGGATTATCTTCTTCCTATCTTTTCTTCCTTTCTCCTTACTTTTTCCTTTACCTTTCCTTTTAAATAACCAGTGTGTGTCTAAAAATATTTGTGTAAAACATAAAAATCAATTTTTACAAGTCATGTAATAAAATGGAATCTCTTGTTACTGCATTTAATCCAAATGATGTTGGCTAAGTATCCCATTTATGTAGGTCACTGTGAAGGGATATTTTGTTATATGTTTGATAAACATTTGATTATCTTTGAGTAAAGCTAATTTGAAAACATATCCAGATGTTTATGCTATGCTATTACTGCTTATGCTATATAATTTTCTACTAATTGATTTGATATTATAGGAACATTATGAGCATCTACATGAAATATACTTAATTTTCTGAATCATGTTACAGATTTAGCCATGTTAAAAATTGAAAATCAAAGTATAATATATTAGAAAGTTCCCATGTTTTTTTAAGCATTTTGTCATACTAAAAATTAAAATGAACTAGGATTTGTAATAACCAAAGCCTTTACTTGTTAAGTCAATAAAAAGCTTTTATTAATGTGCTCGACAATGTCCTGGAAAAAAAGAAACTGTCCAAAAATTTAAAAGAAAAATTTCTAATGTGGGGGAGAGTTAAAATATCGTGTATGTTTGAAATCATAGGCTAAACAATAGTGAGTCAGATAAAAAAAAAGCTTTGTTAACAGAAGTGGGTCAAAATACTGATTTATTAGTTTGACCCTACAACAGTTAATCATTTATTGAGTGTTACATTAACACACATTTAGATATCCACAATCACTTCGTGAAATCTGCTTTCGAGGTGAAAAGAAAATGCTTAATATCAGTCAGAGACAAGAAAACCAATTTACATGAAATTTCATCTGTTCTTTGATATGAGTGTTTTGTATTCTTTTTTTTTTTTGTAGTTTGCTTCACTGGGGAATTTTTCTCCTGAAAGTCAAGTGTACATCATTGTTTTCCAGAATATGATATTATTGACTTGAAAATTATGTTGTCTCTTACACCAGACACTCAAAGATAAGTTTAATAGCTATCCATTGACATCAATGATACTTAAAATTTACAGACAGTTTGAAAAGCCTGAGCCAATAGGGTGAATCCATTAATTTTTCTAATAAATAAAAGTAGAAAAATGTGGATGGTTCAGTAATGTCTATTATCTTTTAAATTGTATTTATGCACTTGCTAACTCATACAAAAGTGATTTCAAGATATCAATTATATTTTTGTAAAATATTTTTTATTGGGATTCAAAGACTATTACATCTACAATTTTAATAAATGTCTTATTTTACAAATTCCATAGTTATATCCTAAAAATGAGAACAAAATCTACTAAAGCCACTTTGATAAGTGATAGAGCAGCAGTATTTGGTACAATTTTCCTAAAATATTTTATTTTACATTTGTCTTTGCATTGCAGTAAGAATCTAGATGTGTCTCAGAATTGTTAAATTCAGTATTAACAAGATGATATTAAATATATTTCACTGACCCTAAACCTGGACGAAAATTGGTATCCAGCAAAAAAAATCCTCTTCTATATAAGTAAGATATAATTAATTGCTTCATGTTATTAAACGTAGTTCTCCTACCTGCTTTAAAAAAATAGATATCTGGGCTTCCCTGGTGGCGCAGTGTTTGAGAGTCCACCTGCCGATGCAGGGGACACGGGTTCGTGCCCCGGTCTGGGAAGATCCCTCATGCTGCGGAGCGGCTGGGCCCGTGAGCCATGGCCGCTGAGCCTGCGCGTCCGGAGCCTGTGCTCCGCAGCGGGAGAGGCCACAACAGTGAGAGGCCTGCGTACCGCAAAAAAAAAAAAAAAAAAGATATCTGGTAATTGTTCTACTTGGACTTGTTGATAAAATTTCTTAAGATAAGATTTAACTAGGGAGCTATAACATTGCCATAATTAACACCCATATCAAGTTTCCTTACTCTTTCCATCCTTCTTCATTTCAGCATTTTTAGAGTGCATGCAAAATTTTTTATTAAAATATGGCTCTATAGTGATAAACTGTGCACAGCCATAACAATGTAAAAAGAGCATATTTGTAACTTATTAAATATTAATCAGTCTAAGTGATATGGCTTATATGAAGGGTTAATTTGTCCCTGCATAGGTATCTATTCAAACCACCTTTTGCAGTAGATTCTTTCAAAAGTCTGGGTCCTTATTCTCCTTTGCCCAATAATATAAATAGTGTTGATAAAGGAAAGTTGAGGATTTTACTGAAAGTGTCTTCAACAAATCTAAAGGTACATAGTTGTCCTGTGACTTTATTTCATTATACAGAAACAAATTTTACTAATTTACAGAAATCAAACTGGGAAAATAAACTTATCTGAATTTGATTTTGTAAATTACCTTCCAAAAATTACAAGTACTTAAACATTTTAAATATGTTCCGTTAAAATATCATATAAAATATTAGATATTCAGCTTGCATCTTTGAATCCCCATAACTCTATATAGTTAATTTCATATCTGTATAGTTGTGAATATAACATAAGCAAACAAATACATTACATTGAGGGTTATATTGTGATAACTATAGTAATATCATTTGTTTCATCAAAAACACGTATAATTCACCAAGTCCTAGTTTTTTGTATTACTGTTTTAAATCATACAACTATCAGTATGTTTATCAAGTTGAAGTATGTCCTCTGTGAGACAAATGCCATAAGGCCAATAATTTTGTTATTTGAAACTGCGAATTTTATTCCAAAGGAGGAATAACTGGATACAAAAGTATATTCTTGTTATTTTGGTTCGTGCCCAGCTACACTGACAATATAAGCAAAAATAATATTATAATAAGGAGTCACAAAATTGAATGATTTAACATGGATAAATCAGAATCCTGTTTTGATAAATCTAGGTAAAATATAGTAATGTTAGTTAGCATGATGTATGTATAATGTTCAGGGCTTATTCAAAATTTGAAGATTTAAACCTAAGTTTTACATGAAGGAATAGGTATTAAAATGACACAGAGTAAAAGTGATTATGATTGAGCTTTTTACTAAGACATGAGTATACTGAAATATCACACCACAGCCTTTCAAATTAAGGATTAACCTTCCATGAGAACTGTCCTGTGGAAAGGCAGAAAATAATAAAAATTTTAGATTCATGCAATGCTTCCTGAAGTCCTGTTTTAATTCACATTATCAGTAACTCAGCAGTCCTTTCTTTCATTCCTAATGTATTCAGTATTTCATAAAACTGCACAAGGAGTACAATTTATCAAACTAGAACTCAATACATCATACACTATTGAAATAATACAGTAGTTCACTCTTAGAAACATCACTATTATCATTATACATTATGACATTTTACACAATGAAAAATACTGCTTTTGTCTCCACAGGTGCAAAGTGCTTTTCACTTTTAGAAGTGTATAAAAGTATCCTCTGCAGGATACTTTTGCTAATACACTGTTGCTTTGGTGTACTAACATTTTCTATTACAGTGTAAAGATAAAAGCAAGTGCCTACCTTTTCTCCATTGAAATGGAGTGCCTTCCAAATAAGGATTGTGAAATCAAAGCCTTTTCTGGTTTTGTTCTGTATGTTCTTTCCTCTGTAGTTTGTAATAACAAGAAAACATGATGAAAATAGTACTATTCTTATCCCCTTTAGAAAGTGCATAGGAAAAATGTGTGCTTTCTAAAGAAAATATTTGAATATTCACTGTCTTGTATAATATGCTTCAACACCATAATTTTCAGTAGATCATAGAGGAAAAAATTATCCCCATTTGGAGTTATTTCATATATTTTACCAACAGTTTAATTTATTATTAAATATAACTCAGGCAACCCTAACCTTCCCTTCTAATTGTATATCTTCCAACTGACCAGTGGCTCTGTTCTGTTGATTTAAGTAGCAATCTTTTGTAATAACCAAGTATTTCTGTGAAAATCTTGCCAAGAATTTTATCCTATTTTAATTCATCAAAAAGTACTTGCCATATGCTTATTCTATGAAAAGCCACTCTCAGAATGACAACTAATAATGATTAATGGAATAAAATATATCCTGTTCAGTGTTGACCAATCATATCAAAAATGGTAGGTATGATTCTAATTTATTTCTACATTTATATTTTTATGCATCCAAGGTTAAACCACCAACTTATGGCTGATTTAAAATTGTGTTTAAGAATACAACACTAGGGTTAACAGTATGTAAATGAAGAAGAAAGAAGAGATAATCGATGAAAATATATAAAAATAGATAATTTCTACAGAACAGAAAACTAAACAATTGTGTGCAGTATTTATGAAAATGTGAGGATTAGAAAATTTTTCATCTCTTATTCTATGTACAAGATGCCCCAACATGTTAAAGAAAATCCTGCCATTTATGAAAACATGTATGCACCTTGAGAACATTCTGCTAAGTGAAATAAGCCAGACAGAGAAAGATAAATGGCTCGTGATACCACTTATATGTGGTAACTGAAAAAAAAAAAAAAAGTCAGTCTCAAAAACAGAGAGTAAAAAGTGGTTGCCGGGGATTGGGGAGTAGGGAAACATGGAGAGATTGGTAAAGTGGTACAAACTTTCAGCTATAAGATGAGTTAGTTCTTAGGATCTAATATAAAACAAGGTGACTATAGTTGATAACACTGTATTGTATAATTGAAATTTTCTAGGAGAGTAGAACTTAAATTTATCATCAAAAAAAAGATGAATATGTGAAGTGATGTGTGTATTAATTAACTAGATGAGTAGAATCCTTTCACAGTGTATACATATATCAAATAATCATGATGTACACTTTAAGTATCTTATAATTTTATTTGTCTGTTATACCTCAATAAAGCTGAAATGAAAAAACTTTTTCACAATCGGAAAAGCATTATACTTTCATATTCACCCAAGGGTGAATAGATTCTCAACATTTCTCAGAGATCCATTACAGTATTGAATATTAAGAGTAGTCAAGAGAATGCCATCTAGCTCCATATTAATCTCTTTCCTGGAGATATTAGCTCTGATTGCAATGATCTTCTCACCTCCTACCCACTGGAAGCCTCTTTGCTTTGCGAAAGCAATCGTCTCTTAGCTTGCTTACGATTTGACACTGGCACTAAAAATTCTTTGGATTCTTAAGATGTAAAGGAAAAGGACATACTTCCAACTACAGATTTTACTTTCTTGAAGACTGTATTTTGGTCTATCAGTAATCACTGGTCTTTAGTATGTTAACATTTCTGTTTAGAACCATCTACTTGTGATTGAACACGTAATATTATCGATGTTGTACCATTGTAAGTGATTGATAACTGCATTAATATGTAAAATATGGCCTTCCATATTTCACATATGGATGATAAATGTTTGATGATATATATTTCATAATATATCAATTAAGACATATGCAATTAGCTATACTAAGGAGAATTGTTTGTGTTATCAGTAGATGTAGACTAACATTATAATATTATAGGGAGGAGTGTCACTTTTATATTAACATATTATCCTTCTACAGTGAATATCAAATAGTTAATAAGCATAAAAGCATAAAAGTTATAGATTTCAGCAATCTTGCCATTGTATAACCTTATTCATTCACTAAATTTATTTTTAGTTATCAATTTCCTATATTATTATTTTTTTGATACAGTAATATACTCTTTTTTTTTTTACATCTTTATTGGAGTATAATTGCTTAACAATGGTGTGTTAGTTTCTGCCTTATAACAAAGTGAATCAGTTATACATATACATATATTCCCATATCCCCTCCCTCTTGCGTCTCCCTCCCACCCTCCCTATCCCACCCCTCCAGGCTGTCACAAAGCACCGAGCTGATCTCCCTGTGCTAGGCGGCTGCTTCACACTACCTATCTACCTTACGTTTGTCAGTGTATATATGTCCATGCCTCTCTTTCGCTTTGTCATAGCTTACCCTTCCCCCTCCCCATATCCTCAAGTCCATTCTCTAGTAGGTCTGTGTCTTTATTCCTGTCTTACCCCTAGGTTCTTCATGACCTTTTTTTAATTTTTCTTCTTAAATTCCATATATATGTGTTAGCATACGGTATTTGTCTTTCTCTTTCTGACTTACTTCACTCTGTATGACAGACTCTAGGTCTATCCACCTCATTACAAATAGCTCAATTTCGTTTCTTTTTATGGCTGAGTAATATTCCATTGTATATATGTGCCACATCTTCTTTATCCATTCATCCGATGATGGACACTTAGGTTGTTTCCATCTCCAGGCTATTGTAAATAGGGCCGCAATGAACATTTTGGTACATGACTCTTTTTGAATTATGGTTTTCTCAGGGTATATGCCCAGTAGTGGGATTGCTGGGTCATATGGTAGTTCTATTTGTAGTTTTTTAAGGAACCTCCATACTGTTCTCCATAGTGGCTGTACCAATTCACATTCCCACCAGCAGTGCAAGAGGGTTCCTTTTTCTCCACACCCTCTCCAGCATTTATTCAAAAATCTAGAAACAATAATTTCCTATATTATTTTAAGTGCTGGGAGTTAAGCAGTAAAAGTGTGTCCAGTTACACTAAACTATTTTTTTCATTAAATTCACATTAAGCTAATTGTTTTTATTTTCATTTTCTAAATCTGGCAACATGAGTCTTCTATCAATTTTTTTTTTTTTTTTTTTTTTTTTTTTGCGGTACACGGGCCTCTCACTGCTGTTGCCTCTCCCGTTGCGGAGCAAAGGCTCTGGACGCGCAGGCTCAGTGGCCATGGCTCACGGGCCCAGCTGCTCCACGGCATGTGGGATCTTCCCGGACCAGGGCACGAACCCGTGTCCCCTGCATCGGCAGGCGGACTCTCAACCACTGCGCCACCAGGGAAGCCCTTCTATCAACTTTCCTCATCCTGCTCCTATTTAGGTATGCGATGCAAGGCTATTTAGTAGATTGGAAGGCAGAAAGTTCCAAGAGATGCCTGGCATCCGTCTTTTGGCTTTGATCTATATTTATCCAGATAATCAGACAGTTGCCTTTGGCACTCCCAGCAGCACTCGCCTTGCCGATCCCCACAACAGGTGCCAACCTAACTCAGAAGGCACCAGCTGTGCACTATGAGGACCTGTTAGTGTTTCTCGAACACCTGCTGTCCATGACTCTTCCTCAGAGGATGTACAAGCAGCAATGTGGTGATATCTTAAAATTTATAACTCCCAGCCTCATAGGACCTTTATTCCAAATTATTAATATTTAATAATACCATATCTTCCCTTTTGTTTCCCCAGCCTTAGGAAGCACTACTGAGCTCTGCAGTTATTAAAGTCTGAATTAACTCAGTTTGCTGTTTTTGTCCTTTGACCTTCCAGCTTGTGTGTAGGAAATACTCTGTGCTTGAAATACCTTATGTGATTTCCATTTTTCTATCTTCACATTAAAGCAGTAAGTGGTTGCAATAAACCAGGCCAAAGATGGTGGTGGCTTTCACCAGAGGAAGTAGCAGTGGAGGTCATATAAATGGGTAAAATTCTGTATATCCTTTGAAGGTATAGCCATCAGGGACTGATGACAGGTAGTTCGTAGAGTATGAGAGACAAAGATATTTGAAAAGGATAACGCCAAGGGTTTTGGTCAGTACAGGGAAAAAATTTAGTTGGGAGTTACGGAGGAATAGGACAAGGAGAGAAGCAAGTTTAGAAGAAATTCTAAAAAGCTTACTTTGTGACAGTTTTGAGATAATTATTAGTGATATTTTTCAACTAATTTTACAGATAGATAAATTGATTCTGTTTTACATTCTGTTAAATGTGGCCATGGACAAAAATGAGTCAGTGGATCAGGTTAGGTGCCTCAAGCAGAGCTTTATTTATTTTCATTAAATTGCACCTCAAATGCAATGTGCCCTGAAGAAAAATGCCTCCAAATATTTTCAATAAAGCTTGTTTATCAATGTAATTATGTTTTCCTTGGGGAGTCTCTAGTAGTTTCCTTTTCAGTATGTGAAGTTTAAAGTAAAATAAACAGGCCTTATCTTTCAAACTTGCAAGGTTCTTTATTATATTGAAACCCCACTGATAATTAAACCTTATAATTGGAAATATATTAGCACATCTAACCATGAAATATGCTTTTAAATTTTTCCTCAAGAACATAATCATTATTTTCCTTGTAATAAAGTGGCAATTTATTGGTGTCATGTGTGTTAAACCTTGTTTTAACTCACAATGCTATAATAGATCCTTAAATGTATTATTGATGACTTTAAATACTTAGAAGTCACCTTTAACTTTTCAGAAGGTTAATGATTTTTCTCTTTATAGACTATAGCTTATTGTTAGAGAAATGTGCATATTTTAAATCATTTTACCATTTGAATTGAGTTGCTGCTAACCTTTGGCAATGCAAGCCATGGCCTGATGTATAATATTTCTGAAAATTTATTATTAGCTGGTGAAGTATGCAAATAATGCCACATAATAATGAATAAGTGTTCCTGCTGCTTCACATTCTCTCCAGCATTTGGTGATGTCAATATTCTGGATTTGGGCCATACTTACAGGTGCATAGTTGTATCTTGTTTTAATTCTTATTTATTTGATGACATATCATATGGAGCATCTTTTCATATGCTTATTTGCCATCTGTATATCCTCTTTGATAAGGTTTATATTAAGGTCTTTGGCCCTTTTTTTTTTTTTTTTTTTTGCGTTATGCGGGCCTTTCACTGCTGTGGCCTCTCCCATTGCGGAGCACAGGCTCCAGACGCGCAGGCTCAGCGGCCATGGCTCACGGGCCCAGCCGCTCCGCGGCACGTGGGATCTTCCCGGACCGGGACACGAACCCGTGTCCCCTGAATCGGCAGGCGGATTCTCAACCACTGCGCCACCAGGGAAGCCCTTTGGCCCATTTTTTAATTGGATTTCTTGTTTTCTTATTGTTGACTTTTAAAGGCTCTTTGCGTATATTGGAAAGCAGTCCTTTATTAGATGTGTTTTTTGCACATATTTTCTCCCAGTCTATGACTTGTCTTCTAAATCTCTGGACACTGTCTTTTGCAGAGCAGTTTTTTTATTCTTATCAATTATTTCTTTATAAATTGTGTCTTTGGTGTTGTACCTAAAAAGTCATCACTGTACCCAAGTCATATAGGATTTCTCCACTAATATGTTTTAGGAGTTTTATATTTTGTGTGTTTTACATTTAGGTTTGGAATTCATTTTGACTTAATTTTTGTGAAGGGTGTAAGGTCTGGGTCTAGATTCTTTTTTTTTTTTTTTTTTTTTTTTTTTTTTTGCATAAGACTGTTCAGTTTTTCCAACATCATTTGTTGAAGATACTATCTTTTCTCTGTTGTATTGCCTTTGTCCCTTTTGTCAAAGATCAGTTGACTATATTTATGTGGCCCTCTTTCTGGGCTCTCTGTTCTGTTCTGATATATTTGTCTATTCTTTTACCAGTACCACACTGTCTTGGTTACTGTAGCTTCATACTAAGTCTTGAAATTGGGTAGCATCAGCCCTCTAACTTTGTTCTTCTTCAATATTGTGTTGGCTGTTCTGGGTCTTCTTCCTCTCCATATAAACTTTATAATCAGATTGTTGATATTCACAAAATAACTTGTGATTTTGGTTGAGTTTGCATTAAATCTATAGATTAAGTTGGCAACAACTGACATCTTGATATTGAGTTTCCTATTCATTTACATGAACTATCTCTCCATTTATTTAGTTCTTCTTGGATTTCATTCCTCAGAGTTTTGTAGTTTTCCTCATAAAGATCTTATATGTATTTTGTTAAATTTATACTTAAGTATTTTATTTTTTTGGATACTAATATAAATAGTATTGTGTTTTCAACATCAAATTCAATTTTTTTCATTGCTGGTGTAATAACCTTATAATCCTGCAAACTTGCTATAATCACTAACTAGTTTCGGGAGGTTTTAGTCAATTCTTTAGAATTTTTCTACACAGACAATCATGCCAATTTCAAATCAAACAAGTTTTATTTCTTCTTTCCCAATCTATATACCTTTAATTTTATTTTCTTGTTTTCTCCCATTAGATAGAACTTTCAGTATGATGTTGAAAAGTAGTGTTGAGAGGGGACATATTTGCCTTCTACCTGATCTTAGTGGGAAAACTTTGAGTTTTTCACCATTAAGTATGATGTTAGTTGTAGGCTTTTGTAGATATCCTTCATCAAGCTGAGGAATTTTCCCTCTATTTCTAGTTTGCTAAGAGTTTTTATCATGAATGTGCACTGGATTTTGTTAAATCCTTTTTTTCTTCATCTCTTAATATGATCATATTATTTTTCTCCTGTGGATATGATATGTTACATAAATCGATTCTTAAATCTTGAACAAGCCTTGCAGACCTGCAAAAAATCTCACTTGGTTATGGTGCATAACTCTTTATACATTGTTGAGCTCAATTTGCTAATATTGGGTTAACCAAAAGGTTCATTCAGGTTTTTCCATAAGGTGTTATTTTGTTGAAGGAGAATTTTTGCATCTCTGTTTGTGAGATATATTCGTCTGTAGTTTCCTTTTCTTGTACTGTCTTTGCCTGGTTTTGGTATTACGGTAATGCTAGTCTCATAGTATGGGTTATGAAGTATTCCCTCTGTTTCTATTCCCTGAAAGAGATTGTGGAAAATTGGTGTAATTTCTTCCTTGAATGTTTGGTAGAATTCACCAGTGACCTGATCTAGCCTGGTGTTTTCTTTTTAAGTAGGTTATTAATTATTGATTCAATTTATTTTATAGATATAGGCCTATTCAGATTGTGAATTTCTTCTTGTGAGGT
Source organism: Hyperoodon ampullatus (assembly GCF_949752795.1). Lineage (NCBI taxonomy): Eukaryota > Metazoa > Chordata > Mammalia > Artiodactyla > Ziphiidae > Hyperoodon > Hyperoodon ampullatus. The sequence continues at coordinate 79,919,987 of NC_136926.1, forward strand.
TTTAAGAGATGGTGTCTTTCAAGGAATTGGTCCATTTTATCTAAATTATCAAATATGTACCTATTGAATTGTGTTTTATTTAAAAGTGTTTTGTTTAATTTCCATATATTTGGGGATTTTCCAGTTATCTTTTTATTATTGATTCCTAGTATAATTCCATTTTTGTCTAAGATCGGTATTGTATAATTCAATCATATTAAATTTGTTAAGGTTTGTTTTATGTGGCCAGAAGTAGGTCTGTCTGTTTGTTTTATGTGACCAGAAATTGGTCTGTCTTGGTGAATGTTCCATGTGGGCATGAGAAGAATTATATTCTGCTGTTGTTGGACGAAGTGGTCTATAGACATTAATTATATCCAGTTGATTGATGATGTAATTAAGTTCAGCTATGTCCTTATTGATTTTCTGCCTGCTGGATCTGTCCATGTCTGATAGAGGGGTGTTAGTCTCCAAATATGCAAGTGGATTCATTTTCTTCTCTATGCAATTCTATTAGTTTTTGGTTCACGTAGTTGGATGCTCTGTTGTTAGAGTCATACATGTTAAGGATTGCTATGTATCTTAGAGAATTGGTCCTTTATCATTGTTTAATGATAACTTTCCTTGCTTTGAAGTCTGTTCTGTCTGAAATTAATATAGCTACTCCTGCTTTTTTGATTAGGTTATAATCATATTTTTTTTCTCCCTCCATTTACTTTTTTTGTTTTGTTTTGTTTTGTTTTTATTGGGATATAGTTGCTTTACAGTGTTGTGTTAGTTTCTGCTGTACAACGAATTGAATCAGCTATATGTATACATATATCCCCTCCCATCCCCCTCCAACCATTTACTTTTAATATGTACCTTTATGTTGTTTTTTTCTTTTTTTTAAATTTTTATTGGGGTATAGTTGATTTACAATGCCATGTTAGTTTCAGGTGTACAGCAAAGTGAATCAGTAATACATAAACACATATCTACTCTTTTTTAGATTCTTTTCCCATATAGGTTATTACAGAGTATTGAGTAGAGTTCCCTGCGCTAATTTATGTACCTTTATATTTTAAGTGGATTTCTTATAGACAACATGTAGTTTGTTCCCTTCTTTTTTTCTTTTTGATCTATTCTGACAATCTCTGTGTTTTAACTGGTGCACTTAGACCACTAACATTCAAAGTGATTACTGATACTGTTGGATTAATATCTATCATATTTGTTACTGTTTTCTATTTGTTGCCCTTGTTCAATGTTACCATGTTTGTCTTCCACTCTTTTTCTGCTTTTTGTGGTTTTAATTGATATATAGTTCCATTTATTCTCATTTCTTATTAGTTTTACTTTTGTTTTTTACTCTTTTAAGTGGTTGTCCTAGAATTTGCAATATACATTTCTAGCTAATATAATTCCACTTTCATATAGCACTATACCACTTCATGGGTAGTGTAAGTACCTTTTAATAACAAAATAATCTCAATCCCTTTCTTCCTCCTGCCCCTTGTATCATTGCTGTTATTCATTTCAATTATATAAGCATATATATGTATAAGCATATATATATACACACATATAAAATAAGTACATAAGTATACATAATCAAATATATTATTGACATTATTTTAGACACCATTATTTGTTAGATCAATAAAGAATAGAAAAAAATTTTTGTTTTTATTTTACCTTCACTTATTCCTTTTTTGATACTCTTTGTTGCCTTACGTAAATCTAAGTTTTTTACCTGTACTATTTTCTTTTTCTCTAAATAACTTATTTTAACATTTTTTGCAAGGCAGGTCTACAGACAAAAAATCCCCTCAATTTTTGTTTGTCTGAGAAAGTATTTATTTCTCCTTGACTTTAGAAGGTTAATTTGAAGGGTACTGAATTCTAAGTTGCTGTTTCTTTTCTCTCAACAGTTTAAGTATTTCATCCATTCTCTTCTTGCTTGTATGGTTTCTGAGGAGAAGTTGAGCATCATTCTTCTCTGTTCTTCTATAGGTAAGTTGTTTTTAACCTTTATCTTTTATTTTGTGTAGATTGAAAATGATATGACGCTGTGTAGTTTTAGTTGTCATTTATCCCATTTGGTGTTCTCTGAATTTTGTTTATCTGTGGTTTGGTGTCTGACATCAATTTGGAGAAATTCTCAGTCATTATCGTTTCAAATATTTCTCCTCTTTTCTCCTCTTTCCTCTTCCTCTGGCACTCCCATTACATGTTACACCTTTTCTAACTGTCCCCAAGCTCCTTGGATTTTCTGAGTTTTTTAAACAATTTTTGCTTTGCAGTTTTTGAGGAATCTATTGATATATTTTCTAGCTCAAAGATTTTTTTCCTCAACTGTGTCCAGTCTACTAATAAGCAGATCAAAGCATACTTCATTTCTTCATTTCTGTTAAAATGTTTTTGATCTTCATCTTTTTTTTTTTTTTGGTTCTTTCTTAGGATTTCTGCATCTCCACTTACAATGCCCCTTTGCTCTTGTATGTTATCTATTTTATCCTTTAGAACGCTTAGCATATTAATCATAGTTGTTTTAAATTCCTGGTCTGATTATTCTAACATCCCTGACGTGTCTGGTTCTGATGCTTGCTTAGTTTCTTCAAATTGTGTTTTTTTGCCTTTTGGTATGTTTTGCAAGTTTTTTTTTTGTTTGTTTTTCTTTTTGTTTTTTATGGACAGCCATAATGTACTGGTTAAAAGGAGCTACTGTAAATAGGCCTTTAGTAATGTGGGGAAGGAAAGTGTTCTGCAGTCCCATGATTAGGTCTCAGCCTTTCAGTAAGCCTATGCCTCTGCCCTGTGCACTTCAGGTGTTTCTCAGTTTTGGTTTGATTTTGTTCTCCTCCCTCTGGTGAGACAAAGTGGGCTGTAGGTGAATTTATCTCTTCTCTTATGTGGAGGGCTAGAGCTGGCTGGAGTTGGGCATTTCCTTTCCCCCAGGATAGTTATAAACTAGCAGGTTAGGCTCTGGTTAACAAGTTTCCTCTGAGGTCAGGACTTGTTACGAAGAACATGATGCTCTGATAAATTTCAGAGTTTTTCCCCAACCCTTGCCAAAACCCAGATTTTTTTCCTCTGATACTTACTGTGAGAACCTGGTTGGCCTCCTGGAGGGACTCTCTCAGTATTGGGGTGATCCACCTATGGCTAGCACCTCTGGAGTAGTTAACTCTCAGACTTGTTCACATTGATCCTCCAACAATTTGTCAGAACACTTCAGGTTTTCCTCTCCAGTGCTGATGTCTTGAGTCTCTGCTCTAGTAAGCTGTGATTCCCTGTATTTGCCTGTCTGCCTCACTGATCTTGGCTGCAGAAATTTGCCCAGTGTCCTTCCTCTCTTATGGATACAAAAATAATTGATTTTTCAGTCTGTTCAGCTTTTTACTTGCTGTTAGGACAGAGTGGTGACTTCCAAGCTCCTTACTTGCAGAACCAGAAACCAAAAATCTTGACTATTTTTAATAATTTTTTCTCTTTAAACATTAGCCTCAGTTTACTATTGCATATGAAAATACATGCAAAAACTTGAGGAGGAGTGGCTTGGAGAAGTTGAAGATAAGCTGAGGAATTTTTGCCAGTTTAGAGTAATAAATTTTTCAGAATTTCTGAGTGGGGATTATGCTAATTAAATTGCCATACACCAAATATTGGCTCATATATATAAGGCAGAGTTGATATGACAATTAAGAAATGTGTTTATTTTAAAAGATTTAATTTTTTTTACTTGATATGTAAATTTGGCAATACAATTTGGACTATAATGATCATGGATAGCTAATCAAATAATTTCTAAGTATCTAGCCAATACTGAGGTTATAAATATATATTCCTTTTACTTTATTTTCAATTATTCTATATGTCTTATTCTATAAGTCTGTTCAGGCTGCTGGAATAGAACACCATAGACTAGGTGGCTCATAAACAAAAGAAATGTATTTCTCGCAGTTCTGGAGACTGAGAAATCCTAGATCAAGATGTTTCTGATGAGATCTCACCCTCTCCTCACATGGCAGAATGGACAGGGGAGCTCTCTAGGATCTCTTTTATAAGAGCATCAATCTTATTCACAGGGGCTCCACCCTCATGGCCAAATCACCTTCCAAATGCCCCACCTCCTAATACCATCACACTGGGGATTACGGTTCAACATATGAATTTGGGGGAAACAAACATTCAGTCGATTACACTATAACCGATAACACTTATATTCCTATGACTTTAAAGATATAGAAGTTTAAAAATTAAACTCAATTACCTTTTTAATACACTAAATAATGCCTTTTTTTAAAGTCTGTATTTCAGGCAGTATGGGATTTCAACTTGTAAAACTTCTTCTCAAGCCAAGTTAAAGTGGGAGCAAGAGTAAAAACAAAACAAAACAAAAGCCTCTGAGTCAGCATTTTTCTGTTTAATATAAGACAGAGAACCTTGGGGTAAAAGATTATTGCCTGCTGTAAGAGAACTATATTAAATACTATCTACTCAATTAAAGTTAATATTGAAACTGGCTCTGAAAAGTGAAAGTCGAATTGTCCTTTTAGGCTCTGACATTCTAAGGCATGAATCAAAATCAGTGCTGGGCATAAAAGTATATAAGCCAGTGACAGATCTGATCCTCAGAAGTGCAATGACTGAGTGATGTTTAGTGATTTGATTATCAAAAGGACTTTGAAAATCAGGTGAAAGAAAAGATGAAATCAGAAAGGAAATAGGAAAGGGTGTGTTTGAAAGAAACGACTTGGTAAGAAATACAAGGAGAAGAATTGATTTTGTTATCAGAGCTATACTTGGGCATTTCAGATTTGTGGCAGGTACTCTACACCATTGGGTAGCAATGTGTTCAGGGATATAATAATGTCCTATAAAAACACATAGAAGTACTGAAGAAACAAGAATTTTCCACCAAAAGCCACTAATTTCTAACAATCTAACAATATAAAATTTCCCTTTGAGTCTTTGTATTTGACTAGTCTAATTGGAGGAGAAAATCATAATAAATGCCAAAGCACATTTCTACTTGAATGCAAACAACTTTTATTCAATACCAATATTCAATTATCTTGGAATTTATTTTGAAGTAATGTTGATCATATAGGTCGTATAATTACTAAAAAGCTACACCTATATAGGGAGACTTAGTTTACCAATGAGCATATTGTCATTAATAGAGTCAATCAATAAATATGGATTTATTCAGCTTCCATTGGCCATTTTTTACTTTTTTCAATCATTTAAGAAAAATGGAAAAATAAGTTGAAATGGCTCCCGCTGTGTATGTGTGCTATTTGAGTGATTTCACTCTTCTTGTGGTTTATTTATAGATCTCTGAATTTTAACAAGATATCTAAAAAATTATGAAATACAACACACAATAATTGTGATAAACCTACTAACTTCTACTCTGCACTGAGTTTAGAAGATGCTTTAAAATATAGTTTCATGAATTTTTCTTGTACCATGTAAGTTGGAAAAAGAAGGGAAGTGACTAGTGAAAGATAAAATCCCCATGGGGTTGTTATGAGGATTAAATGAGTATGTGTGTGTATGTGCATGTGTGTATGTGTATATGTGTGTAAATGTGTGTGTGTGTAAATTCCTTAAAACACTGCCTAGTAGACAAGAAGTACCACTAAAAGTATGGTATTATTGTTACTATGCATGGTATTATTGTTGTTAGTTTTGCTATTGTTATTTCAATGAGATATGTATATCGTGCTCATAACATTATAAATTTGATTCCTGTTTTTACATTTTATTTAATGCCTGTGTTCCCCTTATTGTGTTACAATTGCAGTTTATTACATAAAAGTTCCATAAAGAAAATTATTTCAATAACTTGTGAGAATTAAATAATCAGGTGGCAATATTACTAACCATAGTTATGAGAGATATATTTCTAATCTCAATCTAATACTTTACCATTAAAAATTTTATTGCCATTAAGAGCTTTTTATGGAATGAACACCAATAGAGAATTCCTGATTCAGATTAGTACCTTCCCCCGCTGTCCCTGAAGGTTGTATATATCTATACACAATTATAAATAGGTGCATGATCCCAAGGGCCACCACTCATGTCAGAGTCACGTGCTTAACACTTATAGGAGAGTTGCTCTTCATTACCCACAACCACATGAAGTGGTCTTGGATAAGGGGTTACCATCAGAGTTTTAATACTTACTTTTCCTCTGATATTTTAATGTAAAAACACTACTTATTCTGGCATCTTAATGTGTGTGGATAAAAATATCACCAAAATTATATTAATTAGAGAGAATTTATAACTATTTACTCTAGCCAGTGTGTCAATAATTTTCCTATGTAGCCATTTAATTACATTAGGTTTTAATTTTGATATATAAAATGAGAGTAAATAATACAATTAGACAAATGGCCTAAAAAATCCATAATCACACAAGGACAAATGAACTAGAGAAGGAGCAATGATCTGCAGGTAATAGAAAACAAACACAGATGTAGTAGCTGATTTGAACAGAGAAGAGGAAGCTGAATAGAATGGGCTAATTGGAGTATGATGAGAAGGTGGAAAGACATTAGCCCCAGTGTTCTCTGAAAAGCCTTGGGAATTGGACTATGTTTTGTTGAGTTTGTTTTGTTTTCCCTACTGGTTTAAAAATCTGTACCTTATTGGCTTTCCGGTAGTGGTTTATCTTATACATATAGCAAACACTTTTGGCTATTTTTAAAAATCAATATGAACAAAGTAAAATTGTTACATTTTCTCTTTCATGATCTCCCAGAAAAGAATTAGAACTGTTTCAATGCAGTATGTTCTTCTCTTAGCCCAACATTCAAGGTTATTAAAAAAAAAAAAAAATCTAGAACTTACATTCTGTTATTATTGTTTACATTTTCTATATATTCTATTTTAAGAAAATTTGGAAAATTCATTAAACTTTATAGCTTATAATCAACAAATATTCAGACAGACGTTTAAGCTTTAGTTATATGATTTTCCCTAAATCATTTTGTGTGAAACATTAAACTTAAAATTTCTCTATTTCTGTCTCTGGGCAGTTTTGTTATTTTGAGTTACTGTTCCTCAAAAACTGGCATGCATAGGATTTCTTCTATGTCTGAGAATCTATTTCTTTTGCCTACACGCATGCATGATAATTACCTGTACATAGACATCTAAGGTCAGAGATCTTCCTATTGCTATTCTGATATCATTGATTCATTGGCTCTAGACATGTATTCTTACAGAAATGAAATAACCTGATGATGTTAATGGTAATAATTGTTATTACTACTTTTTCTTTTGTGCTATTGTCTGATTCAGGATGCTCTATTTCTTAGAGCAGTTTTAGGTTTATAGAAAAATTAAAGAGCAAGTACACATTTCTCATATACCTTTTCCACCCTCCTCCCTCTGCCCAGTTTCCTCTATTTATTTATCTTGCATTAGTGGGGTACATTTGTTACAATTGATGAACCAGAACTTAAGTACTTAACTTAACAAAGTACTTAAACTTAACAAAGCATATATAAGATCTGCACACTGAAAATTACAATATGCTGAAGAAAGGAATTTAAAAATGAAAAGATATACTGTGTTCATGGAATGGAAGACTCAACATAGTAAAAAATTATAGGTTTAGTACAATTGCTATTAAAAACTTATAAACGACTTTTGCATATATAGACAAGCTTATTCTAAAATGTTATTGAAGGTAACAAGCTGTAGTATAGTTAGAACAATCTTGAAAAAGAAGTATGAAGTACGAGGAATCACTCAACCCAATATTAATGATTACAACTAAGATAAGGCATGTGGTATTGGCAGAGATATAGGCACATAGATTAATAGAACAGAATGGATAACCCAGAAATAGACCCATACACATATGATCAACCGATTTTTGACAAAGGTGAAAAAACCAATGCAATGGAGGAAAGATTGGGAAAAGAGTTCTTAGACTTGACAATAAAAACCATATTAATTGGGCTTCCCTGGTGGCGCAGTGGTTGGGAGTCCGCCTGCCGATGCAGGGGACACAGGTTCGTGCCCCGGTCTGGGAGGATCCCACATGCTGCAGAGTGGCTGGGCCCATGAGCCATGGCCGCTGAGCCTGTGCGTCCGGAGCCTGTGCTCTGCAACGGGAGAGGCCACAGCAGTGAGAGGCCCGCGTACTGAAAAAAAAAAAAAAAAAAAGAACCATATTAATTAAAAAAATGATAAATTAGACTTCATCAAAGTGTAAACTATGCTCTGTGATAGTCACCACTAAGAAAATGAAAAGACAAACTACAGGCTGGAGAAAATATTTTTAAGACATATATTTGAAAAAGGACCTATATCTAGAATATCTAAAGAACCTTAACAGTAAATAATGGTCAAATTAGAAAATGGGCAAACAACATAGACATTACAAAGAAGAAGATGAGCAGATGGTAAATAAGCACTTGAAAACATGTTTAATATCACTACTGGTATGAAAATGTGAATTAAAACTATAATGAGATGTCACTACACACTTAACACAAAGGTAACATTTTAAAATAGTGACAGCCTTATATTCTGGCAAGGGTGCAGAGAAACCAGATCATGCATACACCACTGATGAGAAGGTGAAAATGATAAAGCCATTTGGAAAACTTGGAGAGTTTCTTATAAAATTAAATATGCAGTTTCCATATAACCTAGCTATTATACTCCTGGGCATTTGTCCCACATATATTAAAACTTATGTTCATAAAAATTCTATACAGGAATATTTATAGCAGATTAATTAATTGTATTAGTTTCTTGCTGCTGCTGTAACAAATGACACAGACCTGGTAGCTTTAAACAACAGATATTTATTCTATCACAATTCCAAAAGCCAGACGTCCATATCAGTATCACTTGGTGAAAATCCAGGTGTCAGCAGACCACACTCCCTCTAGAGTCCCTGGGGAAGCATCTACTCCTTGACTTTGCCAGCTTCCACTAGGCTACCGCATTCCTTGTCTTGCATTCAGATCACCTAACCTCCACCTCCCTCTGTAGTAACATTGTGGTAAACCTCCTCCTCTGTGTGTGAGCTCCCTTGGTCTCTCCCTTATAAGAACACCTGCGATTGTATTTATGACCGAACCAGATAATCCAGGATAATCCTTCATCTCAAAATATTTAATTTAATCACATCTTCAAAGTCTTTGTCAAATAAGGTAACATTCACAGGCTCCAGAAATTAAGAATTGTATATTTTTGGGGTGGAGAGCTTTATTAATCCTACCACATTCATAATTGCCCCAAACTGAAAACAAACAACCTTTTTAAATTGTGATCTATTGGAAATAAAGGAATAACTGTATAATTTCCTAATATCATCTTGAAATTGTATATCCCTATGTTTTATTTTGTTTTTCTCTTGAGTAGATGAATTTATACAGTAATAATGATAATGATAATAATTGCTATTTATTCAATGCTTATTGATATCAGACATTTAGGCAAAACTCTGCATGTTATTGATTTTATTCCACAGAAGTTCCCATCGGAAAGCTAAAAATTATTTTCCCATTTTATAAATGAGAATGCAAAGAAGTGATGTTACTTTCTAAGTTATGAAACTATGTGGAATTACTTCAGAGTCCACGTCTTAACTACTGAAATCTAATGTTTCACTATATGCATTTTATATATAGTTTTTTTTATCAACATTGCAAAATGTAATGGTTAATCATTAATATTATTATAGCTGTGTAAAATTCTGAATAATTTACAAAATATATTGTGAAAAATTACAAAGGGAAAACATCATGGTAGCTCCACTGCGACTATAATTTTGTGTCCTCTCTACTTGCCATTAAGATTCAGTAAATTTTTATAGCAAAGAATAATTGGCTCATTATGATGTAAATGACTATGATAGGGATGGTCTTTTAATTATTTTTAATAAATTACTTTTGTGTTGACAGTTTTAATTTAGCAACTGTTTTTAATTACTGAATGATGTTTCTGCCTGTGTCCAAATTCATGCACACAGGACAGGTTGTTTTAGTAACCTTAATCTCACAGTTATTTTTCTTAACATTGTTAAATTTCCCATTTCTTCATTTTCTACCTAATCTTTCCCATTATCTTGTTTTGCATTATCTTGTTTACCTAACCTCTGTCACTATTGCCAGAAGTTCTAAAGGTCATACTTACCAGATGCTCTAGGAAATAGAGCAGTTGATACCTTTTGAAACCTAGTAAAATCAACTCTAATCCTTAGATTGAGAGTCGGTATTCCTGATCCTGTTTTCATTTAGCCATTCAGTTATTCAACAACGTTAACGAAGTACCTATACTACGTGTAAAAAGAATTATAATTATTGTGTCAAATGAAAACATAAATATCATGTGTTCTCTGGGGTAACATATAATTTAGTACAGAGAAACCTTTATAAACAAGTAACTATAACACTAGGTGATAGACAAATTAATTTTCCAAGAATGTTAGCAGAAGTACATCCAAATATTTACTGCTACTTTGAATGGCACTCCAATCCAATCTCTAATTAATCCCCACAACAACCTTATGATATAGGTTCTATTATTATACCCATTTTTCAGATGAGAATTCTGGGCCTTAAATTGAGGTAACTTGCTCATTATCTTAGTTTATTGCACAGTCAGAGGTCAAATGCTGGTGGTCTCACCTCAAGACCTATGCTCCTAATATCTCATGCCATAGTATATTTGTTTAGCCATTTAGTTGCATAAATTTGCTTATCATTTAACATCTTTGTGCTCATTATGTCTTTTTGTTAAATGAACATAATATTCACCACATGCCTATAAAAATGGGAAAGGTAGTCACAAAGACTAGAATGTGCAAATAGTAAACAAAACACAAAAGTAAACTATGGATATATTTTACAAACTCAATAACTGTACTAGTAAAAAATGTTATTATAAATATGCAAGTGTAGTTAACAGTTCAGAATATTTTTCAGCAAGGGCCAGAATGATTCTTCAAGATGCCAACCACTGCTCGCAGCATTACCAAAAATTATAGACAGTTGATCTCGAAGTCACTGATTGACTTGAATATTAAGCTTTTCTCCATTCTCTTCTCAAATTTGCTGTCAGCAATTCAGCTTAACTTACCTTCTGTTCTACTAACTGGTTTAGCATAGTTAAAAGATCCTATGTATTTATACCTAAAGCTTGATATGTGTTCAAGGAAGTAAAAGATATTAAACTTGTATATTCATGGTATTGAATATTTATTTCTTAAATCTCCTAACTGACTTCTTCCGACAATATTTATATAAAATATTTCATAGGGTTATTAAAACATATTTTGCAGGCTTTAGAAATCAAACCCAATTTATGGATGAGAAAATTAGTTCTTAGGGTAGTAAAGTGACTAATTCAAAGTCATATATTGGAAGCAAATTTACCCAGATGTCTTAAAGCCTCTAAACCTCTTCTTTCACATTTAACTTGACTAAAATGTAGGTGGAACTTTTCAGTTCATCTTTAATGGTTTTATAGTTTTACTTTCTCAACATCTGCCTTAAGTAACTGATTCCAAGGAGAATCTAATAGTACTATTATCATTAATGATTTCAAGAATGCAGAAATCATATACATAGAATATCAACATGCTTCAGGTATTTTCTTCCTCTTTTTTAGACAGTAATGCAAAACTTCTCGTGTTTGGAGAAGAAAGAAGAAGTGCATTTCATCCCCTTGTTCACATAGTGACAGCAGCATTTGTCGCTTCTCTCATTCTTAAGGGGCTGTCAGAGAAGACATTGGCAGGGTGTTACAACACAGCATCTTATGTCAAGAGTTTTGTCTTTTAGAATGAAATACGATAGATCTTTATGGCACATTTATAGCAGTCGGGTTATTTTTGACAACACAATTGAAAAGTGAGTTTCCACTGTTAAACTCTAATATAAAAGGTGCCAGAAAAAACTGTGATCTCTAGAAATATAGAGTATCACGTTGTGAACAACTTCCCATAGAAAACAAATAGAAGGTGAAGAGTGATGTAGTTCCTGTTAGGAAAGCTTTTAGCAAGAATAATGGCTAGGGAGGTGGAATATATTCATCCTACAGAGGATGCACCATGGGGAAACTGGAAGTTACTCTCTGGGTTCCACCTTGCCACAAACCTCTGACACAGATGTACATCTTAGACCTTGAGTTGCAATGAGCAGGCTTCAAACACCCTAACTCGTTTTCACACTGCCTGCCGACCTCAGTCAGCCTGCATGCCTACACATTCCCTTGCAGCTACTGTACCTCCAGAGCCCAAACCACCCAGCTGGCGAGTGGCTCCAGGCTCTCTGACTCCTTCTCCATGCCCCCTCACAAGCGTTGCTAGCCTGCACAAATTGTGGACCACCTCTGGCCTGGGAAACCCAGGAAATTACATTGCCATCCAGAGGACCACAACTACAACTTCTACAATGAAGTCTGAATCAGAGCACTGGGAGGGAAGCCTGTGTCAAAGTATGTTCCTTTTCGGGGCACTCTTCCTCAACACCACAGCAGTCATTCGTGTTCTCTTCACACAGGTATAGTTTCTTCCCTGGTACAGGTAATAATTCTTCTTAAATGCTCTCTGTGCAATGTACTGCTCGTTTTTTCTCTCTTGTTTGGAACTTGACTAATACAATAAATAACTAATAATAAATGTAGACATATATTTCCAAATATAAATACACATATGTTTAACCAAAGAGGAAACTGAGTGTCAGAGAATTGACTTGTCTCACCGAAGAGATGGAGGTGGGATTCTAATATGGGCAGGATGGCCGAGGGCCCACACTCACAATCTTACACACATATGTCACTTCCAAGAAATGATATGAAATTGGCCTTTCTGAGATTCCAGTATCATGTTTCTCTGTTGTTTCTATAGCCATATTAACTACTCAGCCCCAAAGAGCTTCCTTAATTTTTATGTGACTTATATAATCCAGCTATAAGAACTTCCAGTTGATTATTTTCTCGATCACTTTTTTTTCTTTTTTTAAAAAAATTTTTATAACATCTTTATTGGAGTATAATTGCTTTACAATGGTGTGTTAGTTTCCGCTTAATAACAAAGAGAATCAGCTATATATATACATATATCACCATAACTCCTCCCACTTGCGTCTCCCTCCCACTCTCCCTATCTCACCCATCTAGGTGGTCACAAAACACCAAGCTCATCTCCCTGTGTTATGTGGCTGCTTCCCACTAGCTATCTGTTTTGCATTTCGTAGTGTATATATGTCAATGCCACTCTCTCAATTCATCCGAGCTTACCCTTCCCCCTCCCTGTGTCCTCAAGTCCATTACCTATGTCTGCGTCTTTATTCCTGTGCTGCCCCTAGGTTCTTCAGAACCTTTTATTTATTTGTTTATTTATTTAGATTCTATATATATGTGTTAGCATATGGTATTTGTTTTTCTCTTTCTGACTTACTTCACTCTGTATGACAGTCTCTAGGACCATCCACATCACTACAAACAACTCAATTTTGTTTCTTTTTGTGGCTCAGTAATATTCCATTGTATATATGTACCACATCTTCTTTATCCATTCGTCTGTCAATGGACACTTAGGTTTCTTCCATGTCCTGGCTATTGTAAATAGAGCTGCAATGAACATTGTGGTACACGACTCTTTTTGAATTATGGTTTTCTCAGGATATATGCCTAGTAGTGAGATTGCTGGATCGTATGGTAGTTCTATTTTTAGTTTTTTGAGGAAACTCCATATCATTCTCCATAGTGGCTCTATCAATTTACATTCCCACCAACAGTGCAAGAGGGTTCCCTTTTCTCCACACCCTCTCCAGCATTTATTGTTTGTATATTTTTTGATGATGGCCATTCTGAGTGGTGTGAGGCGATACCTCATTGTAGTTTTGACTTGCATTTCTCTAATGATTAGTGATGTTGAGCATCCTTTCATGTGTTTGTTGGCCATCTGTATATCTTCTTTGGAGAAATGTCTATTTAGGTCTTCTGTCTATTTTTGGATTGGGTTGTTTTTTTGATATTCAGCTGCATGAGCTTCTTGTAAATTTTGGAGTTTAATCCTTTGTCATTTGCTTCATTTGCAAATACTTTCTCCCATTCTGAGGGTTGTCTTTCCTCTTTGTTTATGGTTTCCCTGCTTTGCAAAAGCTTTTAAGATTCATTAAGTCCCATTTGTTTGTTTTTGTATTTATTTCCATTTCTCTAGGAGGTGGGTCAAAAAAGGATCTTGCTATGATTTATTTCATAGTGTGTTCTGCCTGTTTTCCTCTAAGAGTTTTATAGTATCTGGCTTTACATTTAGGTCTTTAATCCATTTTTAGTTTATTTTTGTGTATGGTGTTAGGGAGTGTTCTAATTTCATTCTTTTACATGTAGCTGTCCAGTTTTTCCAGCACAACCTATTGAAGAGGCTGTCTTTTCTCCATTGTATAATCTTGCCTCCTTCATCAAAGGTAAGGTGACTATATGTGTGTGGGTTTATCTCTGGGCTTTCTATCCTATTCCATTGATCTATAATTCTATTTTTGTGCCAGTACCATACTGTATTGATTACTGTAGTTTTGTACTATAGTCTGAAGTCAGGGAGTCTGATTCCTCCAGCTCCATTTTTCTTAAGATTGCTTTGGGATTCGGAGTTTTTTGTGTTTCCATACAAATAGTGAAATTTTTTGTTCTAGTTCTGTGAAAAAATGTCATTGGTAGTTTGAGAGGGATTGCCTTGACTCTGTAGATTGCTTTGGGTAGTATAGTCATTTTCACAGTGTTGATTCTTCCAATCCAAGAATGTGGTATATCTCTCCAACTGTTTGTATCCTCTTTAATTTCTTTCATCAGTGTCTTATAGCTTCCTGCATACAGATCTTTGTCTCCTTAGGTAGGTTTATTCCTAGGTATTTTATTATTTTTCTTGCAATAATAAATTTTGGTACGGTTCCTTAATTTCTTTTTCAGATTTTTCATCATTAGTGTATAGGAATGCAAGAGATTTCTGTGCATTAATTTTGTATCCTGCTACTTTACGAAATTCATTGATTAGCTCTAGCAGTTTTCTAGTAACATCTTTAGGATTCTCTATGTACAGTATCATGTCATCTGCAAACAGTGACAGCATTACTTCTTCTTTTCCACTTTGGATTCTTTTATTTCTTTTTCTTCTCTGATTACTGTGGCTAAAACTTCCAAAACGATGTTGAATAATAATGCAGAGAGTGGGCAACCTTGTCTTGTTCCTGATCTTACTGGAAATGGTTTCAGTTTTTCACCATTGGGAATGATGTTGGCTGTGGGATTATCATATATGGCCTTTAATATGTTGAGGTAAGTTCCCTCTATGCCTACCTTCTGGAGTGTATTTATCATAAATGAGTGTTGAATTTTGTCAGAAGATTTTTCTGCATTTATTGAAATGATCATATGGTTTTTCACCTTTAATTTGTTAATATGGTGTATCACATTGATTGATCTGCATATATTGAAGAATCCTTGCCTTCCTGGGATAAACCCCACTTGATCGTGGTGTATGATCCTTTTAATGTGCTGTTGGATTCTGTTTGCTAGTAGTGTTTGAGGATTTTTGCATTTATGTTCATCAGTGATATTGGCCTGTAGTTTTCTTTTTTGTGACATCTTTGCCTGGTTTTGGTATCAGGGTGATGCTGATCTCATAGAATGAGTTTGGGAGTGTTTCCCCCATCTACTATATTTTGGAAGAGTTTGAGAAGGATAGGTATTAGCCCTTCTCTAAATGTTTGATACAATTTGCCTCTGAAACCAACTGGTCCTGGGCTTTTGTTTGTTGGAAGATTTTTAATAGCTGTCTCAATTTCAGTGCCTGACTGGTCTGTTTATATTTTCTATTTCTTCCTGGTTCAATCTTGGAAGGCTGTACTTTTCTAAGATTTTGTCCATTTCTTCAAGGTTGTCCATTTTATTGGCATAGAGTTGCTTGTAGTAATCTCTCATGATCCTTTGTATTTCTGCAGTGTCAGTTGTTACTTGTCCTTTTTCATTCCTAATTCTGTTGATTTCAGGCTTCTCCCTTTTGTTCTTGATGAGTCTGGCTAACGGTTTATCAATTTTTTTTTTAAGATGTTGGGGGTAGGAGTTTATTAATTAATTTATTTTTGCTGTGTTAGGTCTTCATTTCTGTACGAGGGCTTTCTCTAGTTGTGGCAAGCGGGGGCCACTCTTCATCGCAGTGCGTGGGCCTCTCACTATCGCGGCCTCTCTTGTTGCGGAGCACAGGCTCCAGACGTGCAGGCTCAGTTGTGGCTCATGGAACTAGTTGCTCCATGGCATGTGGGATCCTCCCAGACCAGGGCTCGAATACGTGTCCCCTGCATTAGCAGGCAGATTCTCAACCACTGTGCCACCAGGGAAGCCCCATCAATTTTGTTTATTTTCTCGAAGAACCAGCTTTCTTTTATTGATCTTTGCTATCATTTCCTTCATTTCTTTTTCATTTATTTCTGATCTGATCTTTATGATTTCTTTCCTTCTGCTAACTTTGAGGTTTTTCTGTTCTTTCTCTAATTGCTTTAGGTATAAGGTTAGGTTGTTTATCTGAGAAGTTTCTTGTTTCTTGAGGTAGGATTGTATTGCTATAAACTTCCCTCTTGGAACTGCTTTTGCTGCATCCCATAGGTTTTGGGTCATTGTGTCTCCATTGTCATTTGTTTCTAGGTATTTTTTTATTTCCTCTTTGATTTCTTCAGTGATCACTGCGTTATTAAGTAGTGTTTTGTTTAGCCTCCATGTGTTTGTATTTTTTACAGATCTTTTCCTGTAATTGATATTTAGTCTCATAGCACTGTGGTTGGAAAATATACTTGATACAATTTCAATTTTCTTAAATTTCCATGGCTTGATTTGTGACCCAAGATATGATCTATCCTGGAGAACGTTCTATGAGCAGTTGAGAAGAAAGTGTATTCTGTTGTTTTTCGATGGAATGTCCTATAAATATAAATGCAGTCCATCTTGTTTAATGTATCATTTATAGCTTGTGTTTCCTTATTCATTTTCATTTTGGATGATCTTTTCATTGGTGAAAGTGGGGTGTTAAAATCCCCTGCTATGATGGTCTTACTGTCGATTTCCCCTTTTATGGCTGTTAGCATTTGCCTTATGTATTGAGGTGCTCCTGTGTTGGGTGCATGAATATTTACAATTTTTATATCTTCTTCTTGGATCGATCCCTTGATCATTATGTAGTGTCCTTCTTTGTCTCTTTTAATAGTCTTTATTTTAAAGTCTATTTTGTCTGATATGAGAATTGCTACTCCAGCTTTCTTTTGGTTTCCATTTGCATGGAATATCTTTTCCCATCCCCTCACTTTCAGTCTGTATGTGCCCCTAGGTCTGAAATGGGTCTCTTGTAGACAGCATATATACAGTTCTTGTTTCTGTACCCATTCAGCCAGTCTATGTCTTTTGGTTGGAGCATTTAATCCATTTACATTTAAGGTAGTTATTGATATGTATATTCCTATTACCATTTTCTTAATTGTTCTGGGTTTGTTATTGTAGGTCTTTTCCTTCTCTTGTGTTTCCTCCCTAGAGAAGTTCCTTTAGCTTTTTTTGTAAAGCTGGTTTGGTGGTGCTGAATCTCTCTGCTTTTGCTTGTCATAAGGTTTTAATTTCTCCATCAAATCTGAATGAGATCCTTGCTGGGTAGAGTAATCTTCGTTGTAAGTTTTTCCCTTTCATCACTTCAAATATGTCCTACCACACACTTCTGGTTTGCAGAGTTTCTGCTGAGAAATCAGCTGTTAACCTTATGGGGTTTCTTCCTATGTTATTTGTTGCTTTTCCCTTGCTGCTTTTAATATTTTTTCTTTGTACTTAAATGTTGCTTGTTTGATTAATATGTGTCTTGGCGTGTTTCTCCTTGGATTTATCCTGTATGGGACTCTCTGCACTTCCTGGACTTGAATGACTATTTCATTTCCCATATTAGGGAAGTTTTCAACTATAATCTCTTCAAATATTTTCTCACTCCCTTTCTTTTTGTCTTCTTCTTCTGGGACCCCTATAATTCGAATGTTGGTGCATTTAATGTTGTGCCAGAAGTCACTGAGGATGTCCTCAATTCTTTTCATTCTTTTTTCTTTATTCTGCTCTGCAATAATTATTTCCACTATTTTATCTTCCAAGTTACTTATCTGTTCTTCTGCCTCAGTTATTCTGCTATTGATTCCTTCTAGAGAATTTTTAGTTTCATTTATTGTGTTTTTCATCACTGTTTGTTTGCTCTTTACTTCTAGGTCCCTGTTGAATGTTTCTTGTATTTTCTCCATTCTAGATTTTGCATCATCTTTACTATTAATACTCTGAAGTCTTTTTCAGGTAGACTGCCCATTTCCTCTTCATTTGTTTGGTCTGGTGAGTTTTTACCTTGCTCCTTTATCTGCTCTGTGTTTCTCCGTCTTCTCATTTTGCTTAATTTACTGTGTTTGGGGTCTCCTTTTCGCAGGCTGCAGGTTCATAGTTCCCATTGTTTTTGGTATCTGTCCCCACTGGCTAAGGTTGGTTCAGTGGGTTGTGTATGCTTCCTGGTGGAGGGGACTAGTGCCTGTGTTCTGGTGGTAAAATAAAATAAAATAAAAAGTTATTAAAATAAAAAAATAATTACTAAAATTAAAAAAACGTTAAAAAGTAATAAAAACAAGAAAAAAAAAGAGCAACCAAACCATAAACTAATCCACCACTGATAACAAGCACTAAAAACTATACAAAAAACAAAAACAAAAAAATTGAACAGAGAGAACCCTAGGACGAATGGTAAAAGCAAAGCTATTCAGACAAAATCACACAAAGAAACATACACATACACACTCACAAAAAAAGAAAAAGGGAAAAAACTATATATATATATATATATATATATATATATATATATATATATATATATATATATATATATATATATATATATATATATATATATATATATATCTCATTGCTCCCAACATCCACTTCCTCAATTTGGGATGACTCCTTGTCTATTCAGGTATTCCACAGATGCAGGTACATCAAGCTGATTGTGGAGATTTAATCCTCTGCTCCTGAGGCTGTTGGGAGAGATTTCCCTTTCTCTTCTTTGTTTGCACAGCTCCCAGGGTTCAGCTTTGAATTTGGACCCACCTCTGAATGTTTGTCACCTGAGGGCGTCTGTTCTTCCCTCAGACAGGACGGTGTTAAAGGAGGAGATGATTCGGGGGCTCTCGCTCATGCAGGCTGGGGGGAGAGAGGTGTATGGATGCATTGTGAGCCTGTGGCAGCAGAGGCCAGCAAGACATTGCAACAGCTTGAGTTGCCATGCGTTCTCCCAGGGAAATTGTCCCTGGGTCACGGGACCCTGGCAGTGGTGGATAAAACAGGAAGAGTTACTCATACAAAGAAATTGAGTCAACTATCTGGTTCCAAAGGCTCTCCTGGTCTTTTAGGACATTGACATATAATAAGCTGTCTAATTAAATTTAGCTGATTAAAAACCTCTTGTATTAATAATGAGCTGTTATTTCTGCTTCTGTTTGTTGTTTTATTTGAAGCACAAAGATTTTCTGTGACAGAACTCAGCAATTGATTCTTCCCTTTTACTGCAGCCAGTCTGACAGATGACATTGAAACAATGAGAATGATTTCAGGTTCATTATAATATTGAAGTCTATGTATATCATATCTAAATTTCCTCTGTTGTCTATTAGTATAAGTGAAAATAATAGCTCAGCACTAAAAGGTTCAGAGGTCTAACCATGTTTTACAGGTTCTTTAAATTTCTCTCATCTGTAACACTCTCAGAAACTAAATAACTTTACTGATCAAGAGTCTTTTATTGTAATAATAATAACGCAAGACTTTTAATTTCCATAAATTCTTTTTTATGTTCTACTTGTCACAAAATTTCCATGAAATAATTAAGAACTGGAGATTTGTGGACTCATAGAAAGCAATTTACATGTTGATTATGACTGCTTTTTATATATATTTACAATATGCCAACATTTCTTCATCATAAACTAAATTTAAAGTTTTAAAATCTGCCATTGCTATAAAGTTTGTATTTTTTTCTTTCTCAGGATTCAGGTTTCTAAGTGAGGAGAGGCACTAAAGAGTGAGACAAGTAAGCCTCTCTCACAGGTCAATAAAAATGGCAGCAGAAGGAGAATTCATTTAATACACTTTAATATTTGCTAGGCTCCTACTATAAATTTCACTCATTATTTCATCACACTTAATAAGCATTTTTCATACAGCATTTCACTTAATTTTTACCACAACCATGCAAAATATTTCCTAATGTTGCATTTTTACTGATGTGACAACAAAATGAAGAATATTATGTCTTTGCTCAGGTACTAGGTATCAGAATTCAACTTAGGTCTATGTGGCTCTATATTTCTATATTGTGTGTATCTGTGTATGTACCTAAAGGATCTCATACATGAGCAAAGAGACTACAAGTTACTGTAAAGGAATTTGTCACTTATGTTCCTCCCAGAGGAACTTATGTTCCTTATGTTACTCTTATGGACAATTTTCCTCAAATGCAAGTTGTTTTTTCATATATTGAAAGTGTTCTATTATTAGATATTTTTTAACCTTAAGAATTCCCTTTGTTGTTCCACTTGTTCCCCTGGTCCAAAGCAGTTTATTCAGTGTTATGCAGCTCAGGTGTCTCCTCTGTTTTCACATTACTTGTGGAATTAGCAACTGTTTTAACTAAAATACCATCTGCATACTTTATGTGATCTCAAGAGAGATCACATGGTTTCTAGGGAGGTATTATCATTTGTAATTCCAGGAAGGGTTGCTATTCTTCCTTAGTGAAAAGGCAAAAATACCTTGATCTTATCCTTAAAATTATGGAGCACAGATTAACTGTGCCTCTATGGTCTCCTATTTTAAGTCTTTTTTTTTTTTCTTGAGCCTAACTCTGTGCTCCTTCCCTTTCAAGGGCACAGCTTTTATTTCACCAGACTCTCTCTGAGTTTCTCTCTTTCTATAATTGTCTCTTCCACCTGGGTATTCAACAGATTTTCTCCCATTTCTGATACCCTTCGCAGCTACCTGGGTTTGGGCTACACCTGAGCAGAAACAGTAGACAGGCACCATCTGGTGAAATTCAGGTCCCTCACTTTTTCTGCTGTGTCGGCTTCAACCTCATGGTTCACTTCATCTCACCAAGATTCCTGGTATCTTTTGGATAAATCTGTTAATATTATTTTTCTGGTTATTCTTGCCTACTAAAAGCTGGAAGGAGCAGTATACTGCCTTCCACACCTGCTTCCTATCTCAGTTCAGAAACCACAGAACACATGGCCACTGCAAAATACCAAACTGATCTAAACTTAAGTCCTGAAATATGATGACTCTGTGAGTTAGGCTGAATTTGTTTTTTTTGTTTGTTTGTTTGTTTGTTTGTTTTTACTTAAGATCGTTTTTACTTGAACAATAACTACCTGAAATAGAAAAGTCAACCCATTTGTTAAATTACCACAAGCAAATTTTAAATTGCTATGTTAAGGATCAGAGATCATTCTGAAAATAATGACATTTTTAGTGTTAATTTCTCATGCATATTTAATTCACTGACCTGCTTTTAAACAGTCCAGCTAACACATAAATTTATGGGGGGTTTTCTGGGTTTTTTCTCAAGAAATTATTTTCCCTACTCTTTGTCAATGGATGGATCAGATCTCAATTTAGTACCTTTGATTTTCTGCTTAAAGGGGTATTATCTTAAGGAGGGAAACATTTCTGGAACTGTAAATTTTTTTTTAATTATTTTAATTTTATTTATTATAAAAATGATAACATTTCTATGCAAGATTTGCCTATAAAACAAATATTTAGTAGGCATAGTTTAAAGAAAATATACTTAGTTAAAAGTGATAGTGTAGAAGCTAGCATAGGTATTATGTTTTAAAATAGTTTAAAATATGTTTTCAGTATTAATGCTACATATAGATAAACTACTGATTGTCTTTATTATCATGAAAACTTGGGTGACCTCTTTTCTTAATAAGCTGCTGGCCCTGGATACAGGTTCGGTCCTCTTGTTTTGATATAATTAGATTTAATGAATAGCCTTTGCCATTTACCAGCTGTACCAACCTAGGGGAACCACCCAGTATTGTTATGTTTTGTTTAATGATCCACAAAATGGAGAAAATAACAGCACTCAATTCACAACGTTGCTCCAAGGACAAAATATGAGGCAACATATGCAAAGATCTCAGAACAGGGCTTATCACTAAGCACATGCTAAAGAGACCACCACCACCACCATCTTCATCATCATCATCATTATCATCATCATCATCATCAACGTCCATATGCTTCTAATCACTTCATTTTTTTTCCACACTCCAAGGACATAATATCTTTCTGAGTCCAAATCAAAGCTCAGGTACTTTTTTCCTTTGTGAAATTAATATATAAAGGACCCAAGTAACTGAGGAAACATAGCTTTATTTTTCTTTTACTGCTTTTCAAAGGCTGGGGATCATAAAGTAAACATTTCCAATTACAGCAGCTCTTGCCCAGGAGATATCAAAACTGACATCATGTTTCTTCACAACAGGTTCTAATAAAGTGAAGCTGATAAGGACCACAGACTTTTGGTAACCTCAGGATGTCAGATTCTTACTGCATGTAATGAAAACGTTTTTCTATGCAGTGAACAAAGGGACTTGTTTTAACCAGCTGTGTATACACAGAACTAATTCTATCTTATTCCAACTGCTATTTTTGAATCCTTAATTAGCTTAGTCATCCTGAATTTCCCCTTTCTAGCACTTAAAAAGTCCTAAGTCTTCCCCTTAGTAATTACCCAATGAATTTCTTCTCTTTAAAAAAAAAAAAAAGAGCTTTTTAAGCTTTTATTCTTTGAAAGATAAATTTTAGAAATTATTTTCAAACAATTCCCCTTTTTCCATTTGATGGAGTCCCAGCCATGGTAAAAAAAAAAAAAAAAAAAAAAAAAAAAGTGCCCACTTGAGGGAGTGGAGTTTATGATAATAGAGTGACAAAGAATGATAAAGACAACAATTGGGAGAAGTTTTAAATGCCTGAAATTCATCATATTGTGCCTGAGAGAATATTCTTGCTGGTTCTCTAATGTAAAAGGGGTCCAATAATCGATGCAATCAAAATCAAGGTCAAGAATAAGTAGCACTGAGCTTCCCTGGTGGCACAGTGGTTGAGAGTCCGCCTGCCGATGCAGGGGACACGAGTTTGTGCCCCGATCCGGGAAGATCCCACATGCCGCAGAGTGGCTGGGCCTGTGAGCCATGGCCGCTGAGCCTGCGCATCCGGAGCCTGTGCTCGGCAACGGGAGAGGCCACAACAGTGAGAGGCCCGCGTACCGCAAAAAAATAAATAAATAAGTAGCACTAATGTGAAAAATACATCTTCTGAAAACATTTCAGGAATAGAAATATTTGCCCTTTTTAATAATTTGCCTAATGTTAAAGTCATTGCTATTTAGACATGACCCATCAGTACTCAAATATTATTTACACAAACGAATAAATTTTTAAAATGTATGTATAGGATGAATTAGATTTTCCAAAGCATTTAAAACTGATTGTAAACTTAATAAATTAAGTTTTCCACAGGTCTAGCTCTTTATATAGTCACAAATACTGGATTCTCTTAAATGCTTTAAATCCTTTTAAAGTTAGACAGGCAAACACAATGAGTATACTTAGCCCCCTTCCAAATCCAACAATAATAACAATATCTGTTAAGTAGAGTGTTATTACGATGATTTTCCTTTAATTGTTCAGCTTAACTTTTTTCATTCTCAGCTCCAATAGCAATATCTCCAACTTTGTAAACTTCAACATCCAGTTTATTTTGTCATAACAGAAGCCTTAATGCTCTTAGATTCTTTGTGCTCCCAACTGAAATGAATTTTCTCTCAGGTAATTTATAGATAATCTGTCTAGTTTTCAGGAAAAAAATCTCAAACTTTTGCCCTTAGTACAACTCAGTGATAAATTGTTCGCTGAAGTTTAAATGTCTGGTTAGAAGAATTATTCTTCTTAACTAAGTGTGGATTATCTAAGTGCCTGAATATATAATTGCACTCACTTGTACATCTTACTTTCTTTCTTTATACTGAATATTCTATATACCTTTCCCTTTTTTGTTGCTTCTTTTCTTTTTTTAATGCATCAACATAATCATTATTATGTGCATCAGGCAGATGAAGTATGGAACTATATGTAACTTCCTTGTATCACTGCAAGGATGACATTGACATACATGCCCATTGTCACTTCCCCTGGAGGATCTCCCTTGGGTGAAGTGGACTTTTTATCTAATGGGGGACAGACGTATAAAGGCAGAGAGGTGAAATGGGTTTCTTTCCTTATGTCATTGGGAGGGCTGTAATAGCACTGACTTCTACTACAGAAATGTCCTAATGAAGTATCCTAATTGGGTTGGGGATCTCATATCCCGAGGTACCATGACTTGAATGAGCTAAAAGAAACTACCAATACTATCAGAAAATATCCAAAGTAATATGATTCAAAACAAGTACCTAATAATAAAGCAGTTTTATGAATGAGAAAATAAATAAATAAATAAATACAATGCATGGATAAATATCCAAAATGTCCTATATTACAAAGAGTGCTTATTGTCCCACAGTACCTTCCATATATCCAGAACATACCTCAAAGCAATACATCTCCTTATGTATTGTTGTGTGGTGTTGTGTGCTGGAACCTCTCACGCTGAGAGATGGAGAATGGCCACAACTGTAGCAGTTGGTCATATACATTTCATGGAAGATATTATCTAAATGCAATGGGTATAAAAATCAGATGGACATTTCCATGGCAACCTTCGCATATGAGCATTTCTCCCCTTGCAAAGGATGTAGCTAGCGGAAGATAAGGAAATAGAAAAATGAACCCTGGCAGCTCTCAGCTTGTGGTTGTGTGGATATTCACAGCTGGACCAAGGTGTTTTACATGTAAAACAGATAATTTCACAAAACACCAACCTCAGATGAGACCATTCTGTGACCACACCAGAGTGAGATTAAAACAAGACCATTTCACCATGAGACAACCATACACTTAGAAAAAAAACAAGAAAAAGAGATTTATATATTACAGTTATCAAATACTGAATTTAACATGCTCCATCATTTCATATCAAGGCTAAATATAGATGACTGCACAGATGAAGATAGATGCAGATAATTATAGAACAATAGAGAACATATACCATGCAAGAAACACAAAGGAGAAAGGAGAGTGCTAATCTCAGTTCTGTAATTTTGAGAATGAAAAACTGGTGTGACTGAAATATATTGAAAGATGTTTTACTATATTACAGAGCTATAATTATATGAAATGTAGGAAAAAAAGAAAATTCTATACAAAAAAGCAGAAATATTACAATAAATGAAAACATAGCTGTACATTCATTTATATTCTATAAACTGAATGAGGTATATAACTTTCTTGGATATTTCAGGGCAATTTATTTCATCAAATCATTTACATGAAAATGGATTTTAAAATATTAGACTAGGAAATTAATGAAAATGTGCACTTAGCCCAATCAGTTTCTGAATTCTAGCTGATAAGAGAGAAATACTTTTAAAATATATGAATTATCCACAATAATGTGAAATAATACTTCTTACAGCTTACTGGAATGTTAAATTTTTACAGTGTGAAGGATGCTTTATTCTCTCTAATGTAATAAGCTTTTTAAATCACAGTCATTGTTAAATAAGAATCCTAATATATATGACATTTTCACAGATTACTTTATTTATAATTTTAAAATTGAATTGCTGACAAAAGAAGTGTTTCAGTTCAATTTACATTTCTATTGTGGCAGCTTTTATGTTTTCACTCCTGGCTTTCTAATGGCAATCATAATTCTCAGTATGAAAAAAGGCACTTCTCTGCTTTTCCCTAGACAAAAGGACAACTCATCATATGCTTTATTTTGAAAAAAAGCATCATATTTCTGAGATACATATTATTTGTATGACCTCAAGTTTTGAGAGATAAAAAGCACATTATTTATGTATTTGAATATAAAATGTATACAGTTTTACTTAATGAGCTTTGGAAAAGTGTTCAAAGCCACTGAGGTATTAGATCTTGGTTGTAGATGACTGAAATAGATTCTGGCTAACCTAAACCAGATGATAGATCATATTGAGTAACTCACATAATTAATGGGAAGATTGAAGGGACACGCTTATAATGAGGATGGCAACCATAGAGACTAGGTTTCAGAATATCAGTGAAATTGCAGGACAAGGACAGCTTGACGAGGGTAATGCGGCTGCCACCCACTCAGACCTGGAAGTTAGATGGTGCCACTGGACCTCTGTCATGAATGAATGCTTCATTGTTTCTGACCCTTTTTACCCCTTGCTCCAGTTTCAAATTCCACACTGAAGCCATCTGTATTAGTTTTCTAGGGCTGCAGTAACACATGACCACAAGGTTGATGGCTTAAAGAAGAACAATTTATTCTCTCACAATTCTAGAAGCCAGAAGTCCAAAATCAAGGCACTGGCAGGGCTTCATTTCCCACAGAATATTCTACTGGTGAATCCTTCCTTGCCTCTTCCATCCTCTGCTAGCCCAGGTGCTTCTTGGAGCTATTCCTGGCTATTTAATTTTAAATAATTTAAAATGAAAAACTGTTATAAATTCAGTTGCTCCATCGCACTAGCCGTATTTCAAATGCTCAAAAGTCACAGCTGGCCCCTGGCTACTGTATAGGACTATGCAGTATAAACACATCTGTCATCACACAAAGTTCTCTTGGATAGCACTGCTCTGGAATAGTGCCTGAAAAAAAGAAGTGGTTTCACCTACTGGGCTTCAAACAACAAGGAGTCCTACGATTGCCTATTACTTGTATAGTAAATTCAATATTTATTTTTCATCATCACCAGGATAGTTGTTTATTCTACATTTGGATATGATTTCACTGCCTCAGTCAATTCCCCCCACCACAAACTCACTGATGGCTTTCTCCACCCTCATGGCTGTTCATGCAAAATCTAAGAACTTACTTCACAGACAAATTATTAAGCAGTGGACTGTCCTCTTAATATGCCTTCTGCAATATAAAACCAGCCCACCTTGTAGAAGGAGAAATCAACTACAGAAGGCTCAATTATAGTCTAAGTGTATGCTGATTTACAAGCTGCTGTGCATAAATTGATCTAGCCACTCATCTTTGATATTTCCCCCAAAGTCAATGAACATGGTTTCTGCAACTAACATAAGGTATTGCACTTCAGATAATTATACCCAATTACCTGCTTGCAAAATATGTGCTTCCAAAGCCAGTGGCTCTGTACTACTAGCCTAGCAGTTGCAGTATGTAAAATTTCATTGGAAAAATAATGAGGCTTATTTGAAATTAGAAGTTGAAGCAAACCCCCAGACAAAAGAATTTTCTCCGGACATTATGATAATGACTTCTCCATTTTTATTACCTTTTATTCTTAGTTTTCAAAGATATAAGTGTTTTTTCATAGCTGCCTGCTCTTCTCCAATTAGACGTATCTCAGATGTCTCAGATGTGACTAATTATATTTAAAATATTCCTTCTATTTTTGTATCAACTGTTTTTTTAATATGAGTGGTTAGGATTTGTGGTTTTGTTTCCCAAATTCATTCTTTGATATGCTCTGATATTTGGTAAAATTTTAAATGTACTAATCAAACAAGGATAAATGGCTAGATTAATAAGATTTGGTAATTTGAGTTAATTTGCTCACCCCATGTAAAAATTTTACTTCTACCCCTGAGTCAGCACTAAATGTGGGATTCTGATGACTAAGCCCTGATCCTGGTGATGCTGTTGGAAGAAGGAAGGAAGTTGGTGATGGATGGTTTAACTTCAATGTGTGTCAGTGATTTTTCTATCCTTTAATGATTCCTGTATTTCCCCAGAAAGCTGGGTTACCTGTAACAAACTCCATTTTTCCATATCCAGTGTTTACACTGAATTCTGACTTTTAAAATTTTCTACGTTAGAGAGCAGTATTTAAATTACCTTGGGACAAACTACAGAAGCCAATTGCAGTGAATAAGGTAACATGTGGAGACATTATCTTGTTGCTTTATTTTCATAAATAAATTATCTAGTTAAATATCTCAGAGCATTCTGCTTTGAAGCTCTTGTCCTCAATTTACAGATCACTTCATGTTGTAATTAACTTTTTTTGGAAAATTTACCTTATTGATGATAATCTTTTATTGATTTTCCAGAATGGAATATTCCTCAACTCAGTCTAGTTATACTGTCAATCTCACCCATCCTGCTTTGCATATTATACATACTCATTGCAATCTGGGTCTGTCCATGATTCTAGTCATGACTTTTCAATACCAAAATGCATTCATTTGTTGTTTTACCTTTCTTCCAATAATTAATACATTTCTTTCTTTCTTTCTTTTGAAAAGTTAGAAGAAAATATTGCATAGTCTACTCCTGCCATTAAAGAAGAGTTTTAAGAAAAGGAATTCTATGGAGTTTTTCTGTAATGAATTTCACAAGTTAATATTAGAGTCAAAAAATATTTGACATTTCAACAATGCTAACTTCCCATTTGGCATCAACAAATATATTTTAGGAAATAAATATGTCAATGGTATACAACTTTATAATGTGAAATTTTGACAAAGCAGTTGAAGTCTCAAACACAGTATCAGGGCTCATTTAAACATGAACTTAAAAATAGTTTGATGGCTGTGAACCTTTCCTTTTCCTATCAATAAATAGAATGTCAATGGAAAAATAATACTAGTATGTTATTAAATGTGCTACTAATCCTAGACCTGTAATGTTTAGTTACCATCTACAATAGTAAAAAAATTCTATTTCGCATTGCATGCATTTCTCTTTGATTCATTCAACTAGTGTCTACTTTAAAGTTTCAAATAGAGTGGAGAGGGAATATTTCTGGGTAAGTATTAATAAGCTTGTTGTTAAGATACCTAATTTCTCTAATTAAAAATAGAGGATTCAGCAACTCTAATGCACCTTCAATAACATGATCATTAATTAATAGCTGCATGTAATTTATATATAGGTCAAAACAATGAAAATGGAATTCCTAGAAAGACACACTAAAAACATTTATTAATGATGTAAATCAGTAGAGAAATATTTTTTCCCTATTATGTTGCAGAAACATTTGGGTGAAACATAAATGCACATGCTTTTGCAAGGTGGGCAGGATGGATCACCATGAGGAAAAAAAAATAAATGTAGCTATATAATTTACATGGCTTAATATGACTAGATCAATTGTGCTGTAAATTTGATGGGTATTTTAATATTAAACAAATGATGAATATCTATTTCTTTCAAAATATCCAGGAAAGGAGTAAGAAGAAGATAGTTTGTGCTTTCATAATAAATTTGTAATGATATTTTTTCTGATAGTAATGTGCAATGTTCTGATTTTGTGTCTGTTAAGTACTTAAAGATGGAGAGGAATTTATGCAGTATGACTGAAATCATTCACTGACAAAATGTGACCACTTACTGCTTAATTTGGTTAAGAACCAACAGAAAATATGAGGCAAATATTTTGTCAGAGCATTTATTGGATATTTATCATTTTGCCATATAAAAGAAAAATTTCCACTTAACTTGAAGTGTTGGTTGAATAATAGCTTGAAAAGAATCTAAAAGGAGCAACAGTTTTAACTAATGGAAGATTAAATGATATAACTACTAATCCATTTCTAAATTGAAGATTTCATGATTGTACAGGGTGAACATTAGGCAAAATACATTTATCATCTGATTCATAAGCAAGCAGACCTTACTCATAAGAATTTTTGAAGTAGTACATGGAAATATCTGCCAAAAGAAAAATTGTGAATTTCCTTATACTGATATGTTTATATATTTTTCCATTGAATAAAACAAGAGAGCCACAAAAATAAGCTCAATTTATGACTAAGGATGAGTAATTTGAAATAAATTTCACAAAGAAAGTTACACATTAAATTCATTTCCTTTTTTGTTGTTACTTTGAAAGAAAGTGAGGAAAATATATTTTTTTCTCAGCCAAAAGAGCTTTTTCCACTTTGACTTAAAAAGAAGTGTCTATTGTGTCACACCAGGTGTCCATCTATGTTCAGATATCCTAGCAGAGACTAATAAAGGAATATTACTTCTTTTTTTTTTTTTTTTTTTTTTTTTGCGTTACGCGGGCCTCTCACTGTTGGGGCCTCTCCCGTTGCAGAGCACAGGCTCCGGATGCGCAGGCTCAGCAGCCATGGCTCACGGGCCCAGCCGCAACCCATGTCCCCTGCATTGGCAGGCAGACTCTCAACCACTGCGCCACCAGGGAAGCCCAAGAATATTACTTCTTAACCAGAAGCTTTGTCTGAAATACATGGAGACTAACTGACAATAACATCAATATCTCGCAGTAAAAGATAAAAGCCAGTTATTATTTTAATAAAAAATGATTAGAAAGTATAGGAGCACATGAGCTGCACACAAATAGAGAATGCAATAATGCCCAAACAACCTAAAATATTTAAAAATTATTTACTGTGAATAACTATAAGAAAAGTCCCCCATATTTCTCATAAAGAGATATTTTAAGACTACCTGTGGCAGAAGGTGGTATCAAGATGACAGAGTAGGAAGACCCTGAGCTCACCTCCTTCCAGGGACACACCAAAACTACAAATACATATAGAACAAGCCTGGAATGGCCTGAAGACTAGCAGAACAGCTCTTTTATAATTAAGAATATAAAGAAAAAAACACATCAAGACAGGTACGAGGGGGAGACAAACAGCCTACTCAGGACCCACATTCCTGGGGGACGACTGAAAAGAGGAAGGGGATATCACAGACTCACAGGTCCTTTCTAAGGAGCAAGGGATTTGAGCCCCACATTGGACACCTCAGCCTTGGCGTCTGGCACCAGGAAGATGAGCCCCCTTAAATGATTTTGAAAATCAGCAAGGCTTATGACCAGGAGAGCTGGAGAGATGTAGGAAACCAAGACTCAGTCTTAAAGGGCTTGCCTACAAACTTACTTGCTCCCAGTTTCAGCACAGAGGCAGCAGATTGAAAAGTGCAGCTGCCCCAGCACATCCTCCAGCCCACCCCCAGCTCCAGCTCCAACACACCGTGGGAGAAGCCCCTGCTGGCACCAGGCTCTGGCTGGCTCCAAAGACATGCATCCTGTGTAGTCTGTAGGAAACACTTCTACACAAGGGCACACCTTCAAGACTGGGAGAAATAACTGTTTTGCTTCATTTATAGAGACAAACATAGAAAATCAAACAAAATGAGAAGACAGAGGAATATATTCCAAACAAAAGAATAAGATAAAACCCAAGAAAAAAAAACAACAGAGAAAAGACAACAAATAACAAGAATTGATGAGAATGTGGAATAAAAGGTACCCTCATGTACTGTTGGTGGGAATGTAAATCAGTGCAGCCCCTATGGAAAACAGTAGGACGTTCCTTAAAACATTACACATAAAACTATTTATTATAAGATCCAGCAACTCTACTCCTGGGTATTTCTCAGAAGAAAATGAAAACACTAATTTGAAAAGATATATGCACCCCAATGTTCATTGCAGCGTTACTTACAATAGCTAAGATATGGAAGCAACCTAAGTGTCCATCAACAGATAAATGAATAAAAAGATGTCTTATATATAAA
Source organism: Hyperoodon ampullatus (assembly GCF_949752795.1). Classification (NCBI taxonomy): domain Eukaryota; kingdom Metazoa; phylum Chordata; class Mammalia; order Artiodactyla; family Ziphiidae; genus Hyperoodon; species Hyperoodon ampullatus. The sequence continues at coordinate 79,951,673 of NC_136926.1, forward strand.
CAATGGAATATTACTCAACCATAAAAAAGAATGAAATATTGCCATTTAAAACAACATGGCTGGATTTGGAGGGTATTGTGCTAAGCAAAATAAGTCAGGCAGAGAAAGACAAATACTGTATGTTTTAACTTATATGTGGAATCTAAAAAACAAAACAAACAAACATAACAAAGCAAATAGACTCAGGGATATAGAAAACAAACTAGAGGTTGCCAGAGGGTAAGGGGGTTGGGAGGTGGGCAAAAGAGGTGAAGGGAACTAAGAGGTACAAACTACTATTTATAAAATAAATAAATCACAGAGATGTAATGTACAGCAGAGAGAATATTGTCAATAATATTGTAATCTATAAAAATGTTGAATCACTAGCTTGTACAACTGAAACTATTATAATATATTATTGTAAGTCAACTATACTTCAATTAAAAATAAATACTATGGCAGCAATTAATAGACACTATAAAAAATAAGTTTCAGAGAGCAGTGAAATATCACCTTAGTATTTTCTTCATTATTTTTGATCAGGTTTCATTTAATCTAAGCATAGATAAATAAGATAAATTTGTAGTTTTCCAAAAGCAATGTCATTCATATTATTCATTTAAATGACAATGATTAGAATATTTTTGATGGGTTGTAAAACTGGTGTATCAAGGAAAATATGAATAATCACCACTAATCAAGTAAAACAACCAGAAGTTATTGCCAGTAAATTTACCATGTCTTATGTAAAATTAATGAATCATTTTTCTTTCTTATGTAAACAACAGCCTCCACAAAGTATATATACTACAATATTATCAGAAAGAGATGTGTTCCCTTATTCATTAATTTATTCATTAATCTGATACAGTGTATTGATTGTCTACATGTAGCAGGAACTGCACTTGTCACTGAGGTTAAAACAGTTGAAAAAGGAGAATCACAACCATCACAACAAAGCCAAAGTTTTGTAGAGGAATACTGATTCAGACAGGATGGAAAATGAAAGTTCCTGAAATTTTCTCCAGGCTCAAAAAAGAAAAAATGAGCTAGGGGATAAATTACACTAAAGATTATTTTCTATGAGTTTGAAGTTCAAAGGAAAGAAAGAAAAATCTGCAAAGGAACTGCTTACGCACACATATGTGCACACACACACACGTGAATTTTAACCAAATATCGAGTGAAAGGAAAACTTACGGCTATTGACAAAAGGAAGCAATCAATTTTGGGAATTATCATGGACAAAATATCAAAGACCAGCCCAAGAGGGCTGCAGAGTAAAGGAACTGATCCTGAGACACTTCGTACACGAATAACTTCCATAAAGAAACTCCCAGAATCAAAAGGTAGGGAAAGAAATGAAAGTCTAACATGCAACTGAAAAATGGATTTAAGGAGAGGGAATAGAGAAAATTGGAGACAGACAGTGTGGGAGAACGAAATGGACAAGCATTTTCAGAATTGAAGAAGACACGATGCTACAAATCCAGAAGGCATAAGTTGTTTGAATTAAGGTAAATAAAATATACATCTAGACACATTTTATTTACACTGCAAACACTGAAGGCAACGTTTTGAAACCTAAAGCCACCAGAGAAAAAAGAGAACAATTACAAAGTCAAGACAATGAGAATAATAATTTTCTCAACAAGAAACATTAAAGCCAGAAGATGGTGATACAATATGTTCAAAGTATTGAGATAAATTCAATGTCTTCTCTGAATTGCATGCCCAGAAAAACTATCTTTCAAAATCTAAGGTGAAAATATACATATAAACAAAAACTGAGTTTAACCCCAATACTCATGCTAAAGCAATAAGAAATATAATGCAAAAAAAAGGGGGGGGAATGATCATAGAAGGAAAATCTACTCATTCTTGAAATGCCAAATATTTAGTGTAGCTGGTATGATGGTTGACGTTATGTGTTAATTGGACTGGCCTTGGGGTGCCCAGATTAAACATTATTTTATTTCTGGGTGTGTCTAGGAGAGTTTTTCTGGATGGGATTAGGATTTGAATCAATGGACTTAGTAAAGTACATTGACCTCCCCAGAGTAGGTGGGCCTCACCCAATTTTTTGAGGCTCCGATTAGAGCACAAGATGGAGGAAGAAGAAAGCAGCCCCTTTTTACTGCCTCACTGTTGAGCTAGGGAATCTCATCTCATCTTCTGTAAACCAGGATTTACACCATCGGCTGCCCCGGATCTCAGGCCTTCCTACTTGGATCGAATTATACCACTGGCTTTTCTAGATCTTCAGTTTACAAACAGCAGACTGTGGGACTTCTCAGCCTCAGTAATCACATGAGACAATTCCTCATAATAAATCTATCTACCTATCTATCTGTCTGTATCTGTCTGTCTGAATCTGTCTATCTAATCTGTTTCTCTGGAAAACCCTGACTAAAACAGCTGGATCATAGTTGCTTAATGTAGGTGAGAGTTTTCCAATTGAATGTTTCCAACTGCATACCAAGGAAAATACTGTATAGATGTTTGACTATAGGTAGGCATAGAGGTACATGTTTGTACACACACACTTTATTTTGTTTTACATCTTAATCATATAAAAAATAAAAAGGATATCATGTAGAGCAGAACAGAAATAATTCTTTGCCTTTTGAGATGATTAATTTCAGTTTATTTATTGACTATAATGTAAATCCCTATAGGTTTAAAATCTTGGTGAACTTTCTATTTAATACACATTTTGAAAACTAGAGAAAAAGTTCGTAGGCATCATAGCACTATTTCTTGGTAGTAATGAATCCTATTACATTTATGATTATATTATCATATCAGTTAATGCATTTTCTGTGCAATGATGCATTTCCACCCCGCCATCCATCAGCAAAATGAATCTTTTTTCAAGGTCTCTGCATGAATACTAAATAAATCAATAGAAAATATGCAGAATCATAATGTGGATGATAAATCCATGTTAACTGTAGCTTGACTAATTCTGTTGTTCAGCATTTTTATTTTGACAACTACATTTTCTTATATTGTAATATACAAACACCCACCTTTTCCAAGTTAAACTTATTTTTATTCCAATCAAGCCCAATTTATCAATTGAAATAAACAAATAGGACACTGGATACTTCTAGAGGGAAACAGGAAATATGACAGGAGTTACATAATCTTTCCCCATATATTAGGTATTACTATTTGATTTCTTCATAACTGTTACTTTCCATACAGTCTGTACCTTCTCAGCATGCATGTTGCTGGCATCAGTTTCTTCCTATGGAGATTGCATCTCTGCATTCAGTTTTTCTTTTTGGCAATATTATTATGATGTTAACTGCTGATGTCAAAATATCATTTCTATTTATCCCAGAAACAGAGAGACAATAAACAAGTGTGAGGAAAATGACATTTTCACCAGGATAATCTCCAGGTGATATTATCCCAAAGATAACTTTCCAGAATATTGTTTTTCTTGTATTATTTTCTCCCAAACTTCTTTTGATGAACTGTTGACCTTAAAGTCCTAAATATCCAACATACTGCTAGGAGACGAATCTTCCCCTGCATCCTTCTGTCTGAATGAGCCCATTACAAACTTTCTGTGATTGATTCAAGCACTTCAGATAGTATTTCTTGTAATAAATACTTTGGAATAGCCCAGGTACAGTGAAAACCATAACTTTCATAACCATAGAATTTGTTAAGGAGGTTTACTAAAATAATTTGAATGATCTTACTTAGATCTTATTTCACCTGTCATTTAGGTCTTACTTGATACTCTATTGCAAAAGAAAAAGAGTAATAACAAAATGAATTAATATGTTCTTTCTGGTAATATAAATCTGAATCAAAAAATGATATATTTGCTCAGTGATGACTCTATTAAGAATTTTCTCATGCATGATACACTCTTAATTCTCACACAAACCTATGAATTGTATGCAGTTATCATTTTGATTTTCTAGATGAGAAAATGCCCAAGGAAATCTGTTATACAGGTTTACACACAAAGTGAATTGGGGGAAGGGTGAATTCACTTCTACACAGGTGGACAGTGCTGTTTTCTTAACCCTCACCTTCTCTTGATTCCTACCAACACACTTCATGAAATTATAGGATATTTCTCCTACTGTGATTCTGTTGCCTTTTTTTTTTACTTTTTATAGAAAAATAAACAGCCTATAATCGTAAAGATATTTCAATCTAATTTTAGGAACAATGGGAAACAGAAAAAAGTGTGAGTAAAAGGCAGTTTAGGAAGCGTTAGCAAACATAAGTAAGGTTTCTAAAAATCTTTATTTTTTGGTATTTTCATAACTTCTTCCTTTGGAATATTTCTTGGTTAGCTTATAATGAGAATTAGTATTAGTTATTGTTGGTGTCTCAGGAACACCCACCCCATATGTAGCCATCAAAGTAGCAATCAGCTAAGTGTCACCTGCCTGCTGGGACAGTTTCCCTCTCTTTCCCTATTAATTGTTAGAGTCTAAGTTTGGGAAAGCTGGAGATTCATGTGATTAATTGTATTTCAGTTATTGCTATTTTCAAGTTTTCAGCAAGGCCCAGGCGTGATACAAACATTCTTATATGAATTTAACCTTTTTTTTTATTATTATTGATGTATGGTTGATTTACAATGTTGGGCCACTCTCTGCTGTACAGCAAAGTGAGCTTAATTTTTTTATTAATGAAAATTTTAAGAAAGACAGGGCTGTCATACTGCTTTAAATATGGTTGTCTAAAAAGACATGTTATCGTAACTGCAAAATATTGATGTTTTTCCATCCAATTATAGTACTATCTACCAAACATGCTATATGTGTTTGCTATTTAATTAAAATACTTTTAGCAATGTGCCTTTTACAAGTTTTCTTTGACACACATAAGAACAAAGGAAATTTGTAGTAATCATGATATAGCATTTTATCTTAAAATAATTACATATAGAAATAAATTAGAATAGTGCAAAAGTTAGTGAATTTCCCAAATACCAAATGGGTCTCATGAAAAGTATTTTCATTCCAATTTTATATAGACTTTCAAAAAAATTTTGTCTACCTTTTACAATTTACAATTCATAGAGAGAAAGGCCACAAGATATTTGTGATTTAAACAAAGTTTGATTATAAATTTATAAGTGTTTGTTTTCCCTGGTGAGTATAGTATTTGAGTGGAAGTAAGCATTATTTATCTGTTGTTTTTGCTCCTCACTTAAATGTGATGCAAGTCTTAGAATGGGTAAATATCTGTAACATTTTATACCGTATAGCATATGTTTAATAGCTTTAATTGTGAGGTCTATAGGTAATAATGATGTAGGCTGCTTAAATCTACAATTAGTTCATAGTAGATAAAAGTTCAATATGATTATGATGATCATAACAAATGTGTGCTGTCACACATCTTTTTCTTCAAATTTCAAAACATTATAGTTTGAAAACACATTGAAACTGTTTTCAAGGAGCAGTCAATATGTTATTTTATTTATGCTTTATGTGAGTAAAAATTTATTTTCTACAATATAAGAAAAACACTATCTGATTGTAACAATAAACGAACCTATGTAATTTAAAACAAATACAGTGAAACCCTAAATGAAATCAAATAGATAGTCCATTCAATTTAAAAAAATGAAAAACAAAAACATTGATACTGTTAGAAATATGTAGAAGGAATTTTCTTCTGTATTAGGGAATAAAGAAGTATTTGTAAAAATTTTTTAATGAACTACTTTAAACCTTTCTCAAAATCAAATGATCATACATGCCTGAGCCTGTTTCTGGACTCTATATTAAACTCATGGTTAAATCTGGCCCACAACATGTTTTTCTATGACCCATAGTTTAAGAATGTTCTTACACTTTTAAAGGTGGTATAAAAACACAAAACAATAACAAATAAAAAGAGAATTTGCAAAAAAAATTCTATGCAGCTGAAAAAATGAAATATTTACTATCTTGTGCTACACAGAAATCTTTGCCCACCCTTGTACTATATTCTTAAACTTTTTCCAGCTTTATTGAGACACAACTGACATGTATCATTGTACAAATTTAAGGTGTACAGCATAATGGTTTCACTTATATATATTGTGAAATGATTACCAGTCTTTAGTTAGCATCCATCATCACATATAGAAACAATAAAAAGACAAAGGAAAAAAAGAAAAGAAAAAAATTTTTCTTGTGATGAGAACTCAGGATTTACTCTCAACAATTTTCATACATATCATTACTTTTACAGAAACATGTCTCCCATTATTTTCAACATAGTTACTTATTTGATCATATTGGTATCAGCCAAAGAAACTGTTTAAATTTTTAAATGTACCCAAAAGAAATTTAATATCATAGTGATTTAATATCATCTATCAACTATTAAAAATCAGCTGTTTTAATTTGTTCTTTCTATGCCTACAGCACATATTTCTATTTAATTTCCTTCACATAATATATATATATACAGCTTATATATGATCTTATACATGATCTTCACATGATCTTATACATAGAGAATCCTAAAGATGCTACCAGAAAACTACTAGAGCTAATCAATGAGTTTGGTAAAGTAGCAGGATACAATATTAATGCACAGAAATCTCTTGCATCCCTATACACTAATGATGAAAACTCTGAAAGAGAAATTAAGGAAACACTCCCTTTTACGACTGCAACAAAGAGAATAACATACCAAGGAATAAACCTGCCAAAGGAGACAAAAGACCTGTATGCAGAAAACTGTAAGACACTGATGAAAGAAATTAAAGATGATACAAACAGATGGAAAGATATAACATATTCCCGGATTGGAAGAATCAACATTGTGAAAACTACTATACTACCCAAAGCAATCTACAGATTCAATGCAATCCCTATCAACCTATCAATAGTATTTTTCACAGAACTAGAACAAAAAAGTTCACATTTTGTATGGAAACACAAAAGACCGCAAATAGCCAAAGCAATCTTGAGAAAGAAAAACGGAGCTGGAAGAATAAGGTTCCCTGACTTCAGACTATACTACAATGCTACAGTAATCAAGACAGTATGATACTGGCACAAACACAGAAATGTAGATCAATGGAACAGGATAGAAAGCCCAGAGATAAACCCATGCACATATAGTAAACTTATCTTTGATAAAGGAGGCAAGAATATACAATGGAGAAAAGACACCCTCTTCGATAAGTGGTGCTGGGAAAACTGGACAGCTACATGTAAAAGAATGAAATTAGAACACTCCCTAACACCATACACAAAAATAAACTCAAAATGGATTAAAGACCTAAATGTAAGGCCAGACACTATCAAACTGTTAAAGGAAAACATAGGCTGAACACTCTATGACATAAATCAAAGCAAGATCCTTTTTGACCCACCTCCTAGAGAAATGGAAATAAAATAAAAAATGTGCAAATGGGACCTAATGACACTTAAAAGCTTTTGCACAGCAAAGAAACCATAAACAAGATGAAAAGACAACCCTCAGAATGGGAGAAAATATTTGCAAATGAAGCAACTGACAAAGGATTAACCTCCAAAATATACAAGCAGCTCATGCAGCTTAATGTCAAAAAAACAAGCAACCTAATTCAAAAATGAACAGAAGACCTACATAGACAATTCTCCAGAGGATATACTGATTGCTAACAAACACATGACAGGATGCTCAACAGCACTAATCATTAAAGAAATCCGAATGAAAACTATAATGAGGTATCACCTTACAATGGTCAGAATGTCCATCATCAAAAAAATCTACAAACAATAAATGCTGGAGAGGGTGTGGAGAAAAGGGAACCCTCTTGCACTCTTGGTGGGAATTTAAATTGATACAGCCACTATGGAGAACAGTATGGAGGTTCCTTAAAAAACTACAAATAGATCTACCATATGACACAGCAATCCCACTACTGGGCATATACCCTGAGGAAACCATAATTCAAAAAGAGTCAGGTACCAAAATGTTCATTGCAGCTCTATTTACAATAGCCAGGACATGGAAGCAACCTAAGTGTCCATCAACAGATGAATGTGCAAAGAAGATGTGGCACATATATACAATAGAATATTACTCAGCCATAAAAAGAAATAAAATTGAGTTATTTGTAGTGAGGTGGATGGACCTAGATAGTGTCATACAGAGTGAAGTAAGTCAGAAAGAGAAAAACAAATACCATATGCTAACACATATATATGGAATCTAGAAAAAAAAAGGTTTTGAAGAATCTAGGGGCAGGACAGGAAGAAAGACGCAGACATAGAGAATGGACTTGAGGACACAGGGAGGGGGAAGTGTAAGCTGGGACGAAGTGAGAGAGTAGCATGGACGTGTATACACTACCAAATGTAAAATAGCTAGTGGGAAATAGGCACATAGCGCAGGGAGATCAGCTCGGTGCTTTGTGTCCACCTTGAGGGACGGTATGGGGGGTGTAGGAGGGAGATGCAAGAGGGAGGAAGTATGCGGATATATGTATATGTATAGCTGATTCACTGTGTTATACAGCAGAAACTAATACACCACTGTAAAGGAATTATACTCAAATAAAGATGTTAAAAAGAAAAGAAGTTGAAGCTGGTTGATGAGTAAAAGGGGCTTTACTATAGTATTCTTTTGTATTTGTATTTGTTTTAAATTTTACATAGTAAGTACTTTAAAAGCAAAAGCAAATAACAAAACAAAACAAATGAATCCTACTCTGGGCAAAATAGTTTATCTTAATATTTTGCATAACTTCAAAAACTCATTTTCTTTTATCTTCACAGTAATGATCTGAGTCTATTGTTTTACTCTTCAGCCTAATTAATAGGCTAATAGTCAATTAAAAGTTATTCAAGGGTGAGTGGAGATATTTTCTAATATGATGTCAAATGGCCTTCCTAGCATGTCCCAAATCTCTTTTGCTATAGCTTTATTCCTATACTGTTCTCCCAGTCCTGGAACTTCACAAGTGTCATGTGTCATTTTTTCCTAGTACTATGATTAAATCAATTTTAGAGTGCAATTAAAACTTTTACCCTCATCTTATCGGCTTAAGTTTACAATATTAACACCCTATAGTCACTTGTCTTGTAGGCACTGAGATGATTCCATGAATGCTGCTTCTGAAGACAGTAGCTTATTTTACATGGATTCATGGTATAATTAATATATTTCTCTCAGATACAGACAATTAAAATTGTACACTTATTGGGCAATTTTGATGTATTTATCTCCTAGAATGGAGAGGAATCTATGCCACAAGTTCTAATTAAAGTCTCCCCTGCTCACCACTCCTTTCACAGCCATTTAAACTCTAGATAATTTGAAATGCTTGTGATTCCCAGAACATTCTGGGATGCTTCATATTTATTTCCTGTCTTTGCTTATGGTACCACTTTTCCTTGGCTCTTGGACCACTACACCTTTCTAGTCTGTCAGTTTTAAAAACAGCACTCTATTTATATGTCCTGTTTCCTCCTAGGAGAATTGATGATGCACTATTTAATGTCCCATCCTGTGTATGAATCTATAAGGATACCTGTAACACTTTATTGTACTAATTTATTTTCAGTTCTGTTTATCTTCCTGTAACTGAAAGCCATTTAATGGCAAGAACTATGTCTTCTATGTATCCTTATTCCTATCATATGTCTCAGGGCATATATCACTCAGTAGAAGGTTAATAAGTGTTGAACGCATGAATGAATGAGTGAATGAATAAATGATTCATGTTTTTATTAACCAATCTCCTGAAAGTATCAGGGTCTGAAAACTATATTTCATCCAAGTTTAGGGAACATTTTCAAGCAATTATATAGAATTTTTATCTTTCAATATTGAGCTGTAAAGACATTATGGACAGTACAAGCATAGGTTCATCTTCATAATGTGATTTCAATGATAGAAGGTCAGTAAGTAGATACTCTGGCTAGTATTACAAAAGAACTAGGAGGATTGAGATTATTAGTTTTCAATCTGAAAAGCAATTTTTTTTTTTTTTTTTGCAGTACACGGGCCTCTCACTGTTGTGGCCTCTCCCGTTGCGGAGCACAGGCTCCGGACACGCAGGCTCAGCGGCCATGGCTCACGGGCCCAGCCGCTCCACGGCATGTGGGATCTTCCCGGACCGGGCCACGAACCCGTGTCCCCTGCATCAGCAGGCGGACTCTCAACCACTGCACCACCAGGGAATCCCTGAAAAGCAATTTTTGAAGTGATCTCTAGATAATACTTTTGAATATGTTAGGTTAATGTGACTTTTGAGTTTCTGTCCTTTAGGAAAATGGTGAATATATTTCAGAACAGAAGTTAAGAACATGGGCTCCAGATTCAAGCCCATATATATATATATATATATATATATATATATATATATATATATATATATATAATATATTATAATATATTAAAGCCCATATGTATATATATAATATATATTATATATTATATTATATTATATTAATTATAATATATAATAATATAATATAATATAATATATATATAATTTGCCTCATTGGTGTTAATTTGAATACTTGATATATGGTCCTGGTTGTATGTAGCCTGGATGAAATAGCATCCCCTTTCTGGGTCATCACTCCTCTTATAATGAAGGAAAACAATAAGCAAACCATATGATAGTTCTTAAGCTGTTGCTAAGAGGCAGCATGTATCATTCTCACTGTCATACCACTTGCCAAAGAAAGTAACATGGCAAATCCTAATACATGAGTGTGTCAAAACAACATAATCCTCTTGTAGAATGAGAATTTTTAGAGGGATCATAAAGAGAAGCAGGAAGTATTTTGAGCAACATTTCACTTCCCTGAAGAATTAGTTGTGAGTGTGAAATCAATAATGCAGAGTTAGAGTATAATTTCTGGAGCGGCTTCTATGAAAAGTTGATAGAATTTGGGATCCATAATACCAGAAAAGGGAAGAAATGTAGAACAAAAGTCTTTTAATTGGAACTGCAGAAAAATCAAAGTGTCTGGGCAGAAGTGTTTGCAGATGTGTCTGTTTGGCAGTGGAAAGATGAATTAGTTCCTCACTAATTGCCTTTGTTTTCTAATTGAAGCATAAGGGAAGGTCATCAGCTGAGAATCTGTAGGCAGCATGGAAAGTTTAGGGAGAAATAAAACAGTCTCTTCTGATGAAGGAAACAAAAATTCCGTAAAAATATATAGAGTAAGATTATTTGGTATCGACTTGCAGTCAGTGACCATATATAAATATATAATAAGACAATATAGCACAATTGTGTGAGAAGAAAGTAAGTTAAATGTGGATCTCTTTGGAATTATTTGACTAGAAACAAGGATGTTATCAACATTGAAGGGACTTGTAGGATTCAAGAAAATTTTCTTCCCAATCTACAATATTTTCTGCAAAACACTTGTCAGAAGATCTTTTAAAAAATAGATGGGGGGCCTCCCTGGTGGCGCAGTGGTTGAGAGTCCGCCTGCCGATGCAGGGGATACGGGTTCGTGCCCCGGTCTGGGAGGATCCCATATGCCGCGGAGCGGCTGGGCCCGTGAGCCATGGCTGCTGAGCCTGTGCATCCGGAGCCTGTGCTCCGCAACGGGAGAGGCCACAACAGTGAGAGGCCCGCGTACCACAAAAAAAAAAAAAAAAAAAATAGATGGGGCTTCCTTGGTGGCGCAGTGGTTGAGAGTCCGCCTGCCGATGCAGGGGACACGGGTTCGTGCCCCGGTCCGGGAAGATCCCACATGCCGCGGAGCGGCTGGGCCCGTGAGCCATGGCTGCTGAGCTTGCACATCCAGAGCCTGTGCTCCGCAATGGGAGAGGCCACAACAGTGAGAGGCCGGCGTACCGCAAAAAAAAAAAAAAAAAAAAAAAGATGGAACAGTGTTTATTACTGTGGAATGTAGAGTGTGTAAACTGTATATAAAATCTATAAGGGACTGGTATATAATTTTCATATTAACTTCTGACCAGAGCCTCTGGAATCATTTAAATGTGAAATTCTATGTAAATATATTACTGAATTTGGATGATATTAAAAAGAGGTCATATTTATGTGTGAAATAGAGTTCTAAGAGGTTTCCCATTGTAACTCATTTAGAACTCACAGCAACACTATAAAATAGATATATCTGTTTTCCCATTTCTAACGTGAAGAAACAGATCATAGAGGCTAAATTCCCGAGGTCACAAATCTGGGATTCAAATTTTAGCAATGTGATCCCAGAGGCCACTTTCTTATACCCCTTTCCATATAGATTGTGACAAATCATTGTGATGACTCTAGCTTTATTTTGGGGATGAATTAATTGTAAGAGAAGAAAGAAATGGCAGGCCACTCCAGCTTGAACTATAGTTTGAAGGATGCCAAGACAGCAGTTTATCCTTCATAAGATGTGAAGAATCTAGTCTTGGAATTGTTGGGTCTCAAATAAGTTCATAGCTAAACATAGACCTATGAAAAAAATTTGTCTGTTCATTCTCGTAAAAGCTCATTACTGATTGTAATAGACATTTGATTCTTAAAACAAACATTAAAAACCTGAGTACAAATTCCTTCTATGAAAGAGTGGTGGAGTGAAAAATTTTATATTCTGTTTTATTCTTTTTTAATTATGTGTAGGGCTAAAATTATATTGTGTATCCTGTCCTTTAGCTTTTGCCCATGTTTCCAGAGTGACTATCAATTACTAAGATACCTTGATATTCCTCATTTAGAAAATACCACATCAGCCATAATCATTACTTAATATTTACATGATATTTAATATCAAAGAAATCTCTGTGAATCTTCAGAGAAGTGTCAAAACCAATTAAAACTTCTAAAAATATGAGTTAAATTATGCTTACATTTGAAACATTATCTTACCAGTATATTATTCCCAAACCATAATAATAAATGTAGAATTGCTTAGGAAAGAAATATTTTCAAATGGAATGACATGGTAGGGTGTATTTTTTTATTAAACCATTGAATTAATTTTTGATGGTTTTCAGTATTGTTTAAAAAAACACTGAACTTTCTACATTGTAAATTGAGATACCCCACCTTACGGAATGAAAAGGACAGACTAAAAATAATGATAATTATATAAAAGGTGTGTAGGAATGGCTTAGCCAAAGTGTAAGTTCACTAATTGTAACAGGGTTTCTGGCTTTTCATTCTAATTGGTTGGCAAGGTCTACAGGACTGAAGTGGAAATCTATTTCTAGATGCTCATTATAAGTAAATTCAATCAAGCATCATCATATCCTAAAAGTCTAGACTGAAAATGACACCTCTGGAAGGACCATAGACATGATATGTTAAAGTATGTAAGGATAATCATTAAAATATGACACAACCTGAGAAGAGTGGGAGAAATATCTGCCTCAAATAATTTTATTTTAATAAAGAATATAATTCACCAGTACCTAAAGCAACAGATTTTTTTTCTACTGGTCAAGCAAACTTGTAAGCTAAAAAAACAGGGCAGAAATTAATTAGTTTAGATGGATAAAAGTGCATAAATAATTGACTGTAATTGAATAAGGTAGAATAGTAATGGATAGAGCTGAATAGCTGTAGGGTACAAAGTTTAGACCTTCCTAAAATTTCATGTATACACATAATTATTTCTACTGACTCCCATAAACAGCCTCATTTGTTGATCAGCAAACAGGAGTTTATTAATTTTAACTATACATAAAGCACAACTTCTGAAGGTCAGAAACAACAGAAGCTTATTTCCCTTCATGTACAATAAAAATATTACATCTAGGCATTAAAGTCTCAAAGTTTAGCTAGCTGCTTCTCAATATATAAGCTTTAATCTTAATGCAGCATTTCTCTGCCTTTTCAAAGTCTTAATGGACCAGATTCAAAATGTTAAGTAAGAAAGATGGATCAAATAATTTCACAATAGCTCCAGGGAAAAAAATCAAAGTCATTGGATTTAATTCTGCTGCATGCATTAGTATTTGTTTAAATGAAGGCCTTGATTACTAGTCTTAGTTAATATAGATTGAATAATATTCCCAGAGTTGTCTGTTTAAACCTAAAATTAAAATACAGATGAAAAATTTCCCTTAACTTCATGGCTATATGGCAAGCCTTTTAGCTAATATTATATTAATGCTATATGTATAATTGTAATATATAGCAATAGGCTATTAAGTCTCTGAATTATGGTCTCAGAACTGGAAGAAATGTTTCTATAATCTATATATGTAGTTCACTTTGCATCAGTCATGAAAATATAAAAACCTAATCTAGAATTCACACTGTCTGTGTTCTCACATAGCAGAGAATTGTTTCACTGAACTCCAAGTTTCTATGAAATGCCTAATTTATACAAAATATGCACAGATGTTAAGCCCTTTAGAGTGGGGACAGTGTTCTCTTGTTTATGATGACTTACTCATCTTGCTGATTGTGATTTACACTTAGTTCTTAGGTCTATATGTTGGCCATGAAACGAATACAGGAAAACTGGTGCACAATGTCTGCTCTGTCTGTAGATATAGAGAGTTCTAAAGAGCTTGCCAGGCACTTTCCGTCTGTCAGTGGATATTTACTCATTCATTCAGCGATTCACAGCAACTATGTTCTAAACACTGAAGAGGCTTTAGAGCTACAACAGTTTAAGAATAAAATTAGTTCCTGGGAATATCTCGGTTATTTTTTTATACTCTGCTCTTCCCTATTTTAGCCACTGTGCTCCGTTCGCTATTGTCTCTAATTAAGACTCTCTAAGGCATTTTCCACAATATTGTTTCTTGGATTAAAGATTTTTACGTCAAAAAAAAAAAAAAAAAAGAGTGATGACCTGCATGTATCTGGCCCTTTAGTGTATTTTTCCCCACATCAATATTGGCTGTATCTACTACTGATTACCTATATTACATTAAATGTTAATTTAAAATCTGCCCTGCTTTTCCTATGTTTACTTTCTGAGAAAAATGTCAACTCTGAGTCTGCAATTTTATTGGTTTGTCCTTTCCCGTATCCACAGATACAGGTAACTTTAAAATAAGAAACTTCTGGAGAACAGACTGTTTCCCCAACTCAACTTTCTAAGGACAACTTCGCATCTTTACTGTTCTTAGGTTTTTCCTTCTTGAATTTCTTCATTAACTCCCCAGATACGTACTGTTAAATCTATCATAAATTAAAAATATCGTAAATTGAAAAGGAACTTAATACATTTGGCCCTCTGTATCCATGGGTATACATCTGCAGATTCAACCAACAGTGAATGAAAAATATTTCAGAAAAACAATTCCAGGAAGTTTTAAAAAGCAAAACTTGAATTTCCAGCATGATTTTGGCAATGATTTACATAATTTACATTTGTATTTTACTACTACTTACACAGGATTTACATTGTATTAGGTGTTAGAAGTAACCTAGAGATGATTTAAAGTACACTGAAGGATGTGCATAGGTTATATGCAAATACTAGGCCATTTTATATAAGGGACTTGAGCATCTGTGGATTTTGGTATCCAGGGTGGCTCTGGAACCAATCTCTCTTGGATACTCAGGAATGACTGTTCACCTAACCTACTGACCATCATAGCTTAGCCTAGCCTACCTTAAATGTGTTCAGAACACCTAACTTACTTAACTTACTACATGAGCCTACAGTTGGGAAAAACTAACACAAAACCTATTTTATAATAAAGTGTTGGATATCTCATGTAGTTTACTGAGTATTGTACTGAAAGTGAAAAACAGAATGGTTGTCTGGGTACAGCATGGCTGTCAGTGTATCAGTTGTTTACCTTCATGGTCACGTGACAGGCTGGAAACCGCACTCACCGAGAGGATTATAGCGCAGGAAGGGAGCAAAACTCAAAATTCAAAGCATGGCCACTACTGAATGCATATCACTTTCACACAATCATAAAGTCAAAAAACTATAAATCAAACCATTGTAAGTCGGGACTATATATTTTGTCCCTTAGTACTAGTGAATACTTTAAAAGTTTACCTAACATTTTTATTTAACTTTTCTCTAAAATGCAATCCACATTATCATGGTTCTCAGAATCAAATACTACAGTCCAGGATAAAAAGTTATGGAGCACTAAGACACAGATAAGTTTCTCACAGCTCGACCTAAGCTTAGAGATATTGTGTCACACAGTTACACAAACAGTGCCTTCTGGATTGTGCAGTGTGCAGCATTCACAACCAGCAACAGCTCTACCAGTACCTCAGAACCCAGGGAAGTTGCTTCTATGATCAAAGGGAAAAAAATATTTTTCCTTTGTTGTTTTTTATTTTTGAACTCTTTCTTTCTAGTGTGTGACAAAACAAGGCAAACCAATGATATGAATATTTCATAGTAAACAGAGTCTGACTCAAAAATATACCACAATCTCAGTTCTGGATAAAGCAGTCTAACATTTTAGCAACATTTTACTGAATTATTAACGAGCCTGCATGATATATACTAGGATCAAAAATGCTATAAATACAGTCAACATTTAATGGCTAAAGGTAATAAGGACTCTGTCATACATACATGGTAAAGGGCACACCAATATAATATTCTCAAACAAAACAATTTCGGCTTTGGTTATAATCTAGAAATGGATAAGTTATATACTTCATAGAACTAATTTATACTCCTTAAAAATATAGAAAAATAAAGGGGCAATTTTAAAACAAGATTGTAATTAGATTGTGATAGTCTCATGAAATTTCTTCTGTCTTAAAAAAGTTTAAAAATTGAAAAATTTGACAGTTTTACTTGGTACATTTTTTTTTACAACTTTATTGCAGTATAATTGCTTCACAATGGTGCGTTACTTTCTGCTTTATAACAAAGTGAATCAGCTATACAGATACATCTGTTCCCATATCCCTTCCCTCTTGCATCTCCCTCCCTCCCACCCTCCCTATCCCACCGCTCCAGGTGGTCACAAAGTACCGATCTGATCTCCCTGTGCTATGCGGCTGCTTCACACTAGCTATCTACCTTATGTTTGGTAGTGTTTATATGTCCAAGCCTCTCTCTCGCTTTGTCACAGCTTACCCTTCCCCCTCCCCCTAACCTCAAGTCCATTCTCAAGTAGATCTGTGTCTTTATTCCTGTTTTACCCCAGGTTCTTCATGACATTTTTTTTTTAATTCCATATATATGTGTTAGCATACGGTATTTGTCTTTCTCTTTCTGACTTACTTCACTCTGTATGACAGACTCTAGGGCTATCCACCTCATTACAAATAGCTCAATTTCATTTCTTTTTATGGCTGAGTAATATTCCATTGTGTATATGTGCCACATCTTCTTTAGCCATTCATCCGATGATGGACACTTAGGTTGTTTCCATCTCCAGGCTATTGTAAATAAAGCTGCAATGAATATTTTGGTACATGACTCTTTTTGAATTATGGTTTTCTCAGGGTATATGCCCAGTAGTGGGATTGCTGGGTGATATGGTAGTTCTATTTGTAGTTTTTTAAGGAACCTCCATACTGTTCTCCATAGTGGCTGTACCAATTCACATTCCCACCAGCAGTGCAACAGTGTCCCCTTTTCTCCACACCCTCTCCAGCATTTATTGTTTCTAGATTTTTTATGATGGCCATTCTGACTGGTGTGAGATGATATCTCATTCTAGTTTTCATTTGTATTTCTCTAATGATTAATGATGTTGAGCATTCTTTCATGTGTTTGTTGGCCGGCTGTATATCTTCTTTGGAGAAATGTCTATTTAGGTCTTCTGCCCATTTTTGGATTGGGTTGTTTGTTTTTTTTGTTATTGAGCTGCATGAGCTGCTTATAAATATTGGAGATTAATCCTTTGTCAGTTGCTTCATTTGCAAATATTTTCTCCCATTCTGAGGGTTGTCTTTTGCTCTTGTTTATGGTTTCCTTTGCTGTGCAAAAGCTTTGAAGTTTCATTACGTCCCATTTGTTTATATTTGTTTTTATTTCCATGTCTCTAGGAAGTGGGTCAAAAAGGATCTTGCTGTGATTTATGTCATAGAGTGTTCTGCCTATGTTTTCCTCTAAGAGTTTGATAGTTTCTGGCCTTACATTTAGATCTTTAATCCATTTTGAGCTTATTTTTCTGTATGGTGTTGGGGAGTGATCTAATCTCATACTTTTACATGTCCCTGTCCAGTTTTCCCAGCACCACTTATTGAAGAGGCTGTCCTTTCTCGACTGTACATTCCTGGCTTCTTTATCAAAGATAAGGTGATCATATGCGCATGGGTTTATCTCTGGGCTTTCTATCCTCTTCCATTGATCTATCTTTCTGTTTTGTGCCAGTACCATACTGTCTTGATTACTGTAGCTTTGTGGTATATTCTGAAGTCAGGGAGCCTGATTACTCCAGCTCCGTTTTTCTTTCTCAAGATTGCTTTGGCTATTCGGTGTCTTTTGTGTTTCCATACAAATTGTGAAATTTTTGATCTAGTTCTGTGAAAAGTGCCAGTGGTAGTTTGATAGGGATTGCATTGAATCTGTAGATTGCTTTGGGTAGTAGAGTCATTTTCACAATGTTGATTCTTCCAATCCAAGAACATGGTCTATCTCTCAATCTATTTGTATCATCTTTAATTTCTTTCATCAGTGTCTTATAATTTTCTGCATACAGGTCTTTTGTCTCCTTAGGTAGGTTTATTCTTAGATATTTTATTCTTTTTGTTGCAATGGTAAATGGGAGTGTTTTCCTGCTTTCACTTTCAAATTTTTCATCATTAGTGTATAAAATGCAAAAGATTTCTGTGCATTAATTTTGTATCCTGCTACTTTACCAAATTCATTGATTAGCTCTAGTAGTTTTCTGATAGCATCTTTAGCATTCTGTATGTATAGTATCATGTCATCTGCAAACAGTGACAGCTTTACTTCTTCTTTTCCATTTTGGATTCTTTTTATTTCCTTTTCTTCTCTGATTGCTGTGGCTAAAACTTCCAAAACTATTGTTGAATAGGAGTGGTGAGAGTGGGCAACCTTGTCTTGTTCCTGATCTTGGTGGAAATGGATTCAGTTTTTCACCATTGAGGACGGTGTTGGCTGTGGGTTTGTCATATATGGCCTTTATTATGTTGAGAAAGTTCCCTCTATGCCTACATTCTGCAGGGTTTTTATCATAAATGGGTGTTGAATTTTGTCAAAAGCTTTCTCTGCATCTATTGAGATTATCATATGGTTTTTCTCCTTCAGTTTGTTAATATGGTGTATCATGTTGATTGATTTGCGTATATTGAAGAATCCTTGCATTCCTGGAATAAACCCCACTTGATCATGGTGTATGATCCTTTTAATGTGCTGCTGGATTCTGTTTGCTAGTATTTTGTTGAGGATTTTTGCATCTATGTTCATCAGTGATATTGGCCTGTAGTTTTCTTTCTTTGTGACATCCTTGTCTGGTTTTGGTATCAATGTAATGGTGGCCTCGTAGAATGAGTTTGGGAGTGTTCCTCCCTCTGCTATATTTTGGAAGAGTTTGAGAAGGATAGGTGTTAGCTCTTCTCTAAATGTTTGATAGAATTCACCTGTGAAGCCATCTGGTCCTGGGCTTTTGTTTGTTGGAAGATTTTTAATCACAGTTTCAATTTCAGTGCTTGTGATTGGTCTGTTCATATTTTCTATTTCTTCCTGAGTCAGTCTTGGTAGGTTGTGCATTTCTAAGAATTTGTCCATTTCTTCCAGGTTGTCCATTTTATTGGCATAGGGTTGCTTGTAGTAATCTCTCATGATCCTTTGTATTTCTGCAGTGTCAGTTGTTACTTCTCCTTTTTCATTTCTAATTCTATTGATTTGAGTCTTCTCCCTTTTTTTCTTGATGAGTCTGGCTAATGGTTTATCAATTTTGTTTATCTTCTCAAAGAACCAACTTTTAGTTTTATTGATCTTTGCTATTGTTTCCTTCATTTCTTTTTCATTTATTTCTGATCTGATCTTTATGATTTCTTTCCTTCTGCTAACTTTGGGGTTTTTTTGTTCTTCTTTCTCTAATTGCTTTAGGTGCAAGGTCAGGTTGTTTATTCGAGATGCTTCCTGTTTCTTAAGGTGGGATTGTATTGCTATAAACTTCCCTCTTAGAACTGCTTTGGCTGAATCTCATAGGTTTTCAGTTGTCATGTATCCATTTTCATTTGTTTCTAGGTATTTTTTTATTTCCTCTATGATTTCTTCAGTGATCACTTCGTTATTAAGTAGTGTATTGTTTAGCCTCCATGTGTTTGTATTTTTTACAGATCTTTTCCTGTAATTGATATCTAGTCTCATAGTGTTGTGTTCGGAAAAGATACTTGATACAATCTCAATTTTCTTAAATTTACCAAGGCTTGATTTGTGACCCAAGATATGATCTATCCTGGAGAATTTTCCATGAGCACTTGAGAAAAATGTGTATTCTGTTTTTTTTTGGATGGAATGTCCTATAAATATCAATTAATTCCATCTTGTTTAATGTATCATTTAAAGCTTGTGTTTCCTTATTTATTTTCATTTTAGATTACCTGTCCACTGGTGAAAGTGGGGTGTTAAAGTCCACTACTATGAATGTGTTACTGTCGATTTCCCCTTTCATGGCTGTTAGTATTTTCCTTATGTATTGAGGTGCTCCTATGTTGGGTGCATAAATATTTACAATTGTTACATCTTCTTCTTGGATCGATCCCTTGATCATTATGTAGTGTCCTTCTTTGTCTCTTCTAATAGTCTTTATTTTAAAGTCTATTATGTCTGATATGAGAATTGCTCCTCCGGCTTTCTTTTGGTTTCCATTTGCATGGAATATCTTTTTCCATCCCCTTACTTTCAGTCTGTATGTGTCTCTAGGTCTGAAGTGGGTCTCTTATAGACAGCATATATATGGGTCTTGTTTTTGTATCCATTCAGCCAATCTGTGTCTTTTGGTGGGAGCATTTAGTCCATTTACATTTAAGGTAATTATCGATATGTATGTTCGTATTCCCATTTTCTTAATTGTTTTGGGTTCGTTATTGTAGGTCTTTTCCTTCTGTTGTGTTTCTTGCCTAGAGAAGTTCCTTTAGCATTTGTTGTAAAGCTGGTTTGGTGGTGCTGAACTCTCTCAGCTTTTGCTTGTCTGTAAACGTTTTAATTTCTCCATCAAATCTGAATGAGATCCTTGCTGGGTAGAGTAATCTTGGTTGTAGTTGTTTCTCCTTCATCACTTTAAATATGTCCTGCCATTTCCTTCTGGCTTGCAGAGTTTCTGCTGAAAGATCAGCTGTTAACCTTATGGGGATTCCCTTGTGTGTTATTTGTTGTTTTTCCCTTGCTGCTTTTAATATGTTTTCTTTGTATTTAATTTTTGATAGTTTGATTAATATGTGTCTTGGCCTATTTCTCCTTGGATTTATTCTGTGTGGGACTCTCTGTGCCTCCTGGGCTTGATTAACTAATTCCTTTCCCATATTAAGGAAGTTTTCAACTATAATCTCTTCAAATATTTTCTCAGTCCCTTCCTTTTTCTCTTATTCTTCTGGAACCCCTATAATTCGAATGTTGGTGTGTTTAATGTTGTCCCAGAGGTCTCTGAGACTGTCCTCAGTTCTTTTCATTCTTTTTTCTTTCTTCTGCTCTGCAGTAGTTATTTCCACTCTTTTATCTTCCAGGTCACTTATCCGTTCTTCTGCCTCAGTTATTCTGCTATTGATCCCATCTAGAGTATTTTTAATTTCATTTATTGTGTTGTTCATCATTGCTTGTTTCATCTTTAGTTCTTCTAGGTCCTTGTTAAATGTTTCTTGCATTTTGTCTATTCTATTTCCAAGATTTTGGATCATCTTTACTATCATTATTCTGAATTCTTTTTCAGGTAGACTGCCTATTTCCTCTTCATTTGTTAAGTCTGGTGGGTTTTTATCTTGCTCCTTCATCTGCTGTGTGTTTTTCTGTCCTCTCATTTTGCTTATCTTACTGTGTTTGGGGTCTTCTTTTTGCAGGCTGCAGGTTCGTAGTTCGTGTTGTTTTTGATGTCTGTCCCCAGTGGCTAAAGTTGGCTCAGTGAGTTGTGTAGGCCTCCTGTTGGAGGGGACTTGTGACTGTGTTCTGGTGGATGAGGCTAGATCTTGTCTTTCTGGTGGGCAGGTCCACGTCTGGTGGTGTGTTTTGGGGTGTCTGTGGACTTATTATTATTTTAGGCAACCTCTCTGCTAATGGGTGGGGTTGTGTTCCTGTCTTGCTAGTTGTTTGGCATAGGGTGTCCAGCACTGTAGCTTGCTGGTCGTTGAGTGAAGCTGGGTCTTGGCGTTGAGATGGAGATCGCTCGGAGATTTTCACCACTTGATATTATGTGGGGCTGTGAGGTCTCTTGTGGACCAGTGTCCTGAAGTTGGCTCTCCCATCTCAGAGGCATAGCACTGACTCCTGGCTGCAGCACCAAGAGCCTTTCTTCCACATGGAAAAAGAGGAAAAGGGGAAAAAATCATAAATCTTGCTCTCAAAGTCCACCTCCTCAATTTGGGATGATTCGTTGTCTATTCACGTATTCCACAGATGCAGGGTACATCAAGTTGATTGTGGAGCTTTAATCCACTGCTTCTGAGGCTGCTGGGAGAGATTTCCCTTTCCTACTTGGTACATTTTTGAGAAGTTTTTAATTCTATATTATAACTTGGTATGTTTGTGTGATTCCTCTCCTTGAATTTTGTTTCTCCTTTCAGTATAACAATAATGCCCTCAGTCACAGAATCATATGCAGACTAACACATTATATGCCCATCTTATAAACAGCTTTCCTCTGCAGTTTTTCCTTTGTGTAAATATCATAGACATGAAAACAAATACATAAAAGGAAGATATGTCATGATGACTATTTTAGGACAAGGTTGTTGGGCCACGAAGACATAAACAGTTGTTGATCTATCTGAAATGAAAATTCATAATTTTCGATAAAATCATACATTCATGTTCCTTGAGAAGTACATCTTTCTCCACAACAAACAAAATAAATACCTCAGGCTTTGTTAAAAAAAAGTACTATGTGAATATTTTATTTCCATGCTTAAGTTTTAAATATAAAATAGAGATAACATCTACTCAAATAAATTACATCCCCATCTTTACACCAAATCTTCTTGAGATTCACAGTCATTTTCTGTACTCCATTATATTCTTTGTAATGGGCAAGCACATGCCCGTACCTTCAGAAGGCGTTTAGATTGGATTCAAGCATAATTTTTTTTTCAGTTTTACTGAGATATAATTGACATATAATATTGTGTAAGTTTAAGGTGTACAAGATCATGATTTTATATATGTATATGTTGCAAAATTATTATCAGGCATATTATTAAAATAATTAAAATATATATGAATAAGAAGTTTCTGAATCCTTAGAGAAATATTCCTTTGTTAAACTTTATTGAAACCAAGAAGAATATGTTGTTAATGCGATGCTCAAAATCAGTTTTTGGTTTTGTTTTTTAACTTGAAGAGGTGTTTTTTTCCACTTTTCCTTCTAATTTTTCAGCACAGTTACTGAGGGACCCAAAAATGGAATGTTAATGTAGCAATCCCTAAAATCTCTCATAATGCATTATGACACACATGGAGCTGTTCTATGGCTATGTTATTTGTTAAACATATACAGGGTTCAGGAACTTGGAGGAACTGTACACCTTTACTTTTCTATTCTCTTCCTATGAACTTATTTTGGGGAAGATTATCTGTGGTAGTCTTTGTAAATTAACTTAGTGCAATGTTAACAAAAATTTACCAAATGTGTCTAAAATTTTCAAACGAAATCCACTTGCAAATTTCCTCTGATAAATATAATTAAAAATGCGATACTTGAACATTACAGCCATATCATATAGTCCAATCAGCTGTCCTTTTACTATATAATATATATATACATATATATATACAATATTTATACCTATATATACAATATTTATATATATACATATATATCCAATTATTTTCTATGCATTGCCTTCTCCAGAAAAAAAGGACATGAATTATATATCAATTTATATTTATCCGTTACATGTATGTATATAAGTATACGTATTATCTTCATTTTATAAGACCTGACTAAACTATAAATCTGACTCTAGGTTTTCTAGAAATCCAGGCAAAGAAAAACATCTTATTTTAAAGTTAAATTTTATAGCATCTAGAGAAGTGTAGCTCAGTATATGTCATCAGATCACCTGAATTGTTATCAAATGGGGTACTTATACATGATACAGATTCCTGTACCTCACACAACTAGTGGATCAACAGCTCTGGGATGGGGCTGATCATGTATTGACAAGCTTCTCAGGACGTTCCTGTGTACACTGGAGTTTAATAACAGCTAATGATGAAGATAAATGCACTGCACATTCTTCAGGTAATAGACGTGTGTATGTGTGCACACACACCTTGAAAATACTCTGTATGATACCATAATGATGGATACATGTCTTTATACATTTGTCCAAACCCACAGAATGTACAACACCAGCAGTGAACTGTATGGTCTTTGGGTGATTATGCTGTGTCAATCTAGACTCATCAACTGTAGCAAAGGTACCACTCTAGTGGGGGATGTTTATAGCAGGAGGCTATACTAGTGTCCTGATGGGTGTATGTTCAGTTATGATACACCAGCAACTCATAGTCTCTTGTACAAAATATGTAATAAATACCTGAAAGAAAAAGAGGGATCATATGATCTTTAAAAATATTTAAAGTAATCAAATTAATTTTTTTAAATGTATGTACTATGTAAGAACTTTTGTAGGTTTCCTCTGCAGAGCTCTGCAGAAAGGAACCTATACCCTCTGGCTGGGGCAATAAGTGAACCCAGATTCCACTCACAGCCTCAGTCAAGAGGCACCTGCATCTGACCAATATGGGATAGTCACTCACTATTTTATCCTAAAGCCTAATGGTGACAGGTGGCTGAAATATTTGTTGTGTCTCTCTCTAAGCCAGTAGTAAGTTGACTTTCATTCCTCGAGAGATACATTTCTTGCACAACTCACTGCCAGAGAAACATTACAATCAAAATATATGATCAAACTGTTCCTCCTTTGAGATTCCTACATCCCAGTATATGGAGAACCTAGGTTGGAGAATTATCAGGGAGAGACATAAAACTAAAGTGACTACTATGATTTTATTATTGTTGTTTGTTTGTTTTTTGCCAGAACTAATACATTGTATGAGGAGTTACCAATAAAGAGCAACAATTCAGGGCATCATGAAAAACCTCCCAAAATGAAACCCAAAATCCTGAAACCAAATACCTGTTGGTTAGAGGTTGATTTAACATTAACTCTTACCGTTTAACTAAATATTACTTATACTAAGTTGTTTAGCAGAGCATTGATTTATTGTATATAAGAGCAGACATATCCTAACTCCTCAAAAAATGTAAAAGGGTATTAGTTAAATAAAGATTGAGGTTGTAACTTTACCTTTACATTAGTTTCATTATTTTGGCCAAATCTGGGCAACTTTACAGATGTCTTAGGCTAAGAAAACCCAGGCAAAGGTATTTACACTTCAGAAGGGCTGGACACCAAGCTTTTATTTTAAAGTGGTTCTTGTAATGAGCTCTGAACAGTGTCTCTTGCACAAAGTTGGTGCTCAGTAAATATATGTTAGATGTATGGGAGAGTCAATGTTTAATGAGTGATTAGAGATTTTTTAAAAAACCTTTCAATTAAAAAGTCAAGCTTTGACTTCAGCACTGTTCCTTATCCTCATTCATGAGGAAGAACATTGGATAAAGTAATGACTTATACTGACTATTCATTATGAACATCTCATTTACAGAACTGTGCTGACAATTCCCATCTTGTGATTATGTTGTGTGGAGGTAAAATTGTCCCCTGAATTAACGACAAATGCATCAGGGCCTTTATCCAGTACACTGTTTGAAATGCTTAAACTCATGGAATGTTTGCTTAATGTATTTTCTTTTTCCGTACACTATGCTCTTCGCCTGAGGCAAACCCATCTAATAATTTTCAGTTGAACAAAACCATAACTCATGACCCAATAAATTATTAAGGAATCCTGCCTTGCATCTGATTCATCATTCATCTTACCACAATGGCAGAAGCCTACTGAATTCTCGCCTTGATAAATAGTTCCATTCAAATGTAGGAATAAAGTCATTTGGGTTTGTGTGTGTGTATTTTTTTCCTTACAAAATTATAAGTAAAACTAAATTTTTCACTAAGACTTTATAGCAATAATGTTCTTGCTTTAAAAAACTTTATATCAAGTTATCATTTGTAATTTGCTTCTTAACACTTGACAGTCCTCCAGAAATAACCATTATATTCTACCTGAGGTTAGATGGAAAAATGTGTTACGGAGTGTAGGATATCAAAATACAGCTTCTCATTCCTTCATTATCTTATTACTTTTGTCCTAATATTCTAAAATAGTCTCTAAAAATCCAAAATAACATTGTTTAAATGGGTATGTTATATAATAAGTGTGGAGTAAAGTGGGGAAGGCATTGCGATGTTTAAAAAACTTCAAAACAAATAGATCATTGAAATCATGTCAGTAGCAAGCAATAAGCTGGGTGTGTAACCTGCCGCATGACATCCAGTCATGTAAACATATATTGATGCACATTTTTAAAGCATGGAAATGATATTCAATATCTGAATTGCTGGATGCTAGATCTGCGATTAAAATCCTTCCTAGTATGGGAACCTATGTGTATGTATAACTGATTCACTTTATTATAAAGCAGAAACTAACACCATTGTAAAGCAATTATACTCCAATAAAGATGTTTAAAAAAAAGGGGCTGGGGGAATCCCTCCTAGTAACCAGTTGAAAAGCAAACATGATTTTCCATCTGCTTATGTTAACCATTAGTTATCACATTAAAAAGTGCCATTTTAATAGTAAAAATGGAACATGTGAAAACATCAGAAAATATCACCTGCCCCCTCAGTTAGCTGTGTTTTACCACTGGCATGAAGACAGAATGAACAATTCAACAAATCTCAAAGTAGTGGCATTTTAAGAATGCATTTTTCTTTTTAAAATTGAAAATTGCTGCTATAACAGTTCTAACAACAATTTTGGAGAAGAGAGATAAAAAACATTGACAGCTCTATGATTATTCTTCAATATTTCATTTCATTTTTAGATATTTCCCTCTATTCCATGTTGATCACAAAAACTAAAATGCCATTTTATTTCTTATGAAAGTGTGTAATGGTTTTACTTCGAAAATTAAAATTGTTGTTTTGTATTGGTACATTCTCCATTTTAGGTTTCCTGTTATGTTTCTTAAGGGCTGTCAAGAGCAGATTCCTATGTTTCTTCTTGGTTGAAAAGAAGATTCATAAGGAATTTAAAAACTACAATTTGAATCAATTGTTCTATCATTTTCTCCTTTATTCCTAATGGTACAGTTGAGCCAGATGTCTTTTTGTGGGTCCGAGGAGCAAAAAGAAAGCAGGAGCAATAATTATATGTTCATGCCTGAGAGTTTCCTGAATCCAATTACTTTATCAAAGGCAACTCGCACCTGCAGTTACACGAAGGGAAGAATAACAAGATGCAGCAGGGATGCTGGACTGCCTAGAACACTTCAGAGACTTGCCTTTCTAGCCTTGCCTCCTACCTGTTTAAAATTTGACTCCCCTGTTTCATAAATAAATGCTTGAGTAAGACCTACAGAATAAAATAAGAAATAGAAATAAAACACCCAAAGAAAATAAAACGTACCCAGTTCCCTATCAATCTCTGGATTTCCTACCAAAGCAAATGACAGAACCTAGGATAATTTTTCAGGATTCTCATAACCGTGATATGTCCATGAAATATTTAAAAGGTCACCATCCATTTGGCTGAGGTAGCCAGATAATCCATAAACTTTGCTGTAAATAACAGCTGAAGAACCTGATTCTGAGAGAGTGGGGAATTCCTCAAGCAGCATTCAAACCCCAAAAGAATCATTTCTGTTCCGACGCCATCAACTTCTATAAACTCTGTCTCATCATTCCAAAAACAAAAAAATATGGTCTAGTATAATGTGTATAACAACTTTTGTAGAATTTGTTAGTGGAGTTCATTTAAACTGGAAAAAAGTTTCACCCCAGGGCCTTCAATGTCATACTAGCCCTTACAGTAGGAAATAGGGAGGTAATCATTTCAAATAATAGATTCCCTAAGTTTTAATGATCATATCTGGAGAAAATGTAGATATAAAGATAGAGAGCTCTGAATAAATATAACAACTGAATCAAGGAAGTAATCAGTTTTTTTGTGTCGATATAGGAAAATGTAATTGAAAAATCATGTACTGTAGACATGAATCAGCAGATTGTAAAGCTAATAATATAAGAACTGATGTAGACACTTATCCGTTTTCTAATCCCTGGGGGTTAAACATTGCCCCAGTGAGAATGTCTTGGTGTGTGAGTGCATGGGGGTGGGGGGGTGTTATTTAGCATGTGCTGAAGGTAATTCTTGAAGCCATCATTATTCATTCTATAGTCTCCATTAAATTTTTTCTCAACAAAACTTTCATTGTATCAAAAAAAGTCCTGATTTCAAAGATTGCTATAAACTAGTGTTAACAGATACCCAAACTGGAAGACTGAAGCAACTATTTAGGCAAAAGCACCAAGCACACATTGCATAAGAAATAAAAGTTTTTAAAAGTTAGGCCCAAATTTGCCCATTTGTTATTTAGAAGTGACCTTGCCTTCATTAACAGGTGTCTGAGTGTAGACATATTAAGCTAATATTTTTAGAATTCATTGGCAATATTCTTCTCATCAGTAAAAGAAAAAAAGAAAAAAAAACTGATTTGGCCACAGGTTCTGTGATGATTATGCGGAGTTATGGCAATGAAAACAGATTGACTGCATTTGTCAATAACATAACACATAGTTCTTATCAATGAAACATGAAAAAGAAAATGTATTGTTTTATACAGATAAATAATTAGGTAAACATCATGAATATTCTCAGCTTATCTAAGGAAATAAACCCACTAGTACAGGTCAAATCTTCAGTGTATCTTCCTGGTCATCAAAGTGAAAGTGCATGTATTAGTCATCTATTGATTCATTAGAAGACACTCCAAACTCCTTGGCATAGAATAACATTACATTTATTTTCACTCACACATATGTGTTGTGGTTGGCTGAGGTACAATGGGTGTATCTACTTCAGATAGTTGCAGAACTAGCTGGACTGATTCCCACTGCATTTGGATAAAACATAACTCTTGTCAGCTAAAAAAAGGAGCACAACATGAGAGTCGTGAGTTAAGATTTATTTGGGGCAAAATGAGAACTATAGCCTGGGAGACAGCATTTCATGTGGCTCTGAGGAACTGCTCCAAAGAGGTAGCAGTGAAGGTCAGTGTTATATGTGAGGTTAGTGAAGGGGGGACGTGCACTCAAGCACACATGTTGGCAGAGGCTGGCTGCTGGTCACGAGGAGCAGATGTCACCATTAATGATTTTAGTGCTTTTATAGATACGAGGAAATGCAAGAGTTGGGCTCATAAAAATCTTCTTCTGAAAATATCTGTCTAAAGACCTGTCCTTCCAGTTTGTCCCAGAGCACAGAGGACCTCGTTCCTGGTCTCCACCCCGAACTCCTTGCATTGGGTGTTGAAGGTCAGCAGCTGCAGCTGCTCTTGAGTTAATCCTTATAGAGGCTGACGGCAGGTGCCCATTTGTAGTTGGCACTCCCATATTTTAAATTGTGGAGTCCAAGCTAAGGGGGCAGAAACTACCTGAAGAAAGCTTTTCTTTATGATAGAAGAAGTGCAAGAAGTCAAATGGAAGCACACAATCCCTTTTAAGGTGAGCTGGGGAAACGGCGCACTGCCACTGCCCCGTTAGGCCAGCCAGTATCTGGGAGAAGCTTTTCTCCTCCTGAGGGCAGAAGAACAAAAGAGTAGCAAAAGTATGCATTGGCAGAGTTAAAAATGATCACGAATTCTTCCCCTCCCATCAGAATATGTAACTACGTCTCCACTCTTTGAGTCTAGGTTGGCGATGCAATGATTTTCAAAGGCCAGTTAGAACTTTTCCAACCACGATCACACAGAGGCTTGACAAGTGTTTGGACATGAGAGCTCACTCAGTTGCTGCTCTGTCAAACCCTAAGACATACACATTAATAAGTCCAGACTAGACTTTTAGATACTGAGAGACCACGTGGAACAAATAACGAGCTGTCCCAGTTAAACCAAAGTCTGCCAAACACCAGACAGCAGCTTCCAGCTCACTCTCTCACCTTGGAGGCATGAGTGAACCCAGCAGAGAGCAACAAAGCAGATAAGCCAGAGCAGTCACAGGTTGTTTTACATAAATAAATTGTGATACAACATTGCTGTTGTAACTAACTTCTGAGATTTTTTTTTTTTACAAAGAGAAAACCTACATGGAACAGAAATTGTTATCTAGAAATGGGTGTTGTCTTTGTAAATCCTAAAGCATATGGCATAGGCTTTGGAACTGGGTGTTAGTCAGAAAATGAAAAATCGCCAAACACACTGTTGAAGAAGGCTGGAGAAATGGTGCAGAAATTATTACTGACGGGTGGAAAGAAATGACAACTTATTTATGTCATCATGAGACAATTGGCAGAACTGTAACCTGCAATAAATTGGCAGATAGAAAATCTACCTCATAAACATGAATTTTTCCAAAGAGATCTCCAGACAGAATATTGAAAGTGTCAGCTGGATGTTCCTAACTACATATGATAAAGAACTTTAGGAGAGAGGGAAGAAACTGTTAAGATTGCAAGAAAAATTTAAAACGGTTACAGAAGAGGCATAAATTATTGGGCTGGAAAATTATTGGGCTCACTCACCTCTAGTCTCCAAGTCAGTAAAAGATTCTTGAAGTAAAAGAAGGACTAACACCATAGTTAATATCAAAGATATGGCTATCTGTATTAATATCTTCAAAAAATTTAATACAATACCTAATACACCCTCTCAGCTACAATAAGAGGCATTACACAAAGTTGAAACATGCAAAGTAGAGAGAGGTCTCAAAAAGAACTGTAGTTTTTTGTTTTCTTTTTTGCCATAAATGGATTATAAACTTAAAGATAATATCCTCACAAAAGTTTTTAAGGGAAACGTGGTGACTTTGACCAAAAGGAATTGAAATTGATCAAATCTCAAAAGGCCCTCAGGATTGCCAACTTTCTACAAGCAGGAAGTTTGTTGAGAAAGATATTAAACTACAAATGTTGGCAATTTCTTAAGGAAAAAGTCGGGTGTCTCAGGAGGCAGAGTAAAGATCCCACATGGTAGAGTCAAAAGACATGTAGAACAATGAACTAGGGATGGATTCCCACAGATTAGAACTAGGTGAAGTGACATTCACTACTGCTTCAGCAGGTGGGCCTGGAACCAGGTGCCACTGGAATTTCATATTTTTTGTGGACCAGTGACTCCATGTACATCTCATTCTTCATGTCTTAAAACATGAGGGTTTATTACAGTTATCCACCAACTGTCTCACCATGATATTTACAAGTGTGAAAAGATCATTTGTTTTTTAGTTTATAGGACTGGAGATTAAGAGGTAGCACACTTGAAAAACTGCACTGGAAACATCTCCTTTCCATCTGAACTTCATATATGTAATGGGTGTAATGTAAATCATAATCTTGGATTTTGACATCATAATTGGATGATAATTTTGGAAGTCTTTGGATGGAAGTGACATTTTACACATGAGGAATGCAACAAAGACTAGGGTAAATTTCAAAATTAATTTTAAATTCTTCTCCTTTCATCAAAAGTGGATCAATTATTTAACTCTTAAGTCTAGGTTAGCCATGTGTGTTTTCTTGGCTAGTAGAACATTACCATTTCATAAATTATATATACAAATATTTCATTCTAAATTTGATTATAACATCTTACCCTAACAAGTAGCTAAATGTTTTGCCATATAAAGCTCTTTGTGGAATATTCATGTTTGCCTAGTGGTAAATAAATTAACATTGTGTACAAAAAAAGAGAGACAATTTTCACTGTTTTATTTACTCTGAAATCTTTTGCAGTTGTGGAGTGTAGTGTAGGTAAAAGCTAAATAATAGTTTTATTGATGCCTAGGAGAGTATTTCAATTACAATACAGTTATATGACAGTAAACTTTCTTAGCCTGTTAAGTTAGACATCAAACCAAAAATATGCAAATAATATAAGGTTTAAATATATAAAATTATACATAATTGTAAAACACTGATAATAGTAAAATACATGATTTAATAAACTTTAGTAGTTTTAGTCATAATATTCAAAAAGGGAAACACAAAGACAAATATTTTTCCCTTTTACTTACCATTCTACATTACTTTGCAATTGAAATAATTAGTGTTAGAAATCAAGCCAAGTTTTTTTCTTCACCTAAAAAGTATATATTTATATATAAAAAACACAAGTACTTCTACATATTGTATATACAATATAATTTCTTCACAGTAAATATATATACATATATAATATTTAGTTATATAGTATATAATGTAACGACCCACAAATATAACTTTGTGCTTTAAAATAATTTGAAAAGAAAATATACATAAGCTTTTTTGCACGATAAAATGTCATCTATTTAAATTCAAATATACTATAATATACATTGCAGTATAAATTAATATGTATTGATCTGCTGCAAGAAGATAGTTATGGATTTAATAAACATTTTTTAAGCAATTGCTATGAATAGGGCATTTCATTATAAATGTTACACATACAAAAAGAACTAAAAGATAATTCTTTTGATTGAAAGACTAAGTGTTCATCTATCTGGAGCATTTAAGCATATTGATTAATGACAACAAACTCCTTTCAACATACAGAAAACAACTTAGTTCTTGTCTGGTCAATCCAAGAATTTGGTTTGAATGATGAGCCCATAAGCCTTTCAGATGATCCTAGGAAGGAGCTAAATATTAACTTTCAAAAGCAACCAAAAATAAGCCTTTCAAAAGTAAACTTAGGGGTATACCTCTTCCTAACTCTAACATCTACACATTACAAAACGCTTAATTCAGACAGGTGTTTAAGAAAAGTTTGTTGATTGATATTTGTTGAATAACTTCAGCTTGGATTTACCTCACTGTGATGATGGCCTTTCTGATGTCCCTAGAAATCAGTGGTGAATTGGATGCTTGTTCTCAAATTCTCATACCTTCACTCTTTTGGAATTATCCATCTGTGCTCTTTGACATTTGGCTTTGTATTTTCTCCCACAATAGATAGAATGTTATCTCTCATCCCTTTGATGTTGGGTTGCCTGATGACTGTGTTTTGCCCAGACAATAAGGGAAGAACTATATCCATTCTCAGCATAGGTCTTAGAAGACAGCGCATGTTTTTGCTCACTCTCTGACATCTTGTAGATGAGTGAGGGCCTGTGGTCCCAGATCACAAAGAAATATGGAGTAGACCTGAACCTAACCAGCCATGGCTCATAAAGCCTAGCCACTCCATTTGCCCCCATGAAGATCAATCGGTCAATCAATACAATATTTGATATTAAAAGACAATGAGATTTATTGTTGCTTTCTGTATAGCATTATTGCAGAAAAAGGCGAAAGTCTTCTTGGATATTGTAAATCCTATTGAGTTATAAGTAGAAATAGAGTTAGGATTTTTAAAAAAGAAGTGCCCAAACTATCTTTTCCTTCCCTTGCTCCCTTCCTTCCTTCCTTCCATTTTTATTAAAATTTAAAAGAATAGGTAGCAAATAGAATATATAGTATGTCTAGGATGTGGGTTTTTTTTTTTTTAAGAAGATGTTGGGGGTAGGAGTTTATTAATTAATTTATTTATTTTTGCTGTGTTGGGTCTTCATTTCTGTACGAGGGCTTTCTCTAGTTGTGGCAAGGGGGCCCACTCTTCATCGCGGTGCGCGGGCCTCTCACTATCGCGGCCTCTCTTGTTGCAGAGCACAGGCTCCAGACACGCAGGCTCAGTAGTTGAGGTTCACGGGCCTAGTTGCTCCGTGGCATGTGGGATGCTCCCAAACCAGGGCTCGAACCCATGTCCCCTGCATTAGCAGTCAGATTCTCAACCACTGCGCCACCATGGAAGCCCTAGGATGTGTTTATATGAAATTCAAATTTCCAAACTGAGCATCGCTGATCATTAAAGTAATCAAAGTTAAAAAGTAGCTTATGTAACTATTCAAATTTATAATTATACCCTTTGCATGTATAGCAAATAGTAAATGATTTTTTGCTCATTTTCCTAAAATTGCTAGGTATTTCTTTTTTTTTTTTTTTTGATTACAAAGAAAAAGCAAAGTAGTGTTTCTTTATTGTTTTCATATTTAATATTGATCTATGATGTTTCAGTAACAGCTTTCCCTGTCCCAGGGAGCTCACTATTGTTTGAGCATTAGGATTGATGTCAACAAATCTTCCCTACTATTATAATAATTTCCTTTATGTATCATCAGAAACATAGAAAGTTAATACTTACACATGAATCAAGTAGATTAATGACATCACAGGCTTATCAGTGTGTCATGTTTACAAATATAGAACCTTCTGACATTAGTCAGTCAGTGATCGTCATTTGCTACATTCTCCTTACAGTTAAATTCAAAGAAATTTGATGAAATTTTAATACAACAAAACCTCTGTAAACATTTTCCTACAGCAATCAAGGTGCATAAATTGTAGTAAATCAAATTTCCCTGCACTAAGAATTTAAATGCTGGATTTATGAAGGACCATTTTTTTCCAATATATCATTGTTTTAATTAATTTTTATTGGAGTATAGTTGCTTTACAATGCTGTATTAGTTTCTACTGTACAGCAGAGTGAACCAGTTATACACATACATATATCCACTCTTTTTTTAGATTCTTTTCCCATATAGGCCATTACAGTGTATTGAGTAGAGTTCCCTGTGCTATACAGTAGGTTCTCATTAGTTATCTATTTTATACATAGTATCAGTGGTGTATATATGTCAATCCCAATCTCCCAATTCCTCCCACCCCACCTTTTCCCCCTTGGTATCTATACATTTGTTCTCTATATCTGTCTCTACTTCTGCTTTGCAAATAAGATCCTGTATACCATTTTTCTAGATTCTACATATATGCATTAATATACAATATTTGTTTTTCTCCTTCTGACTTACTTCACTCTGTATGAAAGTCTCTAGGTCCATCCACATCTCTACAAATGCTAGATACTTCTCATTCTCCTGTTGAAAATAGACAGGATTGATACATTTCACACTGTAAGAAACTTGATGCCCAGGCTGAAGTTCAGCACAATGGCATCATAAAAGCATAACTTCTATATCTTAGAACATTGTTTACATCCAACAAGAAAAACCAGGGAAGAAATTCTTCCTAGATTTTGTACATAGATATTTCTTAATAGACTTTATATTTACTGTACCAGCAGACTTACTGGTAATAAAAACATTCAAATGTGAATTGAGAAGTAAAGGGAAGAAATGAAACATAGACATTCCTGGACTCCAGAGAGATTAAATCCTTCCTGTATTAATTGTATTTTCTTCTCCTTCTGTTTCTTTGTACCTAAAGCCATGACATCAATACATGGGAAGTAAAAATTGAGGCAACTACACTTTTACTTGTGGGTGCAACACTAAAAAACTTTAATGTACATTCATGTGGGAGGAGGACAGTCTGTCAACTTTGAGAGAGGCACCACCTTGGGACAATTACTGTGTATCTGGAGGCCACTTGGGGCCTGGGACTAAAAGGGAAATGGACAGTTTGCTTCCTTTGTTGCTTTCACTTACTCTTCTTTACCTATTTTTCTTAAGGCCAGTTTTCATTTCCCATAACAGAAAGATAGGGTACGTGTAGAAAGTGTGGGTCTTGTTACTGAGATAAATGACTGTTCCAAGTCATATTTTTCTACCAAGAAAAAATAAGACCAGCCAAGATGCTCTCATAAATAAAAAGCATATATTTAAACATTAATGTCATATTTCTCCAGATGAGTCATTTATTCAATAACTAATTAAGTGTTGATTATTATATGACTCATATACTGTGCCCCTTTTTCTCTATATCAGCATAAAATTTAAAATGCTGATTTAAAATTTCACAGGAAATAGAGATGGTCTTTTTCGATGGCCTCAAGTAATCACCATAAAAATCTGTCACTAACACAAAGGCATGTTAACAATAATACCAGGAATCAAGGTACCCAGGAAAAGGTTAACATTCGGGGGGGGGGGGAATTAAGAGCTAGAAATTAAAAATAAATATGTAAATTCTGTAACTATGGGCTTATTTAAGGTTTTATAGATTTCAAAAACAACTCCATCCCCCAAAGAATTAGGAAGGTCCAAATATGTATTTTGCTGGATTTGGTCTTCCAGTTTTGCATGCTAAAACCAAAATTTTGTCTATGATTATTGGAAACTGCCCAAAATTTCTGGAATATTTAATGTCAATCCTCAAATATGTTTCCCCAAAACACATTCAACTCTGTTTTAATCAGCACTTACTCCTCATGTTGCTTTTATATTCCATATGAAATATTAAGTTTCCCCATATGACCAAATTAATGTAGAGGAACCAGGGTTAAGAAAATGTAAAGAATAAAAAATTCATGGCATAGCAAATACATGTAATTCCAATTTAAATAACTAAACAGTTTATGCTTTGTTGGCTTCATTTTATTTTCTTTTAGAGCATATGCATTTGTGTTTTTCTTTCATCTGTGTCCTCAAATTATATTGTATTTTAATCCACTTTCATTCTATCTGAAATAAAATATCCAAATTCCCTCTATTATGATACAAGTAGTTGATAGGGTATATTTTAACTAGCTGGGGACAGGCTAGTTACAGGTGCTGAAAAGAGTCCAAACAGAGTATTGTCGATATTGTCAACTGAAATAGCAGAGGACACCAAAAACAAAGGTTCACACAAAGTCAGAAAGCATGCAAGTATGCTGGGTCTTCCAAAGGAAGGTGGGTAAACCACATTGTCGGTACATTTAAAAAGAGCATGGAAATTAGAAGTCCTATGCCAAGGAAATGAGGACAAGAAGATGTGAATCAGAAGCAAAGGGTGGAGGGATTGATGTGAAAAAAATAATCACTAATTTGGTTTTAGTTTGTTTTCATGAAATGACAAAGACTTCGTGGATTGGCTGGACTTAAAGAACTGACTGGTGTTCATATGGTCCTCTCAAATATATACTTTATATTATTCACCTCTGTATTCCTCACTGTATCTGATCAAAATGCTTTCCAAATAAAAGGTGCACAATAACTACTGTTGAATGGATGAATACGTGGATAATAAGACAGTGGTCTCTGAACCAGATAACTGTGAGTGGCCTTCTGTTTGTCCCAGAATAAATCATAATGCTCTTGCTGTTTTGGCAAGTTTTCACAAAATGCCCAAGGAGTTCTAGGTGCTACAAACTGCTTCCCGACTCTTGCTGTGTGCAGGTTTTCAGAGCTCAAGCTATCATGTGAATCCCTCCCTTTCTCTGCAGACTTCCTTCCCCAGTATCAAATCGCCTTGGTGATGTCCATTGGGGCTTATTACTTTCACTTTTTTATTTTCCCTTGGACATATATTTTTTTCCAGCCTCTGAAACAAAGAAACATGAGATCCTGAAAATGAATGGTCACATTAACCCTTTCTTTAGTATCAACTGAAAGGCAAAAATGTCACTTTATCTCATGCCCGGACAATGTTTTTCTGTATTTGTTTTCTTAGAATCTTTCACTTGCAG
The DNA here is from genome assembly GCF_949752795.1 of Hyperoodon ampullatus. Lineage (NCBI taxonomy): Eukaryota > Metazoa > Chordata > Mammalia > Artiodactyla > Ziphiidae > Hyperoodon > Hyperoodon ampullatus. The sequence continues at coordinate 79,989,296 of NC_136926.1, forward strand.
CCAATGCATTGTTAAAGTAATTATTCAGAACAAATGCCTATTTCTGCAAATGAATATATAAATAATTAGTTAAAATGGATTGAGTGACAAATATAATATTTATCATATTACTTTCTAACTGAATTTTTTCTTAATAGGTATTAAAATTATGTTAAGAAAATAATATTGAATACAAAGCACTTCACAATAAATAGTCTTTAACTTATGTTATACCAAGTCTCCTTTGGTTTAATATGTTAGCGTTTAAAATTGAATGAAATAAAATCACCAGCCATTTGTTTGGAGTACTGTATGGATCAGTATTTTGACTGTACTTAAATCGCCATCACGTATAGTTATAAACATCTTATTGTGTACATCATCTCTGTTGATGTGTTCACCCACACTTCATTACTTTTTCATGTATCATTTTATGGGTTTTTTATAAGAATATAGCCAATGTTTGGGGAAAATGAAGAAATGTGCATGCTCTTCTCTCTTAAAAATTATCTTCAAATTCGAAATCAATCTTTATTATTTATTATACAATAATTAGCCTTTTCAAGAGTTGAATTTCACAAAGACTTTCTACCACAGTTGGTTTCTTCTACTTTATATGCAATGCTCAGTTTGCTAGGACACATAATGTGAATGATGAGGCATAGGCATATAAATATATAATATTTATACATTTTAAATCTTTCTTTAAAACAAGAGAGATGATGATTTTCATACTATATTAGTCTCATTTATCTCCATGATGCCATTAATGTTGTAAAATGTTGCAGCGACATTACTAACTCCTGAAGGCCTGCATCAGCCTTTAGCTACTCAGCCGCATTATTAGATTGTCAACATAATTCAGACATCTCATATAGAAGGAGCCAACCCGCTGGCTCCAACGCTTTGTAAATGTATTTGCTTGATGAAGTAGCTCTGAACATATTGAGGCCTTTACTATTTCTACGCACATCACACTTGCAGAATTATCTCTATTGCTGCTTCAAAAATGCACTTAGATTTACACCTTTGTTCTTCTGTCTTGTACACTTCAATATATCTCAATTCTCAGTCACCAAGGAGCAGAGGATAAAAGAAAATACAGCTTGTAAAACTAGCTTAAAAAATCAGTGTTATACTGATCAGCATTACAAATTGACATTTTCATTTACTTTTCCAATTAAGAGTTTAAATAAAGCCTCCAAATGTAAAGATAAAATAACGTATTTAAGAAATCTGCCCGAATATTTATGGGATGGAGTTGATGCTTTGGTTTTGCAATTAATGGGTATAGCCCTGTCAGGTGAGTTTTACATATCAACATAGAAAGAAAAAACAAAAATAATAGTTCCCTTTTAAACTAAATTCAAACATGGAGCACATATGCAAAAATCTAGAACTGAATTTAACATCAGAGTGGAAAAACAGTGGAGATTTGTTTGAAGAAACAGGACACTTGAAATCACAGTGGATGAACAGAGGATACGTGAAGTTGAAAGACACAAAATAGAGAACATTCTGTTGGTACTCAGAATTGACTTCATCACTCCCTCTCTGCAGATGCAATACTAATTTGAATTGACTTAGCACTCCCAAGTTAAGCTTTATTTATTTTGGATTATTTTGTTTTTTTAATACCTCAACGATAATCACAACGTGTATATTTAGAAGATCTAAGTTGGATAAAGAATCAAATTCTATCACCAACTAAAACAACCTTCCAAGCAACCCAGTGAGAGGAAATAATGTGGCATAGTACACATAGCGTAGTACACATGGTGGTGATTCTGGAATCCCCTTTTCTTTCCCTACATCTGCTCGGCTTATCAATCATTTAATCACAACAGACTCTATCTCTTATGCTGGGAGCTTAGTTACAGAATCATTCAATGCAATCTGGGAGTTTCGCTACAGAATCATTCAGTGCTATCTGCAAATACTTACTGAACCCTTATTATGAGCTAGATACCATGCTAGGCACGCAAGAATCAAAGATGTGAAGATGAGAACACGCAGCCTCAGAAAAGAGACAAGCTCCTAGAGGGGACAAGTATGCAAGCTGACAAAGCAACACACTGTGAGAAGTAAAACAACAAAGTATGAACAAAGTGTCCACAGATTTGGGTTGCAGTCATTTCATCTGCTTGGAGGCACCATGGATTAACTACAAGCAGAAATATATTCATTGTTTTTTTTCCAGCTTTATTGAGGATATAACTGATGTATAACATTTTGTAAGTTTAAGGTATACAACGTGATGATTTGATACATGGATATGTTGTGAAATGACTATCACAATAAGATTAGTTAACACGTGCATAGTTACATAATCACATAATTATAAGTTTTTTTGTGGTGAGAACATTTAAAATTCATCTATTAGCAACTTTCAAGTATATAATACAGTATTGTTTACTATCATCACCATGCTGAATATTAGATCCCAAGAATTTATTCATTTTATAACTGGAAGTTTATACCCTTTGACTGACATTTCCTCATTTCCCCGACCCTAGCCTCTGGTAACCACCAAGCTACTCTTATGTTTCTCTGAGTTTTGGGGGTTTTTTTAGATTCCACTAAGTGAGATTCGTATTTGTTTTTCTCTGTCTGACTTATTTCACTTAGCATAATGCCCTCAAAGTCTAACCGCATTATCGAAAATGGCAGAATTTCCTTCTTTCTTTATGGCAGAGTATATATTTATTTTTCATTGTTTATGTATATATATATAAACATCTTCATTTATATATATATATATATATAAAACATCTTTATATATTCATTTGTTAATGAACACTTACATTGTCTTCATATCTTGGCTACTGTAAAAAATGCTGCAATGAACATGGGAGTGTAGATATCTCTTTGAGATGTTGATTTCATCCCCATTGTATATATACCCAAAAGTGGTTTGCTGGGTCATATGGTAGTTATAGTCTTAATTTTTTGAGGAACCTCCATACTATTTCCATACTGGCTGCATCAATATATATTCCCACCAATAGTGTGCAAGGATTTCCCTTACTCCACAGGCCTCTCCAATACTTGTCTCTGACTTTTTGATGTTAGCCACTCTAATAGGTGTGAGACGATATCTCATTGTGGTTTTGATTTGCGTTTCCCTGATGATTAGTGATGTTGAGCTTCTTTTAATGTACTAATTGGCTATTTCTCTGTCTTCTTTGGGAAAATGTCTATTTCATGTCCTTTGTCCATTTTTAAATTGGATCGTTTGTAGGTGATTTTGTTTTGCTTTGTTTTGCTTTGTTTTAGCTATTGAGTTGTATGAGTTTCTTACATATTTTGGCGATTAACTTCCAAACTGATATATGGTTTGCAAATGTTTGCTCCCATTCTGTAGGTGCCTTTTAGTTCTGTTGATTATTTATTTTGCTCTGCAGAAGTTTTTAGTTTGATGATGTACTTCCACTTTTTTTTTTTTTTTTTTTTGCTTTGCTTTTGTGCTTGTACTTTTGGTGTCGTATCCAAAAAATCATTGCCAAGGCCAACGTCAAGGAGTTTTTACCTATATTTTCCTGCAGGAATTTTACATTTATACACCTTACATTTAAGTCCTTTAATCCATTTCAATTTCTGTGAGTGGTGTAAGATAGGGGTCCAATTTTGTTCTTTTTGTGTGAATATCCAGTTTTCCCAGCATAATTTATTGAAGAACTTTCTTTTACCCATTGAGTATTTTTGGCTTCCTTGTCAGATATTAGCTGACATGGGTTTGCTTCCAGGTTCTTGATTTTATTCCATTGTTCTTTGTGTCTGTTTTTAGGCCAGTACTGTACTGTTTTGATTATTATAGTTTGAAATCAGAAAGTGCAATGCCTTTAGATTTGTTCTTCTAGCTTTGGCTATTTGTAGTATTTTGTGGATCTATACAAATTTTAGGGTTGTTTCTTCTATTTCTATGAAAAAATATCATAAAAGTTTTGATAGGAATTACATTGACCCTATAGATAGTTTTGAGTACTTTGGACATTTTAACAATATTAATCCTTCTGATCCACAGACACAGGATATCTTTCCATTTATTTGTGTCTTCTTCAATTTATTTCATTTACATGTTATAGTTTTCAGTGTACAAATCTTTCATATTCTTGGTTAAACTTATTCCTAAATATTTTATTGTTTTCTTTATTCTATTGTAAATGTAATTGTTTTATTTATTTTGCTTTTGGATATGTTGTCATTAGTTTATAGAAATGCAATTGAGTTTTGTATGTTGATTTTTTTTTTATGCTGAAACTTTCCTGACTTCATTGATTAGTTCTACCAGGTTTTTTTTTTTTTTGAGGGGGGGCAATTTTTAGGGTTTTCTGTATATTAGCTTGTGTATTCTTCAAATAGAGACCATTTTACTTCTTTCATTCCTTCTGGATTTTTTTCCTAGCCTAATAGCTGTGGTCAGGACTTCAAGTAATATGTTGAATAAAAGTGGAGAGGAAGCAAATTTGTCTTATCCCTGATTTTACAGAAAAAGCTTTTAGCTTTTCAACTTCGAGTGTGATGTTAGCTGTGGGTTTGTTATATATGGCATTTATTATGTTAAGGTGTGTTCCTTCTATCTCTAATTTGTTGAGAGCTTTTATTATGCAACATCGTTTTAGAAAGATAAATCTGAGCTGAGTTGCTGGGTTGAGGAGAAGGGTATTCCAGACATAGAGATGTAACAGTCAGGTTTAGAATATTGTTTTATAATGATAAAGATGAAAGAGTCCTAAGAAATCATTTTTTAAGGTCTGTTATTTTACAGATGAGAAAATCAAGGCCCATTCAAATCTATTGACTTGTCCAAGTCAGTTAGCTAGTTATTGGTAGAAGTAACTTTAGAAGATTTACTCTAATCACCAGACAATTCTCTGTATGATGTCCTGTACCCTGTTGTCGTTTACCCTTTTTTTAAATCATTTGGCCTTATGCTACTATACATTTCCAGTCTTGTCTCTTTCCTCAGAATTCTCATGCTTTTTATGCTTTTGCTATTGTTTCATATTCTGTTATTTTCCTGACTTTACCTCTTCTTTCTCCATCTTCTTGGATCTTGCTTGATACTCCAAGGATATTGAAGGCTAGCACTTTGTCAGTGGTTTCTATATGGACCTTATCATATTTTAGTTAAAATACATTTTGCACTTCCAAAACAGGATACACAATAAACATATAGAAGTAGGTAAAAAAAATTAAGAAAATAACTCATATCTTCACCATCCAAAGATTATCACTGTCAACACATTTGTGTACATCCTTCCAAATATTTTCCTGTTCTACATTTTTATCCTATGTATTTGAGTTAGTAATTTTGACCTTTCGATTTCTATACATTTAATTTTTAATACTCATTCTATATTCAAATCCCCCATTGCCCCTAAAATTTTCTTCATAGCTGGTTTGTTCCAGTCCAGATCAACTAACAACCTCTCATTTCATTGGAGTCTTACTGTTACAGCTCCTTTAATCTAGAACAGTTTTATTATTTTTTCCTGTCTCTGACTTATGGAAAAGATCAGGCTATTATTCCCTAGATTATTCCAACTCCTCAACATTTCTAACTACTTTTTTGAGGTATTATCTTTCTCCTCAATATTCAATATTTTCTGTAAAATAGACATTACTTCTTAAAATGTAGATTCAGGTTTTTGGCTAAAATACATCTTAATGGTTATTTACTTTGTAGTGCTTCACATCCCATAATACTAATCATCCTATATGTCCAACCATACTGTTGCTAAGATTCATTAATAATTTAGGCATTGATATTTGTTACTTTTCCTCTTCTAAGTAGCAAGTAATATGCATAGTATTTCTTTGGCATCGTACACATATCTTATTCCCATCAACCATTCCCTTACTAGTCTTGAAAGCAGTTGCTGACACTTGAAATAATATCTCTCTCTCTCTCACTCTCTATCAATCTATCTATCTATCTATCTATCTATCTAATATCAGGTTATAAAATTATGATTTTCAAAATAGTTCATTCCCTTATTGACTGATGCCCTTTGGTTATCCTGACATAGAGTTTCTACTGAGAATGTTGGATCAATGTTTAATTTTCTCTATTTAATTACCTTATTTTCAAGGAAGAAACAGGTTTAATAGCTATCTCTAATGATAACATAGGGGTGTTATCCAGCTTTCCCTATTGTGAGCAAAATGAGGAGCTAATGGATTTTTAATAATTCAATTAATATTTATCCAATAAAATAATTATTATTTTAGCAAACATTAATAGTGGAATTACCTTCAAGCAGATGTCTATATCCTGTTTATATAGCTCCCTAAATTACTATGTTTCCTTTTCTTCCACCACAATATATTATAATATCCCAAGTTCATCTTGTGTCCTTCTTGCTTTACGCCTGGAATCAGCTGTTTTTCAAGGAATCCTGATTCTGTTTAATGTAAATTGGCATTAGAAATCTCTACTTTATCTATGTGATGTTAGGGTTACTCATTTTACTGAGGTAAAATTGCTTCCAAGAAATTTCAATTGACAGAGCTAAAAAACAAAAAGTACACATACATGCATACATGTATTTAAACATTTTAACTATAAACAAACATATAATATAAACATTAAAATACATGTATTTACTTTATATGTATATATTTAGATATCACATATTACATGTATTATAAAATTACACTTTATGAACTAAAAGCTTTTATATGCGTATATCTTAAGTCCATGAATTTGTATTGAAAGTTCTAATTTAATTTTAATATTTCAGTTATTTTGTTATGCTTTATAATTGTACATATTTTCTCCGAATCCAAAAATCTTGATTTGTAACACAGTTAACATAGTAATTACTTAATCTGGCAATATATAACAGTAGTTCCATAACAAAATATCAACTTTGTTGCTAAAAATAACATAGTGTGAAATTTTAAACGTCCTTGTACTTTTCATTCATGCATCACATAAAGTATAATCTTACAGTACAGTCAACACCTTTCCCTTCAATTACTTGACATAAGTTATATCTTCCTGTGTTAATACTATGAAATTGATCCAAGATTAGGTTGATTTGTTTCAGTTTGTATTCATTTAGAGAACTTTTTTATAATTTAGATTTTGTACTTATTTTGTGGAATTAGGAGTGAATTTATTTGATCAAAGACAAAGATTATGTGGAAATTTGTCTTACCTTCCCCCTTAAACTTGTGACCATATAACCTCTCACCTACTAAAGGTAACTAATTGTATTGGTTTCTTGGTTATACAGTAGGGTCATTGCATTTCCATGTGAGTATAAAAAATACATACTCATGTGGATTTAAATATGTATTCTGACTACATCTACCACCTCCTTTTTTTTCCTTCTTTTTAAAAGTGCAAATGTTCATGTATTAAGTACATTGTTCTGAACTCTGCTTATCAAAATAAACACGAATCCTCTACTGTTTTTTTTTTTTTAACATCTTTATTGGAGTATAATTGCTTTACAATGGTGTATTAGTTTCTGCTTTATAACAAAGTGAATCATTTATACATATACATATATCCAAATATCTCTTCCCTCTTGCATCTCCCGCACTCCCACCCTCGCTATCCCACCTCTCTAGGTGCTCACAAAGCACCGAGCTGATCTCCCTGTGCTGTGCGGCTGATTACCACTAGCTATCTATTTTACATTTGTTAGTGTATATATGTCCATGCCACTCTCTCACTGTGTCCCAGTTTACCCTTCCCCCTCCCCATATCCTCAAGTCCATTCTCAAGTAGATCTGTGTCTTTATTCCCGTCTTGCACCAAGGTTTCTCATGACCGTTTTTTTTTAGATTCCATATATATGTGTTAGCATATGGTATTTGTTTTTCTCTTTCTGACTTACTTCACTCTGTATGACAGACTCTAGGTCCATCCACATCACTACAAATAACTCAATTTCGTTTCTTTTTGTGGCTGAGTAATATTCCATTGTATATATATGCCACATCTTCTTTATCCATTCAACTGTCAATGGACGCTTAGGTTGTTTCCATGTCCTGGCTATTGTAAATAGAGCTGCATTGAATATTGTGGTGCATGACTCTTTTTGAATTATGGTTTTCTCAGGGTATATGCCCAGTAGTGGGATTGCTGGGTTGTATGGTAGTTCTACTTTTAGTTTTTTAAGGAACCTCCATACTGTTCTCCATAGTGACTGTATCAACTTACATTCCCACCAACAGTGCAAGAGGGTTCCTTTCTCTCCACACCCTCTCCAGCATTTATTGTTTGTAGATTTTTTGATGATGGCCATTCTGACCGGTGTGAGATGATATCTCATTGTAGTTTTGATTTGCATTTTTCTAATGATTAATGATGTTGAGCATTCTTTCATGTGTTTGTTGGCAATCAGTATATCTTCTTTGGAGAAATGTCTATTTAGGTCTTCTGCCCAGTTTTGGATTGGGTTGTTTGTTTTTTTGATATTGAGCTGCATGAGCTGCTTGTAAACTTTGGAGATTAATCCTTTGTCAGTTGCTTCATTTACAAATATTTTCTCCCATTCTGAGGGTTGTCTTTTCATCTTGTTTATGGTTTCCTTTGCTGTGCAAAAGCTTTGAAGTTTCATTAGGTCCCATTTGTTTATTTTTGTTTTTATTTCCATTTCTCTAGGAGGTGGGTCAAAAAGGATCTTGCTGTGATTTATGTAATAGAGTGTTCTGCCTGTGTTTTCCTCTAAGAGTTTGATAGTGTCTGGACTTACACTTAGGTCTTTAATACATTTTGACTTTATTTTTGTGTTTGTTGTTAGGGGTTGTTCTAATTTCATTCCTTTACATGTAGCTGTCCAGTTTTCCCAGCACCACTTATTGAAGAGGCTGTCTTTTCTCCACTGTATATATTGCCTCCTTTATCAAAGATAAGATGACCATATGTGCATGTGTTTATCTCTGAGCTTTCTATCCTGTTCCATTGATCTATATTTCTCTTTTTGTGCCAGTACCAGGCTGTCTTGATTACTGTAGCTTTGTAGTATATTCTGAAGTCAGGGAGCCTGATTCCTCCAGCTCCGTTTTTCATTCTCAAGATTGCTTTGGCTATTCGGGCTCTTTTGTGTTTCCATACAAATTGTGAAATTTTTTGTTCTAGTTCTGTGAAAAATGCCAGTGGTAATTTGATAGGGATTGCATTGAATCTGTAGATTGCTTGGGGTAGTAGAGTCATTGTCACAATGTTAATTCTTCCAATCCAAGAACATGATATATCTCTCCATCTATTTGTATCATCTTTAATTTCTTTCATCAGTGTCTTATAATTTTCTGCATACAGGTCTTTTGTCTCCTTAGGTAGGTTTATTCCTAGATATTTTATTCTTTTTGTTGCAATTGTAAATGGGAGTGTTTTCTTAATTTCACTTTCAGATTTTTCATCATTAGTGTACAGGAATGCCAGAGATTTCTGTGTATTAATTTTGTATCCTGCTACTTTACCACATTCATTGATTAGCTCTAGTAGTTTTCTAGTAGCATCTTTAGGATTCTCTATGTATAGTCTCATGTCATCTGCAAACAGTGACAGCTTTACTTCTTCTTTTCTGATTTGGATTCCTTTTATTTCCTTTTCTTCTCTGATTGCTGTGGCCAGTATTTCCAAAACTATGTTGAATAGGAGTGGTGAGAGTTGACAACCTTGTCTTATTTCTGATCTTAGTGGAAATGGTTTCAGTTTTTCACCATTGAGGATGATGTTGGCTGTGGGTTTGTCATACATGGCCTTTATCATGTCTAGGTAAGTTCCCTCTATGCCTACTTTCTGGTGGGTTTTTATCATAAATGGGTGTTGAAAGCTTTCTCTGTATCTATTGAGATGATCATATTTTTTTTTCTCATTCAGTTTGTTAATATGGTGTATCACATTGATTGATTTATCAAGTCCAGGAGGCACAGAGAGTCCCATACAGGATAAATCCAAGGAGAAACACACCAAGACACATATTAATCAAACTATCAAAAATTAAATACAAAGAAAAAATATTAAAAGCAGCAAGGGAGAAACAACATATAACATAAAAGGGAATCCCCATAAGGTTAACAGCTGATATTTCAGCAGAAACTCTGCAAGGCAGAAGGGAGTGGCAGGACATATTTAAAGTGATGAAAGGGAAAAACCTCCAACCAAGATTACTCTACCCAACAAGGATCTCATTCAGATTTGATGGAGAAATTAAAACCTTTACAGACAAGCAAAAGCTAAGACAGCTCAGCACTACCAAACCAGCTTTACAGCAAATGCTAAAGGAACTTCTCTAGGCAGGAAACACAAGAGAAGGGAAAGATCTACAATAATAAACCCCAAACAATTAAGAAAATGGTAATAAGAACATACATATCGATAATAACCGTAAATATAAATGGATTAAATGCTCCAACCAGAAGACATAGACTGGCTGAATGGATACAAAAACAAGACCCATATATATGCTGTCTACAAGAGACCCACTTCAGCCGTAGGGACACATACAGACTGAAAGTGAGGGGATGGAAAAAGTTTTTCCGTGCAAATGGAAATCAAAAGAAAGCTAGAGTAACAGTTCTCATATCAGACAAAGTAGACCCCCTACTGTTTTTAGGCTCTTTCTTTATACTTCTATGATAGTTTAAATAATTTTCCAGTGCTCTTTGAGTTACAGTCATTAATATTTTTTTGTTACTCCATTGGATTATGAGTCCCTGGATATAGAAATCATGTTCTATCACAATTTTACAATGTAAAAAAATTTTTCATTTATTAATTAATCATTTATCTCTTTCTTTTATTTTTGACCCATAATATGTGCTTACTGATTCCTTCTTAAGCAAGATTGTAAATAAAATTTTTTTTTCCCAAGAGTCCAAACCATTCTTCAAGGATTCAGTAATACTGTATTCTTTTTTCCAATTCTACAGAAAATAAAATTTAATTTCTTCACACCAGACTTGCTCCACAGCACCCACAGCAGCAATGTCCCTCCTGCTCCATCTGCTTGTCTTGTCCAACTTCAGCTCACTCTTTTGGGAAGTGAGTCTTTCACTTTAAAGAGTTAGTCTTTAACTTTGAAGGGTTTCATCAGAAAGGGACAAAGGCGTCTTACAGATGTTCATGACCCATTTAGAGAATTCTTGGGTTCTTGATGGACTCCAGCTTTCCTGTTTACCTTGAACTGCTTATAAATTCCATAAAGCACAGATCATTTTTCTTCCTCTCCTCAGGAGTCATCTGTATTTTTATAGATCAGAATTCTTTTTAACATATCTTTCAAATGGTTTTTTAGTAACCAAGATATCTGTAATGTAGAGATTATTACAATTCTTCCAGCAATTGTTTTATATGCATTATTTCTTTCCCTTAATCTTCCTAATAGCCCTACAAAGACATCAATATCTTTTTCTTTTTATCATGAAACTATATCTTAAATGTTAGGTATTTTATCAAGAGCTTCCAGTTAACAATAATTTTAAAAAGGGCCACAATTATGAATTAAATCTGTATGACTTCAATATCTGAGCTCTGACCACTGCAATTCATTTCCTAACAGGATAAAAATATTTAAAAATTGAAGTCACCTAGGTGTTCCATAGGATTGCTGGTGTCATTCTGTCATTTCAGCTTTGTGTTTACAGTTACCAATAGATTAAAACAATGATGAAAAGACCCCATATATGTAATTTTTTCTCACCTTATAAATAAGCATTGTTGTACTGAGTAATACTAGGGCCTGAGACATAAGGTAAAATTAGTAATACTGATCCTGTATTTATTTAAAATTATATATTTTGTTCATAATGAATTTTTGCATTAAGTGTAATTTTTAAAATATATTACATTCATTATTTATCTTGCTGCATGAGAGGGTTTTTTGGTGCTCCCCTTAGTTTTGCACTCAAAGTGAGTACCACATTTACTTCCTCCGAGCCCCAGCCCTGTAAATAAGAAAGGTGTTTGTTATTAGGGAATCATGTAAAACTCAGTCATTATCTACAAGACCAAAATAAGATGAGCATCTTGGGGAATAATAAGAATCAGAGTCATGGTCTTGGGCTTGAGAAATTTTCAGTGAGGTTGTGTCCATAAACTATTAGTATGCAAATGCACTATAGGGATGAGCATATGGCAAGTTCAAAATAAAAATAATTTGCTTTCTAGTTCTGACAATAGCAGGATCTGAATGTGTCAGAGGAGCTAGAGAAGGTGTTATTGTGTAGATGGACCTTGATTTGGTGCTTTCAGAATTTGTAATAATCAAACTGAGGAGACCAGGAGGACGCTGCATTTCAGGGAAATATCATGAGCCATTAAAGGTTAGAATTTGGAGGGTTTGGGAGGAGGGACTAATATAAATTGATCAGAAAGTTCATGCAGTGAATTAGTATAAGTGAATTTGTAAGATTTGATTGTGAAACTTTGTAAGATTACCGAATCCAGGACAAACCTTAAAAAAAAAGGGAGGGAATCATATTTCATAGGAAGTTTCTGGACAAGCTTATTTTGGCAAACAGGAAGAGTTGCAAGGATAGAAAATTATCCCTGCATATTGAAATCTGAAATGAAGTAATAGGGACTTAATAACATGAAATGGAACATTTTAATATCCATCATTTAATAAAAAAATAACTATATTCCATCAAAAATAATAGTTGCAGAGCTAACAATTATTGAACATATATCATGTGGTAGGCTTTGCTTCTAAGGCTACAAAATGGTTGATAGAAACAGAGAGATTTATTAAAGAACTTAGAAGAAAAATTCTTAATTTATTTACAATTTGAATGATGTTTCTTGTATTTATTTTAGACACTTTATCATATTAAAAAAGTTTGTTTTATAGCAAATGATTTTTTCAGCATCCATTGAATTTTTCATATGTTTTTTCTACTTCTTCCTGCTAATGTGAAAAATCACATTGTTAATAAATTTAAGTGCTAAATCACCTTTCAGTTCTAAACATAATCATTACGTGGTTATGATACAGCATCCTTTGTTATATTTTGGTAGGTTTGATTTGTTGACATTTTTATTGAATTTTACATCTGTAGTTCCCCCACCTTGGTATCTTTTTCAGATTTTAGTACAATCATTATACTGAATCCATAAAATGATTTGAGAACGTCTACCTCCTCTTCCTTTTTCTGGAAGTTTAAGATGGAGATCATATTTTCCTTAAGTATATGGAAGAATACACAAGGAAATCTTTTCTGGATCTGGAGTACTGTTGTGGTTCATTACTTTTTTGCTCATTGTGGATATTTTTGAAGAGGTTTAATTACATATTTAATTTTTTTACAATATCTAGGTGCATTCTCCCCAAGTTAGATATTTAAAAGTACTCACAAGATGCTACAGAGATTTAGAGTGAGGGATATGATGCAGTAAGAGAAAGAGAACACGAGTTCCAAGTCTGAGGGACACCACTGTGCATGCGCTGTCCTTGGACAGCTGTTCATGTGTATCACGCTGTGTCCCCAGCCTGAACCTCCATATCTGTTTGAGGACCCTTGGCTTGGGAGAGCTCTTAGCATCCCTGTATATAACTAGAAACTTTATTAAACTCCTCATGACTTTTTGTTCCTAATCATATAACGTCAGAGCAAAGTTCTGCATCTGACATTCCCTATTGTATATCCTTTCTTTAATTGTATTATCTTTGACTTAAATCTCATTAATGCTGCTGAAATATTAAGGTCAAATTTTTATTTATAAATGATATTTGAAAAGCGCAATTGGCAACATCATGAAGTGAATCACAGAGGGAACTTTGCCTGTAATAATTCAACATTAGTGGGAGAAAAATCTTTCATCAAACAAACGTCCATCTTCGATATTAGGTCATGTGTCTGTATTATTATCTCCTAATCGGTCATCAGTCTGTCTTGTCGCTCTGACATAGGATCCTAAATGGTAAAATATGATTCCCTATGACAGATTATTCTTTCCCTTTCAATTTTTTTCCCAACACTTTCCCTATATGTCACTGTTCAGTTGAGGATAAGGAAGTAATTTTCTACTTGGAAGTCAGAACACTCAACTGCCAAAATGGCACAAAATAATCACATTTGACAATGGCTGGCACTGTATCAATAATACTTCAAGTCACAAAATACTTTTCCAGAACATTGTTCTCTTCCTTCTTCTTTTTCACTCTCTCTCCTCTCTCTCTATTATCACTCCAGTTAAGCTGCACTTTTTTTTTTCATTAAATAGAAGGTACAAAGCATGCCAACTTATAACAGGCCCAACTGTAAGTCACAGTGTAAGTGGAGATTTCTTGACATTTCCTTGGCATAACTGAAGCTGCCCTTTACTCTGAGAAATTTTTAAACTCTAACTCTACTGTTTGAACTATGTTTCATTAAAAAAAAGTGTTCTAAATCAAATAATTAATAATTTATTAAGCACTATAGTATATGCCCTCTTAGAGGCAGAATAAAAATTTTTTAAATAGTAGAGCAAAAGCTAATTGACTGTATGTCTACAGGGGGAGGTTACAGAGGTCGGCAAAGACCAGTGTGTATTGTAATAGGCATGGTGTGAGTCAAGCTACTTCCTACTATAAAGGATTAAATTACCACACACACACACACCACCCACCCTGTTGAGAAGTCTGACAGAAAAAGAGGGGTGCCCCTTGCTAGGTATAAATATCATTTACCTTAGTGTCTACTGTTCTTCTGCTCTCTACTCTTCCTTTACTTGGGTTTGAAAATGAGCTTTACTGCTCTCTGGCTGCAGGAGAATGTGAAAATTGCTTAATACTTTAGTTGAAAATTGCACGGTGTATGAAAAATTGTAGAGGTTCAGTGTAATGTTTTCTTCTTCCTGTAAGAATAAATTTGCTCCTTGAGATGATTTGAGCCTGGTTACAGTATTGATCTTTGCCCCTACTATATATATATATATATATATATATATATATTTTTTTTTTTTTTTTTTTTCTGTACATGGCCTCTCACTGTCGCGGCCTCTCCCGTTGCGGAGCACAGGCTCCGGACGCGCAGGCTCAGGGGCCATGGCTCACGGGCCCAGCCGCTCCACAGCATGTGGGATCCTCCTGGACCGGGCCATGAACCCGTGTCCCCTGCATCGGCAGGCGGACTCTCAACCACTGCACCGCCAGGGAAGCCCCGCCCCTACTGTTAAGTTTTAGCCTCAAGGGGTCTCCTTTGAAAGTGCGGGCTGTTAACCAGGCCACCTCTCCCTTTGTAGAACCTGGGTTTACACTGCTTCCCTTCGCAGCACTGAGACAGCTGAAAGTCCTGCCTAGCTCTTTGGCCTTGTAAGTTGATGCTCTCTTATTGGCCTCCTGCTCCATGCAACTTAGGTGCCCCAGATGCTTTGAGACAAAGTGTGAAACAGAATATCAGGCTGACTTCACTGTGGTTCCCTATCTCTACGTTTTTGGCTGCTCAAATTCAGACCATGCTTAGGAACTCTCAGCAGCATTCTTCCATTTTTGTAAGACTGTAGAAAGTGTGACCCTGCGCCCCTTATTGCCTGTGGGTTGTCAATCCTCTCAAATGGAGAATTAGTGGAGAGTGATGGACTTGCTTGAATTCATGTCCCTTCTCCAAGGATCTTGGCTATTTCATCCTGGCTAACTCAGTTGCTCTATAGTTCCTTCAAAGAACTGTTCTATTTTTTCCCCTGGTTTGTTTTATTTTATGTCATCAGAGGAGTTGATTAAAAACTACCCATTGCCTTCAAAAGCAGATATATAGCAATAGAGCAGATGGTGAAATTTAGTTTGTTTATTTTCTGAGAAACACAGGGACCCAGGACCCTACAAGCTTTTAACTGTACAGTCAGAAGTGGGATTCTGTTCCTTGAGAGAGGGGGAGAAAAAGAAAGAGAGAAGGAAAGAAGGAAAAGAATGCCTGGATTCCTGACTTCCTACATTGCTATGTCAGTTTCCACTGTGTGAATTCAGTTACTATTATACTGGGAATGAGGTGTGATATGATTCATCAGACCATTGAAGGAATCACTATTTCAGTTAGACCAAAAAGGTATCTACCATTTTCACTTGTGGAACACTCTATATAAAACTACTCTTTCTTTTGAGTCAGAGAACAATTGTGTCTTATTAAAAGCCTTTTAGTAGAACTAATTTTGTCTGAATATATTAATTGAACTTCTTATTTTTGATACTAGTATTGAACTTCAAGAAATTAGTTACATTTCTCTGTATTAATATATTATAAATGTATAATAATAGCTACTAAATATTTTCAGAATTGAATCACACATGTTGACCAGCATTTATATTGTCTGCACTGTTCTTCCTAAATTGCAAAGATATTTGTATTTTCTTAGTTTCCATACTCATTCTTAAACCTAGATCCAATCCCTATGTTTAACTATACTAAGCTATGTGTTAAATAACTTTGTGGATAATTAACAGAAATATTTTTATAAATAATAAAAATAGAAACAAAGTTGAAATTTGTAGTGGTCTAGAGTCCTATATTTTATCTAATACTGTAATTTATTCAATAATTTCACCATACTATTTAGTTTATACTTGCATGCCTCTAGGTTTGTAACTAATACTATACAAATTTTATGTTACTCAAATTTGTTCTGGTAATGAAAATAAAATGTATTTCTTTTAGAAAATGTAGAAAAGCAAGTATTATAGATATATCCATATATCAGTGCTTATCAATGCTAAGATCATCCATAAATAAATTAAACTAAAATACAAGAAGTATTTATTTGAAAATTTCAATAATACTTTTAAAGAATGAAAAGATAGTATAACGAACACCTATTAATGTGTGTTTATCCATACAAACATGGTCAGATTTTATATAATTCTTTTTCTTTAGAGCTGTGTAAGGGTCACAGCAAAAATGAGGGGAAAATACAATGATATCCCATATCTCCCTTGCCCTACACAAGCATAGCCTTCACCATATTCAACATCCCATATCAGAGTGGTACATTTGTTACAGTTGATGAACCTAATTAGACACAGTGTAATCACCCAAAGACCATAGTTTACACTACATTCCACTCTTGGTGTGCACATTCTGTGGATTTGGACAAATGTATAATGACATGTATCCATCATTATGGTATCATACAAAGTATTTTCACAGAGTATTTTGCTCTAAAAATGCTCTGTTCCCTGCCTATTCATTTCTCCCACGCCCTTAATCCCTAGCAAACACTGATCTTTTTACTGTCTTTATAGTTTTGCCTTTTTCAAAATGTCATGCAGTTGAATCATACACTATGTAGCCTTTTCAGATTCTTTCACTTAGTATCAATAATATGCATTTAAGTTTCCTCTATGTCTTTTCTTGGATTGATAACTCATTGCTTCTAGTGCTGGATAATACCATGCAGTTTTTGATATGTAATTTAATTTCACTGTAGTCAGAGATCCTACTGTGTATGAACTGACTCCTTTTAGATTTATTTTGACTCAGTGCATGGGCCAGAATACGACCCAATTTGATAAATACTCCATATGCTCTTGGAAAGAGTGTGCGTTCATTCTACTGATGTTGTTTAGAGAGTTCTATCCAAATCACTTTGGTCAAGTTGTTTGACAGCACTGCTTAAGTTTTCTATTTTCTCACTGATTTTCTGTCTACCCACTCTTTCAGTTATTGAGAAGCAGAGGTGTTAAAATTATATATGTATATTTCTCTGTTTAAAAAAATGCTATCAGTCTTTGTTTTATATAAATTGAAGCTTTGTTTTTAGATACATAAATGCTTATATTCTTTATGTACTCCTCATTAATAAATGCCTTTATCATCAGGAAATACCCACTTTACCCTTGGTAATATTCTTTGTTCTGAAACCTACTTTGTCTGATATGAATAGCCACTCTAGTTTTCTTCTGATTATTATTAGTACATTATACCTTAGTCTGTCCATTATCTTTTAATATTTTATGTCTTTATATATGAAGTAAGCTTCCAATAGGCAACATTTAGTTAAGTCTTATTTGTGTGTGTGCGCACACGCATTTTCAGTCAACGACCTTCAGTGTGCTAGTCCATATGCTTTATGTTGTAACAAAAATATAAATCAGACTGTGTACTCAGGAGTTCTGCATTCAGTTAAATAAGCTCATATAAACCCAGTTAACTATATGTAACACAAAATGGCAGAGCAGGTGATCTAAACGTAATATTGTGAGTTCTCAGAAGATGCAACAATATTAAGCCAATCTAAATTATAACTTTATTCTGATCATTTAAGTGATTATCCAGGTTATTAATCAAACCTTCTATTAAAAATATTTGAATTGTGTTAAATAAGTTAAGATATAATAGTATATCATATAAAACATGGCACAAGTTAATATTTTGCCATTCATCATTTCTTAGTCCAACAGATGAGGGACAGAAGAACCAAACAACAAAGTGAAAAACACTTTCACCAGAAAAAATAGCTGAACCCGCACATCAGCAGCAGTCTCTCATGCTGAGACATTCTCGGGTTCGATTGGGGGAAAATGAAAAGCTACAGGGAACAAGATATGAAAAGCTATTGAAAATCCAGGTGAACTGGATAAGGAAAAATAACATCCTACCATATTCCATATGTGCATCAGTGAAAAGCAGTAGTTACAGGCAAAAAATGTTTCCAAATGTTATCAAAAACCCTGAAATGATTGATTTAAAAGGTGTGTCACAATTATCCCATTATGTCTCTGGGGAAAATAATTTTAATTATGACATGGTTTCAAACTTTAACCAGTAGAACTTGTGATTTGATTTTAATCATTATTTTATATTTTATTTTCTGCACTGTAGGTCAATTTCTCAAACAGAAGGTGCTTACTCTCTGATTTAGTTCACATTTGTTAGAAATAGCTAACTTTGTGATATGATAGCTATTAGTAATAAGCCCAGATATTTTAAGTAATTACCCCCGTAAGTTCAGTATTTTTAGCAAAATTCTGCTGCTGATCAAGAAAGAGATACACCATGGCAGTTGCCAGAGTCAAGGTGGCCTTGTTTTTCATACCCATGAAAGTTCTATTATGGAATCCCCAAAGCAGGCTAGATTTGTCCTATAACTTCTACCATAATCTAAAGCTGAAATATCTAATCATCTCAGGCATGGAGATTCTTTACACACTTCAAATAACTTTATGGACCCCCACGACATGTATGATAGTTGAATTTTGGTATCAGAAGCAAATAGCAAAAGAATAATGACAAAGGTTTCCATAAATTCAGTACTGTTTTAAAATAAGCTTCTCTATATAATTGTGAGACAACAGGTATTAAGTACATGAACAATTTTTATTTTCCATGGGGATTGTGAACACTTTGTAATAAGCATTACTTTCTAATAAAAAGCTTCCTAATAACAAGACATGTAAAAATGTTGAGATGTATTTTCATCCATTGTTCTTTTCTGAAAGTTCAGAATATGGTAACTAAAAGGTTCTAATCAATAGTGAAATAAGGCAGCATTTAACTAATTTGAAACTTTTTTTATATATGTGGGTCATAACCATAAAGCATTTAAATCCAATAATGATTCAGTCATTTAGCAACTGCTATTTCAATCTTGGTCAAAAGCATTTTAATAGATTCAATTATAATTAATTTCAATTCCTGATATATTGCACACAGTTATTTGAAAGTCCAATTAAACAAAATACCTTAATTAAAATGCTTTACATGTGATGCAATAGAGTCAAGCTAATAAAATCACACAGATTGTTGATGTACCCCATCTCCTAAGATAATAGGTCAACCTGTGGAATTTTGGTAGCAGCAACATTCTTATCTTTTATCAGGAAGACTGATGCTCAGACAAACCAAAGGATCAGAAGAAGAGATGACAGAACCAGCAGTTTCTGGACAAAAGTATACTTACGTATTTTATACACTCAAGAATTCTCTATCCATTGATAATACATATATATGTTAAAAATAATTGACAAAAATATATACAAAATGACTTTTAATGTATATTTAAAGCAGGTTTAATTTGCAACATATATACAAAATGACATTTAATGTATATTTAAAGCAGGTTTAATTTGCAACAAATTAAATCATTTTATTAGTCTTTTTATGCAACTTCATAATGTTTATTTGACAAACTCATTTCTAGGGATAAAAGTAAGAATTACAATGAGTAATCAAAGCCTTTTTATTGTGTCAAGTTCTTTGCATTGAATATCACATATACTCCTTACGATGACTCTATGAGCTAGGTGCTATTTCAACATCTATGTAATAAATGAGGAAATTGAAGCTTAGATGGTTAAATAATTTACAGAAGCTTAAAAGTTTAAATAAGTCTCACAGCATTGTAACATATATTCATGCTACTCCTTTTGTGTTACTTTTTTTTGAAGGTTGTAGACCTAAAAGAAACAAAATATTAAAATACTCTGTATAACTACACTAATTCAAACAATATATACTTCTTCACATTGATAATACAAACTAATATTTATTGGGCACTTACTAAGTATCAAATAAATTTGCACATGCTTTACACATAATAACTAAACGGTAATCTCAGAAAACATTTAGGAAAATATTAACCTTGTCTCTAATTTGTAGACAGAAAATACAGGCACAGAGGTATTAATTAGATTGCTTAAGGCTCAGGCAAAATGGAGCAACAAAGAAGAGATTTAAATTCTTCTTGGAACAACCAAAATTTTTTGAGAAAATATTTTTTGAAATAATGAACCTTAAGACATTAGTATCAAGCAGCAATGGATAATGATTCCTGAGAGATGGGAAACAAATGAGGTGAGAACTATAACTGCTCAAGGCTACTTCCTGAAGAGCATCTTCAGGTAGTAGTTCAGGAGGGGGAACCCAGACTGCAGCTCAGTGGACTCCATGAACAAAATTGGTAGAAGTCACAGGAGACTATATCACAGAGGAGAAAGAACCCTCAAGATCTGGAGAGGCGAGAAACAAACTTTCATAAAGAATGTAGAGAACAGGGCCAAGGATCCACATAGGGCCAGTAATAGAGCTTATTTCCACCAGCCAAACAGGAAAATCTCATAATTTATAGGGCAACAGGTAGAGCACTTAGAAAGATATTGCCTCACTAACTAGTCCTGCATAACTAGTCCTACAATAAACATAGTTCTGATCCCACCTCATAAATCTTTAAAAACAAGCACTGAAAGCATCAAACTATTTCCAAGTAACTTAACTTCATCCCAGAACTGTGCTCAAGAATATAGGAATACAAAAATATCAGACACCAATAAGTTAAAATTTATAATGTCTAGCATCCAGTCAAAGATCACCAGGTATGAAAAGCAGCAGAAAAAGCAACCCATAATGATAAAAAAAAAATCATAATAGACCCATGATCAACACTGATATGAGAATTAGGAGACAAGAAAATTAAAAGTTATTCCTACCACATTCCACATGTTCGAAAGTTAAGTAGAGCCATGGAAGTTAAAAAAAAAAAAAAAAAAAAAAAAGATCCAGGAAAGAGGTATGATGACACAACTTTTCAAATTATACATTTTAAATGTGTATAGTTTATTGTATGCTATTTCTGCCTTCGTAAAACTGTAAAAAAAGATTTTAAAAAAGATGGTATGGAAATAAATGAAGAAATATTGACTCAGGGACACAATTAAACCTCAGACCAGAATGTAAATCCAAACCTTTTGACTCTAGTTCCCTTACCCACTCTGCTGGAATAGCTCTGATAGAATCTGTTACACAGAGAAGTCAACATAAAGTACCACTGTGAGAGGCACCTGCTGTGTAGTTTCTTAAACATGGAGCAGTTTTTTTGCTTTTAATATATGACCAAGATATGCGTGATTTCTTTAGCACAGCCAGCCAAGAAAGATTTGGCATTAAGCCTCTTATTTTTCTTCACTAACTTAACTGAAGATTACGAATTGATACTGAAACAATAATAATTAATTATCCCCTTCTCATTTCCCCACTATGATATAAATACTGCATTTCAAATCTTTTAAATGTTCATAATCTTAAAATGATCAATTGAATACAATATCACACTGATGTCTTAAGATAATTTTACAAAAAAATAAGAAACAACAAAAACCAAGAAGCATACATTATTAAGGAAGCATGGTTTCACTGAAAGTTTACACTGTACCTAGAATCAGGACAACTTTTCTCCTTTATCCAGAGAACTTTTTTTTTTTCCTGAAAGTTAAGTCCAAGCTTCATTCAAGCTGAAACTACTTCTCTCCTGACATAATCCAATGATCAGAATCTTCTCTCCTCTGTTTCCTTTGACTTTCACATGTTCCTCGATATGTCCCCTATGTAAGTTAGAAAACTCAACCAACAAAAACCAATGCCCACAGCCCTGGTCCCATCTGCATCAAGCTTTTGCTGACATGATTATGAATACCATGTCCTTACCATATAGCACAGAGGCCCTCACCCCAAGGTTTCCTGGTCACAAATTTTTTTGTTTTTCTTGGAAATGAGCCTCCATGATACCCCAAGCTTGTTAGCTCAATTCCACCAACCCTAAAATTCTGCAGCTTCAACCTGCACCCAGTGAATACTATTGCGTATAAATCATCAGGGTACGTATACGTCATAGCATCTTCTGAAGTCCTGAGTATTCAACAAGCATCAATCACTTCCTCTTATCTCTGGTGTATCTTCCTTGGAAGCTGTTTCCTGGAACTCAGGGTTCAGTCCACCCCAAATTCTCAAAGTCCCCCCTGAGTTCCCTGTGTTTCCCTTGCATTCACTCTCTTCCTTCAAGCTCATTTCTTAACTCTGATTTTTTTAATAAACTAGTGATTTCTTACATAAAACTTCAGTTATTACAGAAATCATGTGAAAATATCTTATCCCTCATACTGGAACACATGATTGACACAATATTCTGTGAGATTTCTTTCCATTTCCAACAACATGTCCTCATTCCTTTATACTATGTATGTGTTTCCCCACTCTCACAACTTTAAAAAAATGATGTTTCAATCACTATTTTTATAAAGCATGGTTTGGGAAATAATCCTCATAACATATAAACCTATTTCAGTTTAATTAATTTAAATAAAAATTTTAAAACTATACTGACTTAAAATTCATTACTTACGAATATAATTATTTGAAGTAAAAAGCAATTACATCATATGTAATGTTGAATATGATTGTATAACAAAATATTGGTTTCTAAAGTTTTGTATAAAATTTTGCATTTCTTCACAATTTAGATAATTCTTGGGAAATGTTGGGAGAGGAACAATTAACAACAATACAAAGGAATCCATCTTTTAAGATTAAAATATCCATTAGATGTAAGAATATTCCAGTAATCATTACACAAAACATTTAAAAGTCATGCCATTTTGTACAATGAAGATACACACACACACACACACACACCCCACAATTATCCTTAAAGTAACACCTAAATTATAGGAGACTTCGTTTTAAATACATATGATCCCCGTATATTGCTTTTTAAATTACTATAAATTGCCCAAATCACAATGCAAACATGCAGACCAATAAATCTAAAACAAGTGTAGTTATAGTCAAATAAAATCACCTATGAAATATCTATCTATAAATATATTTATATATTATTTATCTATACCTGTCTGCATTTTCTAGTTTGATGAATTATTTTAAGTGTTTTTAGTCAAAGTAAAAATCATTTTGTTGATTGAAACAACTTCTAATCCCAACAGATGATACAATGCAGATCCAAAAATTTCTAAAGTGCTAGGGGTTTATCCTGCTTGAAAGGAAGTCTCACTAACCCTCAGTTGCATCCAGACATTGGGTTCCACCTGAATGGTAATGAGTCACAGAAGAAAAAATCCTTTCCTTCAGTTACCTCATGGCAGCATTAAGTTAATATTCTATACTAAGGTGACAGCAAATGATTTATTCGCATCCTTATTGCTGGAGTGATGTATAATTGCATAGATGATAGGCTGGTGAAAACCACTTCGATGTAATACCGCTGTAGTGCCATGATGCTGATGACTTGTGGGAAGACATTATTAAGGAAATACCATGCTGATTACTTGCCTCTGTAATCTATCATTAATCTGATGACATTACTAAGATGTATAACGGTAATCTATAATCTGCAATGTGAAAGGTGAGAGCAAGACTGCCATCTAAGTAATCTATTAAAGTATTTATTTTTGAAAACTTTAAGTACTTAGGAGAAGGTTTGGTCAGTTAAGATTAATTAAAGATGAAGGTCATATATTGAAGTCATAGAACAGGTATAATGGAAAGATTTGGTTGAATCACTGTCAGTTTTCATTGTGAGGAGGGCCAAGCAATTGCCCTGCCCAGAATTTTTGGTTTAATCAAGAATTCCATCTCAATAATGGCAGGCTAATTTAAGACCTGTGACAAGTGCCCTAGTTTTAAAAGCATTTTGACATGTTTTAACTTCCATTTTGACGATGTTTCTTAATAAGATCATTGAGGAAGGAATTCTGAGGCTTTTTAAATAATTAAACAGTCAGATATTAAAATCTACTTATCTCATGTAACTGCAGTAGCACAGTGGAGGAATAGCATGTAAGGTGGGTATTCAAGATTCTCATCTCGCATACCAGTAATAATCTGTGATTATAATCAACTTGGCCTTCTTGACATTCGTTTTCTTCATCTATAATATAGCTTAATTTAAATAAGGTAATCTTCACGATTATAGTTGAATTTGATTCCAAGTACTTTCTTTAGAGCAAAAAAGCAATTATTCAACACAGTCTTTCAAAAATAATAATAGGAAAAAAACCCAATGTACTTGATATTTCACAAGAAATAATTTCCTAACCCTGTGGAAATATGAAGCCACTTTCTGTGTTCTTAAATTTGTGGATACATAAACAGATTGTTTAATAATACATTTCAAACAATATGTTTAGCTTATCATCGGATTAAAAGTTAACACCAAAACGACCCTTAGAAACACATTTCTTCATGAATATAACCTCCAGTGCATTTGCCCACCGACTGTCCAGAAAAACCTGGACAGCTTTGTTCTCATAGAGGATAAAGAACTCTCCTCATTCTGAGAGCCTCCAATATAAAACATCACTGAACATTTTCACAAATAAAACCATTATGAAAGTCCTAATTCTAAGATCTTTAATTCCCTCTTTAGAAATACAAATAAAAACTATGTCCAGAATTATTCTAAAACTCAGTCAACACCGTAGCCAAACACCTTTATGTATATGAATCTCCCAATCAGGACATTTTTCATGCAACTCTGTTTTCCAAAAAAATTACTCTTTTCCCAGGGTGTTTTGCAATAGACTCACTTCAGTTGTGAATCTGGCTAAAAGTAACAACTCTTTTATAGAATTCAGTAAGGCTTTGCTTATTTAAATAACATTCATAACTGAAGAAAGAGGAGACATAGGGAAAATACAGTGTAATTAGAATGAGTAGGAAGACAAGGAAGAATGCTCATCTGTGGTTTTCTAATATGCAGATTTTTTGTTTTGCTTTCTGTCCCCAGGTTTATTGAGGTATAATTGACATACAAATAACTGACCATATTTAATGCATGCAGTTTAGTGAGTTTGGACATATGAACATACCAGTGATGCCATCACCACAAACAAGGAAATAGATATATACAACACCTTCCCACCTCCCAGCGGTGTTTTTGTTTTTGTTTCTTGGAGTTGTTTTCTTTTGTTGTAAAACACTTCTCATGAAATCTGCCCTCTTAACACATTGTGAAGTGCACAATAAGATACTGTTATCTATAGGTACTATGCTGCACAGCACATCTCTCTAACTTATTCATCTGTCCTAACCAAAATGGTACACCCAGTTGAACAACTCCCCCTTTACCCCCAACATCCAGACCCTGGAAACCACACTTGTATTCTCTGTTTCTATGAGTTTGACTATTTCAGATTCTTCATATAAGTGGAATCATTTAGTACTTGTCTTTCTGTAACTGGCTTATTTCACTTAACATAATGTCCTCCAGGTCCATCCACATTGCAGCAAGTGACATAACTTTCTTCCTTTATGAGGCTGAATAATATTCCATTGTATGTATATACCATTTTCTTTACCCATTCATCTGGATGGATATTTAGGTTGTTTCCATATCTTGGCCATTGTGAATAATGCTGCAATAAACATAGAAGTACAAATATCTCTTTAAGATCCTGATTTCAATTCTTTTGTATATATACCCAGAAGTGGGATTGTGATTCATATAAGAGTCTACTTTTAATTTTTTGAGGAACTTCCATACTGTTTTTCCATAGTTGCCTCACTATTTTACATTCCCACCAACAGTGTACAATTGTTCCATTTTCTTCACATCCTCACCAACACTTAACTTTGGATTTTTTTTTTTTTGATAATAGCCATCCTGACAGATATGAAGTGATATCTCATTGTAGTTTTTATTTTCATATCACTGATAATTATTGATGTTGAGCATCTTTTAATATACCTTTTGGCCATTTGTATGTCTTTGGAGAAATATCTATTCAAGTTCTTTTTTTTTTTTTTTTTTTTAATTAGTTTCTGCTTTATAACAAAGTGAATCAGTCATACATATACATCTGTTCCCACATCCCCTCCCTCATGCATCTCCCTCCCTCCCACCCTCCCCATCCCACCCCTCCAGGCGGTCACAAAGCACCGAGCTGATCTCCCTGTGCTCTGCGGCTGCTTCCCACTATCTATCTACCTTACGTTTGGTAGTGTATATATGTCCATGCCTCTCTTTCTCTTTGTCACAGCTTCCCCTTCCCCTTCCCCACATCCTCAAGTCCATTCTCAAGTAGGTCTGTGTCTTTATTCCCGTTTTACCCCTAGGTTCTTCATGACATTTTTTTTTTTTTAAATTCCATATATATGTGTTAGCATACGGTATTTGTCTTTCTCTTTCTGACATACTTCACTCTGTATGACAGACTCTAGGTCTATCCACCTCATTACAAATAGCTCAGTTTCGTTTCTTTTTATGGCTGAGTAATATTCCATTGTATATATGTGCCACATCTTCTTTATCCATTCATCCGATGATGGACACTTAGGTTGTTTCCAGCTCCGGGCTATTGTGAATAGAGCTGCAATGAACATTTTGGTACATGTCTCTTTTTGAATTATGGTTTTCTCAGGGTATATGCCTAGTAGTGGGATTGCTGGGTCATATGGTAGTTCTATTTTTAGTTTTTTAAGGAACCTCCATACTGTTCTCCATAGTGGCTGTACCAATTCACATTCCCACCAGCAGTGCAAGAGTGTTCCCTTTTCTCCACACCCTCTCCAGCATTTATTGTTTCTAGATTTCTTGATGATGGCCATTCTGACTGGTGTGAGATGATATCTCATTGTAGTTTTGATTTGCATTTCTCTAATGATTAATGATGTTGAGCATTCTTTCATGTGTTTGTTGGCAGTCTGTATATCTTCTTTGGAGAAATGCCTATTTAAGTCTTCTGCCCATTTTTGGATTGGGTTGTTTGTTTTTTTGCTATTGAGCTGCATGAGCTGTTTATAAATTTTGGAGATTAATCCTTTGTCAGTTGCTTCATTTGCAAATATTTTCTCCCATTCTGAGGGTTGTCTTTTGGTCTTGTTTATGGTTTCCTTTGCTGTGCAAAAGCTTTGAAGTTTCATTAGGTCCCATTTGTTTATCTTTGTTTTTAGTTCCATTTCTCTAGGAGGTGGGTCAAAAAGGATCTTGCTGTGATTTATGTCATAGAGTGTTCTACCTATGTTTTCCTCTAAGAGTTTGATAGTTTCTGGCCTTACATTTAGGTCTTTAATCCATTTTGAGCTTATTTTTGTGTATGGTGTTAGGGAATGATCTAATCTCATACTTTTACATGTCCCTGTCCAGTTTTCCCAGCACCACTTATTGAAGAGGCTGTCCTTTCTCCACTGTACATTCCTGCCTCCTTTATCAAAGATAAGTTGGCCATATGTGCGTGGGTTTATCTCTGGGCTTTCTATCCTGATCCACTGATCTATCTTTCTGTTTTTATGCCAGTACCACACTGTCTTAATTACTGTAGCTTTGTAGTATAGTCTGAAGTCAGGGAGCCTGATTCCTCCAGCTCCGTTTTTCGTTCTCAAGATTGCTTTGGCTATTCGGGGTCTTTTGTTTTTCCAAACAAATTTTGAAATTTTTTGTTCTACTTCTGTGAAAAATGCCAGTGGTAGTTTGATAGGGATTGCATTGAATCTGTAGATTGCTTTGGGTAGTAGAGTCATTTTCACAATATTGATTCTTCCAATCCAGGAGCATGGTATATCTCTCCATCTATTTATATCATCTTTAATTTCTTTCATCAGTGTCTTATAATTTTCTGCATACAGGTCTTTTGTCTCCTTAGGTAGGTTTATTCCTAGATATTTTATTCTTTTTGTTGCAATGGTAAATGGGAGTGTTTTCTTGATTTCATTTTCAGATTTTTCATCATTAGTGTACAGGAATGCCAGAGATTTCTGTGCATTAATTTTGTATCCTGCTACTTTACCAAATTCATTGATTAGCTCTAGTAGTTTTTCGGTAGCATCTTTAGGATTCTCTATGTATAGTATCATGTCATCTGCAAACAGTGACAGCTTTACTTCTTCTTTTCCAATTTGGATTCCTTTTATTTCCTTTTCTTCTCTGATTGCTGTGGCTAAAACTTCCAAAACTATGTTGAATAAGAGTGGTGAGAGTGGGCAGCCTTGTCTTGTTCCTGATCTTAGTGGAAATGGTTTCACTTTTTCACCATTGAGGACAATGTTGGCTGTGGGTTTGTCATATATGGCCTTTATTATGTTGAGGAAAGTTCCCTCTATGCCTACTTTCTGCAGGGTTTTTATCATAAATGGGTGTTGAATTTTGTCGAAAGCTTTCTCTGCATCTATTGAGATGATCATATGGTTTTTCTCCTTCAACTTGTTATTATGGTGTATCACATTGATTGATTTGCGTATATTGAAGAATCCTTGCATTCCTGAAATAAACCCCACTTGATCATGGTGTATGATCCTTTTAATGTGCTCTTGGATTCTGTTTGCTAGTATTTTGTTGAGGATTTTTGCATCTATGTTCATCAGTGATATTGGCCTGTAGTTTTCTTTCTTTGTGACATCCTTGCCTGGTTTTGGTATCAAGGTGATGGTGGCCTCGTAGAATGAGTTTGGGAGTGTTCCTTCCTCTGAAATTGTTTGGAAGAGTTTGAGAAGGATGGGTGTTAGCTCTTCTCTAAATGTTTGATAGAATTCGCCTGTGAAGCCATCTGGTCCTGGGCTTTTGTTTGATGGAAGATTTTTAATCACAGTTTCAATTTCAGTGCTTGTGATTGGTCTATTCATATTTTCTATTTCTTCCTGAGTCAGTCTTGGTAGGTTGTGCATTTCTAAGAATTTGTCCATTTCTTCCAGGTTGTCCATTTTATTGGCATAGAGTTGCTTATAGTAATCTCTCATGATCTTTTGTATTTCTGCAGTGTCAGTTGTTACTTCTCCTTTTTCATTTCTAATTCTACTGATTTGAGTCTTCTCCCTTCTTTTCTTGATGAGTCTGGCTAATGGTTTGTCAATTTTGTTTATCTTCTCAAAGAACCAGCTTTTAGTTTGGTTGATCTTTGCTATCGTTTCCTTCATTTCTTTTTCATTTATTTCTGATCTGATCTTTATGATTTCTTTCCTTCTGCTAACTTTGGGGTTTTTTTGTTCTTCTTTCTCTAATTGCTTTAGGTGCAGGGTCAGGTTGTTTACTCGAAATGTTTCCTGTTTCTTAAGGTGGGATTGTATTGCTATAAACTTCCCCCTTAGAACTGCTTTTGCTGCATCCCATAGGTTTTGAGTCGTCGTGTCTCCATTGTCATTTGTTTCTAAGTATTTCTTAATTTCCTCTTTGATTTCTTCAGTGATCACTTCATTATTGAGTAGTGTATTGTTTAGCCTCCATGTGTTTGTATTTTTTACAGATCTTTTCCTGTAATTGATATCTAGTCTCATAGCATTGTGGTCGGAAAAGATACTTGATACAATTTCAATTTTCTTAAATTTACCAAGGCTTGATTTGTGACCCAAGATATGATCTATCCTGGAGAATGTTCCATGAGCACTTGAGAAAAATGTGTATTCTGTTGTTTTTGGGTGGAATGTCCTATAAATATCAATTAAGTCCATCTTGTTTAATGTATCATTTAAAGCTTGTGTTTCCTTATTTATTTTCATTTTGGATGATCTGTCCATTGGTGAAAGTGGGGTGTTAAAGTCCCCTACTATGATTGTGTTACTGTTGATTTCCCCTTTTATGGCTGTTAGTATTTGCCTTATGTACTGAGGTGCTCCTATGTTGGGTGCATAAATATTTACAATTGTTATATCTTCTTCTTGGATCGATCCCTTTATCGTTATGTAGTGTCCTTCTTTGTCTCTTCTAATAGTCTTTATTTTAAAGTCTATTTTGTCTGATATTAGAATTGCTACTCCAGCTTTCTTTTGATTTCCATTTGCATGGAATATCTTTTTCCATCCCCTTACTTTCAATCTGTATGTGTCTCTAGGTCTGAAGTGGGTCTCTTGTAGACAGCATATATATGGGTCTTGTTTTTGTATCCATTCAGCCACTCTGTGTCTTTTGGTGGGAGCATTTAGTCCATTTACATTTAAGGTAATTATTGATATGTATGTTCCTATTCCCATTTCCTTAATGGCTTTGGGTTCGTTATTGTAGGTATAGTCCTTCTGTTGTGTTTCTTGCCTAGAGAAGTTCCTTTAGCATTTGTTGTAAAGCTGGTTTGGTGGTGCTGAACTCTCTCAGCTTTTGCTTGTCTGTAAACGTTTTAATTTCTCCATCAAATCTGAATGAGATCCTTGCTGGGTAGAGTAATCTTGGTTGCAGGTTTCTCTCCTTCATCACTTTCATTATGTCCTGCCACTCCCTTCTGGCTTGTAGAGTTTCTGCTGAGAGATCAGCTGTTAACCTGATGGGGATTCCCTTGTGTGTTATTTGTTGTTTTTCCCTTGCTGCTTTTAATATGATTTCTTTGTGTTTAATTTTTGACAGGTTGATTAATATGTGTCTTGGCGTATTTCTCCTTGGATTTATTCTGTATGGGACTCTCTGTGCCTCCTGGACTTGATTAACTATTTCCTTTCCCATATTAGGGAAGTTTTCAACTATAATCTCTTCAAATATTTTCTCAGTCCCTTTCTTTTTCTCTTCTTCTTCTGGAACCCCTATAATTCGAATGTTGGTGCGTTTAATGTTGTCCCAGAGGTCTCTGAGACTGTCCTCTGTTCTTTTCATTCTTTTTTCTTTATTTTTCTCTGCATCAGTTATTTCCACTATTTTATCTTCCACCTCACTTATCCGTTCTTCTGCCTCAGTTATTCTGCTATTGATCCCATCTAGAGTATTTTTCATTTCATTTATTGTGTTTTTAATCGATGCTTGATTCATCTTTAGTTCTTCTAGGTCCTTGTTAACTGTTTCTTGCATATTGTCTATTCTATTTCCAAGATTTTGGATCTGGGAAATAGAATCTTGGATCAGCTTTACTATCATTATTCTGAATTCTTTTTCAGGTAGACTGCCTATTACCTCTTCATTTGTTAGGTCTGGTAGGTTTTTATCTTGCTCCTTCACCTGCTGTGTGTTTTTCTGCTTTCTCATTTTGCTTATGTTACTGTGTTTGGGGTCTCCTTTTTGCAGGCTGCAGATTCGTAGTTCCCGTTGTTTTTGGTGTCTGTCCCCCGTGGCTAAGGTTGTTTCAGTAGGTTGTGTAGGCTTCCTGGTGGGGGGGACTAATGCCTGTGTTCTGGTGGTTGAAGCTCGATCTTGTCTTTCTGGTGGACAGGTCCACGTCTGGTGGTGTGTTTTGGGGTGCCTGTGGCCTTATTATGTTTTTAGGTATCCTCTCTGCTAATGGGTGGGGTTGTGTTCCTGCCTTGCTAGTTGCTTGGCATAGGGTGACCAGCACTGTAGCTTGCTGGTCGTTGACTGAAGCTGGGTGCTGGTGTTGAGATGGAGATCCCTGGGAGATTTTCGCTGCTTGATATTATGTGGAGCTGGGAGGTCTCTTGTGGACCCGTGTCCTGAAGTTGGCTCTCCCACTTCAGAGGCACAGCACTAACTCCTGGCTGCAGCACCAAGAGCCTTTCATCCACCCGGCTCAGAATAACAGTGAGAAAAAGTAGAAAGAAATAATTAGTAGAAGAAAGAAAGAGAGATTGAAAGAAAGGAAGAAGGGAAGTAAGGAAGGAAGGAAGGAAGAAAGAAAGAAAGGAGGGAGGGAGGAAGGATGGAAAGAAAGGAAAGAAAGGAGGGAGGGAGGGAGGAATGAAAGCAAAAGGAAGAGTGAATGGAAGAAGAGAGGGAGGGAGGGAGGAAGGAAAGAAAGAAAGAAAGACAGGAGGGAGGGAGGGAGGGAGGAAGGAAAGAAAAAGAAAGTGGAAAGAAGAAGGGTGGGAGGGAGGGAGGGATGGAGGAAAGAAAAAGAAAGAAGGAAAGGAGGAGCGGAGGGAGGGAGGGAGGAAGGGAAGGGAGGAAAAAAAGAAAGAGCAGGTAAAGTAAAATAGAATAAAGTATGAAATATAGTAGCGTTATTAAAATTAAAAAGTAATTATTGAAAAAAAACACGGACCGAAAGAACCCTGGGACATATGGTGGAAGCAAAGCTATACAGAGAGAATCTTACACAGAAGATTACACATACACATTCACAAAAAGAGAGCAGGGGGAAAAATCAAAAATCTTGCTCTCCAAGTCCACCTCCTCGATGTGGGATAATTCGTTGTAAAAAGAGGAAAAGGGCGAAAAGTCTGAAATCTTGCTAAGTCCACCTCCTTAATTTGAGATAATTCGTTGTAAAAAGAGGGAAAAAAAGGGGGGGAAAGTCTTAAATCTTGTCCTCAAGGTCCACTTCCTCAATTTGGGATGATTCGCTGTCCATTCATGCACTCCACAGACGCAGGGCACATCAAATGGACCGTGGAGCTTTAATCCGCTGCCTCGGAGGCTGCACAGAGATATTTCCCTGTCTCTGCTCTCACAGCTCCCGGGTCTCAGCCTTGGACCTGGCCCCGCCTCTGCGCGTAGGTCGCCGGAGGGCGTCCGTTCTTCGCTCAGACAGGACGGGTTTAAAGGAGCCGCTGATTCGGGGGCTCTGGCTCACTCAGGCAGAGGGGAGGGAGGGGAATGCCCTCTTCTCGCGCACCAGGCAACAAAAGGGAAAAAAGTCTCTTGCCTCTCCGGTAGCTCCAGACCCTTTCCCCGGACTCCCTCCGGGCTAGCACTAACCCCTTCAGGGTCTCTTCCTGCGGCCAGCCCCAGACCTCTCCCTGCGCTCCGACTGAAAGCCGATACCCGAGCCTCAGCTCCCAGCCCCGCCTGCCCTGGCGGCCGAGCAGACAAGTCTCTCGGGCTGGTGTGTGCCTGAGGGCACCGATCCTCTGTGCCAAAATCTCTCTGCTTTGCCCTCCGCACCCCTGTTGCTGTGCTCTCCTCCGCTACTCCGAAGCTTTCCCCCTCCGCCACCTGCAGTCTCCGCCCTCGAAGGGGCTTGTAGTGTGTAGAAACCTTCCCTCCTTCACGGCTCCCTCCCACTGGTGCAGGTCCCGTCCATATCCTATTGTCTCTGTTTATTCTTTTTTTCTTTTGACCTACCCAGGTATGTGGGGAGTTTCTTGCCTTTTGGGGGGTCTGAGGTCTTCTGTCAGCGTTCAGTAGGTGTTCTGTTGGAGTTGTTCCACGTGTAGATGAATTTCTGATGTATCTGTGGGGAGGAAGGTGATCTCCGCGTCTTACTCTTCCGCCATCTTCCTCCAACCTGCTCTATTCAAGTTCTTTGCACACTTTTTTAAAATTGGGCTGTTTTGTTTTGTTTTGCTATTGAGTTGTATGAGTTCCTTATTCATTTTGGATATTAACCTCTTATCAGATGTGTGGCTTACAAATATTTACTCCAACTCTGGAGGTTGCCTTATTATACAGAATGTAAAGGCAAAACTTGTTATTAAGTCATGATACTGACAAAATTTTTTGCCCTTTGGAGATGGTGTGGTGTGTACCGATGTGTGACATAGATAGTGGGTCCTTGCCACAGTTATTTGGCAACACACACACTCCAAATACTCTGTAAATTTGGTTTACCTTAAGATTTAAGTGTTTACCAAGAGTCTTGGAAGCACTGAAGAAAATTTCGGCCATTATCAGGTTGCTGAGTGTGTGTCTTAAACAATTCTGTGCATGTTTCCTAAAAAACAAAAATAATTTGACTCCAGGGAAAGTAAGTGAACTGCCATAGAAAATCCCTACTGTGCACCCCACTACAAGTAACTTAATTTCGTTTCTTTTTATGGCTGAGTATTACTCCATTGCATATATGTGCCACATATTCTTTATCCATTCATCTGTCGATGGACACTTAGGTTGCTTCCATGTCCTGGTTATTGTAAATAGTGTTGCAAAGAGGGGTGGGATAGGGAGGGTAGGAGGAGATGCAAGAGGGAGGGGATATGGGGATATATGTATATGTATATCTGATTCACTTTGTTATACAGCAGAAACTAATACAACATTGTAAAGCAATTATACTCCAATAAAGATGTTTTAAAAAAAAGAAAGAAAGAAAGAAAATCCCTGCTGTGGCTAGCTCTAGGGAATGTACTGAATCTTTTGATAAAATGAGCTTTTTGTCTCTTGAAAATGTGTCTGAGTTGGCCATTTTAGGCTTGTGTTTATATTTTAGAATTGACTCAATATGCTGTTGGTATTAAATAATTAGCAGAGAAATGTCTGTTGGGAGAGGGGGATCCTTATACCCAGGTTATATCTATTAGGAAAGCACAGCATTTTAAATGCAACTTATTAAATTGAATAGAGTGAGCCAATAACAATAGAAAAAACTACAATAAATCAAAGTATAGTACAAAGTGAAAATAACTCAATTTATCTTCTTTAACTGCTTTTCTAATAGCTACACACTCTTAAGGCTGGTTTAAATCCCTGTACCTAATACCTTCATTCCACGAACCCTAGGACTCTCTGTAGCTTCTGTAATGTTTATTGTCACTTTAAAAATGTAGAATTCAAATTCAGTACTCATGGGTTCGAACTCTAAGAAAACTCTATTTCTTTGTATTTTTATATTGCAAGAAATAGAGAACTGAGGTTCACAAAATCTCGATTCACTCTTATTCTTCATGCCCTCTCTGCCCCTGTAAATTCATGATTCTATGACCATATAATTAATATATGTTAAAAGAATTAAATAAAACGTTATTTTCCACATGATGTTAATGAAAAGAAATTGCTTTAATAAGGACCCCAAACTACAAAAATGTCAATTTTAAATATTTTAGTAAATTTAAAAAAATAACAATATCTTCTATTATTACAATCACTTTTATATTGGAATCTCTAATTCTAATATGCTTCTTACTAAGATGAGAGGAGTTAATAATCTTCACTTGCTTTCCTGTGTTGTCACCAGTCCCCTAGCTTGTGTTCAAGTAGCTACTACCTAAGAGCATTTAAAAATAATCCTTGTAAAAATATTTTTTTCCCTATTTTTCCCAAATATTCTTTTTCCCTCACCCCAGGTCCTGAGCAGGGCTCTGAGACTGTCAGAAAAATAAGTAGCTTCTCTAGGGCTGTGCTTCCTGGTATTTGAAGCAGCCACACAATGAAAATTCTTACCCCTTAACCTAAAATTTCTTCCACTTAAGTGTTAACTCAGACATTGCAACTCTTGACAATTTTACATCTTCCTTTCTAATTTGGATGCCTTTTATTCCTTTTATTGATTCATTATTTTGACCAAAGCTGCCAGTATAATATTGAATAGCAGTGATGAACGTGAGCTTTCTTGTCTACTTTCTGATCCTAGGGAAAGCTTTCAGCTTTTCACCATTGTGTAAAATGTTTGCTGTGGATTATCGTGAATGCCCTTTTTCATGTTGAGGAAGCTTCTTTATGCTCCTAGTTTCCTGGGCAATTTTATCTTGAAGGGGTTTTGGATTTTGAGAAATGTTTTTTCCTGTGTCAGTTGGTATGGTTGTATATTTCATTCCTTCATTCCTCTAATGTAGTGTATTATTTAATTGACTTTCTTATGAAACACCTTGCATTCTTGAGATAAATCCCATGCAGTCATGGGGTATTATCCTTTTAATATGCTGTTGTGTTCACTTTGCTAGTATATTGTTGACATTTTGCATCAGTGTTCATAAGGCGGATAGTCTGTAGTTTTCTTGTGGTGTCTTCATCTGGTTCTGGTAACAGAGTAATACTGGTAACATAGAATTAATTGGGAAATGTTCCCTCCTTTTCTGTTTTTGGAAGTTTGACAAGGCTGTAGTAGAAGTGGAGCTTTCATACAATCCTGATGGAATGTAAAATGGTGTAGTCACATTAGGAAAGAGTTTGACAGATTATCAAAAAGTTATATTAGTCAGGGTTCTCCCAAAAAACAAGCAATAGTATCTACGTAGAGAGAAACTATTATACGGTATTGGCTGATGTGATGGTGGAGGCTGAGAGTCCCAGGACCGGCAGTCTGCACTGGAGATGCAGGAAAGCCCAAGGTGAAGTTTGAAGGCCTGAGAGCTGGAGAGCTGATGGTCTAGGTTCCAGTTTGAGTCCAAAGGCCTGAACACCAGGAGTGCTGAGGGCAGGAGAACATCAATGTTCCAGCTCAGCAATTAGGTAGAGAGCAAATGCCATATGATCCAGCCATTCCACTCCCAAGAATTTACCCCAAGAGGAAAGAAGTCATATGTTCATACAAGTTTTGTACATGTTTATAGCAATTGTGTTTGTAATCACAAAATCTAGAAATAACTCAAAATTTATCAATCAGTAAAAGTATAAACAAATTGTAGTGTATGTGAACAATAGGGTTCTACTCAGGAAAAATAATTATTGAAACATACAATGTCATAAATAATTATAAGTGAAAAAAGGCAAAAAAGAAAGTATATACTATGTTATTCTGTTCACTACAAACTTTTAAAAAATCTAATTTGTAATGACAGATAACAGATCAGTGGTCATCTAGGAGGGGATCTGTGGAGGGATGGGGAAGAGAGATAACAGAAGGTCACATGGAAACTTATGAGGGTGATAGATCTGTTCACTTTCTTGACTGTGGTGATGGAGTCACAAATGTATGTATGAATTTATCAAATTGCACAGTGCAAATATGTACGGATCATTGTATGTTAATCATACCTCAGTAAAATTGTTAAAAAATCAGCATCTACACTTCTTCCATACCCTCTTCCAGACAGAGTGGAAAATTCCACATTCATTGTTTCAAGTTTTGTTCGCTAGAAGAATTTCTGTCATTGTCTTTTGGAGCCATGACTAGGTGAAGTTTATAATCCTCAAGCTATCTAGTTTCATGTGTTCCACTTTCATCCAAAAAACCAGAAAAGTAATACCTTCTTCAAGAGTCAATGAGTCATAGTGATTTCCCTATGATGCTATAGATATGGGTTGAGGGATAGGATTCAATGTAATAGTCATAGTTACGATAATAATCTAAACTACTTGCTGTGCTTCTGTCCTTCAGAGTTGTCTTAAATCTGACCTACCTTGTAGTACTATGACCACATCCACATCAGTTTCATAATGGGCAGCTCAGGGCACCCCATGATCAAGTGTTCAATCTATACCAGGGATCAATAGCCAGCCAGAAACCATTTTTCAATAGGATACTAAATATTTGCAGATGTTCGCATATATTTTCAGGTATCTGCACATGTGTGTGCAGGAAAGAATATGCAGGCCTGATCTAAGAAGGGCTTACTTACAGGATGGTGCCAGCCTGTCCACAGCATTTCTACCATGTGAATATTTGATTTCCTTGTAGAAGTCCAGAATTTTGGTGGGTGGAAAGTGTCTGCGTGATTAGTCCTCAGTAAAACTCAGGCATTAAGTCACAACAGGGCTTCCCTGGACAAAAATACTGCGCACACACATTGATGCATGTTGCTGCTTGAGAAAAGGTCATGCTCTGCGTGACCCCCACCAAGGAGTGGGAGAAAGCATAGGAAGTCAATGCATGGATTTCTCCAGACTCTACCTGATGTGTCTTGTTCCCTGACTGGCCCAGTGGCATATCCTCACTGTGTCCCCATAGTAAATCTTATCTTGAGTACAATCATATGCTGAGTACTGTGAGTTCTTGTAGTGAAGCACTGAACGTGCTGGTGATCTTGGCATCCCTGACCCAGCAAGTCAGTGAGAGGAGAACCTCTCATGAAAACCTACCAAAGCCTCCAAATGGAATGACACAGACCCTTCACTCCTATGATCACCGTTTTCTTGGGTGGATCATGTGGCCCAGCTAGCACGTGAGCTTGCATGGCAGTCAGGAGCAGCTGGAGAGCCTTGTCTTGCCTTTGGCGCAAACAAAACTGACCACCATAGGCTCTCAGTAAGGGAACTGTAATTTCACACTCAAATATGTTACTTAAAATGTGTAGTTCTAAGAAGACCACCAGAAAGCTGCTTCAGTTTTCAGGAAGCTCTCAAACTCCCACCCTGTCTCTCCTCATGTGGCCTCAAAATGAGTGTTTCCCAAGGACTCACCAAGAATCTGCTGGGAGTCTCAGGCCTGCAGGACAGTCTGGAGGCAATTCTACCTACAAATGGAACACCTTCCAAATAGAAAACCTTCCAAATATCACATGAGTTTATTATGTTGGCAAATCATAACCTGGGGCACAGAGGGAAGGGGATTCTGAGAAGTAAAGTACTTAGCTTATTCTCTGAAATGCAGAGAAAAACTTAGAAGGCTTTGGGGATGCTTCCAAGTTGGTAATAGATAATCCAGTACAGATAAATAATATATTCAAATGTTCAATCATCCTTTATTATATATGCATATTCTATATATGCATCTCATAGTCTCATATTCATCTCAAATTCAAATTAATTATGAAATTTTAAGGGTTTAAATATCAAGTCTGATTAAGCTTTGCAAGTCAAACTGTTTATTAATAGTGACAAATATAATACTTTAAAGTTTTTCTCTTTCCAAATAAAAAGAGGGGACAATCTCAGCTATCATTAAATATCTGTGGGTATTTCTCCATACCAATATTTGTGTGTAGCATGCTGATTTTACCAGATTATAAAAATAAAAGACTCACATAAGAGAAGGAGTGGCTGACTTAGATAGCTTGAGACCAGTGTGAAAACAGAGAATCTCTCAGGATTCAGGCCTAAGAATGTGCATATTAAAGAAAATAAATATTTCAACTGAAGCTTAAAAAGGAAGAAGAGACATCTGCCTAGGGAGACAGAAAAATGCATGTCTTCTGTAATTGTTCTGTTATTTATTACATAATACCACCTTAGCTATTATTCAAAAGAGAAATATTTTTCAGCAGAGCCTGAAAGTAGGAGGTTGAGATTTTTCAAGGTTTCTCCTCAATCAAATGAACAGAACAGCCAGGTTCAGTGAGTATACATCCAATTTTGCATCCTTTTTCTGAGAACATCCTCCTTGTTGAAAATGCAGGGGTAAGAATTCAATAGAAACAGACTGCAGGTGACAAAGCCACTAGATTTTAAAAACACATTCATTGAAGCCAAGTTTGCTCTTTAATAAAAAGTAAAGAAGAAATCAAAATTACTTAACCTAGGACACTTAGTTGTAGGCTACATATTAAAGATACAAACAGACTGAAAGTAGTTATTTTTCAGGTTTATAAATAACACACATCTTTCTACTTTCTAATAAATTGTATAGCTCATAAGTCAGCTGATGTAACATGGTTAATGAAGGAAGACATGGTAGATAGTCTAGATGTGTCCATGGAGATATCCAAAACTTTTTATGAATCTAAAAAGCAAATGATTCCTTTCCAATATTCTAAAGATATTTGTGGATGAAAGTCATTTAAAAATAATACCATGTTTTTGATAAAAGAAGAGATAAAAATGGCCTCTTTCAGTTGGATAAAAACTATATTTCACTCTATATGATAATTTGTAAAGGTTAATATAGCACCAGAGGATGATAAACTGATAATAATGGTTTTAAGTTAAAAGTTTTGTTCTCTTCAAAAATATAAGAATTCTTTTTTTTTTTTGCGGTACGTGGGC
Source organism: Hyperoodon ampullatus (assembly GCF_949752795.1). Lineage (NCBI taxonomy): Eukaryota > Metazoa > Chordata > Mammalia > Artiodactyla > Ziphiidae > Hyperoodon > Hyperoodon ampullatus. The sequence continues at coordinate 80,029,314 of NC_136926.1, forward strand.
CTCTCACTGTTGTGGTCTCTCCCGTTGCGGAGCACAGGCTCCAGACGCGCAGGCTCAGCGGCCATGGCTCACAGGCCCAGCAGCTCCGCGGCATGTGGGATCCTCCCAGATTGGGGCACGAACCCGTGTCTCCTGCATCAGCAGGCGGACTCTCAACCACTGCGCCACCAGGGAAGCCCCAAAAATATAAGAATTCTTGAAGCATCACTGCCCTGATTATTTTTAACTATTTGACATGTTTATACTCTTTACATAATGCTAATTCATCATGGGAAAAATCTTCTTGGATCCCAACTTTTAATTTCTATATAAGTGCTCTCACTGCACTTTGTATATCTTTACTTCTTATAAACTCTATGTCAGAAAGCACATTAGATCATTTATTTTCATTGTTTATGTTCTCTTTTCCTTTACATCACTCCTCACATACTTAGAAATGATAAAAAATAATGGGCAAGGAGAATTTCATCTGTGGTTATCCAGTTATCTAAATACGTAACTTGTACCATGTTGTGTACATCAATCCAAGGCTGTTTTATAGATCAACTCAAAAATTTTGAAAGAAATACTCAAATTTAGTAGATGTGTAGTTGAATTGAGTATTTTCTTTGAAAATATGTGATTATACTACAGTAATCATATAACTTTATGTTTATATATATGGTTTATATAATAAATCAGATAATTTTAGTTCCTGTCTTTCTTTGATATAAACTTCTATTCTTGCCCTCTAAGAAGTTATTTGGGATAAAAATTCTTGGCAACAAAGACACACTAGGATTTGTGAATTTGGGTCTCCTTTTTGTGCAGTCTTCATCCTCATAATGCTTTTCAAATCCCTTTCCAAACCAAAGAGACACATTTTTTTTCTGTTTGGCTAATACATCAGCATTAATGAATCTACAATGATCTGGGCCCTTGACTAGGCTTTTTCCTGTAAATATATAAAGAAGAGGGAAACACATAGTCATTATTTCTGGATTTCATTTCAAAGCATCAAGCCTGAAAATGCTCCCCAAACTAAGGAGTCCGAATAAAGCCAAAGTGTGAGAGCCAGAAGCAAGTAAATGGATCTACATCAGAGCTGGAAAGGTTAAACGGAAACCAGGTGTGAAAGTGAACAGTAAAGCAGTCATAGCAAAGAGCAGCAGGCTCAGGAGAGATGGGTCCTTCACCAGTTAAGGCAGTCACCCTCAAGCGTTCACACAATGACATTTATCATTCAGCCTAGTAAGGGATGGAGACTGAGATGCATCAGACTGGAGATACTGATTACATGCTGCTCTTTATAGCAACATTCCTGATCATGAGACCACCTGCAGAAATAGTGAGCTTCTTGAATTGTCAGACACTAAGCGAAGTAACTAAAAAATATGAGCAAACATTTAGATTAATCTTTTTTCATAAGGTAGGTGTTACTATATCTTTTTTATAGAGTAAGAATTTTGAGAATTAGCCTTATGAAGAAAGCAACTAAACAAACAAGCAAATATACCACCTAAAAAAATGGTTAGTGATACATCTTTTAGTGTCCATTGGCTATTTATTAATAAACTAAAAGACTGTTTATTGGCTGTTCATTTGTTTGTTTTTGTTTACACAAACATAATTTTTATTTTATTTTTCCAGCTTTATTAATGCATAATTAACAAATTAAAATTGCATAAATTAGGTTGTACTATGTGATGATTTGTGTATACATTGTGAAATGATCACCGCAATCAAGTTAATTAACACATCACTCAATTCACATAGTTACTATGATTTTGGTTTTTTTGGGGTTTTTTTGTTTTTTTTTTTTTTGCGGTACGCGGGCCTCTCATTGTTGTGGCCTCTCCCGTTGCAGAGCACAGGCTCTGGACGCGCAGGCTCAGCGGCCATAGCTCACGGGACCAGCCGCTCCGCGGCATGTGGGATCCTCCCGGACCGGGGCACGAACCCGTGTCCCCTGCATCGGCAGGCGGACTCTCAACCACTGCGCCACCAGGGAAGCCCTGATTTTAGTTTTTATGTGTGTTGTGAGAACATCGAAGATCTATTCTCTTGACAAATTTCAAGTATGCAATACAGAATTGTTCACTGTAATCACCATGCTGTACATTTGATCCCAGAACTTATTCATCTTATAGCTTACAATTTATAATCTCTGGGCTGAAAAACTCTACATTCTATAGTCATATCACATACATACAACACAACACACATACACACACACAAATACTAACAAAACTTAGCCTCACCAATATATTTTTCAAATGTTATGCAAATTCTGTGGATTCTGATACTCATTCCTTTTATATATATATATTTTTTATTGAACTATAGTTGATTCACAATGTTGTGTTAGTTTCAGGTGTATAGCACAGTGATTCAGTTATATATATATATATATATATATATATATATATATATATATATATGTATATATACGCATATATATACATACATATGTATATATATATTTTTAAGATTCTCTTCCTTGGGCTTCCCTGGTGGCGCAGTGGTTGAGAGCCCGCCTGCCGATGCAGGGGATGCGGGTTCGTGCCCCGGTCCGGGAGGATCCCACGTGCCGCGGAGCGGCTGGGCCCGTGAACCATGGCCGTTGGGCTTGCGCGTCCGGAGCCTGTACTCCGCAACGGGAGAGGCCACAACAGCGCGAGGCCCACATACCGCAAAAAAAAAAAAAAAAAGATTCTCTTCCTTTACAGATTATTACAAAATATCGAGCATATTTCCCTGTGCTATAGTCCTTGTTGGCTATCTATTTTATATACAGTAGTGTGTATGTTAATCCCAAACTCCTAATTTATCCCTCCCCACACCCTTCCCCTTTGGTAACCATAAATTTGTTTTCTATGTTTGTGGGTATATTTCTGTTTTGCAAATAAGTTCATTTGTATCATTCTTTTTAGATTCCACATATAAGCAGTATCATATGATAGTGGTCTTTCTCTGTCTGGCTTACATCACTCAGTATGATAATCTCTAGATCTATCCATGTTGCTGCAAATGGCATTATTTCATTCTTTTTTATGGCTGAGTACTATTCCATTGTATATATGTACCACATCTTTATCCATTCATCTGTTGATGGACACTTAGGTTGCTTCCATGTCTTGGCTATTATAAATGGTGCTGCAATGAACATTGGGGTGCATGTATCTCTTCTAATTATATTTTTCTCCAGATATATGCCCAGGAGGGGGATTGCTGGATTATATGGTAACTCAACTCATTCCTTTTTGCCGAAAAAAATATTGAAATATATTAAGCTTCCTGAAAGTAAAGCAGAGAGTTGGAACATATGAAAAGGAGGGAGGGAGAAAAGAAAGGACAGAAAGAAGGAGAAAATGAAGAGAAAGGGACAAGGACTGAGGGAGGGGGAGGGAGGAGAGAGAGAACTGAGGAGACTGGGGAGTTTGGGAGCAGGAGAGCTAGGAGAAAAAGGCATTTGCTAAATGGTGCTTTGAGGGATTACCAGACGCTGAAAACTTTACACCTTTTTTATTTAACCTCAGGACAACCTAGCAAAGTTAATATTGCACTTTGTATATTTTTTAATGAGGGCAACATGGTGAAAGATGAGATTTACACCAGGATAAACAGAAAGTAGGAAAGTCAGATTCTAGTTTGGCTTACCTGCTTGCAAGACACCTGCCCGCTGTCACACAGCACACTCTGCAGTGTCCCTGACCTCATACATTTGATGGTATTGATCACATCACCCTCCCGGTCCTGTGGAAATGTAATCCACACTGATCTCTTTTTGTTTCTCAAAATTTTGGAGAAAACTTTTTTTAAAAAGAGAGAAAAAGTTCATAAGCCTTTACTCTCTGGGGAAACCAATATATAGGAATCATATAAACATAAAATAACAATATGATCTTAATGAAATAAAAAGGAAAGGGTATTGCAGGAGGAAACTGAGATATACTTTGAGCATGAGAGACATATATTCTCTGGGATCTGTCAACTAAAATGACTTATAAAACATGGAGAGTAATCCAGCGGCTATTGCCAAGTATGCAACTGGAGGAAGTACCATTAATCATCTTTTAAAAAAAATCCTCTTGTAAATCAGTGTTATAAGTTAAAAGAACTCTCTCTGCAACAACAATTTCTCCCTGGACATTTTCCCACAGTAAGTCACAACTACCAAATTCTGTGCTTTCACTCAGGAGTCCAACCCATATTCCTGGGCCTGCTCCCTTCTGGACCTTCTCACTAAGCTGTTCACATCAGGCTTAATACCCACATAACTGTCTTCTTTGGCCAACAGTCAAAAATTGGTCCAATATCCCTTCACAAATATATATGCCTGGGTCCTAAACACAAACTCAACTTATGACCACTGATAAGTTGACTTCTGGTTGATATGTATGCACTTTATTATTATTACATTTAAACTAACCAAAATGTTACAATTATTCTTTTGTACTTATAAATCTTATATGTAATTAAAATTTAGAAACATTAATCACAACAATCCTCAATAAATTAATTAATCTTTTAGAACATCTGTCAAATTAGGATTTAAATGTAGCAAAAATCTAATTAGATACTTTGAAAAAGGTAGACATAAGCCACGGATGATTTCATATCATTAAAAATAAAGCAATTTAAAAAAATTAATCAGAAAAATATTAAGCAAAAGCTTGAAATAGTTTTTAATGCATAGATATATGTATATTTCTACCTGTATGTGTGTGTGTATTTAAAGAGGAATACTACTGCTTTGTGATAAAAAAACAGTCCATTAAAACCCTTAACACTTGTGAAATTACAGTAAAATGAAGTCATAATTCAATGTGGATTGAGAATCTTTTTTTTTACATTTTTTGTGAGCAATTCAAGTTTTTCTTCTATTAATCAATGCTTCATATATTGGAGGGCCTCTGTTTCTTACTTCATCAACTTGTGTTCTAAAACCACACTACAGATTTATCATAAGCCATGATATGTGTCGGGAAACACCTCCCAGTTTATATTTCTTTAGAAATATTTTGGCTACTCTCAGCCTTTTCTCATCTATATAATTTGAAAATATGTTTGCCAGTATTCATCATAATTTTTATAGAAGCTTCATTAAGGGACTTCCCTGGTGGCACAGTGGTTAAGAATCCACCTGCCAATGCAGGGGACGTGGGTTCGATCCCTGGTCCAGGAAAATCCCATATGCCGCAGAGCAACTAAGCCTGTGCGCCACAACTACTGAGCCTGCACTCTAGAGCCCACGAGCCACAACTACTGAGCCTGCGTGCCACAACTACTGAAGCTCGTGTGCCTGGAGCCCGTGCTCCACAACAAGAGAAGCCACCACAATGAGAAGCCTGCGCACTGCAACGAAGAGTAACCCCTGCTCGCCGCAACTAGAGAAAGCCCGGGCACAGCAATGAAAACCCAACACAGCCAAAAATAAATAAATAAATAAATTTATATTAAAAAAAGAAATTTTAGGGGCTTCCCTGGTGGTGCAGTTGTTGAGAGTCTACCTGCCGATGCAGGGGACATGGGTTTGTGCCCCGGTCCGGGAGGATCCCACATGCCACGGAGCAGCTGGGCCCGTGAGCCATGGCCACTGAGCCTGCGCGTCCGGAGCCTGTGCTACACAACGGGAGAGGTCACAACAGTGAGGGGCCCGCATACTGCAAAAAAAAAAAAAGAAAAAAGAAAAAAGAAATTTTATTAAATATACAAATAAATTTGGAAAGATTGATCATGTTTATGATATAATATTTATACTTATGTTTGCATTTACCTTCTCATATATTTAGGTCTTTAATGTGTTATAAAACTTTCGTACTGTTTCCAAAAATTCTGGCAAACTATCACTGCAATATTTGCAGATACCTTATATTGTATTATCACCTTTTACCTTGCTGTTGCTATTAGATTTGCTACCTTTATTTAAATTGCTTTTCTAAGTCTTTTGCTGATGTATAGAAAGGAGATATATAGATAGATAGATAGATAGATAGATAGATAGATAGATAGATAGATAGATTCCTTATTTATAAAATGCCAAACTTAATTTCCTAATACTATGCTGAGAGTTTTTACACCTATGTTTATAGATGAACATGTCTGTAATTTAAAAATATTTTTTGGATTTGTGTTCAAAGAGTCAAGAGCCTAAACAATGGATTGGGAAATGGTTTCTCTTTCTCCATTATCAGAAAGTTTATGGCAGCATTCACCTCTGTAAACATCTGGGCCTGTGCTTTGTGGGCAGATTTTTTTTAATCCAGTGGTTCACATGTAACTAATCTGTGCTAGGCTTATCCAACCTGTTTCCTCTTCAACCAGCTGTCATGGGCTAATTTTTTGTGTGTAGAAAGTCATGTGTTTGGCACAGCTCCCTAATATAGTGACATGGAGTTGGTTATTCACTAACTACCATTTTTTCAGTCATTTTAAAAGCTGATTTATGCTGTGATGCTCCCTTTTCGTTTTCAATATTTTTGTCTAAAATATTTTTTGTTAACTGTTTTAGAGCACCAAGTTTGGGCATTGTTACTCCTCTTTACTGCATTTTGTTTGTTATTGTATTCAAAGGACAAGATGCCCATTTTTTCCCGTACACATTTGGAATCAATATATTTCCCTCCCATTGCTGATCACTTTTAATGTTTTACATGCATACTTACCTTAACAATTTGTAAAAAACTGCACCACCATTGGGTCCTCCCCCAGAATAAGATACGAACGTTAGAGCCTTGGCTCTTGGGACCTCTCTCTGACTTACCTAGTGTTCTTGTCTTCAGTTATATTTTTTTCATTATCCCCAAATCAAACACTCTTGTCGGTGTTGTAGCTATAAGCACTGGAGCTTGTTTTTTTTTTTTTTTTTTTTTTTTTCAGTTTATCTGCTTATTTACCAAGGTTTTTGCCTATCCTTCCGTCAGCCCAGGCATTCCTTCTAAAATCATTGTCTTTTTTCCTTAAATCTTCTCGATTCCTAGTTGCCAGTCAGGTCTTATATTTTCGGCTTGGAGTTGTCTTCTGCTGAAATTGGTGGCATCCCAGATCTAGTCACAGAGCTGGTTCACGGATGGATGGGTTCAGGCCCTACTTGTGGGCAGTGCCTGTGTCTTCTCCCTAGGAAGTAACATACAAGAAACAGAGGGTGAGCAGCAGCTTTCTATTTTTCTGTGAGCAAAAGACCCTCATTGCTTCTTTCACATTTTGAGAAGTGTTCATGTTTTTAATCTTCTCTTTTTACAATTGATTTTCTATTTCTATTTATCTTTTCTATGTGTTTGGAGTGATGCATATAGAATATGGCCTAAAACAGAAAACCTTACATTACTTTTATTTGTAGTTCAGTAAAACCACATTAATAAACTTTGAGCATTTTCAGATATTATAATCAATCAGTACTTATTATTTTTAAACACAGAAATAATAATGTCTTGGTAAATAAATAAATTCACAGTATAAAAGAGAATCTGTAGATGCAGAACTATCTACAAAGAGTAGTCTAGAGAAATATGTTTACCTCATTCACATGAGAAAAGATTTTCTCCGTAGAGAGCTTCTTAATACCTACATTCATTCTGTTGCCTGTATCTTTTTAATTATGTGAGACAAATGAGAAATTGGCATACCCTACGGAATCTTATTATACTGAAACTTATCCACGTTTTGCAGTGATTTTAGCAAAATAATTATTTTCTGGCTTTTGAAAGTTTTGGCTGTTGGTGAATTCTTCTGGCTATTAGTCAAATCTGAAATTTTGAATGAGGTTGCTATAAAAATAAAGTTAGGCTTTTAAAATCCAATTTAAAAATTCATGTTTACAGACACAGTAGTGAATTAGGCCTTCAGATTTCGAATACCATGTTGTAAAGATTTTCTCTTTCAGGGCTATCCACCCTCCAGTATGTTTTCAGCTCAAAACATAAGTGACTAACATACCTTTTATAACTTTAAGGAAACGTGGGATTCATCATATATAATAAACTGATGAACATAAAATAAAATAAATAAAATGATAACCAAATTTCTTGACAACCACATGGCCCTAAAATAACCTTACATACTATATAAGAAACCTACATTCTGGTAAAGTACCTCAAACAAAATCTTGTTACTCTTTCTAGTATGCATTTGTTCTTTAAAATGAGATTGTCAGTCACTGTTTACAATTGTAGAGCCATTCCATATTTTTTCCTTATTTTTCCAATGAGCAAGCAGCCCTCAGCTGTATTACCAGTGCACTTGGTGGCATTTGGAGTGGGTCAAACAAGCCTTCTAGTGCTCTGTACTCTAAGAAGTACCCTATGAGCCCTATCCCATGTTTGAAGTAATACAGACACTTCCAAGACCAACAGCTCCTTGTGCTGGTGGAGCTATTTGAGGGTAGTATTGAGTTGATTCCTTTGCTGGCCTGGAGGGTCCCTGCCACCTGAATGACAAAAGCTCTGAATGTGAAGGTGCTGGTGGAGATTTCTCCTGTGCCAGGTGCCTTGCCATGGTCTTATTTTCCTGACTAATTCTTTCTAGATCTGGTCCCCATAATCAGGCCAGTTTCTCCCTTTCCACACCTTGTCTCCTATCAGAGTGTGTGTGCATCCTTGCACGTGTTCTCATATTAAGCTGTAAACTGGCACCATCCTCACTGTTCCATGTAGACCTGTTTGATATCCAACCAAAGCCTTTACAACACCCCCTTGATTATCCATGCCGGCCTGGAATCAGGCTGCTCTCCCACATCCGGCTTTGATTGTACCTCAGTTGTCACTTACCATATCTTTGATTGTCGCAGCATGCAGACACTCTCCTAAGGACTCCTTCCTCAGAGAGCTTATCCTTCAGTCATTGCTGTTGAAGGACAATATTCATGGTGACTGAGGCCTTAGGCACTTTCTACCATAGAAATATGTGTTTGGATCAAATAAAATCCATATGACTGCATCCCTATTGTCAATTTTCTTAAACTGTTATTTTGAAAAAAAATATTTATTTTGTTTGTATTTATTTTTTGTGCCGTGTCACTATTGTCCATTTATTCATTTAACAGTGAGTCTGAGGGAGATTCTTTCCAAAAAGTGTAGTGTGGAGACATCTGGTGGTCTTTCTGCAATATTCCATTTCACCATGTAATTGTTCATATTGGTTTATCAGATTTATAAATGCTGTACCATTCTGTATCAACATAAAGACAGGAAAAACAAGACTTTGTTCAGTTGCTAGATCATTCTTCAAATAATGCATCCATAACATCAATAATGAGGATCAATTTCAAAACATAAAACATATGACAAGTTGCCTTTTGTGAAACAAAGTTTCCCATGCCTATGAAGTAAATTTCCAAAGCAACATTTAAATAAGTGCTTATCTGACCTAGAACATATCCATGCTAGGGGAGAGAAAATCCTTCAGATAATAAATATTAGATTTAAGAGTAACAATTATAATTATTGCAATGCAATTTATTTAATAAATGTTCTATATGTATTTATTGGATGTATTACAGACATCCATTTAATATTTTGTGTGAATTAATTTCTATCAAATGAAATTTATGTTATAATAGACATTGGAAATTATGAATTCATCAAATAAATATTTTTATGATGCATAATGAAATAAAAGAAAATATTGAAGGTAAATTTGAAAAATAATTAAAAAACAACTTATATGTATTTAAACACAATTTCCATACTAAGTTTTAAGGAATGAGGACATATCTAAGTCTCTGCTAACAGTCCTAAAATAACTCATTTTTCCAATTACATAAATTGTTGCTACAATATGACATTTCATAAAGTGACCTTAGAAATTATTGAGAATAATTTGTGTCTAAAACACTGTTTCAAAAATAATTAATAACAATGAATAAAACAGTACATGGTTATTAATAATGACAATAAAAATGTCCACTAATTTAATACTAATAAGTGGCAGACTATAAATTTCATGAAACCCTATGAGGTAAATTCTAATTTTATAAAGGCTTAGTGGAGTTCAGCAAGAGATAAATTACATGCACAAAGTCACATTAAGTTCCAGAATGAAAATCAAGTATTATTTTTTGCTATACTTTAACAATGCTAATTTAAGTGTGTATGTGTGTGTGTGTGTGTATATATATATATATATATATATATATATATATATATATATTTATCAAAATTTGTAATCGATATTTTAAAGGAAAAAATCTATTTTGTGTAAAGTACTAACATATAAGAGCTTTTTATTTAAAAATAGAATTTGGTTAGCATCTTAAATTTAGCAGTGATCTACTTCTTTTTAAATTTCAAATCAGATGCAGGCAAAGTTGTAGCTCACAAGACTGAAAATGAAAACTGACCAATATTTATCTAGATCTCTGATAGGGTGAAATAACTATGAGGCAGATTGAGAAAAATCCATACAGACTTCAGAGTACTAAAGTCTTAAGTTTGCATTTTAAAAAAAGAAAGAAAAACAAAAATAAAGCATTATACACCCTCACCATCAAATCCTAAATCATAGATTTGTGTATGAACATTTAAGGAACGAGAAACTCATGCCCTGCTCTGACTCCTGAGGCACACTGAAAATGAGGCAGAAAAGTGTATAACTCTCCCTATCTTCTTTTTTCTATATTTACCTATTCAGAGGAAGAATAAGAAAACTAAAGGTCAAAAGTTGAAAGGAACAGAAAAAAATCTGATAGCAGTGATCTGTTTTATGAGAGATTAAAATCTCCATGGAAATCATTTTATGTAGCAACATAAATAAGAACAACTTTGGTAGAAATATAATGAGCCTTGTAGTTTTCGCAAGCTTTGCTTGAGTATGTAAGAATGAAAAATACGTGTTGCTGGATACATGAGATAAAAAGCATGCTTCACTTAATAAAAAAATTGTTAAATAAAATTATGAGCTGAAAATAAAGATAGCATGGAGTCAGACAAGGAAGAGTCAACAACTAAATGATTGGTCTTGAATGGTGCTGCAGAAGAAATAAATAAAGATATAATAGAAGAAAATATTCCTCAACTAAATAAAAATCTACAAATGCAGACAAAAGTGTTGATGCATAGCTTGACACCTTTACATCGTCAAATGCAAATCGTTTCTTGTAATCATGTCTGAAGTGAAATTGTTTTGTGTGTTAATCTCCAACATTCCTCATTATTTATGATAAGAGCAACTCTATCATTAACTATGAACAAATGGATTTTATTTTTCATTAATATAATTGGCATCTTATCCAAAGGAAAGGCAATCAATCTGAAGTTTGAACAGTTATAAAGCAAAACTTAATAAATATGTCTGGGTATTTTTTAACATGGGTGTCTGTTTATTGGCATTCATTTGACTGTCATAATTCTGATGTTCAGAGTGTACAAGCTAAGAATTAATATTTAGAAAATTGTTAAATAAACAAAGTCTGTTTCTTCTGAGATCTGATTCATTTCACTTGAATTGCTTTTTAATAATACAGATAGAGAAAAAAATATTTCTACTTTTCAATGAGCTTTTTCAATGAGCATGTTGTATCAAGTAAATACTTGAAGTTATTTTAGATTTACTAAATGTGACTACTACTGAAAATTGCCTTACTTTCTCTATTTTTAAACACAAAATATGATGATGATTTACTGCTAAAAATAGTGATATTATTTTTATTTCATATATTATATAATTTAAAGTCACACTATTAAAAGGAGTTTGGAAGGAGTGGGATTGATATATATGATGATATACAGATATAGTATCAGAATAAAAAGAGTCCAATAAGAATAATATAACAAATGGCTGTAAAATTAAATTTCAAATAGAATTATTGAGTAAGTCTAGATAGAAACCATTTTTCAAAAAACTAGAATTATTAGTTTTGAGTGCACATAGAAAGTTACACATTTCTTGACTCTGAAAAAGAAATTACATCTCTTCATTCAACAATATTTATTACATCACTGTTTATTTATTGAGTTTTACCATGTGCCAATCACTGTTCTAGGCACTAAGAATATAGCAGTAAACACAATAAATGAAAATTCTTGCTGTCCTGGAGCTGCCATTCTAGTATAAGGATTCATTCTGAAGACTGCACCAGCCCCTAAACAGTGTCTGATACATTGTCTATACTCATCAAAGACTAACTGACTTATTGATTGATTGACACCTGTGTGAATGATAAAATTAATAAATAAAATAATTACTCATTTAGTTTTTCCCAGACCACTTCATCTGTCATGGTCATATCCACTCCTGTACTCCTGTACAGTACACCCATGAAGTTCTCCTTGGAGTCTAGCCTATGCCTGTTTTTTTGCTTTTTGACAGCTTTTATTAATATACCACCTGCTCTTGTACATCCTGGGATCAGGACTGCCACCCCAGTGAGTCCAGAAGGCAGAACATCAAGCCAAAGCTTATTCCCAAAACTTAAGATCTCGTAGTTTGTCAAATAAGCTCAAATATGACTGAGGAAATATGTTTAAACTAATTCATATTTTTAATAAAATTTTATCCTTTAATTTTTGTCTTTTCAATATTTCATAATATTTATTCCATTTATAGAATAATTTGAGGTTATCTTCTTGGGCCAGTCACAGAAAATTATTCATAATATGATGGTTCTCCTTAGTATATTATCAAATATAATAGGGAACTGAAATGTTGCTTAAATGGAAGCAAGACATTTTTCCATCTTACCAAATCCTCTTGATGTTTAAATACATTTTATGTAAATTGATTCATCTTATTTTTAGGTACATGTAACATTCCTTAAAAAATATTTCAGGGCCTCCCTGGTGGCGCAGTGGTTGAGAGTCCGCCTGCCGATGCAGGGGATACGGGTTCGTGCCCCGGTCTGGGAGGATCCCATATGCCGCGGAGCGGCTGGGCCCGTGAGCCATGGCCGCTGGGCCTGCGCGTCCGGAGCCTGTGCTCCGCAACGGGAGAGGCCGCAACAGTGAGAGGCCCGCGTACCGCAAAAAAAAAAAAATAAATAAATAAATAAATAAAAAATATTTCATTACTGCAACCATTCAAAAGAGAAGAAGAATTTACTTTTATGGTGTATAGTAGAAGATCAATAACATCATAAATAACAAGTTGTGTCATATATAAATGATGAGAATGAGCAAGTTGGATAATGATTTCATTAACTCATTTTAATTGTGACTTGGGGAGATGAAGATGCAGACAACTTGGTGTATGTGTTGAAATATGTTGTGTTAAAATATAATGAGCTATGAATTATATTTCTGAGTATTACTTTTGGATTCCTAGTGAGATGGTGAATTATGTGAGAAAGTATGACACCAAACCAATGCTATTAACCTGTAGACCAGTAAATGACTAGGCTCAGAGTGTGGCAACTTAAAATATTTTATTAAGAGTTACCATAAATGTGAATGCTTTGGTAAAAGGAAATGTTATGTCTTCACAAGTCTGAGTTATATTTAACTGATAATCATTTGAATAGTGCATTAGAAGTATTGTGAGTTTCCATTTTTGCTGTTTTCGGCTGTTTAACACTAACTTTATTTATCAAAGTTAGTCTCTAGATTGTTGTTAATATAAATATTATTTTCCTGGGCTTATCATTTGTTTATGTGTTTGTGTTATGGCTATAGAACATGTGAAGACTAAATCAAGACTATAAACCTGGATAAAGCTGTGTATTGCATCTTATCAAACATATGGATTTTCATCCTTAAAGTTAGTTTTAAGGACTATTAACTTTTAATTCTAGAGTCAGGTATTGGTCTTATATAGTTGTAGGTGAAGTATTCTATTAACAAATTAGCAAATAAAAATAAATAATAAATCATTTTGTCTGCAGATCATATTTTGGTAGGACTAGGAGAGGTATTCTGAATACAAGACTATATGTTTGATAAGTATATCATGCAGGTGAGGAAAAGGCTGGAAATTAGAGGCCTGGCCTTGAAAAATAGCACTTAGGTTAAAATATTTTATGGTACAGGCTCTAGGGTCAAAATATTATGGTTCAAATTCTAAATCAGACATCCAGTAAGTATTTAACCATGAGCAAGTTATTTAATCTTTCTGTGCTTCTGTTCCCTTATTTAACACGTGAATACTATCAGTACCTACCTCATAATTCTGTTGTGAGGATTACTGAGGACTTGTCAAAGGCCTGTGTATTGTAAACGCAGTAAATTTAACCATTATTATCATCAACATTATTATTAAAACTATACTATATGCAAGATCCGTTTCTAAATGCCTGATGAAATAGAAAGATGAGTAAATCAATATCCCTTCTCAAAGGAGCAACTCCATGATTAAAATTATGATAATATGATCAGATCAGTATCAGCATCAGCATTTATCTCTTCTTCAGACAAAAATGTCATGAAAGAATGAAAATGGAATTTAAATCAATCAATCCATAAGGATGCAGTGAAACTAAAAAGGCTTCTAAGAGTACATTTCACAATTTTAAGAATTGCTGAAATAGTTTAAATGCCAGCATTATTAGGTTCATTTTTAAAAAAGCAAGAAGAAAGACAAACTAAAACCCAATAGATGCACATGAGCAAACAGCTGAGGAGGTACGACAGTTCCAGAAATCACTAACTTAGAGGTAGCACAGCTATGGAGTATGTAGGATTCCTGTAGTAACCAGAAGCATAATTTATGAGGGAACTCTCTTTTAGGAACTGGGTATGTGTTCACACTCCATCCATCTCGCTGAATGGCAAAAAAGTGCAGTATCAACTTCCAAGATATGGCAGTATAAGTAAACATGACCCGGGGCTGGAGAGTAGTGTTTCATCCAGAAACAACCTACGCTTATAAATACGACCTACCCAGCTATCCTCCCCCACAATCAGAAGAAGTACTACAGTACTAAGGAGCCAATGTACATTTCTCAAATATGAGTATATCCAGTCACTACAATACACAGAGAAAAGCTAAAGCCAGAGGAAACTCATATAATGTAGTCATAATCACTATAGTCAATTTAAATGGCTAAGATATTATACCTATAAAATAAGAATAGCTTCCTATGAATAATTAATTAATATCAATAATATTGGGAATACAAAGTGATCATAATGTGATCATCTAACTAAAAATTAATAGCGTAGAAGAGCAGAGCAAATATAATTGAAAAGGAAACCTGTTATATTAACTAAAGTAAATCTAGATCACAGAGTAAGTTGTTAGATGTAAGAAGCAGAAATATGGTATATAATTCCCATAGCACTTCAGGAAAAAATGGAACAAAGACATGACATCCATGATTTAGTAAATTGAAGGGAGCAAGAAAAACAAGATACCAAGACAGGTAGCACTTCAGCTTGGTTCTTATTTTTCAAATTTTTCAAGAAGCGTAAAAATCTTTAAAATTTTTTTCTTGAATATTCTAGATGACTGAAAACTTCAACTTGTGGTATTATATACCATACAAAGTGATACAGAGAATTAAATATACTTTATTTGGATTGCTCAATCATTGATTTTTATTTATTTAAATTGTACTATGTTTAGAGAGTGATAGGATGCTAAACAACTGGGATATTTTCTTTAACATATTCATCATATAACTGAAAAATTGCTTTGCCATTATATTGTCATAGATACAGAAAAAATATATTCTCCATCCTGATATTAAATTTAATCTTGATTGTTTTTCTAAAGTATCTTCTAAATAATGATCTAGTATTTTCAGATTTCTTTTTTAAATTACTTTATTGAAGTGTGATTGACATGTAAAAAATCTGTACATATTTAATATATATAACTCAGTGAGTTTGGGGAGAAGTACACACCCATGAAACCATCACAACCATAAAGGTCACCTCACAAAGTTTCTGCCAACTTCCATTATTATTAGTACTTTTTGTGGTTAGAATACTTAACATAAGATCTGCTCTCACTCAAAATCCAAGTAGTTTATGGGGGAAATTTAAGAGCTAGAGCCAACTGTAATGCAAGCCCTGATGTCCTATTTCCATTTCCCAATACAGCTCTCATTTGCCGAGTTGGAAAGGATCCAATTCTTATAGGAATTTTAGATTCTGGATTAACATAAGGTCCCTTGATGACTCTTTTTATTATTGTCTTTGTATGGTGATAGTGGTAGTGATCGTTAAAATTTGTGTTTCTCCAACTAAGTCACAGTGAGAATCCAGCAACTGACTTTCAAAGGGACTAGTATTTCATATAACAGATTTAGGGAAGTGATAGTTCTTGAATTCCGAATTTGGGCCTTATATTTCCCCTACATGGGCCATTCAAAGGCTCTGTGACATGAAATAGACACCTGAGATATTCAGAGTTGTTTCTAGGTGATGTGTGCTAAAGAAGGCTTGCAGTTTTCTCTCTGGCTTTGCAGCTATTGTTCACTATCCCAAACAACTAAGATGCCATTTTTAGCAACTTAGAGCAAAAGATGAATATATATTCAATCTCTGTAAGATCTTAATCATGTCAATTAAATTGTGTTTACTAATATAACCTCTAGAATCAATCTGTCCTTTGATTATCCAAGTCTGTGGCTTAAATAAGAGTTCATCAGTTCAACAAATAGACATTGAAAACCTACTGTTTGTCATGTCTTAGCAGACATCCATAAGTAAAAGGAATATTGATTTCTCAGAGAAGCACAGATGCAATTATCTTCATTTTGTCAAAATCCCTATAGGTAGTTTTGGCTTGAGTCACTTCTGCTGGTATTAAGTATGTAAATATTTACATTTACACTGTCCTTGCTGGGGCATTTTCACAGGCTGTGGTTTTTCAGTGGTCACCAGTTTATGCTATGCTCTGTCTATTTAAGTTTGGCTTCTTCCTGTCCACATGATTGTAATAAATCAGTTATAAAAGTACAGAGACAGGGAAACCACCCTAAATATTATTTGATTCCTTTTGTTTTAATATATCATATAATATTAGAACAAGTCATCAAAGTTTCATTACTCTTTTCCCATAACTTCTAAAGTTTAAAGTAGTTGCACTTATAGTTTTTTGATAGACAGATTACCTCTAATACTGTATCTAAATATTTCTGAATGTTTGAACCTTATATTTGGTCTAGACCATGTGAGTTTAGGCATAATTAATGTGGTAATGGAAGGAAAGATAATTGGTGTTTTTTGTCTTCTTCCAACAAGGCCCCTTCTGAACTGTACTCTTTTAGGAAACTCTCCTTACATTTAGAAAAATTAGGATAAATTAAAATAGTGTGATATATGTAATCCCTTGCTGTTTAAATGCAGCAAGGGATTATAAAAACAATTATAGTTATGAAAAACAATTATAGTTATGATTGGAATGCTTCTTATTTGATACTGTTCTTGTATTGGATTTGTTCCCAAAACTTCTGAACTGGTAAAACGAGAGTTTGCCAAGTTTTTGTTATGGCCACAACAAAAATAGGTAATTTAATTTGTGTAGTACTACATTAACTTCTTTTACAATTTATAAATTAAATTTGTAAATGCACCAGTAAGATTATTGTTCTTTTAAATGTTATCCCCAAAGCTGTGACCAAACCCATTACTTAATCTGGGCAGTATTGCCAGGACCAGACATTGGTTCTTCAGCTTGTCTTTCTTTAGCCAATAGTCAAAATTTCTTTCTCAGTAGGCCAGTCTACCTTAAAACATTTTCAGCAAAAAGGAGATAAGTTTTCAAAATCAGATTTAAGAAAAACATTTTCCTTCTTTTAGAAGGAAATTGTGTCTGACTGGTTAGATTATAGAGTCAAAAAGGGCTTTCCTAAAGCAGCAAGGGTCTTGATACTTAATTCAAAGACTTTTAACAAAGTAATAATGGCCATGCACTTAAGTTGATTCAAGCCAAAATGTATGTCTTAATGGTCGGTTATAATTTGAATTTTTTGCCCTGTCAATATATCAAGTTAATAATCTTTTACCACCTACAAAGGATAAAAATGTGAAACAGTTCACTTTTCTATCCTAAATCTCTATACTTCCTCTAATTCTGCTTGGATACTTCCTTACTATATTTTGTCACTTATAGGTATAGGAACCAGCTTCACTTTCTAGCATTCTATCTGAAAAATATCTTGTCCAAGTCCACAAGTTCAGTGAGTATGCTTCCAAGTTACCATAGACAAGTGTCCTACCAATTGTTTTACCACTGCTTAACTCATTTTTTAAAAAGCTGAAATTGATAAAATAGAAACAAACACAATGAAAGAAATAGTTAAAAACAAAGTTATTTATTTGAAAAGATTAATTAATGAATCCCTGGCAAGCCTGATAAAAATAGATAAAATATTCAAATACATACCTGAATAATCCTGCTACTAAAGAAATTGAATCCATATATAAAAGTCTTTCAACAAGTAAGACATCAAGCCCAAGTAGATTTGATGTTTTATTTTCCCCCATATTTTACTGAGAAAGAATATCAAATCTACTATATCCTCCAGAATGTGGAAATCTTCCAAGGCTTTTATCACTTTCCTTTTTTAAAAAAAATTTCTTCCTCCTTCCCCCACTTTTTCCTCCATCTTTTCTTCCTTCCTTCTTTCCCTACTTTCTTTACTACATAGTTTTCAAGATTTCCTAATTTGGTTGAAATACTTTAGTGTAAAGAAAATTGGAATAGTCTAATCATAAACTTTTGGTATGGAAGTCATTTATAATGATGTCACCAATATTTTCTTATTCAGGGCAGTATCCTATAGCTCAGCAATGATATTTTAATAGTATTTTTTGTAGTCCATATTATATCATACAAAGTAATATGATATATTTTTCTTTCCTTTTAAATCCATTCATTTATTCTTATATAATTTGGTTAGAATTTTCAGTAAATTTCCATTACATATATAAAGATATAATACTGGAAATATTTAAAAATTAAAAGAAATTAAGGCCAAGGTACTGATGGGAGACCAATGTAAAATCTGACTTTTTCTTCAATTGTTTTAAGATTTTGGAAATATGCTATGAATGGAGAATTAAAGTAAATCATAAATATTCATAAGGCTATAAGTTGATCTTCTTTGTGATTTACTTTGACTTCCTTTTTAGTGGTTGATGTAAAATTTGGCAGGGAGTATGGGTTAGAAGCGAGAATAATGAAGCACAATTACAGCCGAAATCAACAATAAGTTAACCCTCATTTAGATACTACTCATGTTTAGTTACATTTATGGATAATTATATTAAATAAATTATTTAGTGTTACTTCTAATAAACTATTTTTATAATGGATCACTTGATTAAATTTAATGACTGGAGGTAATTAGCTACAATACAGATATCACAGTTAATTAAAATATTTGGCTACGTGCATGGATGAGTGTATCTTTATGACCCAGAAAGATCTTAATTGTTGTCTAAGTACTTAATTTTAATATTGAGTTTAAGTGATTAAACTATACATTTGGCTAATATCATGAGAAAAAGTTAAATGGAGCATAGATATCAAAATTTTATAAATCAAAAATATATTACTAAATTGAATATGACAGGTTAACTTCTAATATTTTGCTTATCCTTTGAGATATAGCTCTGAAAGCAGAAGAGAAGAAAGATCTCAAAATTTCTAAAAAGTCTTATATCTAAAAATTTGGTAGCAATACAAAAATAGTTAATTCTTTCTATTTACCAGCATGTGAAAACGAACTGGCAAAATTAATCCTGTTTTTTTTTTTTCAAAAGAAAGGTTTAACTCCCATGGAAAATTAGCATTTTTGTTTCCCCAAGAGTTATTACACTTTATTTTTGAAGAATAATGGTGATTTTTATATATGTGGATATTAGAAAAAATTTTGTAA
This sequence comes from Hyperoodon ampullatus, assembly GCF_949752795.1. Lineage (NCBI taxonomy): Eukaryota > Metazoa > Chordata > Mammalia > Artiodactyla > Ziphiidae > Hyperoodon > Hyperoodon ampullatus. Next base: position 80,049,052 of record NC_136926.1, read on the forward strand.
AATTCATAATACCCAATTTTGTGAGTCAAGCAAGAACTCATAATATAAATCACCATTAATTGAAAAACATCATAAGGTTGAACAGGAGATTTATTTTTTAGATTCAACAAAAATGTTTTAAGCACTTACTATATGCAGGGTCTGTTCTGAATATGGGAGATATATCATTTAACTAAGCATTCATGTAATTTATATTCTAGCTTGTGGAAATAGCCAACAAACAAAATAAAAATGGAAATATATAGTATGATAGAAAGTAACATGTGAGTTGGAGAAAAATAAAATATAGAAGGTAAATATGTGTTGAGAGAAGTTGTAAGTTTCATAGGATGGGTTAGGAAAGGTGTGAAAATGACATTTAAGGAAAGATCTGAAGAATGTGAGGGAGTGAGACTTGAGGTCTTCAGAGGAGAGAACGATAGAGAGGGAACAGCAAGTGCATGTGTCTTCAAGGGGAAGGGGTGTTTTCTGATGACACATCAAGAAGAGCAGTGTGATGAAGGGAGTATGGAAGGGGATTTTATTAGGAGAAAAATACTGGGAGTGGATGATAGGCTCTTGGGCTTTTCATCTGAGTAATATGGGAAGCCACTGAAGCTTTTTAGAAAAAGAAATAAATAAGTACCTTTGACAGGACGTGGTTGTGTTGAATACAGACTAAAAGAGGGCACAGATAGGGACAGGAATCGAATTATTCAGCTAAGAGAAGATGGTGTCTTGACACAAGATGTATCGTTTAGATCATTAAGAGTGCATGGACACTGGATATACCCTGAGGATTATCTGATTCAGAAAGTAAGCTTTGAGAAAAACAATGTCAAGATGGTTCTAAGTTTGCCCTGAGGAACTGAAATGCCACTACATGAGATAGAGAGACAGCACAATTGGGCTTCCAAAGCAAGGTCAGGATTTAAGCTTATAACATGCAAATATGTGCTACCTATTAAACATCCAGGTACAGAGATCAAGTAGACAGTTGCCTATATGAATTAGTAAATTAGGGGAAAGATTTAGGGTATAGATACAAATTTGGGAGTTTCAGGCATATATATGGCATAAAACACTTGAGACTGAATAAAAATCACCAAAGGAGTGAATGAAGATAGGGAAGAAAAAAAGTCAGAGTCCTCGAGCTCAACTTTAAGTTGTTAGAGACTGAGAAGAAGCAGCCAAAAAAGTGGAGGAAAACAAGGAGTGAAGACTTTCTGAAACCAGGTGAAGAAAATTATTCAAGAAGTAATGACCCTACCAATAGAACTTTCTGTGATGATGGAAATGTTCTATCTCTCTGCTATCTAATATAGAGTAGCCATTAGCAATGTGTGGCTATTGAGGACTTGAAATGTAGCTAGTGTGACTGAGGAACTGAATTTTTCATTTCATTTAATTTTAATTAATTAAAATTTAAATCTAAATAACCACATGTGGCTAGTACCTGCTGTATTGGACAGTGTGGTTCTATAATGAGTACATATTACTTTGTTGCTTTATTTCCAAGGTTTATTTTTCCACTTTTAAAAATTGAGGTATAACATATAATAAAGTGTACAAATTTTAAGTTTGTAGCTTGATGAATTTTGAAAAAAAAAAAAGTAGTGACCATCTTTAACAAATACCTCTTTTGGGTCAATTAAGATACATACTGAGAAATGACCATTGGCTTTTCAGCATGGAGGCCATTGGTAGACTTGAAAAAAGAAAATTTGATGGGCTTGATTTCAAGTGTGAGTGGGAGGAAACATGTAGAGACAAGTATAACCAATGCCTTTGAGGAGTTTGCTGAATGGAGATGAGAATGGTACAAAAAGATATTGGATACTGGTTGGGAAGAAGGAACATTTTTCTTTTTTCAGATGAGGAAAATAATAGAAAGAATTGCCAATCTGAAATATCTGGTAGAGAGTGAAAAACATCATGATAAAAAAGGAAAGTTGCATTTCATTTAACGTGATGTAGATGTAGAGAATAAGGAACTGGAATGGGACGTTTTTAATTATCTTTTTGTGAATAATATAGTGAGTGTAACAGAATAAACCTATAGGGTTGTTAGGCATCTTCTTCTCACTTCCTGTATATTTAAGATGATTTGGTGCACATGTCTTGAATTGATATACTTCAAATCTATTCATGTCTCTCTCTCTCTCTCTTTTTTATTTTCCCCAGTATTTTTGTTGATACAGTTAGCAAAAACCAGTTAAACACGTATTAGCGGTTAATGGAAAAGAAAAAATGAGAAATTAATAAAGGCATAGAAGGCAACAATTAACCCTAGTTACTCTATAAAAGGTTAGCAAGAAATTCCCTTGATATCAAGGCATTTAGCAGTCATTTTGTAGTAAAAAATATAGTTGGTATCAGCTGTCTCTTTGTCATGATGCCTCTCTCTCCACCTTCTCCACTCTGTTTGCTGTAGTGTCTCATGCATGTAGCTTTCAGTTGGCTTAGGTCAATGGGCTGCCCCAGAGAGACTAAGAGGGAAAAGTGTGGCGAGCGTATTTATCCCCATCCCCTCTCAGCAGCCTGGTGCTGTGCTGTCCGTGGCGAAGGTTACTACTCCTCCTAGGAGGCAAACTATATGGCATTGCTGCTCAAATTGTGCTTTGCTGACCAGTATGGCTCTGTCAGTTATTGTTACAAGCCTGAAATGAACTATGCACCAAAATGGTGAGCATTTTTGAAACATAGGAAATGTTATAGCAATTTCACAGGATAAATTTATATCTGTCAAATCTAATAATACCAAAACTAGACTTGTATTTAAAGTATCTTTTTGCTTCATTTTTCTAGCGATTGATTTTCGTTTTCCAAATTTTAATTTTACAAATTTCTAGTAATTTATTTTCTTTTTAATTGACCTTAATTTTCAAGTATTGATCTTCAACAGACTGGAAATGTAGAAAACAAACAAGCAAAGAATTAAACCTGATTCTTTAGCACGGTTTGAGAAGCCCAGCTCTATGGGACTTTTTCATGAAAGTCCCATCCTATTTATTCTTCAGGTTTATGAGCATTAACCACTAGTTGCTTCTAAGCTAGAAGTTAGAAACCATCTCTGGTGTTCCCACACCCTCATCTTTGTCAACAGTGTCTTTCAAAAAGAGAATCCAATGGGTCATCAATTTCCAGCTGGGACCTAATAATAAAATTTTCATTTTAATATGAAACTTGCTTTTAGCTGAATGAAGACTCCATTCTTGGTAGAAGTAGAGAGAATCTCACAGGGATTTCATTTTCAAGTGAAATAAGTCAATATCTGTCCTGGCTGACAGTGCATGTTAGATAAGAGGAAGCTTTTCATGTGTTAAGAAGTTGAACACCTGCAGCAAAACGTTTATTGTTTTCACTGAAACCCAAAGTGTGTCTAGGGGCAGATCAGTATTTCGCATCTGGACTCCACAACCAGCCTTTACCTCACAGAATTCTTCCTCTTCTCACAAAGTCAATTTCTGAGGCTGAACATAAGTTCCCCTGAACAGGTCTGTAATCTGGTCCCGCACTTGTGTTGAAAGGGAGGGAAACTCTTTCAATTTTGTTTCTGCAGTTCATCCAGGTGGTTTTCAATAAGACTCGAGATTTTCTGATAGCTTTCTCGCTCTGAATCTCCTGTGAGAATGGAAACAGTTCAGAATTTCCTTTTGCGACGCAGTCTTTCCAGAGATCTATTTCCTTCTCAATCACTTGAAGACGAAACATGTGCCCTATGGTCATGTAGATTCTTGTCCGTCTGGTTCATGTGGTGAGGCTCTTCTTCTTAGTAGGCTATGCTCATCAGCTGTCCTTCCTCTCCACAGCAGACAGAATATATGGCCTCCTATTTTCTTAGGAGTGTTCCTAAAATTCACCTTTCACTTCAAATATCCTGGTGAGAAGTCTTCCTCTGTTAAGCCACTAGATTACTCACTGTTGCAGGAGAATTAGGCATCTGTTATTCTGGTTTCCATATACGTTTGAACATCCTCAGTTGAACTAGCCTTACAGCACCAGCTATTATGTAACATCTTCCAGAACTATTTTTCATTTCCTATCCAAGTGTTTTTACCAAAAATGTCTCTCTGTGAAGAAGGCAGTGTGTTATGAAACATCAGGATTTTAGCTGTTAGTTTTCAATGAGAGGAGTGAAACATCTAAAAACCAAACCTTGATTAATGGGCATCATCAGTACAGAAACCAAAAAAGTACCTCCGAGATAAACTTTTTGTTTCCAGATGAAGACAAAACACTAAATATATTTCAGCTTCTGCTAGTTTGGGGCAGCTTACTTCAAGAATAATATAATGTTGTGGTATTTCACCATTATTTGCAAATCTTATGTTGAGGAGGAGAATGATTTCCCACTGAGCCCACTTGGTTCTTTTGGCTGGTCTAATAATTAAATTGACACAACATATTAATAGGAGAAAAAAAGAAAAAGCAAATTTAATTTATATGTACTGAGGGCTCATAGAAATAAGACCTAAGAAGTGGCCAAAGCAGGCAGGTTTTACACCTTTTTACACTTTTTTTAAAAATACTTTTTAGACAAAGAAATTTAAAATTTGTGAGGAATTGGCAGGACAAAGAAACTTGGGCTTGGGTGCTTAATTATTGAAGAATCTAAAAAGAATTTGGGCTTGGGGTAGTAAATTAGTAAAGAAGTACAGTTGGCCCTTGGTATCACAAGGAATTGGTTCCAAGACCCGCCGTGGATACCAAACTTTGCAGATGCTCAAATCCCATAGTCCACCCTCCATATCCCTGGATTCAACCAGCCACAGATCATGTAGTATTTATTGAAAAAAAAATCTGCGTATAATTGGACCCACACAATTCAAATCCACATTGTTGAAGGGTCAATCATATCAAGGTTTGTCTGCACAGCTTTCTCAGCCCTGGATTCCCTATCTCTGCTGATAAGGATGTCTCTCTACCTCCTGATATAAGGAGGGTGCCTTTCACATGGGAGATCTATTTCCTGTTTTCAGAGAGATGGAGGGGATGGAGATGGTCAGACAGAGGGTCGATATCAGCTGTTTCTCAGTTAACTTTAATCCAAAATAATCAATATTTCACTTTAACATATTTTGGAATGGCCTGTCTTGAGCCCCAGCACTTACAATGCTACACATCGCATATCTTGATACAATCAATCTGGAGAGAAAAAAGTTGTTTTCCAGCTTCTCACACTCAGCTTCCTTGGCATCACGTATGTGTCTTCAGCACTTACACTCTTGGTCTTGTTGGAAAAAGGGATCTTTTCATGTTCTCATTCTGCATTCTGTCCTTGCATGTTACTTCGCTCTATATTTACAGGCAAATGTTATTAGGTCTTTACCAGTTGTGGACCTTTTCTTCTTCTGGGCAAAAAGTTCTGCTAATAAAGATCTTGTTTCCTGAGACTTTTTTTTTTTTCTTTACCGGTACGCAGGCCTCTCACTGTTGTGGCCTCTCCCGTTGCGGAGCACAGGCTCCGGACGTGCAGGCTCAGCGGCCATGGCTCACGGGCCCAGCCACTCCGCGGCATGTGGGATCTTCCCGGACCGGGACATGAACCCGTGTCCCCTGCATCGGCAGGCGGACTCTCAACCACTGCGCCACCAGGGAAGCCCTCCTGAGACTTTTTAAAGATGTGACTTTTTTGTTTAACAAAATCTTAACTGTGTTTGAGATTCCCAATAGTCAGTTAAAATAATCAGCACCTTTACTCCTTCAAAAGCTCTGATTTGTAGTTAAGTCCTTCTTGGATTTGCAGAAGCCATTGTTGTCTTTGTACACTGTTTTTCACAGATATTTCATAATGGAAAAGGGCAACATGGGTCACTAGCCCCTGTAAACCCCATTCGTAAGTAGCTCTTTTTGTGCATCTGGCCTTCTCGTGTGTCTTCTGTCACACTCATGAGCTCAAGTGCCTCAGATGATCATAACTCTGCATCAGTAACCTCATTTGAACTGTCCATTGGCCAACAACTGTAACCATCCTTTTACATGTCACATCTTGTCTGAAAAATCACCTAGATGGGTGGGATGGTGGGGCGAGTGGGAGGGAGGTCCAAGAGGAAGAGGATATATGTATACGTGTGGCTGATTCACTTCGCTGTACAGTAGAAACTAACACAACATTGTAAAGCAGCTATACCCCAATTAAAACAAAATCACCATATCAGGAATTCACACGTCTGCAAAACACAAAACTTAAGAAAATACAAACAGAAGGAAATAATAAATAAATGAGGAAGCTCCAAAAAAAATTAAAAGTTAAACATTTTACAATACAGTTCACCTTTGACCCATACCATCTGTGTTTCCAAGTCCTACAATACCAACAAAATGACAAAGCAGAAGCAGCTGAATGGCAGCATATAAAAATGCCACTTTTGGGCTTCCCTGGTGGCGCAGTGGTTGAGAGTCCGCCTGCCGATGCAGGGGACACGGGTTCGTGCCCCGGTCTGGGAGAATCCCACATGCCGCGGAGCGGCTGGGCCCGTGAGCCATGGCCGTTGAGCCTGCGCGTCCGGAGCCTGTGCTCCGCAACGGGAGAGGCCACAACAGTGAGAGGCCCACATACCGCAAAAAAAAAAAAAAAAAAAAAAAAAAAAATGAAAAAAAAAAAAATGCCACTTTTCAAGACCAAAAGAGAACCCTCAGAATGAGAGAAAATATTTGCCAATGAGGCAACTGACAAAGGATTAATCTCCAAAATTTACAAGCAGCTCAGGCAGCTCAATAACAAAAAAACAGCCCAATCCAAAAATGGGCAGAAGACCTAAATAGACATTTTTCCAAAGAAGACATACAGATTGCCAACAAACACATGAAAGGATGCTCAACATCATTAATCATTAGAGAAATGCAAATCAAGACTACAATGAGATATCATCTCACACCAGTCAGAATGGCCATCATCAAAAAATCTACAAACAATAAATGCTGGAGAGGGTGTGGAGGAAAGGGAACCCTCTTGCACTGTTGGTGGGAATGTAAATTGATACAGCCACTATGGAGAACAGTATGGAGTTTCCTTAAAAAACTAAAAATAAAACTACCATACGACCCAGCAATCCCACTACTGGGCATATACCCTGAGAAAACCATAATTCAAAAAGAGTCATGTACCAAAATGTTCACTGCAGCTCTATCTACAATAGCCAGGACTTGGAAGCAACCTAAGTGTCCATCAACAGATGAATGGATAAAGAAGATGTGGCACATATATACAATGGAATATTACTCAGCCATAAAAAGAAACGAAACTGAGTTATTTATAGGGAGGTGGATGGACCTAGAGTCTGTCATACAGAGTGAAGTAAATCAGAAAGAGAAAAACAAATACCATATGCTAACACATATATATGGAATCCAAGAAGAAAAAAAAAAGGTCATGAAGAGCCTAGGGATAAGACGGGAATAAAGACACAGACCTACTACAGAATGGACTTGAGGATATGGAGAGGGAGAAGGGTATGCTGCGACAAAGTGAGAGAGTGGCGTGGACATATATACACTACCAAATGTAAAATAGATAGCTAGTGGGAAGCAGCCGCATAGCACAGGGAGATGAGCTCGGTGGTTTGTGACCACCTAGAGGGGTAGGATAGGGAGGGTGGGAGGGAGGGAGATGCAAGAGGGAAGAGATATGGGAACATATGTATATGTATAACTGATTCACTTTGTTATAAAGCAGAAACTAACACACCATTGTTAGGCAATTATACTCCAATAAAGATGTTTTTTAAAATGCTGTTTTTAGTTTGTAAATCCCTCTCTATTATTTTCCACTTAAAGACCTTATTTGTCTCATAAAAATTAGTCAGAGGTGTGTAAGAAGAGTTTGGAAGAGTTAATGCAGGAAGAGACCAACGTTGCCAGGCTACGAACATCTCTGTACAGTGCAGTACTCGCCATCTGTCAAAGGGCATCTCTGTTTCTCTCCAAAAACTGAGATTGGATTTAGGCAAGCAACACAGTCCTACTGTGCCTTGTTATGTGGTGCTGAGAGACCTCTAACGAAAGAGTGAATGCTCTATCACCCCATGGGCATGTGGCATGCAAAGTAAAAAAGAAAAAGAGCATTTATTTAATCATAATTTCTTGCAGAACCCCTTAGAGAAAGTATGTGGAATCTTAAGTTTCTACAGAATCTCCACTGACACACTGTAGTCTAAAGGACAAAACAGAACTCACTCTACTTACTTTTATGGCTAACGTGTGTATGAGAGTTTGGCAAGGGTGCCGGTTGGGGTGTGAATATAGCATTTAGATGAATTATTCAGGAGTTAGAAAGGGAGGGTGCACCCAATAAATATGAGATATGCATGACACATTTATTGATATTTACAAATGGCTGTGAATTCGTGTTCTTTGAATTACTTCAAATGAAGTGTCTAAATAGATGTGATGAGATAATAGATCTCAAGAAATATCACATCTTGTTGGGCAAAAATTAATCTAAATCCTCCTCACTATAGCACTTCATGTTATTCGTTGAAAACAAAATGAAACTCATTAGAACTGATGGGTGAGTATATGTGTTTAAATGTGTATGTGAACAGTAATTCGGACGATTCAGCTATGAGTTATAAATATGTGGAAAGCAAGTGCTTAAACTAAAAGGGATTTACAAGGATTTACTAGTTTTTCTAATCGGAGAATGTGCCGCAGTCTTTAGATTGTCCACCAGATGGCAAGCTTTCACTGGTAATCAGCCAACCATGCCCTGACACTAACATTTACTCCGGATGAGAATCATCCCATCAATAGAAGTCTTCTTTGGAAAAAAATACTGTAACATCAATCATATATTGAAACAAGTAAAATTATTTCTAAATACTTTTGATTTTTTTACAAACATGGTTTTCTTTCTAATTTGACTTTAAATTGACTTTAGCCAATATTAATTAATCATAATTTAAAAGAAAATAGCTCCAAAACATTACCTTGATCTCACCATAATTCTCCATACTTCAGATCACCAATCTACATCATTTAATTTAAGTAATTCTGGCCAATTGTTTCTATGCGTCCATGAATACTTTAGTTTTGAATAAGACTTTCAAAGTGTCAAAACACTTTCCTCCACATTTTCTCCTCATAAGATTCCTTAAAGGCAGATATTGTTGTATTAATAAGAAAAAGGAACCGCAGGGAGGTTGCATGCCTTATTTAAGAAATATATTTACTTTCAGAATTATAATCTGCAGAATTCAATCCTAGAACAATGTGCCTTCTTAAAATATTTAAAAGTGCAGAAAAAAAATGTAGAAAATAAAGCAATAATGATTAGCACCTAACTTTATCAAATCTTAACAACGGCCCTATTTGCTTCAGATTTTTTTTTTCTAAGTGAATATTACGGAAAGAATTGAAGCCCAATTAAACCTTCCCAAACTGGTTCCCTTCCCTCCCATTCTAGATGTGATACTTTGAAAGTAATCAATATTCTATGTGGGGCATTTATTTCTTGTGCAAGTTTTATAATACAATTTCATATTCAGCATTAATAAATTGTATGGATTTTGTTATAGTATCATGCTACTGTGTCATGTATGGTTCTGCATCTTTCATTTATTTACATAACATAGTCGGTGAATTTTATTCAAATTGATACGTGTAACTCTATTTTCCTATTTTAGGAAGTTATAAAATTTTCTTTTACAACTATAAAACAATTATAGATGTTCTTGTTAATGATTATGTGACCTAATTTCCATTTTACAGAAATGATAAAACATATTGCTGTGCTTACTTACTTGTGAACATATGTAAGTGTTTAGTGGGGTGTTTTTTTTGTTTGTTTTGGGGTTTTTTTGAGTAAATACTTAGAAATGGAATTTCTGGTTCAAAGCTTAAGTATATGATATACATTACAATATTTTTTTCTTCTAAAACAAATATTCTTGTATTAAACTTGCTATCACTTGGTGTTAAATTTTAAGACAAAATTTTAAAATGTTGTCAATGAAATTGTTATATTTTAAGCATGGATTCTCTTCTTCAAACCAAATGCAGTCAGAAGACCAACACACAAACTAGAAGGTGTGGGGTAAAGTGTGTCCACCCAAAAAAGATATGCTGAAGTCCTATCTCCTAGTAACTCAGAATATGGCCTCATTTGGAAAGAGGGTCTTTACAAAAGTAATCGATTTAAAATGAGGTCCTTAGTGTGGGTCTTAATCAAATATGACTGGTGTCATTATAAGAAGGGGAAATTTGGACATGGAGGCAGACCCCCTAGAGGAAAAAAGATAGAAAGAGACACGGAGAGAAAGCCACGTGTAGATGGACAATTGGAGTGATACTTCTATAAACCAGTGAGTGCCGAAGATTGCTGGCCAGCCATCAAAAACTTGAAAGAGGCAAGGAAGGATTCCCCTACAGGTTTCAGAGGGAGCACAGCCCTACCAAAACCTTGATTTTGGACTTCTAGGCTCCAGAACTGTGAGACAATAAATCTCTGGTGTTCTAGGCCAGTAAGTCTGTGGTACTTTGTTACCTCAGTCCTAGGAAGCTAATAGAGTTCCCCAAGTTTCCAGCTTCTTGTATACACATACCTTCTCCCAATTATGATGTTAAAGAACTAATCTAGGTACTGCTGTGAAGGGATTTGGCAGATGTAGTTAATGTCCTAAATCAATTGAGCTTAAAATAAGGAGATTTTCTGGATCTAGCTTATCACATGAACCCATCCTGTGGAGTCGAGGATGGGAGTGACGCATCTACAAGCCATGGAATGGCAAAGATTGCAGACAAAGCACCAGAAGCTGGGACACAGGAGGGAACAGCTTCTCTCTAGTAGCTCTGCAAAAGAGTCATCTCTGCCCACATCTTGATTTCAGACTTACAGCCTCCAGAATGATGAGAGAATAAATTTGTGTTCTCCTAAAGCACCAAGTTTGTGCTACTTTGTCACAGCATCCTTAGGAAACCAATATGCCACATACAAGTGAATCTGTTTTGCCAAAGCCAGTCCAGGCTCAGCAGCCTGATCACTCTTCCTCTGACCTCACTTCTGACCTCTGTGTTCCCTGAGCTTTTCAGAAGATACATTTAAGAAAGATAGTACTAAATTATGTATCCTGAGAGACTTGAAAAAAATGCAAATTAACCTTTGATGAAATATCTTTAAAGAGATTCTTTGTAAAGTTTAACTCTTAATAACAACATGAAACAGTGTAGCACAGAAGCAGTCTATAAATCTATGGGACAGCTTTGTGGTCTTATTTAAACTAGGTTAGACAAAATACTATGCAAGAAATGTATGTATATTTACAGAAAATATGTCTACATTTGCAAATGGTACTATGGTCTCTGATGGTGAGAAAGGGTAAAAATCAGATTATTCTTTCTCAATCATTTTAAACCTATCTATCCCTGGCAAATTACTTTCCTGGAATCATTAGTCACAGCCTCCTACACTTCCCTACCCCAAAATGAACCAGTTGTTTGTTTCCAGATTGTCTTCTGTCCTGTTCTCAATAGTATTCATCATTAAAATTGGTATATAGGCGATATATTTCAGTATGAAGAGTGTGGACTCAGGAATCATATTCTGTGTGATCTTGGACAAATTACAACTATATTTATATACTATATATATACTACTACATAATTTTCCCCATCTGAAAAATGAAGATGATATGTTTACCTCTTAAACTAAATAGCTTCACATATGTTTACACTCAAAGAAAATACATGACACATATTGTTTGGTGAATATTAGCTATTTTTAGGCTGTGCCATGTAACTGTTAAATTTATATGTTCAGTACTTTTAAATGTATATATAGGTAATACTATATATATTTAATGATAGTATTAATAATATATGTATATGTTACTTTATGCATCACTGTAAGGAACTAAAATATAGCATGACTCACTAATTCTATAAAATTCATTTAATATTTTTAAATCCTGTAAAATCTTTTCTTACTGTCAGTTTATTACTGAAATGAAAATTGGATGACACATACCATTAGGTATTAAAGATTGTATCATGATTCTTTTAAAAAACATACATTGGCAAATTGGTAAGAAGCTTAGGAAGATAAGACTTATAAACTACACCAAGTATATATTTCCAAATGAGACAAACAGTTCTTGAAAAAGAAAACAGAACTGAGATGGGAAATCACCTAAATGCTCAGTGTTTGAATTTTCTTATCCATAAAAAATGTAGAGTGAGAGATTTTTATGCTCCTTTCCAGTTCTGAAACATTATTTCTTTATTTCAGTGCCTAACTGAAGTTAAGATAATTATATTCACAACATCTCCAAGTCTTTTTCATAGCAGAAGTATGTTTTACTTAAAATATATGCACTTTCTAATATTTGCCCTGTCTTACCTAGGCAAAAATATACGACTATTTGAGCATTTGTGCTAGATTGTTGTATAATAAACATGAAAAGAAATAACCTTATATAAGAGTAAGTATTTTAGCCCTGAATCTAGATTTTGACATTTTTCATATGTATAGGAACAATCATTTTAACCAAGCTTCTTACAGGAAGGTGATATTTGCTCAGTTCCTAATATCTTTATCTGTCAAGGACTAAATAAGTCTCTTAAACCAGGAAGTGGAGAGTCCACATCACAATACAGCTTGAGAGAAATTTCAGTGACAGCAAGAGGAAAGGACTTTTTGGGACAGAGAGAGATCTTCAGAGGATACAAATGGGTCGATGTCCTTCTCAGGGAACCCACTGCCAAGCCCACCTGGTCCACAGCCTCAGGGTTGGAAAGGGACAGTGCAGCGGGATAGGGCAGGGAAGCTCTGTGGAAACCAGGGTAGCTTGAGAAAGAAACTGAGAACACCTGTCAGCCTTCTGCCTCCCTACTATCTGCAGTCCCAGGCAAGCACAGCTTAAATGGAGGAGGATTTCTAGGTGGGGCTGGATCACGAAATAGTGTGAAAAAGAATTTTCTATGAGCCTACATGCCCCTCCTAGAGGGAAAGTGTGGGGAAGATTTTCGCTTGTTGAGAGGACTGTAGATTGGGAGAGCCCAGTGTCTGGAGGAAACAGCAGAGTATGGGAAACTAGAGATATAATAAGGTTTAATGTCTCCATAGGAAAGTATGGTAGCACCCCCTACCCCAGAAAACAGACACCCAGGAACCAGATTGTATCAGCCTCACTTCCAGAGAATTCAGAGAGGACCAAAGGATTTGTTATTTATTTAGTCTACATACTAAATACCATGCTGTAGCTAATGTCATAATATAACTGGGGAAAATAAAATTGTGTAAGTCTAAGATGTGGCTAAATTACAGTAGAGTTGTTAGAACAGAATTAGTTTTTGTTTCTGGATAAGATAGAGTCATTTCTTTCAGCTCGTTTCTCCCAGAGAGAACAAATAGAATAGGTGAATAAGGTACAAACATCGTATTTTTTCCATATATCAAATTGCTGAGGGAGTACAAGGACTAAGGAGACGAAGATTTCTATGGATGGGACAATGTATGAGCTGGGAACGTGCAGATCCCTTTTTCCCCCCAAGAGCGATGTATCAATTCTTGGTGTGGCGTGTAGGCTGGGAATCTAGGCTTGGACCAGAAAAGGGTCGCTGCTGGGGGACAAACTACCCAGCAATCCTTCCGGGAGCTTTATGGGACTGCAGTGAAATATTAGAAACTTCAGTTGTCACAAACACATGTTCAGTTTCTACCAAAATCCCTTGGTGAAACTTGCATTTGGAGGAGGTCAGAGACTAAAGAGTTAGGCTGAAAAACTCTGAAAAGCATAGTAGATTTCCCCTCATTCTCATTTAATGCTGTACAAACAAATATCTGCCCAAGAGAAACACCAGAGGAGAATTGAGGACCCTAGTAGGAAACATGCACCTAGACGTGCACCTAGAAGAATCTCCGTAGCCATTGTTCCCCAGACGTGCACTGAGAGCAATGGGAATTCAGAGGCCAGGCCCCGTCCCTGGACGAGTTTGGCAGCAGCAGCGCCGTTGCTTGTTGCAGGGCTGGAAGGTCCTTCAACAAGCTCTGCAGAACAAAGACCATGAGAATGTGAGGAGTGAATCTCTGAAAATCAGAGTGGAATTTCCTCCAACCTATCAGTGTGGAGGTCTGAATAATTCCTCAGATTCTGAATTGAAAGCTCTGGAGAGCCGGACTTGCCTCAGGAATAGGGACAGACTAGAAGTACTCTGGGGAAGCAGCACGGACCCTGCGCTCACTGCCCCCGGGCTGTGGCGGAAGGTTATCACCGTCTGGACCACTGCGGTGTAAACAGTCTATGGAGCATGTGATAAAAATGCACTATGAATGCTGACAGGTAGTATTGTACGGACAAAAATCAAAAGAAGACTCTAGAATAGGAGCGAAACAAGGAGTGGTGTTCATAGTGATGCTGGTAGATGAGGACGCTAATGAGTTAAAATAAATATGAGTAATATAAGTAATGTATTCCAGAAAAGAGAAATGCAAACTAGATAAAAGGATGCGGGAAATGTAGCCAGATAATTGAAATTTTAAAAAATATAAAGTTATTATAAACAAATTTGGACATTGCAAAACACAGTATCTGAAATTGAGAAATCAATGGATGGGCTTAACCACTGATTGTGTACTATAGAATTCAGGACTAATAAAATGGAAAAGTTGTCCACAGAAAATATACAAATTGAATACAGATAGAAAAACTATAGGGGCTTCCCTGGTGGCGCAGTGGTTGAGAGTCCGCCTGCTGATGCAGGGGACAAGGGTTCGTGCCCCGGTCTGGGAAGATCCCACATGCCGCAGAGCGGTTGGGCCCGTGAGCCATGGCCGCTGAGCCTGCGCGTCCGAAGCCTGTGCTCCACAACGGGAGAGGCCACAACAGTGAGAGGCCCGTGTACAAAAAAAAATATATATATATATATATATATATATATATATATATAATATATAATACAGATAGAAAATATGCATACACAATAGACAAAAATCATGAGACATGTGAGTCACTCTCAAAAGTTATACAGTTGAGGGCTTCCCTGGTGGCGCAGTGGTTGAGAGTCCGCCTGCCGATGCAGGGGATGCGGGTTCGTGCCCCGGTCTGGGAGGATCCCACATGCCGCGGAGCGGCTGGGCCCATGAGCCATGGCTGCTGAGCCTGTGCGTCCAGAGCCTGTGCTCCGCAACGGGAGAGGCCACAACAGTGAGAGGCCCGCGTACCGAAAAAAAAAAAAAAGTTATACAGTTGAAATCTCAGAAGAAGAAAGAATGGACCAGAAAACTAGTTGAAAAATGAATTGGTAAGAATTATTTGTACCAAATTAATAACATCAACTCACAAAGTCAAAATAAGCAAACAAAAAAATCCTATTTTTAAAAAAATAAACATAGGAACAACCAAAAAAAGGCATGGGGGGAAGAAAGGGAGAAAGGAAGTGATAAAATCTTAAAGGTAAATAGATAATTTAAAAAATAGAACTACTATATGATCCAGCAACCCCACTTCTGGGTATATACCCAAAGCAATTGAAATCAGAATCTGCAAGATATATCTGCACATCAATGTTTATTGCAGCATTATCACAATATTTTAGGAAACAATCTAAATATCCATTGATGGATGAATGGATATAGAAAATGTGGTAGATACACACAATGGAATATTTTCCAGCCTTAAAAAAGAAATTCTGTCATTTATGACAAAATGGATGGACCTGGAGAACATTATGCTAAAAGAAGTAAGCAGACACAGAAAGACAACTACTGTATTATCTTACTTATACATAGAATCTAAAATAGTCAAGCTCATTGAAACGGAAGCTAGAATGATGGTTGCCAGGGCCTGGGGTGATGGGAAATGGGAATGTGATGGTCAAAATGTAGTTTCAGATATATGACATAAGTTCTGGTGATCTACTATACAGCACAGTGCCTATAGCTAACAGTACCACATTGTACACTTAAAATTTGTTAAGATGGTAGACCTTATGTTAAGTGTTCTTAGTACTACTACTACTAAAAATAATGATAATAATAATAAAAGGGGCTGAAGGAAACTTTGGGTGGTGATGGATATGTTTATGGCTTTGATGGTGGTCTTGGTGTCATGGGTGTATACTTATCCCCAAATCATCAAGTTGCATGTATTAAGTATAAACACCTTTTTATATGACAATCATACCTCAATAAAGTGGTTTAAAATTAACTAATACCTGTACATTCTATGATTCAACAATATCAGACTGCTTACATCACAAAAGAGATGATAGAAGCCAGAACGCAATAATATGGTAACTGTATGGTGCTGAAAGGAAACTTCCCACCTAAAATTCTATATATAATGGCTTCTTTAAAAATTAAGAGAGGGCTTCCCTGGTGGCGCAGTGGTTGAGAGTCCGCCTGCTGATGCAGGGGACACGGGTTCGTGCCCCAGTCCGGGAAGATCCCACATGCTGCGGAGCAGCTAGGCCCGTGAGCCACGGCCACTGAGCCTGCGCGTCCGGAGCCTGTGCTCCGCAACGGGAGAGGCCACAACAGTGAGAGGCCCGCATACCGCAAAAAAAAAAAAAAAAAAAATTAAGAGAAATATAGATATATTCTAACAGACAAAACTGAGACAATTCATCTTCAACAGTATAAGTTAAGAAATGTACAAATGGGGATCCTGAAGGCAAAAAAAAAGAACCCCAATGGAAGCATAAAAATCAGGGAGGAGTAAATAGTACTATAAAGGTAATGATGTGGTAAAATTTAAAAAAAAAAAAAATATATATATATATATTCACATACACACACATATATCGTTTATTAATTGTGAAGTTTAAAATGTGTTATAATGCAATACAAAATTTAAATCTATATTTAAATTAAATTTATAAATACAAAAATTATATTTAAAGTTAAATGCATAAAATAGGAATAAGGTAAAACAAGTTAAATAGGAATAAGGTAAAACAAGTTACAATGCCTAGGGTTTCTATCATTATCAGGATAATGGTAAAGTAAGAAGTCAAGCATAGGTGCTGTAATTTCTAGTGTGATCACAAAATAATAGAGAATGTATGTATATAGAACAAGTAAATAGAGGGCATTAGAATAATTTTTAAACATCTGATTAATCAAAATTAAGCAAGAAAGAAGCAATCAAGCAATATAAAAGAATCATGGAATAAAAAATAAACAGTAAAATAGCTAATAACAATTCAAATAAATCAGTAATCACATTAGATTTAAATGGACTAAATGAAGGGAATAAGATTTTGAGATTAGATAAAAATATACCCTACTAAATTCTACTGAAAAGAGATGCTTTTTAAATATAAGCACAAAAAGTGGTTGAAAGTAACAAAATGAAATAACATACATCATGCAACATTAACCAAAAACAAGCTGATGTAGCTATATTAACGGCAGAAAATGCAGACTTTACAGCAAGAAATGTACTTTGAGATTAAAAATGTGTATGTCATAGTGATTAAGGAATCATTTACTAGAACGTTTTCAGAAGACTAAAATTATGCCTTCAAAGTATATAAAGCAAAAAATTTAAAAAAGACAAAAGGAGAAAAATTACATCTTAATATCTATTGGAAAAAGAAAACAGAAAAAGATCATTGACCTAAAAACTCATTTCAAAAATTTGACCTGATATTAATAATTGCAAAGTATATAATCTTTAAAAAATATATGGAATATATACCCTTACCTAATATATTGATATGTTGATGCATATAAGAAGTATCAGTATACTTGGAATTACTGATTCCAAGGGCTGGACTTACTCAGAATATATATCTAACCACTGAGTAATTAAGCTGGATATCATGATAAAAATATAAATAGAAAATACCCAGCTGTCTGAACATTCAGCAATATAGTTTTAAATAATTTATTAATCAAAGAAAAAAATAAGAAATTATAAAATATTTTCAACTGAATGAAAATTAAGATATAGTATATCAAAACTGATGAAATGAAGATAAAATAGTGTTTAAAAGCTACTTTACAGTGTCCAATGCATACGTGAAAAGAGTTCTCAATTGTCTTGAAGAATAGACTCCAATTCTTGTGTTTTTCATTAGAAGATGCTCTCCTCATTCAGTAAGCACAATGTTTTTCTATGGAAATAAAGCACGTATTCAAAGATTTCACCACTTCCTGCAACTGGGTCCTTTGCCATGTGACCTTGAATTTCTTCCCATTAGAGGTAGAGGATCCCCACCCCTTGAGGATAAGCTGGCTCATGTGACTTGCTTTAACCAGTGGGATTTTAACAGTTGTGATAAGAGCAGAAGCCCCAAGTATGCCTGTATGATTGAGCTTGCTGTCATGAGCCTTAGACCTTGCCAGGAGGAGAACTTTCCCCCAATGACCACTGCTTCTTCACTCTGAGCTCCTACTAAGCAGACACCAGCAGACCTGAGCCCAAACTACAGCAAGAACCAAGCTCTGGACGAGCAGCTTGAAGCAGAGGAGCTGACTGGAGCCCCAGCTGACCTATGTCTTGTTCAGACACATGAACAAGAATAAACAACTGTTCCTGTTCCTTTCAGCCTTAGATTTTTGGGATAATTTGTTATAAAGGAAATTTGACAGGTACAGTCGCTAAAAAGATATCTTGGAACAATAAACAACTGTGAATAATATTAGTTGATTACAAATACATGGAAGGATCACCAGGCAATGACCTATTTTTTGGTTCATCAACGTATATACCAATTTAAATTTCTCTCAATTCTAGAGCAAGTATGAATATTTAGATTGATATTACATGAATAATGTATGTGTATGCATTTATTCAATCTTATTTTAAAATATTAAATATCTAAATTCATCTGTTCCTTTTCAGAACTAAGCGGTTTTTTTAGTGAGAGGTTAATAAAACATTGAACTCCCACATTTAAAATAATCTTAAAAAATAAAATTCATGTGCTAAAATTTTCCATGTCAAAGAACTTGCACTTAAATTGAAATAACTAGTGGAATGTTTATTAAGCCTCATAATCCATTTTAGTTCCAATGGTAGCAGTTTTATCATGGGAATGTGCGACCACTATTTTCCCTGTTATGGTCCTCAACTGCAAAGTAATTTATTTCTTTATGATTTCTTGTAGTAAATTCGGTCATTTGTACTGCAGGGTGACCTAAGCCAGGCTTTCAGTTTGTTTTACTAATAAGACATATTTCTGGCACATTCTCAGATTTTGTCTGACAAACGAGCTTAGTGAGAACAGGAGCAGAACAAAGAGTCAATACTATGTTTCTTGCTTATTAGCTTCCAAACATCTCAGGATACAAACACGAAGTGAACTGTAAACTGTTCAGCATATCTCTAATTGCTTTTGTGATGCTATTCAAGTGATGTCAGCAGGAACTACAGCAACTGTAGTTGCTGTAGTTTGGCCACTCAGATTGCAATTGTCTAAGGCTGGAAACCAAAGAATCAATAACTGTTAGAATTATTATTGTTATTAATTTTTTTGTGGTACGCGGGCCTCTCACTGCTGTGGCCTCTCCCGTTGTGGAGCACAGGCTCCAGATGCGCAGGCTCAGCGGCCATGGCTCACGGGCCCAGCCTCTCCGCGCCATGAGGGATCCTCCCAGACCGGGGTACGAACCCGTGTTCCCTGCATCGGCAGGCAGACTCTCAACCACTGCGCCACCAGGGAAGCCCAATTTTTTTTTTTAAGTGGAGTACAAGAGAGAGCACAAAACGTTCCTCCCCCCCACCCCCGCATTGTTACTATTTTCCATTAGAAATCAGCCTCTTGGACCAGCCGAAGGTCAAGACCTGCCCAACATGATAAATTCTGAGCTTTTCATTCAGCCTTCTAAAGTAAAAGGAAAAGGGTTGCCTCATTTCTAGTTAAGACTTAAACATGAAAACTCAGAAAGGTGTACATAATCTATAAAATCATGTCCTTTACAGAGAACAGGTTGGAAATATGTGGTCTGAATAATTTTGATATTGATTCTTTAGAATTATCTGAATTAGCAGTTGAGTACAGGTATCCAAAGTGATTTTATATAAATTTAAAAAATCAGTTTTAACAGTAAAAAAAATCTAAATTTATTCTAACACCATATTGTGAAAGATGCCCTTTAATTTCATTGAAAAGTAAATATTACTATTTACAGCATTTAAAAAAATAGTTCCATTAAACTGTTGGTTGTGTGTCATGGAATGAAATATCTGAATCAGTTTCATATCTGAGGCATATTTGACCTTTAAACTATTTGCCTTTTTACTTGAAAGAAAATCATAAGACATATTAATCTAAAATTACTTTTATGTAATTAAAATTCATCTTAAAATATATTTAACTAAAAGTGACACTCAGAAGAAACTTAAATTACTCTGTATTAGTCTTATATGGCTTTCCACCAAAATGTTTATCTACATTAGCTTGAAATTTTATTTATTTAATACTCAAATTCTTTACCAATTCATCATATATATATTTTGTTAAACTTTGACGGTACTGTTTTATGTGTTTAAAATCATTTAAGTAAAGAATCATTTTATTGTTTTAAAATAATTTTCAGATTTAGAATGTCCTTAATTCTTTTAAATATATGAACCTACATTTTAAGGTATTATATTGTCTTGTCACATTACATGTTCTATACCTACAGATTCCTTGTTTTTTTTTTTTTTTTTTTTTTTTTAACTCTTGACCATATTAGTATCACAGCCCATTATCTGAATACCATCTAAAGATGTTTAGGGGATGTTAACTATTTGTGCCTATATATCTTGAGAGCATAGGTAACAAGTGTGACTGCTGAATCACAACTCTTTTCTTTCTTACACAACCCTTGGCATCATGGATCATTTTGATTTGTTTTAAAAGCTTGTGTAAGTGTTTGTTTTAGGAATTTTATTGTTCTTACCAATGATTATGAACATTCACAGCATAGCTTCAATACTCTATTTTAAACACAAATTTGTTTATTTTTTTAACATATAGATAAAAATAGATCATTAAGGGTATCAAACAATTAAACAATTTGTCATTCAAATTGCCTCTTTTGTATACTTAACAAAGAATTTACTTCATCTAAATATTCAATTTGACTCATTTCCCTTGTTCAATCAAGAGACCCAGTTTTCCAATATCACTTGCTTATGCACAGTTAGGAAATAAGATTCCTATTTAAATAAAATTATGTGTCTCAAAATCCAAGTAACCAATACAAATGATAAAATTCGTCATTTCAAATTATTATGAATCAGTCCTATTTAACATACCCATTATGAGCTTTAAGAGCAGCTCAAGTGTGCTGAAATTTCTTTTATTTGTTGGTTGTCATTCTTTGGGGGTATGACCTTTTGCAAGTTCAAGATGGTTAGAATATGAAGGAGAGATATTTTTCCCTTCTTGCCACTGCTGGCCAAGGAGATGATACCTGCATGCACAAGAGCTTCCTTTTCAAAGGAGACTTAAATCGGACTGGAGGTGCCTGTACAAGTGATGGCTTTCCAGCTGTTTTTCTTAATTTTTCCCTTTCTTTTTTTGTTTTCTCTTTTCTATTGAAAATGGAGATTGAATTGGAAAGTTCAACCTCACTTGAGCAAATATCTGGATCTGTGACCTAGAATAGCTTCCCCTACGCAGTCAGGCAATACCTCCCTTTTCTGTCTTGCTTCTGTCTTCTGATATTGGTGTGTCTGTGTGCCTCTTGTCCCTTTTTAGTTACAAAATTGAACACAGTGGTTTTGATATATCATTGAAGATAAAAATCATCACCTTTTGACTTGTCTTAATTTTATGCTCCTTGAACTTATATGACAGTAAAAAGAGCCCACTTTTTGGTATGGTACAGCCCATTCCACTGTAGTTCTGCACACTAGAGTAGAAAGCCACTGACAGTTTTCCCTTTGAACTCTAAACCAATTGAAAAAAAATGGAAGAGTCATATAGAGTTTAAAATGCCATCTTGGTTGCTGTTAAAAATGGATCAGACAGCTGCACTTGTACCCAAGGTCAAAATAGACTTCTCACCCCCTGCAATCAGTGAAAGACCTGCATAGCATTAAAGTGTTTCTTAGCTTTTTCTTTTGTGTTTAAATTTTCTTTGGGGAGTTGATTGAGTAGAGTGTTTTGTCAAGGAGAGTTTTGATGTATTAATGGGACAGCTACCTAAATATTATCTTTTATTACTGTTATCTCCATAATAGCACAAGTCATTAGTAACCATTTTCTTTGCTTCTAAACAGTATTAGCACATAATTAGTACAAAAATAATTCATAATTATTTTTACAGAAATTATTATAGGTAATTGATTTCATGGAAATTACTGGGTCAGCCTATCTTACCCCCACATTTCCCTAGGCCCTTGGAACTATTCTAAATAACAAACAAGAATACATAGTAAATATAAAGACTTAGACACTGAATTATCAAAGCATACACTGCATCATATATATCCAAAACTATGTGAGAGATTGTAAACAGGAACTAAAATTTCCCAGATAATCTTAGTTTTTAGGAAATGTTCATTTTACTATTGCATTTTACTGATATGTTTGAGTCTTAATGTAGAGTGGATGGTGACAGCAGTATTTTTTAACTGATGTATAAAGCAAAAACCTTTTCTAGACAAAATTTCCCTAGGAAGTCTATTAAATCACCCAAAATACATGTCATGAAATACATCATCTAGCAATAATTCCAAGTACTGTACAGCCAAATTTTTCTCCAAAACAGATTGTTATTTCTTTCATTTTGCCCAGAGTGATATACTTGACCCAGGTTTGAAGGACACATTGTACACGTAGAGTTATATTTTGAGCAATATTTATAGACAGAGAGCAACATGCGTATTGTTAAAGACTGAAGGGAAATTAAATGTTCTGAGGTACAAAGTATTCAAATATTCATTTCTCTCTCACTTTGGATTATGATGAATTTGGATAACCCAAAGTATTTAAATCTTCCTCTCACACACATACAGTGTTTTACTGGTAAGCAGAGGTGTGTGTGTGTGTGTGTGTGTGTGTGTATGTAATGTGCCTGCATTGTTGGTCCTCTCCAGATTTTTGCTTTTGTACATTCTTCAAGTGTATAAACTCTCAGCTTCCCAGAACTCAACTCTATGTATCTGCTTTCATCAGGTTTATGCTATAGATGGCAGGGAAGAGAAGGAGGTACCGCATTGTTATTGCTAGTTCAAAGTGCAGCTCACATAGAAATTTATAAATGTGTAAGAAATTTCTTTCAGATATGTTCTAACTAAACTGCTACCTTTCCTTTACCTTTTCTGAGGGCTGGAGAGAGAATTCTTTTATTACAAATATTTTGGGACCCACAGATTGTAGAAATCTTGTTATACTTATTATGTTCAGTTTTCTTTTGACTTGACATTCTCTTGTCACTGGAAGTTTTGGTATATTTCCAGTGGAGAAGATTCCTTGATTTAAGATGACAACCATCTCTTTTCTCTGTTCAAAAATCATTGTTGTGACATCTTTGATTTCCTTCCCATCTTCTCATATCATTCATCCAAGAAACTCTCATAACTAAATTCTTCTCTGATATTGCCTTTCTATATGGTGTGTTATTAAAGCACATTCTTGAAAACAGACATGTTTTATGAAAATGTCTTTAGTGAAAATCACTCATGGTGCATGGAAGTGTATGTGCATGTATGCACCTTTTTGTGTTGAAGAGAAGTTTAGTTTTTCGACTAACATGATTAAATGAGTCAGAAAAAAATGACCTTTGAAATTGATGTAGCATAAGTGATTGACTTTATGTTCTTAGAAAAGAAGAGGACTAGATCCTTTGTCACAAAATAAAAGCTTTCTCATAACTTATCATTGATATTTTTGCACAGGATTTACATACAAGAAGCTTACTGCAAATACTTGCTTTTTACCTTTAATATAACTATTAATAGAATTCTAAATCCCTCCATTAATATTTTTTCTTCCTAATTCAAGCAAATTCACACTGAAATGCAGATCTATTCCACAAATTCCTCACCCTCCTGGGTCTCTACAACTGTATCCACTTCTATCATCAAACAATTTAAATGGCTATTAAATAGAAAAATAGCTGGGGTTTTCCATACACCAAGTAATTCATAGTAAAACTAGGTGCCATTTCTGTTTTACAAATTCATCTTTCAAATTTCATAATACATATTGGGTACAATCGTAACATAAAAGTATTGAAAGCTCAGCCCAGTGCATTAATTAAAATTAAATTAGTATTTTGGAAGAGCAGTGCATAATGGAATGATTACTTTTGATAAAGTAAATTATGTTCCCCCAATATTATGATTAATTTTAGAATGTCTACTATTTATTAAATCCTTGTGTCAAAAACTGTACAAATAACCTTAATTTTCGTTTTTTATTAATTAATTAATTAATTTTATTTTTTGGCCGCATTGGGTCTTCGTTGCTGCACACAGACTTTCTCTAGTTGTCGCGAGCAGGGGCTACTCTTAGTTGCGGTGCGCAGGCTTCTCATTGCGGTGGCTTCTCTTGTTGCAGAACACGGGCTCTAGGCACCCGGGCTCAGTGGTTGTGGCACACGCGCTCTAGAGAGCAGGCTCAGTAGTTGTGGTGCACTGCCTTAGTTGCTCCGTGGCATGTGGGATCTTCCCGGACCAGGGCTCAAACCCGTGTCCCCTGCATTGGCAGGCGGATTCTTAACCACTCTGCCGCCAGGGAAGTCCCCCTTAATTTTCTAATTTAGCCTCTTAGCAATCCTTTGAAAATGTATTATTTACTCTATCTTAAAGATGCGGAAACCAGGGTTTAGAGGTCTTACTACTAGTCATACCTATTACACAATTTAATCATGCAACACCTGCATGTATATTATCTCAATATATGACAAATATATATGTGGCCTTGAGATGCTACAGATTAAACACCAGTTAAATGATCACGTTAATGTAACTACTACTACTACTTCTACTAATACCACTAACATAAATTTATTGACAATCCTGAGTCTTATTCCTCACTATATTCCCCAAAACATGTATTACCTTGAAAGGATTTGGTATTTAGCAATAACAGTCACTGAATGATTTGTGGGACAGCTAGTCTGAAAATTGCAAGTTCTACCATTACTAGCCCGGAGGGTCTCAAGAAGCAGTCACTCAGCAACACATCTGTGGATTCTACTTGACAATGGATTCTATGTTATTGTTAGCAGGTGATTGTTCTTATATTTAAGAGGGGGAAGTCACAACCTATTGATGCTCTAATGCAGGCTCAACTTTGTTTCTAGAAAAATGTACAGAAAAAAATTCTTTACGTATTGTTTACAGGGATCCATTAACCCCTAAAATACTCTCAATGAGCACTAAAAGATCTATGAATACCAAGTTAAGAACTCCTTTATCAGATTGTGCATCAGAAATTTTGAAAGCTTTGTACAGTAATTATAAGCTGAGTCTCAAAAGGTGAGAAGGATTTGGCATATGCAACTGGACTCATCAACATCTATATCTTATATTATATCTACATATATATCTTGTCAGCCACCTTCCAATTCTCAGGAATCTCAAGTAGGATATCTATATTCAGAACATGGGTAGGCAAAGAAATCTCTTCTTACTGGTTGTCTCTTTGGCCCAAGATCCAATACAAAACTTGATTCCTTATGAACAGACCTAGACTACCTGGAGAAATGAGAACTTATTTGGTCTTCTTAGATTAGTTGGCTGAACATTTGTTCCAGCCTCAATTCATGGATTTATAATAAATTGGCAATATGCTCAACTTAATAAGCAAGCAAATCTCCCAAACACCATCTTACACCACATTCATGAAAGAGAAAATGAGAAGATTTTCTAAATATATGCTAATCTATACAAATTGTGCGAAGGTTCCATTCCTGTTATAGGTGACCTCATTAATGTCTTAACTATAACCGATCTATACAAAAAATTCCCCCTCCTTGAGAGTGAGCACGGAAAGCATAAAAAGAGAGTAATTTAATAATTGACAACAGTTCACCACTTTCTGTTTTTATTTTCTTGTTTTCTTTTAATTCAGTGAGTTTAACAGCCAAACATTGAGACTACAGGGATATTGATGTTTCCGAGGAGAAATGTAAGAGATGCTTTGTTACCTTAATGGAATCATGTACATAATTATCCTTATGGCTCTCATGTGTTTTTCTATGAATAATAAAAACAGGAAGCCTAGCCCTTTAATATATTTATAAATGTCATATTGATCCTGGCTGAAGAAAGTCTGATTTCCATTTGGACCAAACTTAAATTTATTTAAAATTATACTTCATATAATACAATAGAAAAAGGAGTAATTCCATTCTTTCTGTTCTTCTCTAATTAAATGAAGCAATTACTTTAACAATTTTATTGGATTATACAATGTGCAACTCAAGATAGCATAGCTTAAGTGATATGGTTCCTGTTAAATGTCCATAACCTGCTACTACACTATATCCCTGAGCAAATAAACATCCATGCATCTTTATGTAAACCCTTGAACTAGAGAGAAATTAAAGTTCACAAAGTTATCTGTCCTCTCCTCTTTCATATTGGGAAATTAAAGACCCAGGAAATATTCTTCTCTAAAGAATATTCTTGCCATATGAAGATTTACTCCCCAGCCCTAAAGTAGTCTACGTAAAAGGTTGGTAGAACTGCATAGGGATGGTCAAGCTTAAGCTGCAATGACCTGAAACTTAGACACAAAATGGAATTAACTCCTTGAATTCTTTCTCTAGAAGTTCACTACAAATTCCAGACTTTACCACTTACAGGGAACATAATATGTTGAAGGTGGAAGTTCATGATAAGAAAACAGAATCATTTCCACCACAGGTTTGTTTGATAGTTCTCATGAAGCCTTTACAACTAGAAAATTATACTTGCTGTTTAGCCATGCATTTTCTTTTTGAAGGTTGAGTAAGCTGAAAAGGAACTGTGATCTTCTGTTCCACGGAAATTTGATGTACAAAAACGAACCTACTACTGCAGTAAATCTTTATATGTACACACAACTATATCTATATAACAGGAAGGAGGGATAAAGGATAAAGAGAGTGGTAGAAACTGCACTGCACTGAGTCAGTCAGCAGATCTCTTGCCAAACAGCTGCAAGTATTTGATTATTTGCAAGTCACCATTTCTCAATTGTTTAATCATTTGTATGATAAACAGATTGGTAGGACTCGCAAGTATAGTGAACCCTCCTTGCAGGTTTAATGAGCAAGAAGGGATACTCTTCAGTTATAGTAATGTCAGCAAGACATCAAAACTAAAATTAGATTTAAATAAGATATCTTGCTATATCTATAAGCTAAAATAAATCATTTATAATAAAGGGCATTTGCCTCTTTCAAAGAAAAAAATCTCAAATCTTGTCTTCGAGTAAAACTCTTGAAGTTTCTAGAATAAATTTGAGAAGATTAAAACTCACAAATTCATTGTGCAATCCCAATGTCACAAAACACTATGATTCACCCCAGCAGCAAGAATTATTACTTGTATCATCCATTGCACATTGTATTCAATTGAATTGTAGTGACCAGAATTGGCATAAAAGTAAATGATGTCAACCACTGGCAAGAAAATATATAACAAAATTATTAGGAAAAAAGCATTTTATGTTTTCTAATACTCGAAGCTTGGATTCACATACTTATGCAATGTGAGTTTCCAAAACAAGCTAATTTTTAAGCCCACTGTGAAATCCAGCAGGACTGATGACAGCTTCTTTTGACCTTAGGAGCTGCTTCTAATGTAGACCCTTTCTGTCTGTCTCTGTCTCTGTCTCTCTCTGTCTCTCTCTGTCTGTCTTCTAGTCTATGCTCAGAGCACAGAGGGAAAAATATCTCTACTTTCCCACCAGGTAAACTCCCAGAGGAAGACCCTAGTCCTGCAATGGTCACCTGTATTTTGGCAGTAGTTTCAAGTATAGTGAAGCCCAAAATGCCTGTACATCTAAGTCATATCCTGCAATCCATATTTTTATATTAAAAAATTAAAAATTCATACCCATAAGGCAGATTGCCACTTCTGTCTCAATTCTGAACTTAAAGGAAAAGATAGACCTTGCTATTAAACCCAAAAAGCCACAACCCTTTCTTAAACTATAATTGTTTTTTATTATTACTTTCTGCTTTATAACAAAGTGAATCAGTCATACATATACATCTGTTCCCACATCCTTTCCCTCTTGCATCTCCCTCCCTCCCACCCTCCCTATCCCACCTCTCCAGGCGGTCACAAAGCAGCGAGCTGATCTCCCTGTGCTATGCGGCTGCTTCCCACTATCTATCTACCTTACCTTTGGTACTGTATATATGTCCATGCCTCTCTCTCGCTTTGTCACAGCTTACCCTTCCCCCTCCCCATATCCTCAAGTCCATTCTCAAGTAGCTCTGTGTCTTTATTCCTGTTTTACCCCTAGGTTCTTCATGACATATTTTTTTCTTAAATTCCATATATATGTGTTAGCATATGGTATTTGTCTTTCTCTTCCTGACTTACTTCACTGTGTATGACAGACTCTACGTCTATCCACCTCATTACAAATAGCTCAGTTTCATTTCTTTTTATGGCTGAGTAATATTCCATTGTATATATGTGCCACATCTTCTTTATCCATTCATCCGATGATGGACACTTAGGTTGTTTCCATCTCCAGGCTATTGTGAATAGAGCTGCAATGAACACTTTGGTACATGTCTTTTTTTGAATTATGGTTTTCTCAGGGTATATGCCTAGTAGTGGGATTGCTGGGTCATATGGTAGTTTTATTTGTAGCTTTTTAAGGAACCTCCATACTGTTCTCCATAGTGGCTGTACCAATTAACATTCCCACCAGCAGTGCAAGAGTGTTCCCTTTTCTCCACACCCTCTCCAGCATTTATTGTTTGTAGATTTTTTGATGATGGCCATTCTGACTGGTGTGAGATGATATCTCATTGTAGTTTTGATTTGCATTTCTCTAATGATTAATGATGTTGAGCATTCTTTCATGTGTTTGTTGGCAGTCTGTATATCTTCTTTGGAGAAATGCCTATTTAAGTCTTCTGCCCATTTTTGGATTGGATTGTTTGTTTTTTTGCTATTGAGCTGCATGAGCTGCTTCTAAATTTTGGAGATTAATCCTTTGTCAGTTGCTTCATTTGCAAATATTTTCTCCCATTCTGAGGGTTGTCTTTTGGTCTTGTTTATGGTTTCCTTTGCTGTGCAAAGCTTTGAGGTTTCATTAGGTCCCATTTGTTTATCTTTGTTTTTATTTCCATTTCTCTAGGAGGTGGGTCCAAAAGGATCGTGCTGTGATTTATGTCATAGAGTGTTCTGCCTATGTTTTCCTCTAAGAGTTTAATAGTTTTGGCCTTACATTTAGGTCTTTAATCCATTTTGAGCTTATTTTTGTGTATGGAGTTAGGGAATGATCTAAACTCATACTTTTACATGTCCCTGTCCAGTTTTCCCAGCACCACTTATTGAAGAGGCTGTCCTTTCTCCACTGTACATTCCTGCCTCCTTTATCAAAGATAAGTAGACCATATGTGCGTGGGTTTATCTCTGGGCTTTCTATCCTGTTCCATTGATCTATCTTTCTGATTTTGTGCCAGTACCACACTGTCTTGATTACTGTAGCTTTGTAGTATAGTCTGAAGTCAGGGAGCCTGATTCCTCCAGCTCCGTTTTTCTTTCTCAAGATTGCTTTGGCTATTCGGGGTCTTTTGTTTTTCCAAACAAATTTTGAAATTTTTTGTTCTAGTTCTGTGAAAAATGCCAGTGGTAGTTTGATAGGGATTGCATTGAATCTGTAGATTGTTTGGGCAGTAGAGTCATTTTCACAATATTGATTCTTCCAATCCAGGAACATGGTATATCTCTCAATCTATTTGTATCATCTTTAATTTCTTTCATCAGTGTCTTATAATTTTCTGCATACAGATCTTTTGTCTCCTTAGGTAGGTTTATTCCTAGATATTTTATTCTTTCTGTTGCAATGGTAAATGGGAGTGTTTTCTTGATTTCATTTTCAGATTTTTCATCATTAGTGTACAGGAATGCCAGAGATTTCTGTGCATTAATTTTTGTATCCTGCTACTTTACCAAATTCATTGATTAGCTCTAGTAGTTTTCTGGTAGCATCTTTAGGATTCTCTATGTATAGTATCATGTCATCTGCAAACAGTGACAGCTTTACTTCTTCTTTTCCAATTTGGATTCTTTTTATTTCCTTTTCTTCTCTGATTGCTATGGCTAAAACTTCCAAAACTATGTTGAATAAGAGTGGTGAGAGTGGGCAGCCTTGTCTTGTCCCTGATCTTAGTGGAAATGGTTTCAGTTTTTCACCATTGAGGACGATGTTGGCTGTGGGTTTGTCATATATGGCCTTTATTATGTTGAGGAAAGTTCCCTCTATGCCTACTTTCTGCAGGGTTTTTATCATAAATGGGTGTTGAATTTTGTCGAAAGCTTTCTCTGCATCTATTGAGATGATCATATGGTTTTTCTCCTTCAATTTGTTAATATGGTGTATCACATTGATTGATTTGCGTATATTGAAGTATCCTTGCATTCCTGGAGTAAACCCCACTTGATCATGGTGTATGATCCTTTTAATGTGCTGTTGGATTCTGTTTCCTATTATTTTGTTGAGGATTTTTGCATGTATGTTCATCAGTGATATTGGCCTGTAGTTTTCTTCCTTTGTGACATCCTTGTCTGCTTTTGGTATCAAGGTGATGGTGGCCTTGCAGAATGAGTTTGGGAGTGTTCCTCCCTCTGCTATATTTAGGAAGAGTTTGAGAAGGATAGGTGTTAGCTCTTCTCTAAATGCTTGATAGAATTCGCCTGTGAAGCCATCTGGTCCTGGGCTTTTGCTTGTTGGAAGATTTTTAATCACTGTTTCAATTTCAGTGCTTGTGATTGGTCTGTTCATATTTTCTATTTCTTCCTGATTCAGTCTTGGCAGGTTGTGCATTTCTAAGAATTTGTCCATTTCTTCCAGGTTGTCCATTTTATTGGCATAGAGTTGCTTGTAGTAATCTCTCATGATCTTTTGTATTTCTGCAGTGTCAGTTGTTACTTCTCCTTTTTCATTTCTAATTCTATTGATTTGAGTCTTCTCCCTTTTTTTCTTGATGAGTCTGGCTAATGGTTTATCAATTTTGTTTATCTTCTCAAAGAACCAACTTTTAATTTTATTGATCTTTGGTATCAGTTCCTTCATTTCTTTTTCATTTATTTCTGATCCGATCTTTATGATTTCTTTCCTTCTGCTAACTTTTGGGTTTTTTTGTTCTTCTTTCTCTAATTGCTTTAGGTGCAGGGTCAGGTTGTTTACTCGAGATGTTTCCTGTTTCTTAAGGTGGGATTGTAGTGCTATACACTTCCCCCTTAGAACTGCTTTTGCTGCGTCCCATAGGTTTTGGGTCATCGTGTCTCCATTGTCATTTTTTTCTAGGTATTTTTTTATTTCCTCTGTGATTTCTTCAGTGATCACTTCGTTATTAAGTAGTGTATTGTTTAGCCTCCATGTGTTTGTATTTTTTACAGATCTTTTCCTGTAATTGATGTCTAGTCTCATAGCATTGTGGTCGCATAAGATACTTGATACAATTTCAATTTTCTTAAATTTACCAAGGCTTGATTTGTGACCCAAGATATGATCTATCCTGGAGAATGTTCCATGAGCACCTGAGAAGAATGTGTATTCTGTTGTTTTTGGATGGAATGTCCTATAAATATCAATTAAGTCCATCTTGTTTAATGTATCATTTAAAGCTTGTGTTTCCTTATTTATTTTCATTTTGGATGATCTGTCCATTGGTGAAAGTGGGGTGTTGAAGCCCCCTACTATGAGTGTGTTACTGTCGATTTCCCCTTTTATGGCTGTTAGTACTTGCCTTATGTATTGAGGTGCTCCTATGTTGGGTGCATAAATATTTAAAATTGTTATATCTTCTTCTTGGATCGATCCCTTGATCATTATGTAGTGTCCTTCTTTGTCTCTTTTAATAGTCTTTATTTTAAAGTCTATTTTGTCTGATATAAGAATTGCTACTCTGGCTTTCTTTTGATTTCCATTTGCATGGAATATCTTTTTCCATCCCCTTACTTTCAGTCTGTATGTGTCTCTAGGTCTGAAGTGGGTCTCTTGTAGACAGCATATATATGGGTCTTGTTTTTGTATCCATTCAGCCAATCTGTGTCTTTTGGTGGGAGCATTTAGTCCATTTACATTTAAGGTAATTATTGATATGTATGTTCATATTCCCATTTCCTTAATTGTTTGGGATTCGTTATTGTAGGTCTTTTCCTTCTGTTGTGTTTCTTGCCTAGAGAAGTTCCTTTAACATTTGTTGTAAAGCTGGTTTGGTGGTGCTGAACTCTCTCAGCTTTTGCTTGTCTGTAAACATTTTAATTTCTCCATCAAATCTGAATGAGATCCTTGCTGGGTAGAGTAACCTTGGTTGCAGGTTTTTCTCCTTCATCACATTAATTATGTCCTGCCACTCCCTTCTGGCTTGTAGAGTTTCTGCTGAGAGATCAGCTGTTAACCTGATGGGGATTCCCTTGTGTGTTATTTGTTGTTTTTCCCTTGCTGCTTTTAATATGTTTTCTTTGTGTTTAATTTTTGACAGTTTGATTAATATGTGTCTTGGCCTATTTCTCCTTGGATTTATTCTGTATGGGTCTCTCTGTGCCTCCTGAACTTGATTAACTATTTCCTTTCCCATATTAGGGAAGTTTTCAACTATAATTTCGTCAAATATTTTCTCAGTCCCTTTCTTTTTCTCTTCTTCTTCTGGAACCTTCATAATTCGAATGTTGGTGCGTTTAATGGTGTCCCTGAGGTCTCTGAGACTGTCCTCAGTTCTTTTCATTCTTTTTTCTTTATTCTTCTCTGCAGCAGTTATTTCCACTATTTTATCTTCCAGCTCACTTATCCGTTCTTCTGCCTCAGTTATTCTGCTATTGATCCCATCTAGAGTATTTTTCATTTCATTTATTGTGTTTTTAATTGATGCTTGATTCATCTTTAGTTCTTCTAGGTCTTTCTTAACTGTTTCTTGCATTTTGTCTATTCTATTTCCAAGATTTTGGATCATCTTTACTATCATTATTCTGAGTTCTTTTTCAGGTAGACTGCCTATTTCCTCTTCATTTGTTAAGTCTGGTGGGTTTTTATCTTGCTCCTTCACCTGCTGTGTGTTTTTCTGTCTTCTCATTTTGCTTATCTTACTGTGTTTGAGGTCTCCTTTTTGCAGGCTGCAGATTCGTAGTTCCCGTTGTTTTTGGTGTCTGTCCGCAGTGGCTAAGGTTGTTTCAGTGGGTTGTGTAGGCTTCCTGGTGGAGGGGACTAGTGCCTGTGTTCTGGTGGATGAGGCTCGATCTTGTCTTTCTGGTGGACAGGTCCACGTCTGGTGGTGTGTTTTGGGGTGCCTGTGGCCTTATTATGTTTTTAGACAGCCTCTCTGCTAATGGGTGGGGTTGTGTTCCTGCCTTGCTAGGTGCTTGGCATAGGGTGACCAGCACTGTAGCTTACTGGTCGTTGAGTGAAGCTGGGTGCTGGTGTTGAGATGGAGATCGCTGGGAGATTTTCACCGCTTGATATTATGTGGAGCTGGGAGGTCTCTTGCGGACCCGTGTCCTGAAGTTGGCTCTCCCACTTCAGAGGCACAGCACTGACTCCTGGCTGCAGCACCAAGAGCCTTTCATCTACCTGGCTCAGAATAAAAGGGAGAAAAAGCAGAAAGAAAGAATTAGTAGAAGAAAGAAAGATAGAAAGAAGGAAAGGAAGGAAGAAAGAAAGAAAGGAGGGAGGGAGGGAGGAAAGAAAGAAAGGAGGGAGGAAAGAAAGAAAGAAAGAGAGAAAGGAAGAAGGGAGGGAGGGAGGAAGGAAAGAAAGAAAGAAAGAAAGAAAGAAAGGAGGGGGGAGGGAGGGAGGAAGGGAAGGTAGGAAAAAGAGAAAGAGAGAAGATAAAGTAAACTAGAATAAAGTTAAAAATATAGTAGCGTTATTAAAATAAAAAAGTAATTATTAAAAAAAAATTTAAAAAAAAACCCGACAGATAGAACCCTGGGACAAATGGTGGAAGCAAAGCTCTACAGAGAAAATCTCACACAGAAGCATCACATACACATTCACAAAAAGAGAACAAGGGGGAAAAATCGTAAATTTTGCTCTCAAAGTCCACCTCCTCAATGTGGGATGATTCGTTGTCTATTCATGTATTCCACAGATGCAGGGTACATCAAGTTGATTGTGGAGCTTTAATCCGCTGCTTCTGAGGCTGCACAGAGAGATTTCCCTGTCTCTTCTTTGTTCTCACAGCTCCCTGGTCTCAGCTTTGGATTTGGCCCCGCCTCTCCGTGTAGGTCGCCGGAGGGCATCTGTTCTTCGCTCGGACAGGACCGGTTTAAAGGAGCCGCTGATTCGGGGGCTCTGGCTCACTCAGGCCGTGGGGGAGGGAGGGGCACGGAGGCGGGGCGAGCGTGCGGCGGCAGAGGCCGGCGTGACGTTGCGCCGGCGTGACGTTGCTCCAGCCCGAGGCGCTCCGTGCGCTTTCCCGGGGAGGCAGTCCATGTATCCCGGCACCCCGGCAGTGGCGGGCTGCACAGGCTCCCTGGAAAGGAGGCGTGGACAGTGACCTGCGCTCGCACACAGGCCTCTTGGCGGCGGCAGCAGCAGCCCCAGCGTCCCACGCCCGTCTCTGGGGTCCGCGCGTTTAGCCGCGGCTCACGCCCGTCTCTGGACCTCCTTTAAGCAGCGCTCTTAATCCCCTCTCCTCGCGCACCAGGAAACAAAGAGGGAAGAAAAATCCCTTGCCTCTTCCGCAGCTCCAGACTTTTTCCCGGACTCCCTCCGGGCTAGCCGTGGTGCACTAACCCCTTCAGGCTTTCTTCCCGCCGCCAGCCCCAGTCCTCTCCCTGCGCTCCCACTGAAACCCGATACCCGAGCCTCAGCTCCCAGCCCCGCCCGCCCCGGCGGGTGAGCAGACAAGCCTCTCGGGCTGGTGAGTGCTGGTCGGCACAGATCCTCTGTGCGGGAATCTCTCCGCTTTGCCCTCCGCTCCCCTATGGCTGTGCTCTCCTCCGCTAGTCCGAAGCTTTCCCCCTCCGCCACCCGCAGTCTCCGCCCGCGAAGGGGCTCCTAATGTGTGGAAACCATTCCTCCTTCACGGCTCCCTCCCACTGGTGCAGGTCCCGTCCCTATCCTTTTGTCTCTGTTTATTCTTTTTTCTTTTGCCCTACCCAGGTATGTGGGGAGTTTCTTGCCTTTTGGGGGGTCTGAGGTCTTCTGTCAGCGTCCAGTAGGTTTTCTGTAGGAGTTGTTCCACATGTAGATGAATTTCTGATGTATCTGTGGGGAGGAAGGTGATCTCCGCGTCTTACTCTTCCGCCATCTTCCCCCAGGGATCTTAAACTATAATTTTAACCAAACTCAGACCACTCTTGTTAAATACTCTACATGATCTTCTGTAGCCCAAGATATTTAGGAAAGTATAAATTGTTAGGTATATACTATAGGCTAAACACAGTACAAATTATTTGGCTTACTTAGTTATTATTTCAAATGTGTAAGGTAGATGTTATTTCTTCAATTTTATATGTGAGGTCACTGAAGGTCAAAGAAAAGGATTATGATGTTTAGGGGCTCTAAGCCCTGAAAAGATTTTGTGTGTACTTCCACATGCAGTTAAAAAGAAATGCTAAACCATAAAATAAGTGTTAGCAACACTAATTAAATTTAATTTCCCATTACAACCACATATTTTTATAGTACTGACATTTTCTTTGTAAAGTTCCTTCTCATTCTTCTGGCTGTCCTGCTGCTTGAAGCCCACTACATGTGATTAGGCTCCCAATTAGACCATGGCACAGGAAGGTCAGAAAGGTTAAATAACTAGTAAGTAGCTAAGCCAAGAGTCTAAAGCTGATGTTCATTCTTCTGCAATATATCATGTTTGTACCTGAAAATTCCTGAAAATTCAATCCCACTTTGTCTCATAATTTCCTGTAATGTAAGAGCTGAATTCCTTTTAAATTCCGAGGGGGGCTTGTTATTTTACATACTATTTATCAAAAAGTTTTATTAGAAATATACTCCATTACATCACACTTTCTTCACCCCTTGGAACTAAAAGAGTTTCCAAATGTTTGCTTTTTTGATTTCCATCTAAAGAATGGTATACAATCATATTCATCCTACCCAATTTGAATGCATTTCAAAATATGTTCTGTTTTCTTAATGGTTGCCATCATTATTTCTAAGTTTTTACAAACCTTTTATTCTATTTTTCAAGTAGCTTCAAAATCATAGTATCCCTTTTATCTTATTTTAAGTTCTTAATTCTCTAATATCTAAATTTGTGAGTTAACATAATTTTAGCACTAGCTACCTACATGTAGAAACTTATATTTGATTTATATTTATTACTTAGGGAGAACAGCTTAAATTTCTGTGTATACATTAGGTAATTTTTATAGTGTATAGATTCTCAGGGCACATGAAAAACAACTATTATGGAAGTGGCAGATGTGGAAACCCTAAATGCTCTTCAGTGATATGTTTTATGACAAATATATATATATACTAATACATTTATGAATCATTCAGTGGTCAAGCAGGTAAATCATATTTTTTTGTAAATTTTGTACTGAAACTTTCCTTTCCCTCTCCCCCAGGACTCAGTTGACGACTTCTGCTTGGGCTTTGCTCCAAGAATGATGAAAGCTGGGCTTTTGGCTACAGACGTTCAGAGAGACTCAGGATCCAGATGTGAACTGAGGGTTAAGGTAAGAGATGAATTAATTCTGAGTCCCATGGAGAAAAAAAAAAAGTTATATAAAAATTAAGAATTAAAATTCATATGTACTTACAAAAATATACATTATACTCATTTATTCTGCAAATATTCACTGAGTCAGGCATGTTTCAATCACAGGGCTTACCATGGTGAACAATTAATACAATGATTCTCATACTCATAATTTTCATTTTATTGGGCTGACAAAAAGTAAGCCATTCTTATTTATGTAATTAATAAAATATGGTAGATGGAGATACAAAGAATAATAATAATGAGCAGATGATGATAAGAATAAAATGCCAACTTTGAATAGTTATTATCTGCCAGACACTGTTCTAAATGATTTGTGTGCTTTGATTCATTCAATGAGCAGAACCTTAGGAGGTATGTAATATGATGATTTCCATTTTATGGATGAAAAGAACTGAAGGACTAATTAAGTAACCAAATCACAGAGCAAAAATGGGTATAGTGAGGATCAGGGTCCACACAGAGTAACAATTTTGAAGTGAAATTCCAACATTGATCAGTCAAAGCACGGTTGTTTCATATCTTACTATTCCTAGAGATACAGAGAGTGTGGCCTGAGCAGGTAGGTGAGCGTAAATAGCAGATAAAACACAGTCCAAAACACTGAGGATGAGAGAAGGGATATGATGGCAAAGTAAAGAAGCAAATTTTTATTGCAATTTACCCACTTTGTTCTTAATCAATTTTATTTTTTTAAATGAGGAAAATAAACGTGGAAAAATAATGAGAAAAGACTTACTGTGGCCGATTTCAATGAAGGCTATAGTTGAGTCCAGGTAAGACTTAAACGCAGTTAACAGCATTCTCAGTTGACTCTTATCATTGATATTAAGAGTAACCTAGAATATGAATATCAGTGCACTTTTTAATCCATAAGGAAGCTTCCCTTGTTAAATTCTTTAATATGTACACCTTTCATATTTATAACATGTTTACAATATATATTCATGTATATGCATTTGTAGGCATCTTTTTCTAATAGAAATCTGAAGGTATTACATAGCTCTCCAAGGGGCTTTGAATATCCAGAAGAGCAATGTGATAGGTGAATTAATGGAATTTAAAACAATAGGCAGAATTATTGTTTATCTCTGTAGTGCACAATGTTTTGCTATAAGCACTGTCTGTATTATCTGTTTCAATACTGGCCCTAAACATATACATATACACAATGAAACAAAATTTATATCAAATTATTTAGAAAATGCAATATGTGTCAATATGCTTCTGATTAAAAAAACAGTAAATTGAAGGCTCATATGGGAGCATCAATTAATTAGGTAAATATCTTTTATAAAAAAGCTTAGTTCCAAAACAAATAGATGACATTATTTATAGATATAGAGTAGATTTCCAAGAAGTCAAAATGTCCCAAACACATCTAGGGTAAGAAATGGTTGGACTAATTTTTATTTCTATTAATTTTTAAATGCAGAAGTGATAAAACATATTTTAGTATCTAAAAATGCTCATTCAAATTTAATGAAAACTATAGTTTTGCTTATGAATGGTGGTGTTTTTCTTTTAATTTTATTGTCTTTATGATGTTTATAGGAAGTCATGAACTGTTACCTATGTTTTCTTTCACTTGACTTTTAGGAAATGGATTTTGTCTTTCAGAAATGTGATGGTCCCACATATATTTTATTATGTTTCTCATTTTTATAAAGAGGTTTGCTACTGTTGACAGATGGTAAAATATGAAAACTTTAGAATTACATAGTTTAATGGTGGAGCAAATACATATATACATATAGAAAAGGCAAGCAAAATTTAAAGTATTGACAATTGTAGAATCTAGGTGATGTGAAGACAGATGTTCATTATATTATTCTTTCAACTTTTCTCTGTGTTCAATTTTTAATAATAGACTTATTTTATTTAATGTTTTATTGCTTAACTGTGAGTATGTAGGGGACTTACTGTACTTGGAAGTAGGAACCCAGTTTTTACTTCATGTTTTATCTCCCAAATTCAGTAGAATGCCTAACACACACACAGAACTCAATGGATAGGTATGAAGAAAATGAATACAAATAAAGATGCAAGTGAGAATAAAAGAATGCAATTATATTTATGAACATATGACTTCATACTAGACACAGTACTAAGTGCTTTACATGAACGATTTCACTTAATTATTACATAAATTCTCTGGGAAAGATGTTGCAAATACACCAAGTTTATGTATGCAGCAACTGGGAATTAGAAAGTTAAATAACTGCCTCAAGCCAACCAAGTGTTAAGTGACTAAATGAATCAATAAAGATTCTGGGATAGGAGTTGTGAATAATTCACTATCCCATGTTTCATTCTATATTAAGAATCCAAGATAGACAGAGACTGATAATGAGATGGATGAAATGATTGAAGCTGGAACAGAGTACAAGGGAAAATTAAATC
The DNA here is from genome assembly GCF_949752795.1 of Hyperoodon ampullatus. Taxonomy (NCBI): domain Eukaryota; kingdom Metazoa; phylum Chordata; class Mammalia; order Artiodactyla; family Ziphiidae; genus Hyperoodon; species Hyperoodon ampullatus. The sequence continues at coordinate 80,088,191 of NC_136926.1, forward strand.
AAGTCATTCTACTAAAGTCACCATTACTTACTATTCCCACATAAATGCAAGTGTAAAATCTTGGCATTCTGGTGCTTTAAACCATGTTTTACTGATGATGGAGCTGCAGAGGAAGGGGAGTTTTAATTCCTGATTCCCGTGGAGTCTGGGTGGCTCTTAAATTTAGTACTCTTTCAAGTCCCTACACAGACTGTATCTCTATTTTCACTTTTATCCTGCTTAACATGATTGCTTCTGAAAATATTTCTTTTTCTTTTGACAGTTTTTTTTTATTAATTTATAGGTGCTAAATTCTACCATGATCTATTAATGGGTTTTTAATATGCAGATGAGTAAGCATAAGTACTTAGTGTTAATTGGCTAATCACTCAAATAATTTTTACTCATTTCCCATAGTCTGAAGATATATGAAGGTCATTTTTGTGTTTGAAGAGTGCCTTTAAGAAAAGCCTAGAGCCAAGTAAATACAGAGGAGATGTATACTAATAATGATCTTTGTAGTATTATATAGCTCATTTGTTTTCTCTTTAACAGAGCTGATTTTTGTGAGCTTATTATAAGGCAGTGGATATATACTACACAGACATACCGTCATTATACAAAAGCATACAACAATTAGTGTTTGAAAGCGCAATTAGACACTCAGTTGCATTATCAGTATATACCTTGTGAATTAACTTGGTATTGAACCACAGATACATATATAACTGTCACTATTCTTAATCATTGTATGTTTTAAAGTTTGGGCTTTTACATTCAAATCACCATTTATAAAAATAATCTGCAACCAAGAAACTTATTCAAAATCTTATCTATATTATGTTGCTGATTCCATAAACCTCGTCATTTGTCCTTGACGTGACATTTATTCACTTCCCACTGGGTGCCAGGTAACATGTTGTGAATTGACAGGAAGTGGAGATTTTAATGTGAGATGCTGCTGAACACAGTTCATGCAACTTTAATTTATTTTAAAGACAGGAGGCACCTGCCACTGCCATAGGTGACAACAAGGGCCCAAGAGTGGTGGCAGACATTAAGCTTCACCCTATAGGCGGCACATGGGCACTGGAGCACCGATCTAATACAAACTTCCCAGAGCTCGTAAGCTAGCCCACATTCCCTGTACTTGCAACGCTGCAGTCATAACACAGTGTGTGTCATCTCCTCTCTATATCCTAGCATAAACTGTTAGAATCATAAAAGAAAACACCTCTACGGAGCTCAGTTACCTGTTTTGAAAAAGAGGGGGTTGGCTTAGGTAATATCCCCTATTCATGTTAGTGCTAATTGTATGCAGCTAGGTATTTTCAGAATCAGCTCCACTCTGACTGCACTGCCCTGATTACTGTTACCCACAGTCAGGTAGTTATTTGAAAGCAAAGGAGGTCAACACGATGGAATATCTTGTTGAGGCTACACCAATGAGCAGAAGTGAGGAAGAACAAACCTGGGTGAAGCTTTAATCGTTTCTCCTACTAAAGAAGACAAAGAAGAAATTAAGGAACATCACTTTATCTTTTCAGTGATGTATCTAACATGGGAGCAAATGAGTGACTCTTTGTGAAGAAATTTTTTTAATATTTCATAAATATACTTATATTTATAGACATGGAAGTGAAAAATGAACTATTTCAGTTTCTTGCAGTGCCAGGAAGTAGGCAATCAGAGAAAGGGTGGAAGAGCAGGAATCTGTATTTAAGACTTTTTGTTTTTTTTGCAGTACGCGGGCCTCTCACTGTTGTGGCCTCTCCCGCTGCGGAGCACAGGCTCCGGATGCGCAGTCTCAGCAGCCACGGCTCACGGGCCCAGCCACTCCGCGGCATGCGGGATCCTCCCGGACCGGGGCACGAACCCGTGTCCCCTGCATCGGCAGGCGGACTCCCAACCACTGCGCCACCAGGGAAGCCTTAGTTTTTAGGACCTTTCAGGAGATTTACTTACTGACTTAGAAGGGCTGTGCTATGGGTCTGGCTGGTGCTGCAGCATCAGTTGGTGCAGCTTGGAAAAGATGCACCAGCCTCATCCTGGCTCATTCACTCTGTTTTGAAGCTTCCAAGTCACCAAGTATCCTATCATAGCAGCTGGACAAAGTAATGAAAAAATCCAGGGTAAGATGAACATCATGCTGCACAGTGTGCTATTTCAGGGATTGTAAGTCAGCATTCAGTGTCACGTTAGAGGCCTAAGCTGGAGAGTCAGTCAATCCTAGGAAGGATGTCAGGGACCAAACCCACCTGCCAGGCCTGGACCTGCTACATCGGGGTCAGATGACTCAGCATAGAAAGGCTATATGCCAGCAGTCACTGGTAAGTCTCAGGCCCTCTTCATTTCATATACACAGGGAATACTTATTAATCCAATAAAAAAAAACGAATTAAGCTCTTATTAAACACCTAATCTGACTGAAATCAAAAGAGGCTAGGTGACCTATGATTGCCTCTAGTGGAACCCCCTATTTAAACAGTGAAAGGTGGAGACAGTTGTAGGAGAGAGAGCTCATTAAAGCAACACTCTTACTGAGTGCTTTTTTTTTTTTTTTTTGTGGTACGCGGGCCTCTCACTGCTGTGGCCTCTCCCGTTGCAGAGCACAGGCTCCGGACTCACAGGCTCAGCGGTCATGGCTCACGGGCCTAGCCGCTCCACGGCATGTGGGATCCTCCCGGACCGGGGCACGAACCCGTGTCCCCTGCATTGGCAGGCGGACTCTCAACCACTGCGCCACCAGGGAAGCCCCTACTGAGTGCTTTTTGATAATAGGAACCATTTTCTCAAGTGCCCGGAGACAATTGCTTTGATGTGGAAAAGGCCAGTGTTTAATGCAGCACTCAGTTACCAGATTCCATCTCAACGGCTCATCAGCGGCATTTGACGTCACTGTTTCCGTCCTTATAGACACATAGGTTTCTCTAAACTCTCTCCACTTTGCTCCTCGCTCTTGGGGAGCTCCTTCTTTAGTCTCATTGGCTGATTTAACTCTTTCTACATGACCTCTTAATATTTGTCTTTGCCAGAACTGAATCTTCCGTCTTTTCCTCATTGGCGTTTGCGCTCATCTTTTCGTTGTTCTCATCAAGTCTCATGGTTTCACACCTGTATTGTTAGAAAAAAAATAGATTTTAAAAAGTTTCATTTAGTAGAGTTGGGGAGAGAACACAGAGTTTCTCATATAAAATATAACCATAAAATTTGAGATGGATTAAGTAGAGGCATCAAATTGTAATTTTCAGCTTCAAACCTGTTGTGGTAAATAGAATAATGACCCTTCAAAGACGTTCATGTCCAAATCCCCAGTACCTCTACATATGTTATGTTACACGGCAGGGGCTAATTAGGGTTGCAGATGGAAGCAGGTTTCTCATCAGCTGACCTTAAAAAAAGGAAATTATTTTAGATTATCTCTGTGGGTTCATTGTCATTGCAAGGGTCTTTTAAAGTGGAAGAGAGAGGCAGAAAAGAAGAGCATTGACAGAGGGAAATTTGAAGACGCTAAACTCCTGATTTTGAAGGTGGAACCAAAGGAAATGAGCACCCAAAATGCAGGTAGTGCCCAAAAGGTGGAAAAGGCAAGAAAACAGATTCTCCCCCAGAGCCTCAAAAAAGAAACATAGCTCTGCTATCACCTTGGTTTTTAACCCTGGAAACCCGTTTCAGATTTGTGACCTCCAGACTCATAAGAAAATAAATGTGTGTTCTTCGAAGCCACTCAGTTTGTCATAATTTATTACAGCACTAATAGGAAACGGATTTACCCACTCAGATACTAACATCATACTTTTTGTTTTACAGCTCATTGTTCTTCCACTTGCATAGAATAGATAAAGTTTAAATACTTATCTTCACAGAGGCTCACAGTGTTATCTTTCACATTAACTTCGATGACTTATCTTGCTTTGTAACTGTTTCCTGACACTCTGGCATTTATTCTTCTTACTCTGCAGTTTTGTTCCCATTACTGTCCAACATGCTGCTTCCTACCCACGGCTTTTCCAGGGTTTTGGCCTCATACCTCTTTTTATTCCACAGCTTCAGCATTAATCTTTTGCTGACGCTGCTACTACTTTGTCACAGATATCTTCTGCTTAATGTACTTCCCACAGGCAAGTTTCTCAAGCAACATTTATCACTGTTGCCTGATACAAAGTGAAAATCAGCTTCTAGTGTCATGTGGAAATTTAACAACATTTATTACAAAGGAAAATTATTTTAATACAAATAAAAATATAGCCGCTTATGATTGTCCTTTGTACTAGAACATATTTTGAAACGTGTAAGCATAATTTAAAGAAATACATTATCGTTTGTCCTGAGTAAATGAAAAAGAAATGTATGCATGTTTTGGTTTAATATATGGAAGCTTTTAGATATTATTATTATTATTTTTAACTAAAATTTACTTTTTTTAACATCTTTATTGGAGTATAATTGCTTTACATTGTTGTGTTAGTTGCTGCTTTATAACAAAGTGAATCTTTTTGGTGCATCACTTTATTCAGCTTAACTCATGTACCTCAATTTATTGCAGCTATGTAATTTCTAAGACTTATTTCCCTTTTCTCATCCCCCAATTCCTCCTTTCTGGTACTACTGTAAAGTCATGTCAGTAATATTCCTAAATAAATTATAGTAAATAAACCTAAAGCCAGATTGAGATTATACATAGATGTAACATCACCATTTGAAATCATAATATAGATTTATTTCTTTAAAGTTAAAAAAGAATTGCTGAACTTGCAGACAAATATTTTATTGATACAAAAAATATATGTTTTGAAAGTTTCCCTGTGAATAAATAATATGCAAAAATATTAGGAGGCTGGAATAATATGGATTTATAAATGCCATTTTCAATTTTAGGAGTTGAACTACATATGGATCTCTTGTCATACATGGTGAAGTCTGTACTCCTACACAGCATTTCACATCCACTCACTGGATGGGTAAGTCATTATTCATATTTTGTCAAGATTTATAATATTTATAATCTGTCACAATAATCCCCTTAGTTGTTTATTCTTATTTCTCTAATTAATATATTCCATTTATACATATCTTCTCTATCATTTATTTATTTATTGAAGAGCTGAATTTATTGTCAATAATTTATTTTTAAAAGAAGAAATTGTAATTGTTGTTTCTAAGAACTCAGGCAATCGATAATAAGAGGTGATTGCTTTTATATTCAAGGGAATATAACTGGCTTGAATATAAAATATAAACAGGCTGGCTGTAATATTATTGGCTCACAATGTTTTCCTTTAGAACATTGATTTTGCTCTGCCCGTTTTTTGCACTGGGATTACTGTGGCTAATTACTACCGTTACTTTCATGCTAGCCTAACTTCTTTCTCTTGTGGATGACATGCCTTTACTGTTTGAATCCCTGAAGGTGTGTTTATTTTTCCTAGAGGGTAAATAATGATAAAATGTAGTTGATATAATTGTTCTATGACAAATTTTCTGGAATACGAAAAGCACATATTTTTTAAAAATTCAGTTATTCCTACATTCCAGGGAATTTTTCATGAATTCTAGCTCTGAAAATCTTTTCTCTTCCATTTATTTAATTCTGCAAATAGAGGCCATAAAATATCTATACGTTCAATTTAAAATTATATATATGGTCATTAAGAGCTATAAAAGTTGTCATTTTGTCTGAATTCAGTTAATTGTTGCAAGATATTCCATTTTCAGTACTTTGTACTTTCATACAAGGTAAAATACTTTAGCCAGTTTTCCTGTTAAATACCAGTACTATTTTCTAAGTACTTTGATTTTTCATTTGTGCTTATTTATTCTCTTGTTGGTTATGCTAAATTCTTTAAGTCTGCAGATATATTTTTGATTCTCAAATTTTGTCTTCAACTCTGAAAGCCCCCTTTTCATTATTGTAAGAGATCATTTGAAGTATTACATGAAAGATGAAAGTTCTATCTATATCTCCATAATTTCAAACTTACATTTAAAATTTTAAGACTCCTACAAATTAGTAAAAAACTAGACAGAATAAAATGGCTAAAGTCTTGAACAGCCACTTCCCAAAAAGAAATTCCAAATGCCCAATTCACTTATGAAAAGATGCCTAATTTTTTTTTTTCTGGACAAAATACCATAAATGGCAGTACCAGGGCAAGAGGGTTTGATGTGAATGCCCTTTTAACATCTTCATTAATGATCAATCAGAAGAAGTCAAGGGCACAGTGCTGACAACAGGGGCAGATAATTGTACAAGATAAGGGGGAAAAAAAGAGCAGGAAGCTCCACATCAGGAAATTCTTTTTGTTAGTAAGATTTGTGGCATCATCATGCAATTTTTGAAAGAAAGGTGAAAGTTCAAGAATATGGCCTCAGGAAAGTAATTATTATGCTCATTGAATGTAGTATAGTGACCCCTGGGCTTATTCATAGGCACAACAAGAAAAGATGGCTTTTTCTTTCATACAAGGTAAAACCTTTTAGCCAGTTTTTCTTTTAAATACCAATACTATTTTCTAAGTAAATTTACCTCAGTTTTTCAAGTAAAATCTTCAAGCTCAATCATGTTTTCACTGTAAATTTTTGCTAAGTTTCCTACCACACATTATGATATCTTGTTACGTTCCTTTCTGTCTTTGCATTATCTTCTAGAATATAATGTGCCATCAGCCAAGTGATTTCAGTTTAAATGTTCTTTATGTGTTATTTATGGAATAATAATGATCAGCTTTATCTGCCATTCACACCACTTACATAACATAATCATTGGACAGACTACTCATTCTTTCTATACAACTTACATATGTATATCGAAATGCATTTTCTTAACTTATTAGACCGCTTATAGACTGCCTTTTTCCAAAAACTGCATGAAAAGTCTGAATCTTTAATGTCCAAATCAAGTGTCATTTCTGTGCAGTATTTTAATCATATCAGATCTTCTGGTCACACAGACCCTTCCTAACCCTTCAAGACCCAGAAAAAAGTTTGTTACCCTTGTGATCCTAAAGAATTCTATGCATACCACTAGCATGCTACCTTTCCCATTATATTATTGCTAATTACTGTATTTGAGAACCTTATGAGAATTTGCCTTTGTATAAATTTATATAAAGCATTAGGATTATGTCTAGCACATAAATGCATAATCAGAAAATATATGTTTAATTGAATTGAATAATATATGAATTGCCTCCCCTGAAAAAAGTGTTTGGGGAAAGAATTTAGAAAAAAATAGGAAAGAAAATATGTCTAAAGTTAAGAGGTAGAATGTAGGGTTTCTGCCCTTTCTAGGGTGGGCCCTCTTTGAGGAATTAACAAACATATATCTTTCACTGAAAATCTTCCACATGTGAAATACGTCATCCTTAATCGTAGAAGGGTTCCACTTGATAAGTATACTATCACAATAAGAATTAAGGGAACTTTCTTTCTCAATATATATGGAAGTCTTTGATCTTCATTTCGTGGACCAGCAGCAGTTTTGCTAATACTAGGAAGATACTGCCTTTGGGTATGTGTTTCAAAATGTAAAGAGGAGATGTAACCTCCACATATTAAACCTAGATACTAAGTGATAAAAAGAGTGAAGAAGTCATTTCATAATTGTAAAGGTAGCGTTCAGAGATAAGTTTCAATTAGAGGCCATTTACATATGTTGGTACTCTGTGTAGTGTTGCCAGGTAGCACATATACAACTGAATTTACCCATCTTAATATTTGCCATATTGGTGAGATGAAAGAAAAATAGGTATAAAATTGATGAACTTGGCAATAAAGTGATTAACATAATTTACCCCATAATCCAAGTCTCAGATAATTGAAAGATCTCCTAAGACTCTACAGTCCTGTAAGGCTTTAATAAAGGTACATGTCCTGTAAGGCTTTAATAAAGGTACATGGTCAGTAAAGCAGAGGAAATAAACACAGTCGTTGAGAGGCCCATGGCTTCTAAATGCAACCTCCCATCCTTTCTCTAACATACAGAACACACTGTGCCTTCAGACTATGAACCGTCAAGAAATATGGAAGGGGGCTTCCCTGGTGGCTCAGTGGTTGAGACTCCGCCTGCCGATGCAGGGGACACGGGTTCGTGCCCTGGTCCGGGAGGATCCCACATGCCGCGGAGCGGCTGGGCCCGTGAGCCATGGCCGCTGAGCCTGCGCGTCCGGAGCCTGTACTTCGCAACGGGAGAGTCCACAGCAGTGAGAGGCCCGCATACCGCAAAAAAAAAAGAAAGAAAAAAGAAATATGGAAGATATCTTGGTTAGGGAAGCTAAGGCACAAGTTTACTGGGGGTCTTTTATACCTTGCTGGTCACATAACTAAAATCAGTCTAACAAGTCAAGGATGGTCAAACCATCTGTCCATACATTTTCTCTAAACAATGTAGACAAACTAGCACTGCTCAGCCTCTGGAGCAGTGTGAACATTAAACAGCATGTTATAAATCACTGCATAGCACATTCCATCCTTATCCTGGCCAAGTGTCAACACCATCCTTCCAGAAGTCCCTGGAGGTCAGCATACTCCTCCCTCGGGACCAGATGTAAGTTCACTGTATCCTTATATACCTGGATAGGGAAATAATTTAAAATATAAGGCAGTTACTAGAAAAGGAGAAAGTTTAAGTGTCCAAAGATTGCAAGAGAACAAGAAGGTGTCAAAAACTGTAAAGGATCTGAGATTTTTGCTTTATTTGCAAGCTAACAAGTTAGCCTGTCCAGTCTCTGGATGCTGGCAGAAGACACAAGAGTCCTGAGTCAGAGACAAAGACAAAAGGCAAAAGATTTATTATTCATCACTTGTTGAACAGCAGGTAGCATGAACTGAATGTTTGCATTATTTCCCCTTTCCCCCCAAGTTTCATAGCATGCTGTGGAGCATCCCAGATGAATGCTACATCCACAGTGGACCTGTTTTATAGCTAGAAACCCCCAGCTTAGGAAACATCCAGTGTAAAAACAGGCTGGGAAGAAACCTGAAGAAAGACATTATTTTTATTATCCTGATGTGCCAAAAATCTGCATTCTGCCCCAAGGGAGACACTGTCTCTGTAGCCCAAAATTGTTAATATAAACATCCTTAGAAAGATAATCTGGAATAAAAATTGTCCAATGTATGCAGAAACATGTGAGATCCATGAAGAATTATCTTCTAGAAAGAAAGATGTGAAAGTATGACTAGGAAGGAGATTTTTCTAAAAGTATTTTCAAGGTGAAGCAGTTCTCTGCAATCTGAATTCTAGGGCATGGCAACAGAATGAGTGGCTGAAGTAGAGTCGAGTGATGGTAGCTGGATATGAGGAGATAAGAAAATTGAGAGGCCAGGATATTAGATATGTCATGCATGTGGCATTTGAGAGCTTTCCTGCTGTTGGTAGAGTGATGACGTAGACTAGGAAATGGTGCCAAAGCATGCAATTAATAAAGGGGAAAAATGACAGCAATTAGAATAGGTAAAGTCGGCATTCCTGATTATCCCTGGATGATCTTGAAGCAGCAGGGTAGAATGAGGATTCACCCCGATTCTAGATCCGTAGGTGAGCAGGGTGCTTTAGCTTTCTGTTGTTGCCATAGCAAATTACCACCACCAACAACCATTTCTTATCCTAGTCTTCTGCAAATTATAAGTCTGGGTGCAGCATGGCTCAGCTAAGCCTTCTGCAGTGACTCCCACAAGACTGAAATCAGGGTGCTGGAGGGGCTCTGAGCCCTGCCGGAGGCTCTATGGATGAACCGGCCCCAAGTTCATTCAGGATATTGGCCAAACTCATTTCCATGCGCTCATAGAACTGAGATCCTCATAGGACTGAGATCCCCATTTCTTTGCTGGTTGTTGGCAGAGGGCCAGCCTTTGCTCCTAGAAGCTACCCACATCCCTTCCCCTGCTCTCTGTGTGGCTCCTTCTAGAATTAGTGGTTGGAGAAAAACGTGTGCTTCAAATCTCCCCTTTCTGCTGCATCTCTCTGATTCCAGTTGGAGGAAGGTCTACTCTTGAGGGCTCATGTGATTAGACAGTGCCCACCCAGATAGGCTCGGATCATCTATTATAAGACTCCTACCGTTAACTCTACCTGCACTGTCCCTCTTTGTGTCATGTAACAATGTATTCACAGGTTCCAGTGATTAAGATGTGACATTTTTTTGAAGGCAAGTGTTCTGACTAGCATGAAGGGATAATGAGCAACTTTTGCTGGAGATGACCACAGGAAAAGTATTATTTTAAGTGGATGAGGATGTATAGATAGACTTTGATCCATCACTGGGGTTTTTCATAATGTGCAGAACAAAGGTTGGGATGGGAGAAGGGAAAGAGGATTCTGGGGTTGGAGGACAGACACTCAGTATCACAGGGGGGCATAAAATCAGGATAGGACATTTGGGTTATCTAACTTCCTGCACTCCATTATATACCTGACAATATTTCTTAAATGTGAAAAATAAACCAATATTACAAAGTACTTCTTCTCAGGAAGAAAATGAAAGGAACATAATAATATGCTGAAGACTGAACAAGGCTAATACTAGGACAAAGAGAGAAGCTATTTTGTAATTCTGGGGTTGCATTATTCAAGCTTTTGTTCCAGCCTAGCAGAGCACCTCTTTCAGCAGGTTAAAAGGAAGGAGGAGAAACTGTTCTTGGTACTGCTGATGTGATAGCTCATGTGGTTTGATGTCGTTCACAAGCTGGGGTATGTTTCACATCCCTTACATGATTGCTCTGTAACTTTCATTCTCTCTGCCTCCATTATTTGGTACCCTGCTTGAATGGGAACAATTTCTCCTTTATGTGTAGGCGAATACTATTGAATTATTTGAGTGCTATTCTCATTTATATACGTCCCTCAACATAATGCCCTATCTAGAAGCTGTGAATATGTCACCTAAGGGTGATGGAGATCTCCAAATAGTCACTTTCCAAAGTTGTAACTGGCACTTGCTTTAAATTGGTGTGATTATGTCTAAGCCATGTGATTTGAAAGGACAGTGCTGACATGCACAGACCCTTACTATTGCTTTAACGCCTTTCTACCTATCTCAGAACCAAACAACATTTTTATCTCTTGACTGAATATGACAGCTGTGTGATTCCTTGTTCTCTGTGAATCCAATTAATCTGTCTATGCTTCTGGGCTTTGTAATTTTTTTGGCATAGGTCTTTTCTTCCTTTCTTTTTTTTCTAAACAAGTTGTTTACATTCTCAGAATGTTTATCTTTAGATCTTCATGCTTGTCTGCTTTTCAAATTACTTGCCTTTTTATCCTAGCTTCCTTTTATGGGTTTACTAATGATCACCCTCATCTCTCTTACTCTATACTAAGCTTTGATTTAGTTTCTTCTCTCACACATGCACTGGAATTACTCGAAGTGCATTCAATAGCTCACTTAAAAGAAACAGACACAATAATCCTGACAAAGTCTCAGCATTGATTTTGTACTCTGTAAAGGTTTACAAGAGCTTAATGTGAATGTTATGAAAACTAAGGACAACAGACAACTAATTGTTTCAACCAGTACTCTTTAAGAAAGAGATAAAAACAGACACAAAGAAAAGAATCAAAAGTCATTTGTAAGGATATATGAAATCTACTGATGTAGCAGTTAAAGAAAGCAACTTGCTTGAAAGATGTCTACTTCATTCCCATCATGAAACTCATTTACAAAAACTGTTAAATGAGATAATATATGTAAGCTCACGCACAGGGAACACTGATAATGGTTAAATTGCACATTTACCCTTGCTTTACTAATTGAGAAATCAATCAAATATAATGGCAAATACTCATTTAATAAAACATTTTTTAGTGTTTTCTTCTTTGCTACCAGATACAGTTAAATCAGTTTTCAAAGATGCACAAAATCTGATAGTTTAACCACAGTGGCAATATAATTTAATGGATTAGAAGAGCAAGATTATTTTCAAAGATGTTATTGTAAGAATAAGGAAGTATGGTAGATCTGAGAAAATCATAGTTAATCACCTATAAAATTCTTATGAACTATCCCTTCCAAAAAATTGTTTAACATGGCACATCTAAAAAAAAACCAAGAAACAAAATCATATAAAATAGGGCACTAAATTTATTTCAGTTGTTTCCTGATGTTCTTATGTATGTCTCATATTTAATATAGAACTTCATGATAGAAATATATTTGAGATGAAACTTAATATTTAAATATTACAAATAAGGATATGAGTCTCAGAGGATAATTTACTTATCCATCATCACAAAATTTCTTGTAGACCTAGGACTACAAAGAATATGACTCTCGTATCCCAGTTTTAATCTGTTTATACTGTACCATACTGCTAACTACAACATTAGAACAAATCTCATTTTTTTCTGACCTAATAGATCACAGAAAACTTTATTTATTTCATTTATTCTAACTGAAGCAGTGATTATCAATCATGCTCCACTCACCCATCATCTCCAATATAATTCCTACTCGCAATTTAGAAACTGAGCCATGTGTAGTCTGAAATGACCCACAGGTTATGCTGAAACATCTCTTAGGGGACCTTGACTCTCATTATGTCCTGTTAAAAACAACCAAACTAGGATAACAGCTACATTTTGGTTAAGAATTTAATGTCATGTCATGTTGCTTAGATATATTTCTCCCTCTGTAGTTCTGGAACTTAGTCGAGAAATAAAACATCAATAGTGTAATTTGGGGGTTGATTTAGAAGACTTTGGATATCTCATCTAAACCCTCATTTAATAAAGATATAACTTATATGTGAGAAATAGTTCATTCACTTTTGACTAATTCACTAATTAGTCAATTAATTTGAATTCACTAATTCAAAATTAGAGAAGCATATTTTTAAGAAATGGAAGAGTTAAAGAATGGTAAATGGAGTCCCTTTATCAAAAGTGTTAAGGGACTGCGACTTCCAGGAAGATGGAGTGTACAGAATTTTCCTTACTCCTCCCACTAACTGTAACTAAAACTCCTGTGCGTTATATCAGAAACAAACATCAGAAGACTCTGAAAGTTGGAGAGAAGGCCAACCAGCTAGGGCCTTGGGACCTGAGGAATGACAGAAGGAGTGAGCATTCTGCCTCATTTACCCCAAACCTGGAGATGGAGAAGCCAGCAATCCAGAAATGTCAATGGTTCAACAAAAGTATGCTCCAACAAAGCTTACTTTTTCTCGTCAAAGGACACGGAAAGGGACAGTGTTGCAAGACAGAAAATTTTTAGGCAATAACTTCTCTACTCCAGGCAAATGCTATACAAAAATGTGGTCACTCCCCACATTTTCTTCCATTGCAGAAATAACTAATGAAATATAAGAGAGAAAAACAGAAATTACTCAATCTGAAAACAATAGAGAACATCGACTGGGAAACAAAATGAAAAAAGAAAACCAAAAACAAACAAACAAATAAACAGAACCTAAGGGACAGGGAGACTTAAAAAAAAAAGAAAAGAAAAATCTAACATTCTACTTTCCAGAGTCTCAGAGTGAGAGGAGAAAGAGGGAAGAACTGAAAAAGTCCTTGGAGAAATAATAGCTGAAAACTTTCTGTATGTTTAAAGAGACGTAAACTATAGACTCAAGAAATTGAGTAATCATTAAACTGAATAAAGTCAAAGAAATACATACCAACGTTTAAAAGCAGGGGGAGAAAGAAAATCATCTTGCAAACAGCTAGAGAAAATGACATCTATAAAAGAAAAACAATTTGAATAACAGTAGATATCTCATCAGAATCCATGGAGACCAGAAGGAGTGGTACAATGATTTTCCAGTGCCGAAAGCAAAAACATCCTCAGGGAAGAACAGGGAAATCAAGATATTCTCTAATGAAGGAAAACTAAGACAATTTGTCACCCACAGACCCACTTTTAAAAATGGCTAAAGGAAATTCTCTAAACAAGAAAGAAAGTATAACAGAAGGGATCTTGGAACACTAGGAAAGAAGAAAAAACATGGTAAGAAAAATAAGAGCACATGCAATAAGCTTCCTTCTCGTCTTGGACTTTCTAAATTATGTCTGATGATTGAATCAAAGTCATATCACTGTCTGACATGGTTCTCAATGTATATAGATGAAATATTTCTGAAAATTATTTTATAAGCAGGGGGTGATAAGAGATATAAAAGGAGATACAGTTTCTTGACTTAAACTGGGAAAAATATGAAATGAATAGACTGTGATTGTGCAAAAGCATGACCCATAAATTGCGAAATTGAAAACACTGAATTTCGTCAAAATTAAAAATGTTTGCTCTGCAAAAGGCCATTAAGTGAATGAAAAGATAAGCTACATAGGGAATAAATATTTGCAAACCACATATGCAACAAAGGACATGTAGAGTACGTGAATAGCTTTCAAAATAAATAACAGTAAAAATACAAAATCCAGTTAGAAAATGGGAAATAGGCATGAGAAATGTTTCACCAGTTAGGATGTACAGATGGAAGATAAGCATGAGAAATGATGTTCAACATCATTAGTCATTAGGAAGATGCATGTTTTAAAACTACATTTAGATGTCCCTGCACACTTACCAGAATACCTAAAATCAAAAACTATAACAACACCAAATGCCAGTGAGAAAGCAGAGAAGCTAGATCATTCATATATTATTGGTGGGACTATTAAATTGTACAGTTACTCTGGAAAACAGTTTGGTAGTTTCTTAAATAACTAACCATGAAACTATACACAACCCACTCATTTCATTTATGGATATTTAACAAAGAGAATTAAAGACTTATGTTATGCAAAAACACGTGCATGAATGTTTATAGCAGCTTTTATTAATAACATAATGAGATAAAATAAAATAATAATTTTAATTAATAAAAAACTGAACAGTCCAGCTGTCCTTTCCTGGGTGAATAGTTACACAGGCTGTGATATATCTGTCAAGGGACACGCCTCAGCAACAAAAAGAAATGGACTATTGTTACACCAACAACTTGGTTAAAGCTCTAGAGAATTCTAGAATTCCAGAGAATTGTGCTGAGTTAACAAGCCAATCCAAAATGTTACATACTCTATGATGCCATTTATATATCATTCTTGGCATAACTAAATTACAGGAATTTGGAATAGATTAGTGGTTACAAGTGATTAATGACACTGTGTGCTGGAAGAGAAGTAGCTGTGGCTATAAAAGTTACTTGAAACATGAGGGATTCTTTTGGTGATAGAGTGTTCTGTGTCTTGACTATATATTGATGTCAGAATCCTGGTTGTGAGATACACTTTAGTTTTGCAAGACATTACCATTGGGGAAAATTTCTGTTACTTTTTTAACTCAAAAAAGATAAGGACTCATTTATTCATCTCAATTTTAGTGTATGGAATGGAAAATTTCTGGTTATTATAGCCAATCCAAAGATCTTAGATTTAGAAAATATTTAAAAATTGGAGGATAGTACATATAGGAGAAAAGGTAAGTCAGTTTTGGAGCTATTTGATAAAATGAGGGATGACTGTAAAGCAACAATATTAACAATAATAACTACAATTTATTAGTAACTGTTCTAAACACTCCCTATGTAATCTTATTCCATCCACAATATAACCCTATAAGAATGAAAGCATAGAACGAGTAAGTGAATTGCCCAGTGCTGCAAATGTAGTATGTTTCAAAGCTAAGATTTATGTCTAGGCTAAATAATTGAAAACAGCAATAAGTTTAAAGTGAATCATTGTCAGTTTGATTAATTTTTCATTACCCGAATTTCACAAAATTTGTTTAGTTTCAAATATTTTCATTCATGAAATAGGAAGATTTGGTGAGAAAATTTCCTTTATGGTACAACAACTTTAAATGAAATAATATAATTTCAAATGGCTCTCCTTTTATACTATAGAACAACATTACCCTGTAGAACCTTCTGTGATGAACAAAATGTTTATAAATCTTCACTCCCACTTGCTATGGATGGCTGTTCAGTACATGAAATGTGGTATGACTGAGGAACCAAACTTTTAACTTTATTTAGCTTAAATCAATTTAAATTTAAATAGCAACCTGTGGCTAGTGGCTACCATATTGGATAGAGTGGCTCTAGCATGTAAAACTCATGGGATCAGAGCTCTTGTCTATGCTTATTCTATTTATAACTGTAACGCCCCCAAAGAGAATAGTGCCTGTCAGTTGGCAGGATCTCAGTTAATACTTGTTACATGAATCCAGAAAATTAATCACTATGTGTCAAACCTGAAAACAGGGAAAAATCAATCTAACTCAATAGATTTCAAGATGAAAAGTAAGTGGTCTCAAAATTTTGCAATAAGCACACACACATTTTAAAGATTTCATATTTAAAGCAGGATTAGTCATTATATAGAACTATTATACAAAATAAATATTAAACATAATCATGACTCCCACATTCATGGACATGATAAAAAATAAAATGGACACTACCCCAAAGAGTTTCACTTTTTAAAATTCATTCAGTTTAAAAAACCTTAAAGGGGGACCTTTAAGATGGTCGGAGGAGTGGAGATCACCTTCCTCCCCACAGATACATCAGAAATACATCTACATGTGGAAAATGCTCCTACAGAACACCTACTGAACGCTGGCAGAAGACCTCAGACCTTCCAAAAGGCAAGAAACTCCCCACGTACCTGGGTAGGGCAAAAGGAAAAAGAATAAACAGAGACAAAAGAATAGGGACGGGACCTGCACCAGTGGAAGGGAGCTGTGAAGAAGGAAAGGTTTCCACACTCTAGAAGCCACTTCACTGGTGGAGACTGCGTGTGGAAGTGGGGGGGGGAAGCTTCAGAGCCACAGAGGAGAACACAGTCACAGGGGTGCGGAGGGCAAAGCGGAGAGATTCCCGCACAGAGGATCGGTGCCGACCGGCACTCACCAGCCCGAGAGGCTTGTCTGCTCACCCGCCGGGACGGGCGGGGGCTGGGAGCTGAGGCTCGTGCTCTGGTCGGAGCGCAGGGAGAGGACTGGGGTTGGCGGCATGAACACAGCCTGAATGGGGCTAGTGCACCACAGCTAGCCGGGAGGGAGTCGGGAGAAAGTCTGAACCTGCCTAAGAGGCAAGAGACCATTGTTTCAAGGTGCATGAGGAGAGGGGATTAAACGAGCTCCAGAGACAGGCACAGCTGCAGCTATCAGCACGGACCCCAGAGACAGGCATGAAACGCTAAGGCTGCTGCTGCAGCCACCGAGAAGCCTGTGTGCAAGCACAGGTCACTATCCACAACTCCCCTCCCAGGAGCCTGTGCAGCCAGCCACTGCCAGGGTCCTGTGATCCAGGACAACTTCCCTGGGAGAATGCACGGTGCGCCTCAGGCTGGTGCGACGTCACGCCGGCCTCTGCCGCCGCAGGCTCGCCCTGCATCCATACCCCTCCCTCCCCTCAACCTGAGTGAGCCAGAGCCCCCGAATCAGCGGCTCCTTTAACCCCATCCTGTCTGAGCGACAGACGCCCTCAGGCGACCTACATGCAGAGGCGGGTCCAGATCCAAAGCCGAGCCCCGGGAGCTGTGAGAACAAAGAAGAGGAAGGGAAATCTCTCCCAGCAGCCCCAGGAGCAGCGGATTAAATCTCCATAATCAACTTGATGTACCCTGCATCTGTGGAATACCTGAATAGACAACAAATCATCCCAAAATTGAGGCGGTGGACTTTGGGAGCAACTGTTTGGGGTTTGCTTTCTGCATCTAATTTGTTTCTAGTTTTATTTTTATCTTAGTTTAGTATTTAGAGCTTATTATCATTGGTAGATTTGTTTATAGATTTGGTTCTCTTCCTTTTTTAATATATATATATATTTTATTTTCCTTTTTCTCTTTTTTGTGAGTGTGTATCTGTATGCTTCTTTGTGTGATTTTGTCTGTGTAGCTTTGCCTTTACCATTTGTCCTAAGGTTCTGTCAGTCCGGTATTTTTTTTTGTTTTTTGTTTTTTAGTATAGTGTTTAGCACTTGTTATCATTGGTGGATTTGTTCATTGGTTTGGTTGCTATCTTCTCTCTTTTTTTTTATTACTTTCTAATTATTTTATTTTTAATACTATTTTGGTTTTTTTAATTTTAATAACTTTATTTTATTTATATTTTTTTCTTTCCTTCCTTTTTTTTCTCCCTTTTCTTCTGAGCCACGTATCTGACAGGGTCTTGGTGCTCCTGCCGGGTGTCAGGCCTAAGCCTCTTAGGTGGGAAAGCCGAGTTAGTCCACCAGAGACCTCCCAAGTCCACATAATATCAAATGGCGAAAGCTCTCCCAGAGATCTCTATCTCAACTCTAAAACCCAGCTCAACTCAACAACCAACAAGCTACAGTGCTGGACAACCTATGCCAAATAACTAGCAAGACTGGAACACAACCCCACCCATCAGCATGGGGCTGCCTAAAATCATAATAAGTTCTCAGAAATCCCAAAACACACCACCGGACATGGTCCTGCCCACCAGAAAGACAAGATCCAGCCTCATGCACCAGAACACAGGCATCAGTCCCCTCCACCAGGAAGCCTACACAACCCACTGAACCAACCTTACCCACTGAGGGAAGACACCAAAAACAACGGGAACTACAAACCTGCAGCCTGTGAAACTGAGACCACAAACACAGTAAATTAAGCAAAATGAGAAGACACAGAAATACACAGCAGATGAAGAAGAAAGGTAAAAACCCACCAGACCAAACAAATGAGGAGGAATTAGGCAGTCTACCTGAAAAAGAATTCAGAGTAATGATAGTAAAGATGATCCAAAATCTTGGAAATAAAATGAAGAAAATACAACAAACATTTAACAAGGACTTACAAGAACTAAAGAGCAAACAAACAATGATAAACAACACAATAAATGAAATTAAAAATTCTCTAGAAGGAATCAAGAGCAGAATAACTGAGGCTGAAGGACAGTTAAGGGACCTGCAACAAAAAATAGTGGGAATAACTACTGCAGAGCTACTGGCACGTGTTCCCTCATTGCCAATTTCACTTAGACTTAAAAGAGGGAGAACACTTGAGTACATGAGAAGCAGCTCGCAATGCTCCCTTCAAATGAATACTCTTCATTTCTTCTGATTCTGGAAAGGTGGAACAGCTGACCAATGAGAGACATGGAGAGGAAACCCAAACTAGTCACCATGAATGATGTGGCCTCTGGCACCATCCCTGGCACATGCCAACATGCCATCCCTGTGCTGGGACCCCTTTTCCACATAACAGTTTCACCTGTTCCAGCACAATCTGGAGGGTGGTCTCTACTCTGACACCCTAGAGGAACCTAACGGCTATTCAGGGGCCTTGTCAGAGCAGATGCTGATCTGCTCCCCTGTCCTCTGTCTCCTGAATGCATAGCCCTTGCTGTGGACCAGATTAGCCAGCCTCACTTCGTCACAAGCAACCACTGGCCACATGCTCCAGAGTTTTAGATTGTACAATGCCCATTATGTCCTAATGCCTGATCATAATGAGACTCTAGTACCAGAGATGCTGCTTAATTATTGCACATGAACGTGTGAAGACTCTTCATTGAGGATGATGATGAGAAAAGCCCAATGATGTATGGATGCACACTCTGTTATAAGTGCAACAGCGCTGGAGCAGAGACCTGGATGTGGGCTGCAACTCCATGACATGTCTTTGAACCACTTGCAAAGAAACCATTTTCTCTGTCAAAGTGCGATACACAATCCAGTCACATTGGCACAGCTTGGGATATGGTTAGAAATACAGACTCTCAGGACCAATCCCCATAACTACTGAGTCAACATTTCCATTATAACAAGCTCTTTGTGTGATTCTTATTCACATTAGAGTTTGAGAAGACCCACTTTATCCCAAATCTCAGCTTAACCTTCCAGGAACCGAGAGCCTCAGCCCATTATGTCATAAGAACTCCTCTTATAATGCACAGAAAAATACAGCAATCACCCAAGCTCCCTGTGTGCATGTCTCAAGGAATGGGTAGTAAGCAGATTTAGTGCTACTGCTAAACAGCAACGATGCCCATGGAGGCTCCTGAGCATCTACTGTACTTGCTTCTAAGAAGATGGACACACCTCTATCCAGTCCAGAAGAATGCACTGGCCACTTTGCTCTCATAGACCCCACCGTCTTCAGGTTAGAGCTAGAGCTACAATAATTATAAAAAATTTCCAGCAGCCCTTTTGTCCCAGGAGTACAGATGGAAAAAGACAAGGAAACAATACAATAAACCTAATATAAAGGAGATTACCATAAACTACAATATGTGAAATCATCCCATGTGGCTATTATCAGGTATCTTCTTTTTTCTGCCTCCTGTCAAATTTATTGCTGGCTAATTACATTACCTGATCCAATTTACCTCCTTGTAAAATGTCAAGCTTGAATTATTTTTTTTCCTAAGCCCATTTTATTTCAATTAGTGTGTGTATTTGAATGCAGATTGTGTTGTATGCATTATGTATGTGACATTTTTATTATCTACCATGATCTCTCTGGTCCTACTTGAAAAATAAAGACGTTCAGGTGAGACCAGTTCTTAATCCTGACTGCATATTAGAAACATCTTTTTATCTGAAAATGTATACTAATACCTGTGTTACAGCCAAGACCAACCACATTTGAACCTCTGGGTGTGGGGAGTCAGGCATGAGTACTTTAAAAAATTTCCCCGGTGATTCCATCGTATAGCCAGATGGAGATCAGATCTAACTAGACTATGCCAGGATTTTAAGCATAGAAAACTTGTTGTTTGTTTGATATTTGCTATGGAAATGCCTGATGTGAAAGAGCCACTTGTCTGATTAAAACCAGGCTGAAGTACTTTCCGTTTGACATGCTCACACTCCCTATACCCCGTGAGCACTTAGGTCTAATTTCCAAAGCTCCACAGAGGTAGTTTAGAAACTGTGCTAGATTTAATATTGACATTTTCTAAGATTTGAACTTCTATTAAATCTTCATTTAAAAATAAAAGCTGAGAGAACATGTGAAAGACAAATATAGTATTCAAATCTTAATTTTAAAATGAATTAAGGTGAACTATTTTTTATATTTATTCTATTTTCTTTAACCCCAAGATTTACCTAAATGACAAACATCACAAGAGGTGGCTATCAGTTTTGTGTGTGTGTGTAAATTAGGTAGATTTCAATTATGGTTATTTAATGGCGCTCTAAGAAATATATGTTGATATCTTAATGATGACAAATGTTAGGCAATGCCATCAATCTTTTGTTTTCATATTCCAGACATGGCAGCGGACATAAGGTACACCTTTGATGAAAGCAGGCTATTTATCACATCCATTCCAAAGTACAAAGGCACGCATTTTTCAACAAGGCATATTTCTCTGAAGGCAGCATTGCTAAATGACCATCTTTTCAACTTATCCTCCTTATGGGAGAATATTTTAAAGATCTTTAGAAGTAGGCCTGCCAATCTGATTCATTTGCAGAGTTTTCAAACTCGGAGGTGATTAAAGACATGAAAGGGTTCTCCAACTAATAAGCTGTGTGATTTATGCACCTGAAAGACAAAAATAAAACCCAGTCCAACAGAAGTGTGATGACTAATTTGCCAGGAAATATAAAGCATGGTTAATCTTTCAAACGTAGGAAGAAACATTATTAAATCAAACTTTTGAGGAAGATAGAGGAGCTGATCCAAACGTTATATGAGTCATACTTTTCACCTAGTTAATTAATTCAGATCTATATCTTCAAAAACATTTTAACAGGAACCCAAGCCAAAGTTTTATGATTGTTACATAAATTACAATTCCTCACAGGTTTCAAACGCTTATTTCTAAAAGATGCTGTGGTTGAGATGAAGTAAATTTATCTAAGTTTATCTCTATTTCAAATTTAGTCCTTCTTCAAAAATTATGACCCCCTGCTTAATAAATTGCCTGAATTGAGTTAGTTTTAATCCTCTACATTCTAATAAACAGAGATTTAAATCATTTAAATCATTTACTGTTTAGTATAGGGTCATAAGGGGCAAACACATTATATCTTGCCAAAAAAGTCATGTTTTCTCAGAAAATGAAATATGAGTATAATGCACATGCAGTCTGGGTATCTGATTTGATTGACTTTCAAGCCCTAGGTCACCACGCATTCATGTGACTCTGTTTTATTTGTATTGCAGATGTACCCGTAGATTTAGCTTCCTAGGAAGTATGATCATTTTAGGACTTGTTATTTGGTTTGTGCTTACTTTTAAAGCTAATTAAAGCTAAAATCAGTTTCTTCTTCAGTAATACTTTGTTTTGTCAGGACTGTAAATGTAAATAACATCTTTCTGAATTCAGTTGCCTATTAAAACTTGGCATCAGTAAGATACCAAATAATATCATAGCCTTATATCAAATACTCAAGTTGGAAGATGTTCAGTTCTGCTCTTCACCTAATTAACTGTTATAGATTTGAAAGATTGTTTATATAGATTCATTCAATATTTTCACAAATGAAAGAATGCATACGCTCAGTTAATTTACATGATTTTGGGTCCATCTCCTATTCTCTAGAATTTCTTCTATTTTCTTTATGTTATATGAATCCAAAGTGTTATATACCTTATCAGATAATAAGTCGGGGAATGCATTTATAAGTGTAGATACTGACAAGGGTGTGGTAAGGTGCTTTGTGGTAAGACTTTTAATAAAAAAGCTTTTATTTTAATAATGTTATTTGTTCTAACAATATCTTTTAAAGGTCTTTGTAACATGAAATAGCTGTAATATAGATCCCTGAAGTAATTGAAAATTACACATTTCCTTTTAACTCACGTATGACGTATGTATGCTTTGAATTTCTTCTTCCAATTATATACATCTTCCAATTGTATACATCTTTTAATTGCCGTATTAGAAAATTCTCAGCGATTAAAAAGAGACACGACATTTTTGTCAAAGGAATTTTTGCCTACTTTTTTGTGTAGCTTAAATATATTATAATTGGGGCTTCCCTGGTGGCGCAGTGGATGGGAGTCCGCCTGCCGATGCAGGGGACACAGGTTCGTGCCCCGGTCTGGGAGGATCCCACATGCCGCGGAGCGGCTGGGCCTGTGGGCCATGGCTGCTGAGCCTGCGCGTCCGGAGCCTGTGCTCCGCAGCGGGAGAGGCCACAGCAGTGAGACGCCCACGTACCGCAAAAAAAAAATATATATATATATATATTATAATTGTAAAACTCATTTTTAGTATGTTTGAATGCAACTTTTTTCATGCTTCCTAAAAAACAATTGAGCATTCCAATTATAAAAATTATTTTAGACAAATTGCAAAAAACATATTTGTAATGGAAACTGCAAGGTTCCATACTGCTTTCAGAATGATTAAAATATTGTATCACATTTAATGTTAGTTGTATTTCTGCTAAAATATCTCCTTTAGGATGGCTTTCTGAGTTCTCATCCTCCTTCCAGGTGCAGTAAGTGCCTTCTCTATGCATTTTCATTACAGTTCAACAATTTTCCACCTGATATCTATATGTTAATTGTTGGTTTCATTCTCTGTTTCTCCCCAGGATACCAAGGTCCCCTTGAAATTAAAGGCTATGTTGTTTTTCATTGTTATTCACAGCCCATAGGACTATGTGTGTTGCATAAAAATGATGGTGAATATTCGTTATATAAATGAATTACTTGAAAATATACATTCAATTTTAGTACCTAATCTTGTAGTTATCATACTATTATTATACCGAATTGTAAACTACAGTGTGTTTTTTTAATGGAAAAATACTTTATGAAAATTTAGAAAAGTAAGTGAAAAGCAACAAAAATTCCCAAAGTACTACTGAGAAAGGAATCATGAGTTTTAACTTCCAACAAAGAACATCAAAAACTTTGACCTGTAACTAGATCCAATATTTCAGTATTTTAAAAAGCCATTGTGGTTTCATAACTCCACACATGAGAGACACTGAAATGGGATAGCAAAGTACAAGCAAAGCAGCCATAAATACCTCTGTTGTGTTTCACCCCTAGTCTTTACCTAGCATCTTGACACATGTCTGGGCATGCATCAGTAGTCATGTTCATTTCTAAACAGGATGTTTTTTGCTGACACACAGTTTGAATCAGTATACATTATATTCCCCATGACAATATACTCTGGCAACATGAAGTCAAATGCATTTTATTCCATTCTAACCACAGTGAGAAATAGCCCATATAACATTTACATGTATAAATTTATTTCATACAGTTTTCTTAGTGATAGAGTGTTTCCTTTTATAATTCAATGAAATACTTTACAATGCAAAATTTCAGAGTGATAGAAAAATAAGACAATATAACGTATATATAGTATATATTCTGTAGTAATATTATTTAAATATAAGAGTTGAGACAAATAGTATCAAAATTGTGTCTCAGTCTGATATCCCTACATGTGATATGCAGAAATGATAATCTCACTCCCATATTTTAATGTGAAAATGCCTAGACAGCTCCTGAGTCATGAGACTGTAGCTTAAACTGGAACAATTCAATTTGGATTTTCATGTAGCTCAAGAAATTCTCAGCCAGTGATTAGATATCAAGTTTTATTTAATCCCTGTATGAATATCAGGTAATGATACTGCTCAAGTACCCTACATTTATATTTGAAATATGATACAGCAGCTGGCAATTTCTTACAAAACTAAATACACTCTTAACCTATGATCCACAAGTGTGCTCTTTGTTATACAACCAAATGAGTGAAAACATATGTCTACATAAAAACCTACACATGATATTTATAGTATCCTTATTCATAATTGCCAAAACTTGGAAGAAACCAAGATACCCTTCAGTAGGTGAATGGATAAACAAACTCTGGTACATCCAGACATGAACTATCAAGCCATGAAAAGACATAGAAAAACCTTAAGTGTATATTACTAAGTGAAAGAAGCCAAACCAAAAAGTATACTGTATGAATCCAATGATATGACATTCTGGAAAAGACAAAATTATGGAGACAGTAAAAAGATCAGGGATTTCCAGGGATTTGGTGGTAGGGAGGCTGAATAAGAGGAGTACAGGGGATTTTTAAGGCAGTGAAACTATTCCCTGTGATATTATAATGATGGATACATGCCATTATTCATTTGTACCCATAGAATATACAACACTAAGAGTGAACACTGATGTAAGTATGGACTTTAGTTGATAACACTGTAGCGATGTTGATTCATCAATTAAAACCCGGTACCACTCTAGGGCAGGATGTAGTATGCTAGAGGTGGGAGAGGGTCTGTGTGTGATTTGGTGAGTGTGTGGGGAGGGTATTATGGGAACTCTGTGCTTTTTGCTCTATTTTGTTGAAAATCTAAAACTGCCCTAAAAAATAAAGTCTATAAAAATATGCTACACTTCTAAATTGATGCGCTTACTTTGGTTAATTCTAATAAGCTTAGGACCCTCTTTGACTTTTGTATATTGGTGTTAATCCTTTTAACTATAAATTTAATTACAAAGGAAAAGGACAAAATTATCCTGTACAAAATATCCTACACAATATTCACTCATTTTTTCCCCTTTACAAACAAAACTTTGTTCAGTATAGCAACTTACCTATTGAAAAATGACATTCCCCAACCTTCTTTGTAGTTAGGGGAGTTCATATTTCATAATTATGATCATGAGAAATATGTGAAAGACAGCTGTGAATTTCTACTTTTTTTTCTTTTGTGACATACGTGTCGTCCCTTTTTCTTGTTTTTCTCCATTTTTCTTGCTGAAACATGGACATGGCAGTCAGTCATGGTGGCTGCAGCAGGCATATTGTAACCTTAATGAAAATTTCAAGAATGTCTCAGTGTCCTCAGCTTTGCCCAATTCCAGACTTCTAGCTTCATGAAACAAACAAATAAACAAGGACTTCTAATCTATTCTTGGAGGTGACAGGATTTCTGTTACTCACAGCCTAATATAAGCCTAAATATTCAGAGAACCAGTATAAAATGCTAAAAGTAATCATTGACAATTGATTCTAATTGATAACGAATGCTTGGGTGGTTAGAATATGGGACATTTTGGGCATTCTGGAGATTATCTTCTTTCTCTATTAACATGGAATTCCATTATTCAACTTTAATGTCGAATGAATACCATAAATAGAGAAAGGCCTATAAAAAGTTTTTGTTTCCTATTACAGTAGCTTTCTTCCTTTCTAAAGCCTCTGCTTTATTTACACAAATGCCACAATCCCATATTAATTGTCCTTACTAGAATGAGAGTGAAAGAACTTCTGGGAGATAAAATGATGGTGAAGACATGGTATCTGCCCAAAGGTTTGCAATCTAGATGGAAGGAGAAAACATATGCAAAGAGATAAATATAATGTAAATGTGGAGATGAAGCAAAATATTTTTCAATTCAGAAAGAGTAAAAAAGGAAAGAAAACAGAATAATATAGTTTGAGTGAAAGATGCCTTTAGACCAGAAAAACAAGTTGATGCAAATTTGAAGAGATGTTTGAATAGAAGCTCAAGGCATTTGGACTTTATTTGAAAGGCAGTAAAGATATTAGTGTGTCTGCTTAAGGAAATGTTATAGAGTGCAGGCAGTGAAATGCAGAGACAGATGAGAGGTGTTTTTTGAAGTGAGAATTGACAGGAATAGGGAGCCATGTTCACTTTCACTCAATTGTCTCAGTGTAGTCTGTTTGCTCTTTATTGTAGAAAGTTGAGCTCTGAGAGAAAAAAAAAAATTTTTGTGGGGGAAGAGGTGAGAAAACAGGAAAAACATATAAATAAAGCTAGTTTCTTGATATTTATTTTTTGAAACAATTTTTGTTTCTTTCCCAATGATGAAATTCTCAAGTAAAGAAATCTGTAAAGAGTTTCTTCTCAACCATGTCATAAAGAATTTCTGCATACAGTGTGAAATAGAACACTTGGCTATTTTTACTTCTATCCAAGTTACAAAAGAACAGATAAATAAGTAGCTGAAATCTATGGAAATGAGAGGCAGAATTGTTTTGGAAGAAATAACAGAAAGGTTATTTCTAGCTGGGGAAGCAGCTGCCTGGTGTCATTTCTGAACAGATGTAGAGCAGCTGAGAGTAGAGATGTTATGGAAAGGTTGTTTGATCGTTTTGTTAAAGTTTTTCAGAGAAATATGTGTTTGTCACAGTATTGTGAGGTATACCTGACAAAGCATGAAATATTTTATTCTGATTGAGAAAGACTGACTGTGAACAAATCTGATGTTGGAAAAAGAAAAAACATGGGACAGTAAAAATAATAAATTCAAATTCAAGGAGAGTATGATGGTTTAATATCTTCATCTTTTATTATTTCCATTTTCATTGAATTAATTGCTAACACCTTTTATCCAATAGCACAGTGTAAATGAGGCAATATTTACATGTATCTGGAGATAATATATAAGAAAAAAAAGAGATATTTATTATAAGAAATTGGCTCAAGTGATTATGAAGGCAGAGAAGTCCAAGATCTGCCATCTGTAAGCTGGAGAACCAAGGAAACCAGTTATGTTTGAGATATTCTTGTTACCCTTATTAACTGTTGTAAAAATTAGTGAACTACATGAGATCTCTGCAACTTCATGGTTCCCATGAAGTAAGTGAGAATTATAACACCAACAGCACAGAACTGAGTGAGCATAAGATGAAGTACTGAATGCATATGGCATATATTCATTCATTGCTTCTAAGTGAAGTTACTCTTACTACTAAACTAATACAAGATCTGGCTCATGTTTTCTTTGCACCCTCTACGGGTCTATTATAGTATCTAGTGACGTCAATTTTTTAGAAAATCCTCGTATTCAGTAAAATGTTTGTGTATTTTGTGTTTGTTTCCACTCGTTTCTAGATCTCAAATGTCTATTTGGGGAGGCATTCAGAACACAATTGAAGAGGAGAAGGAGATTTGGTAGAGAAGGAGCCAGCTCATATATAGATACTAGCCCAATTATAGGGAAGTAAAACTGGTAAAAGACTAGAACAGCTTCTAAGGAAAACAAGTATGAGACTGGAGTTATGTGGAATAACAAAACAAAACAATATAGGAGTTCCTCTAGTTAGACGTCAAATCAGAGGACCTGGGTATTTTGCCACAGTCCAGTCTTCAAAACTCTTTTGGACTCAGTTTCTTCCTCTATGAAGGATGAATATTATTAATTGCTTCAAAGAGCTGATATTTGTTGATATAATGTGATGACCTGATAAATAGTAATATGTGGGTTATCACTGCCCCATACTCTCCATGACAGTAGAGGACACCATTCTCTTGTTAAAAACCTGGCTGTTGCCCCCATGTAACAGCTAGCCTACCATAGGAATTCTACAAGCGTTTGTTACAGAATGAAAGAATAAAGTGGGGTGATTGGTAATCTGTTCTCTGAGGGAGACATAAAAACACCCAAGCAGAGTGAAGGAGATTTAAAGAATAGAACTTCCCATATATTTCAGTTGTTATTGCTTGAATCCATAATCTGAGGAGAAAGACGAAGAGGACCACCCCTCTTTCAATTTATCATTTGCCAGGTTTTCCCACTCAGGTTATCATGGTGGGGAGAGAAGCAAAGATACATTCTGGGTTTTTTTTGTTTTGTTTTGTTTTTTTTGCAGTTCACGGGCCTCTCAATGTTGTGGCCTCTCCCATTGCAGAGCACAGGCTCCGGATGCGCAGGCTCAGTGGCCATGGCTCACGGGCCCAGCCGCTCCGCGGCATGTGGGATCTTCCCGGACCGGGGCACGAACCCGTGTCCCCTGCATCGGCAGGCGGACTCTCAACCACTGCGCCACCAGGGAAGCCCTACATTCTGTTTTTTAATAAAGACTGCTACTGACTGGTTCTTCTCTCATTTGTAGACAAAGGCATGACAGATGGGATGAACAGAGAGAACTTAAATATTTAGACTCATGCTTAAAATTTAAATTAATCATTCATTCATGAAGCACTTAACGCCAAATTTATCACGGCAGTGTGTCAGCATGTGGAATAAAGATATGAAGAGAAAAAGAGAGACAGAAAGAGAAAGAAGGAAATCAATCTCACAGCGCCATGTCCTCAAGAAATTCATTGTCCATCAGGGAAAACAAAAATATATATAGGCAAGCACAATAAAATATGATTAAGAGCAGAGTTTGCACAGGGCCTGAGAGAAGGGGAAATTAACGCTGCCTTGGGTATTTCATTTATTGACCTACTTCTAAAGTTTATTTCCTGGTGAGTGATTTTAAAAACACCATGCTTCCTCGGTACAATTAAATTCAATTTAAAATGTATTAAGTGACATTCTGTGAAAAATACTTTACAAATAGCTCAGCTCTAGGAAACATGCTGGTCTTTGAGACACAGCTCTTATTCCAAAGATTTTGGGGTATTATTATCACAAACATCTTACACACTTGTAAGTATGTCTCTAGGTGTAAAATGTAACGTCACCGGCCATAAGCACCACAGGAATTTAGAGTGGGGACAGAGTAATGTGATCTAAAGGAGTTTCAAGGGGTTGGGTGTGGATTTGGGATGTGAAGTGTAGGATAAAGACAGTATTTGTGGGTTTCCCTGGTGGCGCTGTGTTTGAGAGTCCGCCTGCCGATGCAGGGGACACGGGTTCGTGCCCCAGTCCGGGAAGATCCCACATGCCGCGGAGTGGCTGGGCCCGTGAGCCATGGCCACTGAGCCTGCGCGTCCAGAGCCTGTGCTCCGCAACGGGAGAGGCCACAACAGTGAGAGGCCTGCGTACCGCAAAAAAAAAAAAAAAAAAAAGAAGACAGTATTTGTGTGGCTAACATGTTAATGGGCATGAAATGATTAACTAGATAATCCGAGCTGCCCTCGCCAGGCAGAGGGAGAAACTCTAATACTGTTGTACAGAGGGTATCATTGAGACATGGTTACTGTGTAATGGTGAATGTTTTTCAAGCTGTTCTCTAACTGAAAACTGCTTTCTGGCCAAAAGAAAGTGGAATGTAATTACTTCCAACATCACTTAACAGTGATGATCAGAGGCAAAGAACAATAGAGCAAAGAGCTGAGCACTTCACAAATAGAAATGCACTTTTTTTTTCTTCCTGAAAAATAAAAGGAGAAATGAGAAAGGGCATACTGAAGGACTACAAACTAAATTTACATTTGCATGGATTTGCATAGTAGCTGGTAGACACAAGGGAAGCCAGTCTTTTTTATTACACGGCATAAACACTTTGAACTTTGAGAAAGAAGACAGAATGAGGAACGGAATGTTCTCTGAAATCACTGATCCCAGCACAGAACCATGGCAAGCATACTACAGGTAAAGCAATGCTACATTTGTGCTATGAGAATTCCCTTTAGCCTTTTCCCAAAAGTCATGAGAACTAGACTTGGAATAGAGTTCAGAAGAGTGAAAAATTTGAGTATCACTGGACTGAAATGAGATAGCAATTACAGAATGTCATCACTTTCAGTATTTCAAGGGCACTTGAAGAAAGCCCAGAAGCCAGTTAGACATTCTGTCTGAACAAGATGGACAGAGGCTGAAAACAAGCAGGCAGAACACAGCCAATCAGCTGCCTCTTTTTAAAGACAGCACTGGTGGACTCCAAGACTGTAAATCTGGCATTACCTTTGTAAAACTCGCTGTATCTTCTTTTACACTTTTTTTTGTTGTTATTGTTTTTGTTTATTTTCAATCTTTAATTTGAACTTCTAATCGATCCTAAAAATCAAATATTTTAAATTTTTAAGTTCATTTTAGAGGTGGCTCCAATGTTTTAGAATCCTATGAAACAAACCAAAACCTAAGCCGGAGTGAATTCCTGTAAACGAACTCACATTGGAGAAAACCAAAATTAAAGATAACCAATTACACACAGCCCCTTAGACTTTCCCAGGTAAGGCTACTTGCATTGCTTCTGCATCTGCACTATAAAAGCCTATAAAATGCTCCTGTCCGCAGCATTCCCAACCACTTCTGGTTTGGCACTGCCTGACTGGAATCAAAATTTGCTCAAATAAACTCTAGAACATTTTAGTGTTCCTGAGTTTACCTTTTAACAGATTATTGTGCTTTTCTTCAATATATTATAGAGTACTGTTAGGGATTCTAACTATATAGCACATTCAATTAAAATATGCCAATCTTATGAATATTTAACAGATTGTAGTGAATATAATTCTCAACGTGTGATAAAAAACCATGAGATGAAATGCCAGTTTTACCATGAGCAACCATTGCTATAAAAGAAAACATCGTCTTCCCTAGATACATTGCAGTTAGTTTGTGTGTGTGCAAGTTGAGACTGTGTATGATGAGACAATTAATAGCTTTTGAAACTGTTACAGTGAAGAGTCCATTTCTCAAACATGAGTCGATGCTCCAGCAGAAAGAGATCATGACCACCCTCCCAACTTCCTCTGTTTCAACCCCTATAATAACCCAAATACTTTGTACTACAGATAACTTAGCAATGAGATTACAGTTTCTTTTTGCTGTCTCTGCTTTTGCAGTTTATACCATATGGATTAATTATCTAGAAATTCATGATAATTGATTCAGAATTTTCAATAAATAACAGAGATACGTTTTGTTTCAACTTCACTCCATATTACTTCATCAAAATTAATTTTTTCTATTTTCCATTTTCAGATTCTCATTTAGCTTTCTAATATATTGAAAAATATATGCTAACATTATTTAAAAATCTATTCAAATATGTTTTTATTACTTGTAATTCAAGGACTAAAAACAAACTTCACACTATTTTTGACAAAATTATATTTATATAATTATAATTTCATAATTTAAAAGTTTATCATTTAAAAGTTTAAATTTATAATTTAAACTTTATAATTATAGATTATAATTATATAATTTTAAAGTTATAAAGTTTGGACTCCTGTTCAAAGAAAAAAAAGTAAATAAAAACAAATATTGTCAATGTATAATTAATGTTTTATTACAATCAGTGATTTTTATTATTGTTGGCCTTATAATTAGCTTAGTTATAATGTGATATTAATTCAAATTCTTAAGCCATATTCATAAGCCAGTGAAATGATTCAGCACAAAAAATCTGTTTGGCTCTAGAGTCATTGGATTATATATTTTATTTATATTCTTATATAAAAATGTGTTTACAGTTAGAAAAACTTCTAATCAAATCTTTGTGTTTTAACTTGTGTTGTTAAAATAAATATCTGTTATATGAGTCATCAGTAGGTCTCCTCTGAGGAAAAAATATTGATTTAGGAAAGCACTCCCAAAATAGACTATAAAAAAATATTATTACAGTTACATAATCTATGACTAATATTTCTAAGAAAAGTCTTTATCTTATTTCTATAATATTAATGTTTTCTCTGTGTCTGACATTTAAATCTTGTTTTACAGTTTTTTTTTAAATAAAATATTCCTGGGGCTTTTTAGATAAGATAATAGAACTATTTAGTATGATAAATAGCTGCCATTTATCAAAGCTCTGGTATATATATAGTCTCCCCTGACTTTTAACTTCAGCCCATTCATTCTACCTTCCATTTCCTCACTGAACTTTAGTCACAAAACTGGTTTCTTTGCATTGCTGAGCAGCCCCATTTCATGCTTCAGACCATCAGGTCTGCAGTCCTGTCCACCTGGACACAGGCTTCATCCACCTCCTCATTGGCTGGATCCTGCTTGCCTGCCAGGCTTCAGCTTAAGTGAGACTTCCTTGGAACCCAGAATTTATGGAGGCTCGCTCACTGTTACCTATGTTGCTTCCTCATCAGAACTGCAATAGGAGAATTAATTAAGGTATTAATTTTTGTTTTGTCTTTGCTAGTATATAAGAGTAAGAGAGACAAAGGCTCACAGCAATAGAGGGAGTGTTCACTATTCTTTTTATTACTGATGCCTTAGTCTTCTAGGGCTGCCATACAAAATACCACTGGGTGGGTGGGTGGCTCAAAGAAAATAAATCTATTTTCTCACAGTTCTGGAGGCTGGAAGTTCAAGATTAATGTGTCAGCAGGTTTGGTTTCTCCTGAAGTCTCTCTCCTTGACGTGCAGATGGCCACTTTCTCACTGTGTCCTCATAGCCTTTTCTCTGTGTGTGCATCCCTGGCGTATTTCCCTGTGCCCTAATGTCCTCTTCTTAGCAGGACACCAGTGTGATTGAATTAGGGCCCACCCTAAAGCCTCGCTTTAAGGTAATTACCTCTTTGAAGTTCCTAACTCCAAATACACATTTTAAGGCAGTGGGGTTTAGAGCTACAACATATAAATTTTGGGGGAACTCAGTTCAGTCTGTAATAGTTGAGGTCGTCATTATTCTCTATTCTCTATTTTATTCCAACAAGTTAGACTAGTTTATGTTTTCTTCCTGCACATTCATAAAGAAAACCTCCCTTCCTGAATTTTGTGAACTTTTCATCACGAATCATTTCAGCTATAGCACTTATCATTAATTATTTATATCATTAAAATAATATTTGTCATCTCATTACAATCTTTTAAATTATCCTATCAATTATTTATCCTAGCTAATATTTAGTGAACATTGACAATATTCTATACATAGTCTCAGGCCTTTCCAAGTGTTAATACATTTAATCTTCGTAATAACACTAAGAAATGGGAACTATTATGAGCACCTATTTTACAGATGAGAACATTGAGGGACAAAAGCAGTAGATGGAGCAGCTGGGATTTTATTATAGAAACTGGCTCTAGAGCTCAGGCTCATAATCACTCCATTGTGCTGTGTTTCCTCTGTAATTTTAATATGGTAAGATTTATGAAGGCAGAGATTGTCTACATCCTAAGTCTTCGTACTGTAATCTCATAGAGGGCTAAGACCACAATCCTTACGTATCAGAGTTAAAAATCTCTGACTTTACTCTCGGTTTCCTTGATGAACACTTTGACTGTCTCTTTTCAGAAACCCAGAGCTGTTAATTAATCTCTAACTCCTCACCTCTCTTGTTATTTCTTGTCTTTTTTTTCTTTCTGATAAAGGACTGAAGTGCCCGTAACATATACATTATCTGCTAATTGCTAGGAGGTGGAGACATTATTACTCTGAAATAAAGCTTCTACTTTCCCACGTGATTTTTTTTTTTTTTTTTTTTTTTTCTGTATGAGGGCCTCTCACTGTTGTGGCCTCTCCCACCGCGGAGCACAGGCTCCGGACGTGCAGGCTCAGCGGCCATGGCTCACGGGCCCAGCCGCTCCGCGGCATGTGGGATCTTCCCGGACCGGGGCACGAACCCGTGTCCCCTGCATTGGCAGGCGGACTCTCAACCACTGCGCCACCAGGGAAGCCCTCCCACGTGATTTTTTTGTCATCTTACTCTAGGATCGTTGGCATTCCATAAATAGTGGAATAAATGAAAGCATCTAGATTCTTCCATTAAATATGCCCCTTGTTGTAAATGTCTCCTGAAAGCATGCATACTATTTTGCCCATAGGGCCTACCAGAGTACTGAACATACTGTAAGTACACAGCATACATTTACATAATGAATACAAACTTGATCAGAGCCATATGATTAAATATTTTATACTTATTTTATACATGTCATAAAAAAGATATTTAAAAAGCCTCTCAGCAGACTATTTTTCACAGTTCGTGTTTAAAAAGAGAATGGCTTCTTTTATAATGATGCGTGTGTATTAAATAAATGTAGCAGTTTTATTGAATAAGCCTCACTGTATAAATTGTAAGTAGAAAATAACTTTACTATTTCCAAACACACCCTGTTAAAATCATTTTGTCCGTTTCTTCCTGTCCTTGAAAGAAATCACAGGATAAGTCCCATCGATTTTCTAGGTGTTCAAAGATGATAAAAGTCAGACTGTTATAGTCATCCGAACATTCTGATTTATTTAGGCCTGACTTCATTTAGTTTTCTTCTCCAATATCGGCTTTCTTGCTCAGTGAGCTATTTCCTGACCCGTCTGAGTAATAGAAAGCTCATACCTTCTTTATTCCCCTGCTCTGCTTTCTATTTCTTCACAGTTTATTGTCTCTCTTATTCAACTAGAATGCTGGCCCAGGAGAACAGGCATATTGGCTTGTTGTTGTGGCCTCTCCCGTTGCGGAGCACAGGCTCCGGATGTGCAGGCTCAGCAGCTATGGCTCACGGGCCCAGCCGCTCCGCGGCATGTGGGATCCTCCCGGACCGGGGCACAAACCCGTGTCCCCCGCATCGGCAGGCAGACTCTCAACCACTGCGCCACCAGGGAAGCCCAGGCATATTGGCTTTTTATTCACTTCTATAACCCCAGCACCCTGCAAGTGTGTCTATGACATTGTAGGTACTCCATAAATATTTGTTAACTGAATGAAAGTATTAATGAAGTTAGTAATATAAAAGCCCTGTCCAGTAAAACTTCTCCTTCTTCCTACCCTCATCCCCATCCCCTCCTAGGGAGTCTTTTAGGCTTAGATACATTCAGTGGGCACAGGGTGGAAGCAGGTTGATTTCTTCTTTCTTTTCTATCTCTACTCCCTCACCTTCTTGCTCCTCCAGGACACATCACACCTCCTAGTGCATTAGAATTAACAGGACCTCACCCACAGTTTCAATTTCTGTTTAGCCGGTGTAGATGTTTATCAAGCTCCTCAGGACCTTGACAGTGATGTGTATGCAGGAGAGAGTTCTCACCAAGGATCTTACCAAAGTTCTGAGTTGGGCTTAGGGGCTAGAGGATTAGGGGAGCAAATGCAGCTGTAATCTAGAGCTATCTCCTCCAGAGACTGGAGTCACAGATGCTGGCTCTTTCTGACTGGGGCTCTTTCTAGGAGAGCTCTTCCCACTGTTCATTCCTGGTACCTGGGTTCTTTACCTGCCTGTATTCTCCTCTCTCAGCCTCAGGCCATAGGTTTGCCTCCCCACACAGATTGACAATGATTGAAGAAATATTGATCTTAAAGAAAGTTTCTTAATTGAAGAAATATTCATCTTACTCCCTAGTGATATTATAACCTGAAGAATAATCCTAAATAATTTCTTCTAAAAGGAATTATGAAGTTTACTTATCACTAAAATTTATATTTATCCTTTCTTTAAAGTATAAAACAATGTCTTAATTTTCTTTTCCTTACATTAAAAACTGCTTCATTAATATAGTTTCTAGGGAAACCAAGAACATCAGCATGGTAAATTATTCTAAAGAACATTTCTAAGAAGAAAAATGTTTTTATTTGTCTGACCTCTTCATTAGTAAAAATTAACCAAATGTCTAAATGTATATTGTACTAAGAAAAGATTGTGAGAGACAGAAGTGCATATGAATCATTACTTCATATAATTGTTTGATGTTTAATCTAACAGCTTTGAATCAAATTCTACATAGATACCCCAAAGGAGTAATGTATGTGTGTATTTGAGAAAAAAAATATCTGCTTAATGTTATTGTAAACATATGTAAGTATATGACATTTAAAAAAAATTTATTAAGGTATAATAAAAGTACATATTTAGGGCTTCCCTGGTGGCGCAGTGGTTGAGAGTCCGCCTGCAGATGCAGGGGACATGGGTTCGTGCCCCGGTCCGGGAAGATCCCACATGCCACGGAGCGGCTGGGCCCATGAGCCATAGCCGCTGAGCCTGCATGTCCGGAGCCTGTGCTCCACAATGGGAGAGGCCACAACAGTGAGAGGCCCGCGTACTGCAAAAAAAAAAAAAAAAAAAAAAAAAAAAGTACATATTTAAAATATACTATATGAAGAGTTTTGATGTGTACATACAATTAGCAGACATTTGGTCCTGTCCAAAATGTCCATTGAGATATTTGGTTCATGCCAAATGGTCCTTGATATTTGGTCTTGTTGAAAACATCCATGCTTAGGAGACATCCCTGGGTTCAAATAGCCCATAAAGTTTATTCATACTTTTGGTTTACAGGATTAATATGTTAAAAATACTATAAAATTTTATTGGTCCAATGATTGTGTTGTCACTGTATAGCCAATAATAACCCTTGTGGCCTTGGTAGCCTAGCTGGTGATGGTACGTGGGGTTAGGTAGATGGCTCAGGATTTGAATCTTGTAGGAAAGCAGGATTTATATGAACTGTGTGTATTGAGGAAGAGCCTACAGTTAGAGAAATGCACAGAGGTTGACAAGCTGAGGATGGAATCCTTCGATGCATGGCACGTTTAATATGTCACTATACATTTGGCTGGATGTAGCTGGGTTGTTCAATAAGGGCTGAGTTTGAAAGGAGGAGATTGGTCAAGCTACGATGTAAAACAGGTGGCAACTGAACTTGATAGAAGGTCTCACTTGTTCAGGAGGAGCGAGAATAGGAATAGCTCTTCTACCACAGAGGAGGAGAGTGTAATAGCCACAATGAAGGGGATACTGGGCATTTAATTGACCCCCTACAGCTATCCCATCACCCAGGGTTAATGGGCAATGTTTCCCTTCAGTCAATGTCCTATAGAGGTGCAACTGCAGTAGATAGCAAGAGGCACCTGCCGCTATTTGGAGAGGTTTCAGTGGATGTAACTGTCACACTTACCTGCTAATCAGTGTCATCACCATGCCATCAGTTGGTGCCTACCTACTGGCTGATCCAGCCTGGCTGAACCAGGTGTCGAGACCATAAGACACTAGTAAGGTTTTCCCTACCAATAAACCTGTGACCGTTGCTCAGATGGCTACTGAAGAAAAAATAATAATAATGATGCTTTTTCTGTTGCTTGGCAATATGATATCTTTCTTGGAAAATTCTCAGGGAATAAAGCAGAAATAGTATGCTCACAACAAGAAAAGACAATGTTACTTTATGATGGTTTTTGTTACCATTACCATTTAACAAAGATAGGAATGAAAATTCCTGGAGTTGTGAAGGGCAGACAGTCTGTAATGCCTGATACACAACTAGTTAGAATAACATTACAGTCATTCAAGATGGTACAGGGAAACGTCAGCACAGTGTTTGTGTTGAAGGGAAAGTAAGGAAAACCCTGAACAAGTTAAAACAACGTGCAGAATAAGAATCAAATGCAACACCGTCCCAGGGACTTCGAAGAGCTCTTTGTGAGATTCATGAGGAAGAGGTCCTATTAATGCTCCCAGAAAGAAACTCATTTGAGGCAAGTATAAAAAATAGAATCCAAAACAGAGACGTCATTTCATGGAATCGAAATTCCAGAGGAGTATGAAGTGACCAGACACAGAGAACCACTTCTTACACATGATTTCAGTGCTCAGGATGACAAAAGAATTCTCATTTACACACCTTTGACATTAAGTTTATATCTCTTCACATTGTGAGTTTGAAAAAGGGCAGCCCTTATGGTGTTGCTGTAATTAAAAATAAATAGAATACCAATCAATTCTTTGTACTTCAAGTATCACACTTCTCATGAATTTTACATTTTGAGTCATAAACCAAGGAAGCAGGTCTTTTATGTTATTTAGTTTTTGTCTGGGAAACTCTGTAGGTAGTTTGGGTTTAAAAGAATCCTTGTCAGTTTCAGAATTGGGGACCTACATTTAGAGGGTCAGTGTCAATATATTTCCAAAGAGGTTGTTTATTACGTAGATAGATGACTTTAAGTCATAGGTAACTAGAGACAAAAAATCATCACAGTTTTAACTTTAGTTAATGAGTGCCAATAATTAAAATAAACAGGAGCAAGTTACAATAATTATTAATATTCTGACTTCAGAAAGGATAGCTTTTAATTATATTAATAGCACTGCAAAAATCAGCATGAAAGCTTAAAATGGTGAAAGATTCAGCAAGTGAAGCTTTTTGGTGATAGAAGGGCGTACAGCTTCTTGCTAATTTATCTCAGGGATAAGTTTTCTTTTCATGTACTGTTTTTCTTGCTGTAATTTTCAACATTTTTTTAAATTTAAAAATACCTTTATATTCATGTACTTAAACATATACAATCACCTGCATGGTGAAATGACAATATTATCCAAATGTTTCCATTCTGGTTCCACATCTCATATACTGATTTTATCACTTTAATGGAAGACAGAGAATCCACTACTTTAATTTATCATTGAATCGGAGATTTGCAAAGAGAAAATAATTTGTATATGGACAAAGATAGCAAGTTAATTGGTACTTTCACACTTATATATGTCTTAACCTCTTCGGAAATTACCCAGTTAGTCAAAGTGACTTCACTAATTCACTTGATTTTATTATAGTCCAAGGACTCACAGTCAATTAAGATCTTGGAAACCATATTGAGTATTACATTACAGAGCAGCACAATCACTACAGTCAAAGAGATGGTGTTTTAAACTTGCACCCATAAAATATAGGTAGAGTCTTTAAGTCCAAATGATACACAGTAGAGCACTTCTTGAGGTTTGCAAGAGCCAGTTCTTTTAAAAGATACCAGTCATTAAAATTCAATTTACTGGAACATTTTTATGACGTTAAATAATTCACAGAAGTACTGACAATATATTTGACCCATGAAATTAAAGAAAAAATAGAGACTTCAAAATAATCATGTTTCATAAGAGATTTAAATATAAAAACTCAAGACCTTCAGAAAGTAAATATTGTGTTCTTATATTATTCTAAACTGGATGTGACCAGAGAGGAGACAATTAATACATTAAAATTTTTTAATCTAATTATTCAACATATATAATTTTTCAGATGATTTGTCTTCACTAGAAATATTCCACAACTGGATCACTCAATCCTTATTCAATTATTCATTGTTTATTTACCAAGTAAGTAATAAAAACATGTTTTACAAGTCTTTATTAGTGCAACTTTTGTTACTATTAGTCACAAAACTTTTGTGACTATTAGTTTCTGTCCTAGAGAATAAATGCATTTATTTATTTCATGTTTAGCAATCAGCTACTGTCTTCCCAGGCTGATTGTTATTGAGCTTGTAATATTTTTGAGAAAAGATTTCGTAACAGGAAAAACATGCACAACGCATTTTAAATTCCATTTCTAAAACTGCAGTCACCTTGATCTTGGACTTCTTAGCCTCCAGAAATGTGAGAAGTAAATATCTAATTTAAGCCGCCCAATATAAGGTATTTTGACTAAGACAACCTTATAGCACTTATACTTCTATGTATAATTAATTTAGTGGTTATTGAGTAT
Organism: Hyperoodon ampullatus; assembly: GCF_949752795.1. Taxonomy (NCBI): domain Eukaryota; kingdom Metazoa; phylum Chordata; class Mammalia; order Artiodactyla; family Ziphiidae; genus Hyperoodon; species Hyperoodon ampullatus. Next base: position 80,128,153 of record NC_136926.1, read on the forward strand.
AGTGTCCATGATTCAACTGATACAGCAAGAAATTTAAATCAGCTAGGACAATGGTAAAAATATAATTATTTAAAATGGCCTGAGCAGACAACAAACTGAATTTTTATATAATACAATTAGAATGATCTTATATTGTCATCACAAGGAAGTGAGTTTTCTTTTTTTTTTTCCACGAATTTTCCTATTCTACTTTTATTATCTGAGTCAAAAAGAAGACAAATAATTATACAAAATATGCTTTTTATTTTAAATTTGGCTTTTTATTTTTTATAAAGCTTGAATTTCCTGTTCCAAAAGAATTATTTAAATAATGTCATAATTATATTGTCATAATTAAATTATTTAATAATATCATTTATTCCATACATTGCTGATTTTAAAAGGCAAATTTGCATGACTTAATTGACCAAAGATTTATAAGACAAATACCACAAAAAATATAAAGACAAGTAAAAACATATAGAAACTTCTAAAGGAAGTGAGTTCAATCTTGTTGGTATTAAAATAACAAAGAGCTGTAATCCTTCACCAAATTGATTTTTCTTTACTGAAGTATAGTTGATTTGCAATACTGTGTTAATTTCAGGTATACAGCATAGTGACTTGTTGGGTTTTTTGCAGATTATATTCCACTATAGGTTATTTCAAGATGTTGGGCATAATTCCCTCTGCTATACAATAAATCCTTGTTGCTTATCTATTTTATGTATCTGTTAATCTCATGCTCCTAACTTATCCCTCCCCACCTCCCTCTCTCCTTTGGTAACCATAAGCTTGTTTTCTATGTCTATGGATCTGTTTCTGTTTTATATATAGATTCATTTACACTATTTTTTAGATTCCATACATAAGTTATATCATATATAACATTTGTCTTTCTCTGTGTGACTTATTTCACTAAGCGCAATGTTCTCTAGGTCCATCCATGTTGCTGCAAATGACATTACTTCATTCTTATTTATGGTTCAGTAATATTCCATTTTATATATATATATATATGTGTGTGTGTGTGTAAACACACATAATCGTCTTAAGCCAATCATCTGTTGATGGGCACCTGGCTTGCTTCCATGCCTTGGCTATTGTAAGCTGCTATGAACATTGGGGTGCATGTATCTTTTTGAATTATAGTTTTCTCCAGATATATACACAGAAGTGGAGTTGCTGGATCATATGGTAGTTCTATTTTTAGTTTTTTAAGGAATTTCCATAGTGGCTGCACCGATTTACGTTCCCATTTGCAGACTTTTTGATGATAGCCATTCTGACTAGTGTGAGGTGATACCTCATTGTGGTTTTGATTTGCATTTCTTTAATAATTAGAGACGTTGAGCATCTTTTCATGTGCCTGTTAACCATCTGTATGTTTTTTTGTACCATCTGTACATTTTTTTGATAGAAAAAATGTCTATTTAGGTTTTCTGCCCACTTTTTGATTCTGTTGCTTGGTTTTTTTGATATTGAATTGTATGAGCTGTTTGTATATTTTGGATATTAACTCCTTGTCAGTTGCATTCTTTTCAAATATTTTCTCCCATTCCGTAGGTTGTCTTTTGTTTTGTTGATGGTTTCCTTTGCTGTGCAAAACTTTTAAATTTGACTAGGTCCCATTTGCTTATTTTTGCCTTTATTTCTTTTGCCTTGGGAGACTGATCTAAGAAAATATTGCCATGTACTTATGTCGAAGAATATTTTGCCTCTGTTCACTTCTAGGAGTTTTATGGTGTCATGTTTTACATTTAGGTCTTTAAACCATTTTGAGTTTATTTTTGTATATGGCGTGAGGGAATATCTAATTTCACTGTTTTACATGTAGCTGTCCAGCTTTCCCAACACCACTTGTTGAAGAGACTGTCTTTTCTCCATTGTATATTCTTGCCTCCTTCATCATAGATTAACTGACTGTAGGTGCATGGGTTTATTTCTGAGCTCTCTATTCTGTTCTATTGATCTATGTATCTGTTTTGATTACTGTAGCTTTGTAGTATTCAGTTTAACATGGTATTGGAAGTCCTAGCCACAGCAATCACACAAGAAATAAAGGGTATCCAAATTGGAAGGGAAGAGGTAAAACTGTCACTATTTGCAGGTGACATGGTACTCTATATAGAGAACCCTAAAGTCTCCACACAAAAACTCTTAGAACTAATAAATAATTCAGCAAGGTAACAGGATACAAGATTAATATACAAAAATCTGTCACATTTCTGTACACTAATAATGAAATATCAGAAAGAGAAAGTTAAAAAAAATACTGTTTAAAATCACGTCAAAAAAATACCTAGGAATAAACTTAACAAAGGAGATGAAAGACCCATACAATGAAAATTGAAAAATATTGATAAGGGAAATTGAAGATGATTCAAAGAAATGGAATGATATCCTGTGCTCTTGGATTGGAAGAATTAATATTGTTAAACTGACCATACCACCCAAAGCAATCAACAGATTTAGTGCAATTCCTTTCAAAATACACGTGACATTTTTCACAGAAGTAGAACAAATGATACTTGAGTTTATCCGGAACCACAAAAGACCCAGAATTGTCAAAGCAATCCTGAGAAAAAAAACAAAGCTGGAGCTATAACTCTTCCAGATTTCAAAATATACCAGATTGATATTTTAAACTACATCAAGTTGGTATGAGCAGGGAATTATTAAGTTTTCATTTATGAGAATATTTATGTGACTAAACTTATTGAAATTTTAAAGGGCTACCTCTTTGATGATGTTTATTCAGTTTATAAGAATGGGCCAAAAAGATTAAGATTGGTGTTTCGAATTTTATTTTAACATATTGTGCTGTAAATATTAGTTTTTATTACATTTGATAATATTCGCCTCAGAGAGGCACTTATGCAAATATATTCTTGTTCTCACATATATGTAATAAGAACCTATTCAAACTTTTCAAATAATAAATCTAGCTCATGTAAGTATAAATCATGACATTAGATACTACAGAAATGAAAGAAACAAGTGACACATGAGAATTGCTATACAACTTCACATAGAATAGAATTTTTAAAAATTTATTCAACTCTAATTTTAAAATTGTTTGCTTCTAAATAATGGAAGAGTCTTTGATGTATTACTTCAGTTCTTTCATATGCAAAATAAATTAGCTGGTCTGAGAAAATACTCTCCAACCTAAGTGATGTACCAACATTTTAATAAATATTTATTTACTTGCTATTCAATGGTAAAGATTTAATTTATCTTGGCAAGATATTCCTTATCTTTTAATTTTACTTTGACAATTAAAATGATACAGTTGAAATTGGAGTTTTATTTAAAAGCTGTAAAAAACTCAATTTGACAATTTTCACCAGATGTTTAAGTTTATGCCATAACTTATAAAACAGAATAAGCAATCATAAAATAGTATTTAACATACAAATTATATGAAAAAAACACATCTTCTTTGTTCTCTATTTTTAATTACCAAAGAAATACATTTGGAATCATTTCTTTTAAACAATCAACAGAATTTATTGTTGAAGAAAATATTCTGAATATTAAGACAATCTAAATATATATTCAAAACATTTGAGTTGTTTTAGTTTATGTTTAGTTTACATAATGTTATGAGTAGTAAATGAAATAATTTCCTCAAATCTACTGTATAAAGACATTGAGAGCATGTTTTCATATTAATATTTTTTCTAATGTTATGGTTTTTTCATTCAAATTTATTAAAATCACCTTTCATATAAAGATATCAATTTTGTAATATTAGAGAATTTTCTTTTGTGTCATGGGTTTAGAAATTTATACATGACTAAAAAACACAGCTCCTAGATAGTTTTAAAAATGCAACTGATTGACTATTCCAGAGTATAATGAACACATTAATAATTTTTTAGATAAAATTATTCTATTACTGTTGTTTTGAATTTGAGAATGCTGATTTTTTATGCACTTAATCTGTTTCAGGCCCCATTATACTATTTATTTTTTGCTCCATTTTGAAAACGAATTATTGATTCCTGACATTTATTGACTGGAAATTTACACTTTGTTGTTTTTGGTCTTTCTGTGTCTGAATCCAGAGTTAAATTAATCCATTTCTATTTTGGCACTTAAATTATTTCTGAAATATGATGGAGTATAAACAAAACTAAATAAACAAACTGCCATTTGTAAAAATGTTGAGAACATTTTTAAAAGACAGACTAACCGGTACATAAAATCATATTTAGCATTTGACTGATAGTTTGCTTAACAGTCTTATGTTAATAAAAGTAAAATTTCTAGTTAACTGAAAACTCAGCCTGCTCTTCATAATCAAGCTAAACAATAATAAATGAGAATAAAATGTGCATTGCTCTAATATGTATTCTCAACCTGCAATAATGTAACCAGGAATTACACTTACTAAAGGAAAGAGATGACCTCTCTTAAGCATTGAACTTTGTTTATCAGTAATTAATTACAGCAATTTCTTGGGCCAAGTCATTTATTAAACCAAATGTTTAACACATCAGTAACTTTAATTATATATTAATTGTTTCTTTCCATTTTATTAGATTCAAGCTGTTTGTCTATTAACCATGTAATGATGATTCAACAATGATGATATGCTCTTTGAACACAATAAAAGTCTATTAACTTCTATTTATGGAAAATATGGGTAAAGCATTCTGTTTACTATAAAATCCTATTTTTAGTATCAAATTTTCAAAGAAGAATTTTGAAATTAATGACACAAAAGTTACTACAACATCCACATTTTGTTAAGAAATTCTGTTTTTTTCTACTAGGTCCTACTAATTGCAAAATTTATTTGATACAATTTTAGAAATAAAGATAAATTTAAGGAAGAGATTGAGTTTGTCTTCAGTCTTAAAGAGACTGTTTACTATAAATTTGTTTGTGCATCCATAAATAAAATTATTCTATCTTTAGATGTTAAACTATAGTCAAAAGCATACTAGAACATTCCAATTAAGATTCTAAAGAAATAAGATACCAGTTTACATCATATATACATAAGCTTTTGTTATGATTCAGACCAACACAATAAATATAATCAGAAATAAAATGTATAATTTTGGAAAATGAGATTATATATATATATATATCTTATTATTTGGAAACATTTTGATTATATACTCAAAAAACAAGGAAATTAATTGAGAAATTATTTGAATGTATAGGAAATTCAGTAAACTTCTTCGATACAAGATAAATATTAAATAAAGAGGCCTACTTAAAATCCTAAATAGAAAGACTAAATATTGTAAAGATGTAATGTTTTTCTAGTTAATTTAAATGTATCACAATCATATTTAAGTGACCAAGTACATGTGATAAACTTAGGAAAAAACTAATAGTAATGGAAACCAAAAGGGTTTCTGGGATGTATCAGATATGAACTAACAGGTAAAGAAGCCACATAGATATAGATATAGATATAGATATAGATATATATCTGTATATATCTATATCTATATATAAAATAAATCACAGTGCTCAGTCATTACCACAATATTTGGCTTAATAAAATTTTACTGCTACTATTATTGGTGTAATTATCTTTATTATACAATTATCACAATATATTAGAAGCTCAATTCATGTTTAAAAGCAAAGACTCCAAAAACCAATTCCAGCTATGATAAGAGTCCCAATGTAAAATAAAAAAATAAATGAGAAGATAGCTTAATAGAATATTTTCAGGAAAGCATGGTAAGAAACACTCTTATTTAAGAAAAAATATATAAATATCATATATTGTGACAAAATGATTAATAAACATGGCTATTAAATTAAAAAAAACCTGTACTGTAAAATATAATGTAAAAAGTTTTTTAAAAAATCAACAATAGGAGACAATATTTTCATTGTCATAACTAGCGAAGAATTAGTATCAAGGATAAACAATTTCTTAAATCAATAAGGTAATGCAAATACCTATGTTTTACAGAGTACAGAGAAAAAAATGCCAATATGTGGCTGGTGACCTTAACTTGGTACAATCACTAAGGGTAGCTATCGGCAGTATTTGGTAAAATTGATGGTATCCATAGTTTCCTACCTGTTTCAGTCAGGGTAAACATATCCCCAGGCTTAGTGAAAGCTAGACCCTTCCAAAACTGCCTTTGAAAGTATTTTTCCTCAGGGGAGGCGGTGGGGGGGAGGGGGAAATGAATTGGGAGATGGAGATTGACATATATACACTATTGAGATTATGTATAAAATAGGTAACTAATGAGAACCTACTGTATAGCTCAGAGAACTCTACTCAATGCTCTGTGGTGACCTAAATGGGAGGGAAATCCAAAAAAAGAGGGGATATATGTATACATATAGCTGATTCTCTTTGCTGTACAGTAGAAATTAACACAATATTGTAAAGCAACTATACGCCAATAAAAATTTTAAAAAAAGAAAGAAAGAAAGAAAGAAAGAAAGTGTTCTTTCCTCCAGTGGGTCTCCCTCTATTGGCCAAACCTGAGTGTGTCCAGAGAGAAAAGGACCCTATGGATGAGTGATGAGGTCAGCCTCTGTGTGCACCGAGGGCACAACAGGATCCAAAACAAGGACAGAGGGGCACAATGCAAATATTTAGCCAATCCCCTAAAGACACGTTCACAGGTAAACCCTGGAAGAGGGTAATCATTGGTGGACAATTTTTACAGAAGCAAAACATTGGAAGTAAAGCATACCAACAGAAGACTAAGAAACCAACTTGCCACAGTAACAAATGGGACATTCTCTAGCAGATAAATTATTGAACTAACACTACCTATATCAACGTGGCTCCATCAGAAAGTTTTGAAACTTATAAAAATATTTTTATTTCTCTACCAGTATTTAGGAAAAATTGAAACAAACATGAAATTAAACAATAAACACCAGAATCAAAATAATGAAGATGAATGGGAACTGGGATTAGGGTAGAGATAGATTAGAAAGTAACATCTATATTTATAATGATCTAATTCTCTAAATATATTAGAAGCAAATGTGTCATGAATATAATAAGTGATGTGTCAACATGCCATATATCCATTAGTATTTACATATTGATACTAGAGTAGTCTCTAAAATTAAATGAAGAAAACTAAAAGAGCCTCAAGGAAACAGTAATGGAATATAATCAGGGAAATGAAAGCTTCACATTTATCAAATTGAGAACAATTATTCTGATAAAGTTAATATTGGCAAGTAATTTGGCTTATGGAAATGCTCATGAGAATATACTTTGTTGAACAAAATTACTTTGAAGAGCAATGTGTAAATACCAAGTGTTAGTGGTATTATACCACTAACAATTAGAGGTGGGCATCTGCTCTACCTGAACACCTGTTCAGAGTATGCACAAGAAAATCTTTCCCAGACTGCTTATAACATTTAAAAGTGTTAACAGCATCTGAATAGCCATTATCCAGTCTTACTAGGGAATGTATTAACAAAGTGTTGCTTATTATTTTTGAAAAAGCAAATTATGCAACATTAAAAATAAATGAATTTGTTCTATATGCAATATTATACATGAAGTTCAAAAGCCCCAAATTAAATAATTGGAAGTTATAGTATAACCTATGTCAATGCAAATATTTAAACATATAAAACAATAACATATACATTTTTAGATATGTATCTTGGTAGTAAAATTTTCCAAGACTCATGTGAATTACTTATACCAATTTCAGAAGATAAATTACCTCTAGTGATAAGGAGGAAGTATAGGTAAGAATCAGAACTTAGCTACATTTGTAACAATTTATTTCTTAATTTCTGAATCACTATATTTCAGCTAAATTTAGGGCTGCAATTTCAGCACTATAAGTATGTTTCATCTTAGTTGTACATACTTAGATGATTATTATTTTTTTCTATCTCTTCATCTATGAAACTTTTATAAAGAAAACAATTTTTAAAAATATTCTGAGGTTGGTTCCAAAGCTAACATTGTAGAAAACAACTCAGATTATCTCAATCAGAAAGTTTACTGGAAGGCTGTTGAGTGCCTCCTAAAATTGACAAGAAAGCTAGAAGGAGACTCACAGTGTCACAGGAAGCATGACCAAGACCTAGCCTGAAATATGGTGCCCTTACCACTGATGGTGCCATATGGTGTCCATGACTTAAGTACCGTGAGGGTTTTAAATAGGATTCAAGCAGAATTATTTAAGCACAGTAGTTCTCTTCTGTACAAAGCCTGATTTCTGCTCTGTTCTTTATTGACTCCTACTTGAAGAATAAGTAAACTGATGGCATTTGCTGTGTATTCAAGTAATCTTGATAGCTGTTTTCATCGCCATAGCATGCATTCTCTTGTGTTCTTTTGGAATAAGACCAAAAATTTTCCTTTCATCTTCATCAACACCGTCTTCTAAGAAAATAGTAATTTACAGTATTTTCTTCAACAATACATCAGAAATGATATCAAGAAACACACTTCCATGCAAGCAAGGGAAAATGGAACTCCAGATTATGTTTCACAGTGAAGTTAGCCTCACTCATTGCATGTAATCAAGTATGCATTTTGATTATTCAGCTACAGCCTTATTAAATCACAGCATTTAGCACTTGCTTGCCACACAGTGCTTGGCATACAACTTAGCAAAAAACATAAGCTGTTATTAAAAACTATTTTAAAAAGTAGACAGCCATTAATAGCATTATCAGAGCAAATGAGAGTGCAGGGGAAAATTCTTTCAAAATCTCTCCATAAACACTTTGACAGAGACTTTCTGTGGTAACTGCAAATCATTCTGTTAAACCTGATTTGGAGACAGAGTGTGTGAAAAGATAATGCTCTTTTATTTTAATCCTGGTTAACTTTATTATGACCTAGAAAAGCATGGCTAAATCAAAGGTCTTCTTAAACAAATTCCAATTTTTTTCACCATTTACTTTTATTAAATCCAGCCTTGAAATTGCCCTTAAAATGTTAAGATACGGGGAAAAAAGCAGGCAACTGGAAGAAGCTGAAATGACACTTTTCCCATCATTTTGTGACCAGAGTAGCCAAATGACAGCCTTCCTTAAATTGGTCATTGTGGCATCCAACATAGGGAAGATGGCAGACTATATGGGAGAAGGCTTGACTGCAGCCATTTTTCTCCATGTCCCGCCCACTGTTCCAACCCTCTAAGAGTGGTATCAGCAAGTAAATTGGGAACATATGATACAATTTTATAAAATTTAAAGAAAAATGCCAGAAAACTTGGACCATGCCTTCCCAAACCAGAGATCCATTAACATTTTCTTAAGAGAAATAAAAAGATAAGAAACCTATACAGGTTCTACATGTCCCCAAACAGTTTTAAAACATTTTTAAAAAGATAATTCAACATAAAACAGTTAAAAGGAAAATAATGCAACAGTGCAGACATGATGATTATTAGCTCCTTTTACAACAAGAACTAAGATGTGTGGTACATTTTACAATGTTGGGAGAATAGACTCATGCTGGTAATTGGTCAGGCAGAGATGACTCATTCCAGTCTGAGTTTTAGGTTTTGTTATTGTTTGTTATTATTTTTTAAATGCACATTCACATTAACAAAATTTAAGTTCCTCTGCTTATCAAATTTGTAGATTTATGTTGCCTTGTGTGTCTGAAATAATATATTATTTGTAACTTTCAAATAATTTTTCCCTTGGTAATTTCATTAAACAACAGGGTATCAGCATTGTGCCATAGAGCTGTTGTATAGTGAACAATACAGACCTGGAATTTTCACTCCATGGTGGGACAGAGTAAACCAAAACACAGACATAAAGCTGAAAACTCTAGTCAATTCTATAGAAGAAAATAGGACTGCTATAAGAGTATATTAGAGTGAGACCCATTTCCTTCAGAGAACTTCAAGTAGGCTTTTCTGGAGAAATGACATTTTCATTGAAATTTGAAGAATCATTAAGACTTGAGAGACTAAAAGAGGGAGGAAGAACATTCCAGGAAGTGGAAAAGGTTTGTGTCCCTTATGTGGAAACAGCTTGGTCTGTTGGAGACCTGGAGGAAGGTCATGAGGCAAGAGAGTGAGGTCAGTAGATAAGGTTGCAATGTTAGATGGGGCTCCCGCTGTTCAGGGTTTGTACAGAAATCAAGGCTGCTTTATTTAATCCTAGTGAAATGGGAAAACATTTATCATGTTTAAGAAAGGCAATGACATGATTATTTTGGATTCTAAAGCAATTGTTTGAATTGCTGAATGGATATTGGATTGTAGGCAGGAAAAAGAACAATGGAGACTCTGTTTCGAATCCCATTATAATAATTTAAGAAAAAGATGGTAACTTGAACTAAGGATGTTACAATGGAAGAGTGAAGCATGAGGATTTGAGATGTATTCCCTCCCCCGGCTTTATTGCACTGTTATTAAATTTGCATTTAATAGTATGCATACATTTCAAATGTAACTTTGGTGAATTTTGGCAGTTATATAAAGTTCTGAAATCACAACACAATCAAGATATATAATGTTTCCATCACCCTAAAAAGTTCCCTCAGTCCTTTCCGCCAAAGATCCCAGTCCTTGGCAACCACTCAGTTTCTGCCACTATGCTTTGCCTTTTCTAAAATTACCTAAGAGTAGAATAATATAGTATATAGTCTGCATTTGACTTCTTTTTCTTAGTATTTTGTTTTTACAGATTCATCCATGTTATTAAGTGAATCAACATTCTAGTCTTTGTTATTGCTAAGTAGTATTATATAACATGGAAATAAAAGAATGTGTTTACCAAATCATTCATTGATTAACATGTGATTTCTTTCTATGTTTGAGTTATTATAAATAATGGTACTTCGAATATTTGTTTAAAAGTATTTTGTGGATATATGTTTTCATGTGCCTTGGATAAATTCTACACTCAAACTCATTTTTAGATAAATTTCCAGATATTTCTAATCTGTGGCTTGACTTTTTTTTTTCAGCTGCTTTTGAAAAGCAAACATTGTTTTCTTTTATGATTGGCACTTTGTGACATTTTGTGTGCATGTAGTTTAAAAAATTGTGCTCTAACCTAATGTCACAAATAATTTCTTCTACTTTTTCCTCAAGAAGTTTTATAGTTTTAACTCTAACTGTTAGGTTTATGAGATATCAATATTTTGAGTTAGTTTTTGTGGATGGTGTGAAGTAAGGATGAGAGTTCATTTTCCCCCCTTTTCATGCAGATACCCATTTGTTCTAGAAAAATTTGTTGAAAAGACTGTTCTTTCTACATTGAATTACCTTGGCATCTTTGTAGAAAATATTTTTTTACCAGAAGTGTGGGTATATTTCTGAAATATCTTTTCTGACACATTGCGTTATATATCTAACCTTTCATAAATAACCCACTGCTTTGATTACCATAGCTCTATACTAACTCTTTAAATCTATTAATTGTGATATACATTCTCCAAACTTGTTTTTTTACAAAAGTTTTTTTACTATTTTATGTCTTCTGCCTTTCAATAAAAAATTTATAAATAGACAATTTATTAAAAAAGAACAAAAACAAAACCTTGCTAGTATTTTGATTGGGATCACATCCTGAGACATTGGTAAATCTACTTGTTAATTGTAGTAACCTTCTGTTCATTCATTAGGAATTTTTATGTATACAACCATATCACCTGAAGATAAGGATTTTTACTGTTTCCTTTCCAAAATGTGTATCTTTTGTTTGTTTTATTTGCCCTACCATACTGGTGAGAACCTCCAGTTACACAGAAGTACTGAGGGTGGATATTCTTGTCTTGTTCTGATCTTAGGTAGAAAGAATTGAATATTTCATAACTGAGTGCACATTTAACTGTATCTTTTTCACAACTGCTTTTAGTCAGAATGAGAAAGTTACTTCTTATACCTGTTTTCCACGAATGAATTTTTAATGCCTTTTTTGCATTGATTGAAATGCTGATATTGTTTTCTCCTTCAGTCTATTTAATTGCTTAACCATATTTATTAATTTGAAAATGTTATATTAACCTTGCATTCCTAGATAAATAGCAATTGCTCTTCATGTATGATCTTTTTTATATATTGTTGGATTTTAGTTGCTAAAACTTTGCTAAGAATTTTTTGTATCTATAGTCATACAGGATATTGATCTGTAGGTTTATTTCCTCTTGTGATATATTTTTCTAGTTTTATCATCAGGGCAATACTGACATTATAAATATGAGGTTTCTGGAAATTTGTATATTATCTATTCAATTATTTTTATTCTGAAATATTATTTATTCTGGAAGCTTGTTTTTATTTATTACATATATTATAGAATTTCCCAATTAAGCCATGGGGTGGGTATTGATTTTAAACTTTCTGTTTCTTCTTGAGTCTGTTTTGGTAGTTTGTGTCTTCAAGGAATTTTGCCATTTCACTTAATTCTTCAAGTTTGATTAAGAGGGAAAACAATGCTAAACAATTAGCTTTTTTATGCAAATGGTGTTTTTCTTTGAAAAAAATTAAACTGATTATCATTGTGTCTATAAATCCCAGATCAATATATTTAGAATTATTTCTACTATTTTTGTTTTTCAAAAGTCACTAATTTTATATCATTAAAATTACCAGAATAAATTTATGTCTGTCCGAAAGATAATTAGGGTTAAGAATAGTTCATGAGAATTAACTTAACATGTCTTGTTCCCATACAAGTTGCTTTCTTCTAATCACTAAGACATGATTTCCTTTAATCACTAAGCCTTTGATGACTCTGAAAGTTACTGTCAGTCTCATGAGTTGTGTAGGGTTTTTTTTTTTTTTAATGATTGGATCATTATAGCTAAAACAAATGTGAATTATATATACACAGGTGGACGGTATCTGTAGAATTCTTTTGCTGGCATTACTGTGTTTCTAAAGAGAAAAATTAGAGGTTCTAATTTGCATTGTAAGTTCATAATATGATTGCATACATTTATTCTGAGAAATAGAAAAGCAGCCACTGGCAAGCAGGAACTGTTCTGGCTCTTACAACTAGGTCTCGATATTCTTCCATTGAACACAACCAATCTTACATCAGAAAAGATTCGTCTCTGGCCTGGATGGATCAAGACAAAACAGTTTCACTCAATATCATGTTTTATGAAAGATACAAACATAAATACCGTACAAACCAAAAAATGATTAAATGTCCTTATCCTGGCTAACACAAGTGACTTCCACTTCTTAATTAGTTACAGCTTTAGTTTTCTTCGTTTCTCCCACCTTACAGATAAAATTTATTAAGATACAAAAACATAGAATTGCCCCATTTCCTGACAGCATTCAATATCAGGCAAAAACCCTGATTCCTTGAACTCTTCCCCAAATTACCCAAATCCTATAATTAGTGCATTGTAATATCCTCTTATTGTGATGACTACAGTTCCCCATAGTGTGATCTCCTTCATTGCAATGAGTTACAAACCCAGCTTCTGCAGCTATATGTGTGTACCTGGCAGTCTTTGAATGGACGGCACTGACATATTCAATTAAACTTTCAAAGGAAGTGATATGTCTATTAATTATAAGTAGTATATTCTATGGTGCTGTACTAATCTTGCTACCCCCTTCTTCAAATGCCAGTTGCTATGGTAGCAGTATATGATGTTTGAAAATGAAAAGAAAATCAGGCTAACAATAATTCTGAAGAGTTATTTCAGCTCTCTCTGAGATAAGTCTATTTTTAACTTCAGTCTTTATTTTAGTAAATGTACCTGGTACTGTAGAACATATATAAATTCATATTTAACTGTGTTTATTTACTCCTAAAACATTAATAGTCACCACATGATACATTAACATTGATTTCATAGTACCCATTATAAATTAATAGGAGTCCTTGGTATATAAATATTTCTAGCAGGCTATTGATAGCAAGTTGTAGTATTTCAGATGGGTATTGCATTCGCATTAAGTTAAATTTTATTTATTTTACTTTTTTTGGTTTTTTTTTTAACATATTCATTGTGGTACAATTGCTTTAAAATGCTGTGTTAGTTTCTGCTGTATAACAAAGTGAATCAGCTATACATATACATATATCCCCATATCCCCTCCCTCTTGCATCTCCACACCACCCTCCCTATCCCACCCATCTAGGTGGACAAAAAGCACCAAGCTGATCTCCCTGTGTTATGCAGCTGCTTCCCACTAGCTATCTATTTTATATTTGGTAGTACATATATGTCAATGCTACTCTCTCACTTCGTCCCAAATTACCCTTATCCCTCCCCGTGTCCTCAAGTCCATTCTCTATGTCTGCGTCTTTATTCCTGTCCTGCCCCCTGGGTTTATCAGAACCATTTTTATTTTAGATTCCATATATATATGTTAGCATATGGTATTTGCTTTTCTCTTTCTGACTTACTCAAGCCTGTATGATAGACGCTAAGTCAATCCACCTCACTGCAAATAACACAATTTAGTTACTTTTTGTGGCTGAGTAATATTCCATTGTACATATGTGCCACAGCTTCTTTATCCATTCATCTGTTGATGGAAACTTAGGTTGCTTCCATGTCCTGACTACTGTAAATAGAGCTGCAATGAAGACTGTGGTACATGATCCTTTGTGAATTATGGTTTTCTCTGGGTGTATGCCCAATAGTGGGAATACTGGGTCATATGGTAGTTCTATTTTTGTTTTTAAAGGAACCTCCATAGTGTTCTCCATAGTGGCTGTATCAACTTAACATTCCCACCAACAGTGCAACAGGGTTCCCTTTTCACCACACCCTCTCCAGTATTTATTGTTTGTAGATGTTTTGATGACGGCCATTCTGACTGGTACGAGATGATACCTCATTGTAGTTTTGATTTGCATTTCTCTAATGATTAGTGATGTTGAGCATCCTTTCATGTGTTTGTTGGCAATCTGTATATCTTCTTTGGAGAAATGTCTATTTAGGTCTTCTGCCCATTTTTGGATTGGGTTGTTTGTTTTTTATATAGAGCTGCATGAGCTGCTTGTAAATTTTGGAGATTAATCCTTTGTCAGCTGCATCATTTGCAAATATTTTCTCCCATTCTGAGGGTTGTCTTTTTGTCTTGTTTATGGTTTCCTTTGCTGTGCAAAAACTTTTAACTTTCATTAGGTCCCATTTCCTTATATTTGTTTTTATTTCCATTTCTCTAGGAGGTGGGTCCAAAAGGATCTTGCTGTGATTTATGTCATAGAGTGTTCTGCCTATGCTTTCCTCTAAGAAGTTTGTAGTGTCTGGCCTTACATTTCGGTCTTTAATCCATTTTGAGTTTATTTTTGTGTATGGTGTTAGGGAGTGTTCTAATTTCGTTCATTTACATGTAGCTGTCCAGTTTTCCCGGCACCAATTATTGACGATGCTGTCTTTTCTCCATTGTATATTCTTGCCTCCTTCATCAAAGATAAGGTGACCATATTTGTATGGGTTTATCTCTGGGCTTTCTATCCTGTTCCATTGACCTATATTTCTGTTTGTGTGCCAGTACCATACTTTCTTCAGTACTGTAGCTTTGTAGTATACTCTGAAGTCAGGGAGCCTGATTCCTCCAGATCCATTTTGCTATCTCAAGATTGCTTTAACTATTTGTCATCTTTTGTGTTTCCATACAAATTGTGAAATTTTTTGTTCTAGTTCTGTGAAAAATGCCATTGGTAGTTTGATAGGGATTGCATTGAATCTGTAGATTGCTTTGGGTAGTATAGTCATTTTCACAATGTTGATTCTTCCAATCCAAGAACATGGTATATCTCTCCATCTGTTTTTATCGTCTTTAATTTCTTTCATCAGTGTCTTACAGTTTTCTGTATACAGGTCTTTTGTCTCCTTAGGTCAGTTATTCCTAGGTATTTTATTCTTTTTGTTGCAGTGGTAAGTGGGAGTGTTTCCTTAATTTCTCTTTCAGATTTTTCATCATTAGTGTATAGGAATGCAAGAGATTTCTGTGCATTAATTTTGTATCCTGCAACTTTACTAAATTAATTGATTAGCTCTTGTAGTTTTCTGGTAGTGTCTTTAGGATTCGATATGTATAGTATCATCTCATCTGCAATCACTGATAGTTTTACTTCTTCTTTTCCAGTTTGGATTCCTTTTATTTCTTTGTCGTGTCTGATTGCTGTGGGAAAAACTTCCAAAACTATGTTGAATAATGGTGGTGAGAGTGGACAACCTTGTCTTATTCCTGATCTTAGTGGAAATGCTTTCAGTTTTTCACCATTGAGAATGATGTTGGTTGTAGATTTGTCATATATGGCCTTTATTATGTCGAGGTAAGTTCCCTCTATGCCTGCTTCTGGAGGGTTTTTATCATAAATGGTGTTGAATTTTGTCGAAAGCTTTTTCTGTGTGTATTGAGATGATCATATGGTTTTTCTTTCTTCAGTTTGTTAATATGGTGTATTACATTTATTGATTTGCTTATATTGAAGAATCCTTGCATTCCTGGGGTAAACCCCACTTGATCATGGTGTATGATCCTTTTAATGTGCTGTTGGATTCTGTTTGCTAGTATTTTGTTGAGGATTTTTGCATCTATGTTCATCTGTGATATTGGCTTATAGTTTCTTTCTTTGTAACATCGTTGTCTGATTTTGGTATCAGGGTGATGGAAGCCTCGTAGAATGAGTTTGGGAGTGTTCCTCCCTCTGCTATATATTGGAAGAGTTTGAGAAGGATAGGTCTTCTCTAAATATTCTCTTTTCTAAATGTTTGATAGAATTCTCCTGTGAAGCCATCTGGTCCTGGGCTTTTGTTTGTTGGAAGATTTTTAATCACAGTTTCAATTTTAGTGCTTGTGATTGGTCTGTTTATATTTTCTATTTCTTCCTGGTTCAATCTGGGAAGGTTGTGTTTTTCTAAGAATTTGTCCATTTCTTCCAGGTTGTCCATTTTATTGGCATAGAGTTGCTTGTAGTAATCTCTCATATCCTGTGTATTTCTGCAGTGTCTGTTGTTACTTTTCCGTTTTCATTTTTAATTCTGTTGATTTGTGTCTTTTCCCATTTTTTCTGATGTACCTGGCTAATGGTTTATCAATTTTGTTTATCTTCTTGAAGAACCAGCTTTATATTTATTGATTTTTGCTATCATTTCCTTCATTATTTTTCATTTATTTGTAATCTGGTGTTTATAATTTCTTTCCTTCTGCTAACTTGGGGGTTTTTTGTTCTTCTTTCTCTTAATGCTTTAGCTGTAAGGTTAGGTTGTTTATTTGAGATGTTTGTTGTTTCTTGAATGAGAAATCTGATATCTGAATGAGATCCTTGCTGGGTGGTGTAATCTTGGTTGTAGGTTTTTCCCTTTCATGACTGTAAATATGTCTTGCCACACCCTTCTGGCTTGCAGAGTTTCTGCTGAAATATCAGCTGTTAACCTTTTGGGGATTCCCTTGTATCCCAATGTATGCTTTTACATTGTTGCTTTTAATATTTTTTCTTTGTATTTAATTTTTGATAGTTTGATTAATATGTGTCTTGGCATGTTTCTCTTTGGATTTATCCTGTATGGGACTCTCTGCGCTTCCTACAGTTGATTGACTATTTCCTTTCCCATATTAAGGAAATTTTCAACTCTAATCTCTTCAAATATTTTCTCAGTCCCTTTCTTTTCTCTTCTTCTTCTTGGACCCCTGTAATTCAAATGTTGGTGTATTTAATGTTGTCCCAGAGGTCTCTGAAACTGTCCTCAATTCTTTTCATTCTTTTTTCTTTATTCTGCTCTGTGGTTTTTATTTCCACTATTTTATCTTCCAGGTCACTTATCCGTTCTTCTGCCTCAGTTATTCTGCTATTGATTCCTTCTAGAGAAATTTTAATTTCATTTATTGCATTGTTCATCATTGGTTGTTTGCTCTTTAGTTCTTCTAAGTCCCTGTTAAACGTTTCTTGTATTTTCTCCATTGTATTTCCAAGATTTTGGATCATATTTACTATCATTACTCTGAATTCTTTTTCAGGTAGATTGCCTATTTCCTCCTCATTTGTTTGGTCTGGTGGATTTTTACTTTGCTCCTTCGTCTGCTGAGTATTTCTCTGTCTTTTCATTTCTTTTAACTAACTGTATTTGGTGTCTACTTTTCGCAGGCTGCAGGTTCGTAGTTCCCATTGTTTTTGGTGTCTGCCCCCAGTGGGTAAGTTTGGTTCAGTGGGTTGTGTAGTCTTCCTGGTGGAGGGGACTGGTGCTTGTGTTCTGGTGGATGAGGCTGGACCTTATCTTTCTGGTGGGGAGGACCGCGTCCAGCGGCGTGTTTTGGCGTGTCTTTGAACTTATTATGGTTTTCGGCAGCTTCTCTGCTAATGGGTGGGGTTGTGTTCCAGTCCTGCTAGTTGTTTGGCATGGGGTATCCAGCACTGGAGCTTGCTGGTCATTTAATGGAGCTGGGTCTTAGCGTTGAGATGGAGATCTCTGGGAGAGTTCTCACCGATTGATATTTGTGGGGCTGGAAGGTCTCTGGTGGTCCAATGTCCTGAAATCGGCTCTGCCACCTAAGAGGCTCAAGCCTGACGCCTGGCCGGAGCACCTAGACCCTGTCAACCACAAGGCTCAGAAGAAAAGGGAGAAAAAAAAAGGAAGAAGAAAAAAATAAATTATTAAAATAAAAAAATTTAAAATATATTAAAATAAAAAAAGAGAGAGCAACCAAACCAGTAAACAAATCCACCAATAATAACAAGTGCTAAAAACTATACTAAGATAAACATAATCAGAAACTAGTATGTCGCATACAGAAAAACTCAAGTCTACAGTTGCTCCCTAGATTCCACGGCCTTAATTTTGGGAAGATTTTTTGTCTATTCAGGTATTCCAGAGATGCAAGATTCATCAAGTTGATTGTGGAGATTTAATCTGCTGCTCCTGAGGCTGCTGGGAGAGATTTCCCCTTTCTCTTTTTTGTTCGCACAGCTGCTGGGGTTCAGCTTTGCATTTGCCCCTGCCTCTGCATGTAGGTTGCCTGAGGGCGTCTGTTCTTCACTCAGACAGGACGGGGTTAAAGGAGTGGCTGATTAGGGGGCTCTGGCTCATTCAGGCAGGGGGAGGGAGGGGTACGGAATGCAGGGCGACCCTGTGGCATCAGAGGCCGGCATGACGTTGCACCAGCCTAAGGCACGCCGTGCGTTCTCCCGTGGAAGTTGTCCCTGGATCACGGGACCCTGGCAGTAGCGGGTTGCACAGGCTCCCGGCAGGGGAGGTGTGGATAGTGACCTGTGCTTGCACACAGGATTATTGGTGGGTGCAGCAGCAGCTTTAGCGTCTCATGCATCCACACCGATAGCCGCAGTTCGTGCCCATCTCTGAAGCTCGTTTAGGCAGTATTCTGAATCTCCTCTCCTCACTCACCGGTTTGGGAAGTCTGAGGTCTTCTGCCAGCGTTCAGTAGGTGTTCTGTAGGAGTTGTTCCACATGCAGATATATTTTTGATGTATTTGTGGGGAGGAAGGTGATCTCCATGTCTTACTCCTAAGCCATCTTGAAGGTCCTCCAAGTTAGATATTAAAAAATGATTTGACTATCTATAGTACAGGCTACAGTAGAATCAGACTTAAATAAATTATATTAAAGTCCAAGGGCATTTATGTATAATCATAATTCCACTCTACTTTAGGGGTAAAAGAGAATCATAGGTAAATCAAACAGCCTGATAACGTAAGAAATAAAACATATCTATATACACCTGTGGAGAAAAGGGAACCCTAGTACACTGTGGTGGGATTTTAGATTGGTGCAGCCACCATAGAAAACAGAATGGAGATCCTCAAAAGTTTAAATTTAATTACACTCAGGTCATTAGCAAAACCTATTGGATGGGTGTAGTTCTAGAATATAACAACTCCAGTGTGGACTGAGATTGTTATTGGAAGGGTTAACTATTGGATAAGGAATTCTGGAGTGCTATCAGCTGTCTATTTTTAATATGAATGATGATTACAAAAGTGCTAACATTATAATTATTGGTCAAACATATATTTATGTTTCATAGATTTTTCTGTATTTTATTATCACACACACACAAGAACACACACACACACACATAAACGAAGTTGATAAAAAGAGTGAATAGGCAACAGCACACTAATTCTACTCTTCCATTAACCAAAGGAAACCAAAAGCTCTATAATTATAGTTTTGGTTTGTTGCCTTGGGAAAGACATAAAATGATTTTTAGACCAATGCAAACTGACAGGGCTCAGCAATGTGTGTGGCTAAAGAGATTTTGATTTTGGCTTTTTTTTTGTCCTTATGTGGGAATCAAATTTGCCCACAGCTGTCTCACTGACATCTAAATTACAAACTGCTATATGAGACTATTTACCCAGAAAACAGACAGTAAGAAAAAGACAAGGAAATAATGTTAACCAAAGTAACCACAAGTGGAAAATATATTTTGGTGAAAAAGCCATTTATTAATAGAAAAGTATAGTGAAATCTGTTATTAAAGATTTTCTGCTTTCAGTTTGGTAGAAAGTCTTTAGAAAATTATTTTGCTTTTTGCCTCTATCTTCTTCCAACTTTTAATTTATTGCTCCAATATTCCTCTTTTGGAATAATAAACCTGGAAGTGTCCCAGGCTTTGAGTTACCTGTGGAGACAGCAAGACTATTCACCTGCAAACACACATTGAGTCCACACTCAGTCTGAGAAAACGTCAACTCTCTTTCTTTCCTGCATGTAAAGCCATAGTTTTGGAAGTCTTGGAATGTAAAAAGAAGGTGTTTCTGGAGATCATTTAATTCAATATGCAGATTATTGGTCAATGAAGATCAAAGTGATTAAGCAGACCATTTTATACCAAAATGTTTTGAATAGTCTAGACAAAAGTATTTTTTCAAATTTATTAAATTAATAGAGTTAGATATTACTTTACTCAGACACAAATGAAACTAAAGGAATGAACAATAACAACCACACAAAACTGCTTCAGTCTGCTCATAGCACATTAGAATTTCTTTCATTGTTCACTTACTAAATGATTTTGTTAAAATAGCTTTATTTACAAGACATGTTTTAACATTTAAACTACAGAATTTATCACCTACCCCATGGAAGCTGGAAAATTTTTATTTTACCAGGTAAAATTCATATTCATATGCACTGATGCCCAATTTGCTTTGCAACAATAACATGTGTTTCTGTATGTTATGAGTTGCGGCGCTGTCAACATAGTGCTTAATGGAATTAACCACTGCTCTGAGATCAGCAATAGGATAACCCTGAAAAGCATCTTGCATTTGAATGCAATATTATCTGAAGTAAAGCGGTCAAGGTCCAAATTTGCTTTGGTTTTGCTTGTTTGTCTTTCTTTGGCAAATCCGAAATCATTTTAATTAACGAAGTAATCACATTACTATGTGCAATGAGAATACTCTATAAAAAAATTCATTTAGTTTCAAAAGAGCTGTTCTGGCTTACACTACAAGTCGGTGCTATGAAAGTAAATTACCTAAATAAAAACAGGGAAAGTTCCTAGTTAGCAGGCTTTATGACAATGAATATGTGGTGTGTTTAATCTCTAGATCATATTGAGTATAATTCTCACTAGAAACGTAATAAAGTGAGATGAATAAAAAAGAAGAAAGAAAAAGAGAATACCTTTCCACTAAAACAACTTATGCCATATGAGCAACTCTATGATTAATATCGTAATTACTGTTTATGATATGAGGACTCGGTGATGTGTGAAGGCAATGCTAACTTCAATCGACGAGATGCAAAAGTCAATTTAATTGTCACATGGTATTTGCTATTACTAGCATATTGATGTGGCACATTTGCATAATAACTCCTTTAAGCAAAAGCACCTTTCTTTTTTAATTGAATGGAGTGGCTTCGTTATTTTCCTAACCGCTGTGGACTTTTAAAAGATGTAACTTTAGTTTGCATGGGAATAAGTTGGAAAGATTGTTGCCTATGGTTGCTTTAAGCAGTTCAGGAGAAACAAGAAGAGTTTAATGTTTTTTTTTTTTAATTCATTTACTTGTTTATTCAACAAATATGCTTCATTGTGCCAAGTGGTAGGGAAAGAGAAGTGAGCAAGACAATCTGGCTGCTGAATTTATAAAGCTCATAATCTACTGGCGAAAAGAAGTATTAAGAAATACATGCATATATACATATTGTTGACTTAAAAAAATTCACAATATGAGAGTTGCGAGTTAAGTTTTATTTGGGGCAAAATGAGGACTATAGCCCAGGAGACAACATGGAGAAACTGCTCCAAAGAAGTAGGGGAGAAGGTCAGTATAGATGTGACTTTGGTGAAGGGGGAGTACATGCACTCAAGCACACGTTTTGCAGGTTTCTGCTAGTCTCGTGAAGGTTGCTGCTAGTCGCGAGGAACAGACGTCACCTTGTAGGATTTTAGTGCTTTCCTAGATATGAGGAGATGCAAGAATTGGGCTCATAAAATCAGCTCCTGAAAACATCTAACTATCTGAAGACCTGTTCTGCCAGTTTTTCCCGGAGCACAGAGGGCCTCATTCCTGCTCTCCACCCTGAACTCCTGTCCATCCAGGGGTGTTGAAGGTCAGCAGCTGTAGCAGCTCGTGATTTAGTCCTCGTAGAGGTAGATGGCAAGTGCCCATGGCAAGTGCCAATTTGTAGTTGACAATATGTATATATACGTATATATTTATACATAAATTTTTCTAGTTAGAATTAGGTTTTAGATTAAGTGCTACAACAGAGAACTACCAGGTGCAATGAACCCATGTGCAGGGAGACCTAAATTACTAGGAGGAGGTGGGGAGGGCTTTGAGGAAGTAATATTTAAAATGAGCCCTGAACGATGAGCTAAAAAAGGGGTTGGTATCTGGATTGTGCTGAGGAAGAGAAATCAGTTGACACAAAAGATCTACATTGACAGGAATGTGGCATATGTAAGGTACAGCTGGAGCTTAGGGATCAAGGGAAGGACTGCATGGTGAGGACAGTGGAAGGCAGGGAATGGATTCACACTTAATCAGTGACTTTCTTCCTGAACTTCCTTCTTTACTTGGCTCTAAAATCCCCACATCTCCCTCATCTTCCTCCTAATTTCCTTCTTCTCATTCTCTATGCTCAGTCTTCCAGATGTTCCAGTTCCACGGGGCCTAACCCCCTGCCAGATTCCTTCTAAAAGTACTGCACTCCCTGGATGATACTCACTGTCCTGTCTTTAAATGTTGTCTTCGTTACAATTACTCTAAAAGGTATGCCTGGGGCCATGACCTCTGCCCTGAATCCCAGACTGCCCAGAAGTCACCTGAATTTCAACACCTAAAAGGTAATTCAAAAATACCATGTCCTAATGAGTAATACAGGTTGCCCCACCCCTGGATTCATATTTTTTTAAATAGTGCCACAATTCACCAATTGCTCAGATCATTTATCTTGCATTATTCCTCAACTCTCATGTCAACATAAAAATTCATGAGTAATTTCAGTCATTTTGACCTCTAAAATATATCCCCAATGCAGTGGATCCCCTCCATTACTAACACCTTGAAGGACAAATAAAAATAAAAAATGAGAGGATTAATTCTCCCTGTTAAAAATAATGAAAGACACACCCCTCCCTTTCCTTAGAGCATATCTTTTCTAAACTTGTAATTCTAAATTCTTTCTCTACCCCTTAGAGATTCACATAAATTTCCTTTTAAATAGCTTTTTGTCAGGTTTGCAACCCAATACTGTCTTTCTTAAGAAACTGGAGTTGAATGTAAAATCAAGGGAGATAAGGAGGCACTTATTCCAAGCGTGCAAGGCACGTTCAACGTTTGTAAATCGACCAACATAATCCCACACATCAAGAAACTAAAATAAAAATCAATCGATACAGAAAAAGCACTTGACAAAATCCAACATCTGTTCATGATTAAGAAAACAAACAAACAAAACCAAAACCAACTCTCAGCATACGAGGGATAAATGAGAATTTCTTCAACTTGATAAAGAACGTCTATAAAAACGCCTACAACTATCATCATACTTAATGGTGAGAAACTGGATGCATTCCCCCTAAGAGCAGGGATAGGGCAAGACTCTCTTCTCTCATTTCTTCTATCCAGCATGATACTGGAGTACCTAATTAGTGCACTGATAGTAGAAAATGAAATAAAAGTCTCTTTGCCTCTGTGGTCTTTCTCCTAAAAGCCCATAAACCCAGCTAACCGTGAGAAAATCTCCAGGAAAATCCTAATTGAGGCACATTCTACAACATATCTGAGCAGTACTCAAAACTGTCAGGGTCATTGAAAGCAAGGAATGTCAAAGAAACTGTTACAGCTGAGAGGAAAGAACCCCAGGAGACAGGATTATTAAATGTAATGTGGGGACCTGGATGGGATCCTGCGGCAGGAAAAGCATTAAATAAAAACTAAGCAAATCTGAGTAAAGTCTGGACTTCAGGTATTTGTGCTGGTTTATTAATTGTAACTAATGTTCCAAACTAATATAAGATGTTAATAATAGGGGACAATGGATGTGAGGTATACAGGAATTCTCTGCATTATCCTCACAATTTTTCTGTAAATCTAAAATTGTTCTAAATTTTAAAAAATATTTTTAAAAAGAAATAAGAATAACCATTGAAAAATATAAATCATATTTAATTCTCCTATAATAAGAACTTTCCAGTGACATATCTTCTACATATCTTTCCATTCTCTGCCTGTGGTTTTGCCCTTCTTCATTCTGTTCCAATACATTGCCCTCCATTTATCTCAAATTCAAAACCACATTGGATCTTTGCATTATTCTCATCTTTCTGCCTGAAAAACACTGAATTTCATGGCTTTCTGTCGGTCTTCACTCAGTACACTGTTTAGGTGCCACCTTCTCTTCGAATCCTTCTTTGAAATAAATTAAATTGCATCTATCTCTTTATTTCCCCTTTTCCTTGAATAAATGGAGCAAGAAATTAGAAGTTCATTAAATATATCTAATTTTAGTTATTTTCAGTAAAATATTATAACTCATCAGCTGTGAGAGTTTGAAAGAATGAGATGCCAGTTCTTATGCCAGTTTACTGACACAAGTAATTAACAATGAATAAGTCATGAAATATTGAGATGAAAAGTCTGGAAATTAATGGTGCTTAGATTATGGAGAAATCATGAGTACAGTTTTAACATATTCACTTAGATATTATAAGTGGAAACGTCAAATTAATATTTGAGTATACAGATGTAGAGATAAAAATATGATATTTGAAGCCATAGTGACGGAACGAAATAGTCTGTGGTTGGAGCATAGTTTAAGATGAGAAAAACGAAAGACCCAGGATCAAACTTGAGGAACACAAATGATCAAAGGCCCTACATAAAAGGAGACACCAAAACTAACTGAGATATAGAAGCTGAAAAGTCAGAGGGGAAAGGAAATGGGTGCCATGTCCCAAAAAAGGAGTTTCCCAGGATGGTGTGGTTGAGTCTGTCGGTACACAGACAGGTTAAACTAAAAAGAAAAGCGGTCTGAAAACTGCCATTGGAATTAAGAACTTTCACATGATTTTAGCAAGAAAAGATTGATGATGCCTAAAATAGTGAACACTAAATTCCTACAGACTGAAGAGTGGAGTGACAGGTGGCCAGAAAATGGAGGCAGAGTGTAAAGCAAATTGTTTTGTAGAACTTGGCCATTAAAAGCTTCAGTTGAGAAGAATGAGATCCAGAGGAAATATGTTTATTTTTTGAAATGGAAGAAACAAGAGTATATTCTCCACACTGATTGGAGAGATCTAATAAATGGGAAGAGGTCTAGAAACAGGAAAAGAGGAATTTTTGGAGAAAGTATTGAACATAATCATGAGGGACTTAAAACTTTCTATTCACATTTTCAAACCTACATACCTGAGAGGGGTATGTTTTCCTCCACTTCCTCTTCTTCAGTCTTTAGATTCAATCCTTGCCTCTTGAGAATGTTTGAGATGCTCTTTTCCTCTATTCACACCTTTGGATCTCAGGATATTTAAGGGAGAGATTCTCGGTATGTTGTCTATTTTTCAGATCCAATCTCTTCCTGGGCCAGGTTTTCACGTGTACTAATCCTAGGAGAGGAAATAGGCAAGCAAATTGTGGTCACTTCTAATTTGTATTTTTCAGTGTCACTTTATCATTACTAGAAGCTACTTTGAATTCTACCATTTAAATTCCTGAGTGTTGCATCTCAATTGTTTTAGAATTTGAATTGGGCTTTAAGGCAGGAGTGATTAATCAACTTGAAACTATACATCATGTTGTCCCTTTCTTATATCTATTTATTGCCTTATTACCAGACGTAACAGTAAATATAAGTCTAGAAAATGATGAGTAGATTGGTCTCTTCAATACTTCTAGCTTTAAAATTACTTGATTATTAATTTCTTTCATACAATGCTTGTGAATTTCATATCTATTCAATGTATAAAAATACTTTGGCATAGTCATATCTATAAATAAAACTAACAAAGTGATGGTTTTATGTTCAGATTAAACCCTAATCAGCTATTATGGACTTTTTTTTTTATATTTGTTTTTTGATTTGGGGTTTTTTGTTTTTGTTTTTGTTTTTTGTTTTTGTAGGGACCACAAATGTAAGCAAAGCCATTTATTAGTGAGAGACTGTTGGATTACCCGTTTGTCCTTCTATGTTCATTCTCCAAACTTCTGTGCTGTGCATAACATTTGTCCAGGGCCCTAATGGATATGGATAGCATCAGAGGGCTCTTTTGCCCTAAGTCTTCCACTTGGGTTCAGCCAGTGGTCAGCACAAGCAGGAACTGGAAGAGAAGAAATGGAGTGAGGCTGAGGTGCTTATTCCTTTGGCTCATTTCTGTAGGATTGTTTTAGGATGGCTGAATCCCTAGACTGAAGGGCACAGCTCCTGCCAGATGGGTTTCTCTAAACAGCCTCCTTCTAGGTCCTAGTGATGGCTCCCTTCCCTCACCAATTCACACCTGTTTACTAGCCTGTTACCCTTACTAGTTACAGGGTACTATACCATTCATTGTAAATTCCTTGCACTTTGGTCACCTTGCTTGCTTGCTTTAAATAACATCTTATATAAAATGTTATTTTTAAAAAGCTTTCAAATTACCCAATTTTGTCATATTGGCAAATCATAAGATATAGTTAAGCGCTCGATTTTAAGAAGAAAGTTTCAGGAACCTAACAGATCAATTTAGCAAATTGTGATTCTTACTTGTTCATTTAATAAATATTTATGGAAAAACTGCTATATGTCAAGAGCTCTTCAGGCCGCTAGGTATACATCACTGAACAAAAAGGTCATGGAATATTTGCCCTCATGGAGCTTCTGTAATAGCTTGTAGTAATACTTGGCCAGAAACCTAGTACATCATCAAGTTTTAAATGTTGTTTTCTTTATAAAATGAGCAAAATACTGAATTTATTTTTTTATTTTATAGATAATAAGTTGTAAATCTTTTACCAGACTATACCATTATTTTTTTCTAATAGCTATTTTTTATTCACAAACTTCTAAGGTTTACTATTTAATGCGATGAACAATTTAGGATGTACTGACTGCCCTAGCAAGTAGTTCCAAAACTACATAGTATCTAAAATATAACAGAAGTTTGTTTTCCTCACACAGCAGTACCATGAAGTAAACAAGCCAACAGGGCAGCCCTGTAATCCATCTTTAACTCATGGCTTCCACGTTTACTCTGGCAGTTGTTTTCAATCCAGCCAGCCAGAAAGGCAAAGGAGCACAGAGTTGGTTTCCATGGGCCATTTATGAATGTGTCATATAACACTTCTGCATGTGTTCCAGGCAAGTGTTCCATATAACACTTCTGCGTATGTTCCAGGCAAGCACTCAGTCACATGAGCACTGCTAATCTCAAGGGAAACTAGGAAGTGTAGTCTATCTGTGTGTCCAGGAAAGAGAAGAAAATTTGGATTTCAATAATATAGCAGTCTCCATTGTATTGCATATTGCATAAACACATACCCATATACATTTGGGTTATACATTTATATATTAATATCAAACATATATATGTGGAATATTTATATTTGTATGGAGTAATTATCCTTATGTGCACTGTGACTGCTGTATCAGAAAAAAACATGAAAATACTTTAGTTTCTTTTATTATCTATTTGAGATGATTGTGCTCTACAGTGTTATTATTAATCAAACTAAATGAAGCTAGAATTAATATTCATGGTACATCTAGAACTCAGGACTTTTGGAAGATTTATGGACCTTTTCAATACCTACTTTGAGTAGAGATCAGAGCATAAGAGCGTAATGACCTATTCCTTGAGCCTCTGTAGTGAAACAGATTTTCTCAATTTTAATGTCAACTTTATGTTCTAGGTGACCTGTATTATGGTCAGGCTCATCTGAGCTGATTGAAAAGAAGAGAGATTCCCTCAAACATAGGAGTTTATTGTGATAATACACCAGAGAAATGAACCATTGCTTGAAACAGCCTTGTAATCAAGCCTAGAGACCTCCAAGGTCTTTTAGAATATGGCAGCCGGATCCTGCTATCTCCTCAGGGGCAGGCTTTCATAGCACCTAATTCTGCAGTGGTGAAATTGAAATAGTTAACCAGCAGCAAGGCACATCCTCAATCAATCAGAATAAAGGCTCCAGGCTTTTTAACACCTTAGCTCCTGGATGGAGGAGTAGCCAGGGCTGGTGGTGGTGAGGGGTAGATGTGCAGGAGCCTCAGAGAGGCAGCAATTTACCAAGCATTTTGAACTTATTTCAATGTTTAAGTGACAACATGGCCATGCCAGCCTGTGCCAGCTGAGTGGCAGCGCTGCATTACTCACTGGACTGCTCTTGTGATGTGGCTTTTCTATTTCTCTTCTCTGTCTACGTATGAAAACACTTTCAGTGGCTTCTCCTTACTATGCTTTTCCTACTTCAGAATATTTTGTGGTCACGGCTTCCATAACTTCATGGCTCTTATGGTTTTTCTTTATGCCTTTATATGTGTTTCTGTGTGTTTTGTGTCCAAGATCCCTGAAGATCAGATTGGTCTAATTAGTCACAATCAAAATAGGGTGTATCTTTTGGCCAGAGTTTCATACCACCTTATTTAGGCTGTTGAAAACTGCCCTTTAAAGACCTGTCACAGTTCCCTGTGACCCAGGCATTCTGGTCTCATGATTTAAAGGAATGTATCCTAGGTGTAAATAATCCCTGGTGGCTACTTTTTTGGGAGGCGCCTGGAACACATCAGGCAAGATGAGTATCAAAGTTTCTTCTCCAGATCAAACATGCTCCGGTGCTCTGCAGAGCTAAAAACCTCACATTCTTAGAATATTATTTATCATTTTCCTTGTGAGAAGACAACTAGAAAAAGAAAATAATATGCAGGGATTTCAGCAAAAAAAAAAAAAAAAACATTTTATTAAGTGCCCTCTAATTCCTTTCCCTAAATCATTACCACAACCATGTCTAGGCAAAAATGACTTTGGAGGGAGTGTGAAAAAACAACAACAAAAAACAAGAATGTCACCTTCATAATGTTAAGCATGAAACTCTGTTAACCATTTTTAAATTAATTATTCACTTGGGAACCTACTGAAAAAATTAATTTACTTGTGAATATGACCAGTCATCACTGCTTTTACTGTAATTCAGACATATTCATCTTTGTCTACAATATCCAGCATTGTTGGAAAGCTAACAGACAAGAAGGCATTAAAACAAACCCCAAAGGATCAGTGAAATGAATTTATACTTTATGGCTTCATGTCTATATTTTCAGACTGTTGCTAATGGGACAATTACACTCTGGTGACCTTCCACTAAGTGGAAGCCAAAAATATAATTCAGTTTTGTATAAATTAAAACAAACAAAATGGCTTTCAATTTAGCACTGCTGACATCTCTCTTCAAAGAACCATTTTTAGAGTAAAAATACTAAGATTAAGACTATTTAGGAGGAAAAGTATATGCAAACCATTTATCATTTGTCAGATTGCAAGAGCCACAAATTCCAAATAGAGAGATCCATGTATGACTCTTAAAAAAAGTTGACTTTGTCTCAAAGACAAGAGCTATGAGATTCATTTTCTGTTACTAACCGGCAGTTTATGTCTGAAGACAAACTTCTTTAATTTAATGATATATATATATATATATACATATATATGTATATTCTTTAAAAATAAATTATATTATATTTGTATATTAACCTTAAATAAATGAATATTTATATTAGGTTTTTATAACCTGAAAACCTAGATTTTATCAGTGATCTTAATAAGAAATGATGGTTTGAAGTTTCCCAGAAAGACATTATCTCTTGGTCATACTTCCAGGAACTCAGAAGCCTGTGAGTGATACATAAGTTACATTAAGAAGAGCTTTTGGGCTTCCCTGGTGGCGCAGTGGTTGAGAGTCTGCCTGCCGATGCAGGTGACATGGGTTCGTGCCCCTGTCCGGGAAGATCCCACATGCCGCAAAGTGTCTTGGCCCGTGAGCCATGGCCCCTGAGCCTGCGCATCCGGAGCCTGCGCATCCGGAGCCTGTGCTCCGCAATGGGAGAGGCCACAACAGTAAGAGGCCCGCGTACCGAAAAAAAAAAAAAATTTCCCTCAATGAGACCTCTACTAGTTTTCATCTAATTTCAGTCCTCCTGTTGAGTGTCTATTCTAAAATTTCCCTTCACAGTGTTCATAAACACTTTTTCTTTTTTTCCTAATTACCTAATTTTGTGGCTATGTAAAAAAACAAACAAAAACAAAACAAAAAACCTATATATATACTTTCTCTTACTTTATTAGTTTCAGATATCAGGGGCTGTTTTTTTGTTGTTGTTCATCATGGTATAATCTCAGCAAGTGGTTCAGAACCTTGATTTATAAAAGGAGCTTAGTGAACAAAAAATGCATATTTATATAAATAAATAGATGGACATGTTTATAAGGTCTGTTCTTATATAACTCAATAGTTATTTAAGACAAGATTTTAAACAGTTAAATAGGATGAGGGTCCATGGAAAATATGGGACTTGAACCTTTTAGACATACAATATCACAAGGCATTTTTTCATATGAATGTCAGTAATACCTTCCCCCCAAATACCTCTAAGCGTATTGTTGTAAAATATAAGCAACAAAGAACAAATGAAATATTAGAATATGTTTAGCTTATGCTCAACATTGGTTTTCTTTTCTGCAATCAAATGTATTATCATTACCCAAGTATTTCAACTTTCGTCACAATCTTAATTATTATTGTTAGAACACAGACAATATACAGCCCCTTGAAACAAGAAAGTGTCAAAAAAAAAAAACCCAAAACCTGTTTTCTTCCCTATTAGAATTTCTATTTTCAGATTCGCATGTTCTATATTCAATACTAACCCTTTAACGCCTATGAAAGTTGTGCTTCCTAATTTTTATATATCAGAATTTACATTGTGAAAAATTATGGTTTAGGGGAAAGAAGAAGTATATAGGTATAGTTCTCCCCGCCCCAGACTCCTCCTCGACCCTTCGGGACAGTCACAGCATGGGTTCGGCTAGGTTGAGGGGAGGGGCTTTGGCGCAAAGGCTGTCCAGGGGCGGAACTGAGCACGCGCGTGGCGCAGTTCTGCAGCCTTCCGGAAGGCCCAGGTTAAGCTGTGCCGCTTTGTGAATCTGGGGCCCCAGTCTGAGGTCCGCCGAGGTCTGAAGCCACAGCAGCCCTCGCAACCTTTCATCGCACAGCCTTGGGGCCAGTTGTCTCTCTGGGCAGCTATGAGGTATCTAGCACTCGTCCTGGAGGCCGGCAGCTTTTGCTTGAACAGCCCCAGGGCCCTGCCCTCCTCCTGACCCAGCCCAACTGCCCGCACCCTGCGAAGGGGAAGCTATGGCCTCCCGCAAACCGCTCCATCGGGAAATCTCCTCGTGAACGCCACGGGGGACGACCAGGGCCCAGGGGCGAGGCCCGTGCGAGTGGGTGGAAAATGTGGAGTTTTCCAGAAAGGCAGACAGGGTGCGGTTGGAGCCCGCGGGTGGCTTGAATGTGGGGGGCAGCAAGTGTGGGTCCTGGTGGAGGGGCCGGGGGAGGATGGGCGGGGATGCGCATCGGGCGGCTCCGTGAATCGCTGATTCCGGCGCCAGCCTGTTGCCGGCTGCAGCTCTTCCCAGAGGCGGCCCAGTGTCGGGGGTCTCGGGAGATCTAAAGGGGACACAGGGGAGCCCTGGGGTCAGAAAGACCTGGTGCCTCGGGTGCCGGCGGCCCCTCGCCGTATCCTCGGCTGCGAGACTCACCAAGCAGACCCCAATCCCCTTCGCCATCCCTGCCCCTCACCAGAGCCGTATGTATATCAATAAACTTGTCTGGTTAATAGACATAAAATATGCTTTAAATAATTAATAGTAAGATATATTAAAATTAAGACAATTAATAGTAAAATGATTTAGAGTTAAGCTTAGAACTTAAAACGAATTAAAATTTAAAGACATAGCATGTTTCCATGTACTATAACAGAGGATATGTGTTTTATATTTGCTAGTAACAGGATGTTATAATACTGGCCTTACAAATTCTGTTGTTACATTCCTTCTCATAAATGTCCTATATATTTATTGAGTTCCTTCTGTGTACTCGTAGATCATGGGAACACTGAGACAAGTTCCTGCTCTTAAGTATATGCATTCTAGAGAAAGTATTATAGATTGACACTTTAGGAAAGGAACTTGGCAGTATGTAGAATGAACTTTAAAAGTGGTCACTAATAATTCCATTTGCAGTAGTACATCCTATGAAAGGATGTGAAAATAATTTAAACAAGTTGGTTATGCCCAAGAAAATAAATTAAAAATGGTTTATAAGGGAATGTGTTAGGGACATTTGATCAAATATTCTGCCAAAGCAATTATAGCAATTAATGGGGCTGCAAGCCAGATCATACACACCATGAGGATAACTATGGAGGCATTATGATGTTTATGAACAATGTTAATTGTAGGAAAATGCTTATAAAATAAATATATTTGATCCAGAATTAACACAAAAAATAAAATCTATATGAAAATGCCGGAAGGAAGCACAGCAAGATATCTCCTGATGTGAGAAGTGGGTGCTTTGTTTATTAGATTTTCTGTATTAAAGTAAGGCAAAATAACTGTTGGTTGGAATGTAAATTGATACAGCCACTATGGAGAACAGTATGGCCGTTCCTTAAAAAACTAAAAATAGAACTACCATACGACCCAGCAATCCCACTACTGGGCATATACCCTGAGAAAACCATAATTCAAAAAGGGTCATGTACCACAATGTTCACTGAAGCTCTATTTACAATAGCCAGGACATGGAAGCAACCTAAATGCCCATCGACAGATGAATGGATAAAGAGGATGTGGCACATACATACAATGGAATATCACTCAGCCATAAAAAGGGATGAAACTGAGTCATTTGTAGAGACGTGGATGGACCTAGAGACTGTCATACAGAGTGAAGTAACTCAGAAAGAGAAAAACAAATATTGTATATTAACGCACATATGTGGAACCTAGAAAAATGGTACAGATGAACCGGTTTGCAGGGCAGAAATATAGACACAGATGTAGAGAACAAACATATGGACACCCACAGTGGGAAAGCAGTCGGGGGTGGTGGTGGTGGTGTGATGAATTGGGAGATTGGGATTGACATGTATACACTGATGTGTATAAAATGGTTGACTAATAAGAATCTGCTGTATAAAAAAATAAAATAAAATTCAAAAAAAGAGAAAAAAGTCAAAAACATTACATTTACTTGAAACTTCATTGGAAATAAACTATTTGATCTTAAAAAAAAAAGTAAGGCAAAGTAGTATTTCTAAAATTCCTAACTTATGAAAGTAACATCTTGCTTTTATTTTCTATTATGAGAATATGAAACATTTTTCTGTTCTAACAATTTTTTTTCATTTAATAAATCTTATTTGGATAATAAAATAGTAACAAAGCCAAGACAAAGAAGTCAATTCTAAATAACAATTACATATTCACTGCATATAATGACCAGTGTAAAACTTAAAGAATTAGGGATACTTTGAGATGGTTTTTATTTTTAAAAAAGATTTTATAAACATAAACCTCACCCATCCTCAAAGCAACAGCTTAGTAAGGTACTTCAGAATTGGCTTTTGTTGTAAATATATACTTGCTCATTGTGTACCTGAAGTTAGTTTTAGGAACTATTAAAGAATTTTACAAGGACAGCATGAAATGTGATTTTTCATGAATAACCTTTTCTGGGAAATACAAAAAAAAAGGCTGATATGCTGATTACTGTAATTTTTATGTCAATCACAGTAGTCTTATGTTTCTTGATTTTTGCCTCCATTTATTATTGGTCATAACATAATTTAATTGACCATAATTTAATGACCATAATTTTACTGGTCCTAACATTCTTAAGTGATGAAAGAATTTGTTTTCATCTTTAAACACACAAAACTAATGAACGTGTGTTAGAATATTCTACCTATTTTGTGTTTACACTTTTATATTTTACTGAAAGCCCCATACTCCTTTTATAAACGGATATCAAAATTGTATAAGGAATTATTTCATGATACTCTTTTCATAATATACCCTAAATCTTGATCAAATAATACTTTACTTCCCTATTAAAAAGAGTTCCTAGACTGAAAGAATCTGAAAGCATCCAGGCTCCTGTAACTTCTAGATTCCCATAGTCTGAAATATTAAATTACCCATGAAGGCACAGCCCAGTTCCCCTGTGGTGGACTCTGGCCAGTGCCTGTCCAATACAATTCAGCAGGTCTTTATCCAGTGAGTCTAGCTGTGTTACTACTGGACCATGTGCCACATTTGTTCTGACTTCATAGATAATTTCATGTTATCTTGTCTTATCCCCACTTTTCCCTGCAGTTGTGATAACAACACCCTCCTTTGGGTTTTCTTTTATTTTTGTTGATAGAAAAATGCAGATACCTCGACCCCTGCTTGATCAACTCTGACAGACACCAAAGTTTGAAAGTCATTGCTTTAGCTTCACTCTGATTAAAGAAAATACAGTTGCCAAAATGACTGCATTCTCTCTTCAGTAAAGGTAGGTAAATTTTTTTGTGATTAAAATCTTACATCATTTCAGAGTTGATGTGATTGCCAATGAGCTGACTAGTAGAACATGATTTTTATTAAAAGATTTTTGTTTTTTTGAAAAATGTTTTGTATGCTGGTGTTCTAAAAGATAATTCAACAACAGAGATTTAATTACTGAAGTGATCATTAGAGTAGTGAGGTTTATGCCCCAGAAATCAACATGAGGAAATAATGATTCAAAATAGTAACACAGGTTGTATTTTTAAACCACCTATATAGTCAGTAAAATTTAGCATATCATATATTAAAAAATATTTCATGTACTAAAAATATTCTGCATTTTAACTAAACCACCTAAAGCCTATGTAAAAATTATGCATTGAAGTTTAGTTACTGGGGCTAAGAAAATTAAATGCAATAAAGATTCAGAACAAAGCATAGACCAGTATTTTCCCACACTGTGTAGGTAAACAGCAGTCGTGTAGTTCTTTCACACTGGGACTTGAATGACTCCTTTATGATTTTTTTAATTTGTATCAAATTAACCAATTATAAAACGATTCCAGAGTTGTTTGTTTACTAGATATTGGCTAAAATAATGATTCTTAAGTATTGTAATGATAAATCAATATTTTATAAGACAGATTTAATTAATGTGATCTAAACGTACTCATTAAATTTCCTTAATTTAGTAACATTATTTTAATTTTCTTTATTGAAGTGATTCCAAAATTACCATCACAGATGAGAATGCAGCTAATAAAATAAAATTCTCAAAACCTAATATTTTAAAGATTAAAAGATACACAAGAAAGGGCAACACAAGAAAATTAAAGTTTATAAATTCATATTTATCACATTATTTTTCCATTATGATTTATCAAAGAAAGTGTATTAATCCACAAAGGATACATAGGTTAATATAACAATATTTTGCCCATAGTCACCCATCATTTTAAACATTATGCAATACTTATTATGGCTTAAATATAACCATTTTTACATTTCTATCTAGGAATAACAGTAATTAACACAATATTAAGAGAAGATAAGAACTTATTTTTATCTATTTGCTAAGATTAACCTATTTTTTTCATTTTTTCTTCTGTTTCTAAAGAAATTATTTGTTAGGAGTTAGCATGTAAATAAGTGTAACTCTTCATATTCTAGTTTTAATTTTTTAATAAAACACAGCTGAGACAATTTATAAGAAGATAGAATTTGAAATATTAAGGTAAATGATGTTAATGTGTGTTAGTGTCAACTTCAAACATAATATATGCTCAAAACGTGCTTCTTTCTATAATTTACCCAATATGTAACTGTTATCCATGCAATTGTTTAAACTACTTTATAATCTGACATTTTATTTACTTACAACTTTTGATATAATAAAATCTATGAATTGCTTTATGCTATTGCAGTATAAGTTTCACTATTTTTACAAAACATAATTATTACACTTTTAAATGGTTCATCTTCATTCAGATATAATTTGTGGAAAAATAATTATCTTAACAAAATTCTTCATTATACAGTTGATAATGATTCCCTCCAAAAACTCTTAATTTTTATTTCTTAAATTATGAATACAAATACTTACTTGACAGATACAAAGCTGCAATTTTTGTTCTTATGATTTTTTTTTTCAAAAAATTCCAGTCAGAAAATTTAGTAAGTAGGTTGTGATTGAAGTAATAATATATAAAGTTTATCTAGGGGAAATAAATATGTTCTCCTTTGCTTCCAACATGATTCTTGAGAAGCATACTATCATTTTTTTTTTTTTTTTTTTTTTGTGGTACGCGGGCCTCTCACTGTTGTGGCCTCTCCCGTTGCGGAGCACAGGCTCCGGACGCGCAGGCTCAGCGGCCATGGCTCGCGGGCCCAGCCGCTCCGCAGCATGTGGGATCTTCCCGGACCGGGGCACGAACCCGTGTCCCCTGCATCAGCAGGCGGACTCTCAACCACTGCGCCACCAGGGAAGCCCCTGTCATATTTTTATACACATGCATATACACATAAACATACATTTCCCTGATTATGTATTTGACCTATTCAATATAGTAATTGTATCTATTAGTATATACTTTTCTGTATTATTAATAATAGTTGAGAAACATGACATTTTTTAACACTCATGCCCATTAATTTACCTATCATTATTGAAATTAATTTTCCTGTCTTTACGTGATCATATAATTTGGGGACTGTTATTTAAATGGATTCATTATGACCTTGACATTTTACTACCCAATAAATCTTACAGTTTTGTAAAATCTCAACTATTTAATTGTGAATTCTTTATTTTTCATTTAAAATACCAAAATATAACTAGTTATATTTATAGAAAGCATCACTATTTACACAGCTTCTTCAAAGTAAAAATAAGTTTATTGACACCTTTAATGTTTTTTTGTATGCTAAATTCATAATGTTGATAAACATGTTACATTATTTCGTGATTAGTATGTTCTAAACACATACACATGCACACATAAGCTTAGATGGATCGAAGGATAGATGGATGATGATGACAGATATATAGGTAGATAGATGAATATAAATAGATATTCTGGAGTGAAATCTTGAGTATTTTTCAGAATTCCACATCAATAATACAATTTCATTACATGTTGTTTTTGTTTTAGCCACATGCACAGGTACTATTTCAAATAGATTTAAAAGAGTTGTTGAGCACAATACCACCTTATACATTTATTCTGATATGTGATGACTAAAGGTAGAAGTTATTACTATTCCTGGTTAATATAAAATATTGACTATTTTAACATCAGTTGACATGCTGTTCTCTCATATTATGTGAAAGCTTGCTCACTTTGTCTTTCCCCATGTAAATAATTTACCCAGAAATACAGTTATAAAATAACAATTTGTATAGGTATTTGCTTAGTTTTTAATTGACTTTTTAAAAGCATATGAAAACCCAAACTAAAATAAAAAATAAAAATAAAAGGTAAATAATACATTAAAAAGCTAAGGATTATGTGGAATGTTAAAAAAAGAGAGATTTAAAAATAACAATTGTTTAAAAGAGTTACTAATGACAGCCAAATAAGACTAACAGAAAGCTTACATAATTGATTTCAGTGTTTAAAGACCAGAATGAAATTATTTTCTTTTATGAATCAAACTAAATTATGCTGTCCTTTTTATCATTCTGTGAATTGATATCAATTTTCTGCTGGATATTACACAAATCCTTCTATAGTTTTTAGAAAGAACACTCCTATAATTACTTTACTGAATAACATAAAACATGCTGCTCTCTTTACCTGGAGATAAAAAGGTTACTATTTGTACAATTATTATTTTTCCTAATTTCTAAATAAGTTCCAAAAGTATTGGAAAGTCTTTGATTTCAAATTATTTTCTACTTACCATCCTCCTATAAAAATATATCTATATATGTGCATGTGGACACATTCTGAGTGATTTTCTGAGGTCAAATATAGGGAATATCGGATTCACTATATTTTTGTAGTCACTACAAAATTTTAATAAGAAATTTCAGTGTTTGAAAGTTTGAGATATAAGGTGACATGATAAATTGTGTGACTTGTGAATTTAAATATATGTGACATTTAATTAACTATATTTTGAGTTTGAGGTCAATGTTAATTTAGGGAATGAAGGTGTAGGAGAAAGTTCAAGGAATCATTTAATAAAAAACTGATTTTTTCATTGATATATATGAAATTATATATGTATAAAACTGTATATATATCAAAACTGTATTCAGTTATATATTTCGGTTATGCCTTATTATATTACTAAGTAACATAACAAATAATTAACTTATACTCTATTTTATATATACTCTTACACTTAATCAAAATTAAAGTCCCGGGTATATATGATACAGTATAGGTTTTTGTTTAGGGGGGTTTCTAAACTTGAAGTAATTGCACTGACAAAATCTTTTTGGAAGGTGTTATTGACCTCTTGTATTGATTCTTCTAAGATGTACATAGAAGGATAGTGTAACACATTCTCTAAAAATCACCCAAACCTTAATGACTACTAATCCATTAAACCACTGAAAATGCTGACGAAAACTAAGACTTTTTTTTTTTTTTTAAAGAAGATGTTGGGGGTAGGAGTTTAGTAATTTATTTGTTTATTTTTGCTGTGTGGGGTCTTCGTTTCTGTGCGAGGGCTTTCTCTAGTTGTGGCAAGCAGAGGCCACTCACTATCGCGGCCTCTCTTGTTGCGGAGCACAGGCTCCAGACGCGCAGGCTCAGTTGTTGTGGCTCACGGTCCTAGTTGCTCCGCGGCATGTGGGATCCTCCCAGACCAGGGCTCAAACCCCTGTCCCCTGCATTAGCAGGCAGATTCTCAACCACTGTGCCACCAGGGAAGCCCAAGCCTTTTTAAATCAATATTTATGTAGTATGACAGGTATTTAAAATCTTTTTAGATATGCTTTTAGTAATACTTAAGGCTAAGATGAGCTTCTGGAGGGCTATTTTCTTATTGAGAGTATACTTAATAACTGCTATCAGAAAACGCTGCTGCCTGTGAGATATTATTCACTGTGTCTCATTTACTGCTATCTGTTTTAATTATAATTTGGAGAAACCTAATCAAGCGTTTTCCCTAACTAAACAAACCACTTAGATCAAACTGCATTTATCCTTCTGAAAAATTTACTATCCTTCCAAAAGCTGCAAATGGGTATTTAAACTTCAAATAGAGTTTATGTG
The DNA here is from genome assembly GCF_949752795.1 of Hyperoodon ampullatus. NCBI lineage: Eukaryota > Metazoa > Chordata > Mammalia > Artiodactyla > Ziphiidae > Hyperoodon > Hyperoodon ampullatus. The sequence continues at coordinate 80,167,799 of NC_136926.1, forward strand.
GGAAGGTCGATCTTTATTGACTTACCCTATCTTCCAGAGAGTCCTCTTATTTACCAAATAGGCTTCCTAAATTAGTAAAGATAGGGCTTAAACATTCTGTGAACTATCTGGAACGTGTGTATTTTAAAGTGAAAGTCTGTGTAGTATGTTACAGAGAAAAATCAATTTGATCCAACTATATTTTAGTTTCCTTACACTAATTGGATCTAATCAGGAAGTTTTGTTTTTCGGACATCTTTCAGACCACAGTCAATAAGAATCCACCTACTCTGGACTTGAGAAATAAAAAATCTGAATGATTTTTTTTTTCCCCAGAGTTAGGTTGTGGTCAGAGACATTTTAAAGAATCTAGCATTGTTGACACTTTTTTTTCCCCTCTGAATTCAGTTTTGTTCCCTTTAGACCTCTTCATTAGGCCCAGTATCAGCTAGTATTTCGTATGGGAATTGCCTTTGCTTACGTATCTAGCTTGGTTTTGCTGTAATAAATACAGGAATGATGCTTTAGGAAAAATATCTGACATGTTGTTATATTAAAAAGTATTGAGGACCCTTTGTTGTTTTCATTGTAATTTATCATTCTGCCATTGCTCTAAGAATTTACCATTACCCTTGGATTATGTATAAATGCTCTGCTTCCTCTACTGTTATTGCTCATCAATTTACTTAATTTACTTAATTAATCAATTTACTCAATTTTCCTTCACGAACTGTATCTCAGAACAGAAAGCCTGTAGCTAGTCCTGGTTGTTGAGACTTCACAGGGCTCTAGGGTCACAGTCTGATGCAGAGCTGCACCTCTGTGTGTGTTCAAAGAATGACTCACAGAAAGTCTGGAACCTGGAGAGGTCACTTAGTTTAGAAAATGATGAAATATTCCACCCTGACTCATTTAGGTCATAATAAAATTCTCTTTTCCCACATAATTGGAGAGCTTTAGAACTGCTGTAGAAGAGTACACAGCCAATAACTTGTGTGGTGCACAGCTTCTACAGAGTGCAAAAATGTTTTATACCTGAAAGCCTTGACCTGAAAATTGGAGGAGTATTTGGGATTCCCATGGCACCGAAACCACTAGAAACAGGTTGTTAAAAGAGTAAAACTTTCTCCACGTTTATGAAAGTGTGGTCTGGGTTTTAACTTGTGAGGGATGAAACACAGACAATAAATTTTGAGACTGAGAATTCAGGAGATTGGAATATTTGGAAGTTACTTGGAACAGAAACTGAAAATTGGAAAAGAAATGATGAGCCTAATGAAGATGATTTGCAGTGTATCTTTTTATTTTCCTTTTCACTCTTATGAATAAGAATTTGTTACCAAACCCTAGTAATATGTGAAACTGAAGAAAGAGAGCATGCTTCTGAAAACTCATACCACAGGGTTTTAGGAAGAGCTGAAGGTGAAAAAGTCTGTTGACTGTGAAATAAACCGGAGAATAAGGATCAATCATCTCATCAGAAAACAAGAGACAAAGAAGGACAATTTCTTGTCTCCACGTTCAACATAACTGACACACAAAAAAGTTTTGGTATTAGGAGTCCTATTCCAAATTCAGTTTTCTATTTAATATATTTGTTGTGGTATGTCAATCAAATCTTTCTATATACAATATAACAAAAGTTCATTCTAATTCAAGAGTAGAACATTACATTTCGATGTTCAAAGTGAATATTGTGTATGATGTGACAAACCTTATGTTTAAATTGTGGTTAACATGAGGGTAACCTGAGATTTCAAAGAATGGGTTTGAAAAGAGATTTCAAGAATGGGTCTGAAATAAAACTTTTTCATAAGTTTGGGAAATTCTATTTCAGTGTTTACTGGACAGAGACTATTTTTTAATGTTCAGTTTCTACAACTGTCATTTACAATGAGAAAACCCAATTCTTGAAATATAAACATTGATTTTCTATTAATAGTAGAACTCTTTGCATTCATCAAGTCTGTTGTTTTAGCACGTTCTCTTTCCAATACTGTTTCAACTTTCCTTAGCTCCCTGAAGGCTAATCCTTGTGATTATCTTTTAAATTTTCTGTTACCTATACTTTTTCCTCATAGATTATCCCATTTTTATTTACCGATGGCCTAAATGTTATCTCTTCTATTTGACTGTATCTTACTACCATCTACTAAAGAAAAGACATGGCCTTTGGATTTCTCCAAATTCTCATGTCTAAATTATTTATACCCATTGTTTCAGAATTGCAGTACTAACACTGATGTATAATGTGGATTTTGCTTACATCCAATCACATATTTATAAGACAAAGTCAAACGTTATGTTTGCTAACGTTTTAAGATATTTTATCATTTGTAATTATCTTATAAAATTCAATATACATAATATAAATTACTCGTCAAGCTCTAGATTCTGTTATAGTTTTTTTTTTTTAATAGCCCTGTTGTGTTCAGGAAGGAGTGGATCACTAAAAACTAATTCTTCTCTCTTAATTATTGCAGTAAAGAGTTAATAGTTCCTTAAATAATTGGTTTAAGAGCCGTAAGTATTTACTTTTAATCACTATGATTAAAGCACCTATGTGAAAAAAATAACTTTTGCATTTTTCTTAAAAACATTAAGTGGGACACAGTATTATTCAATGCTGGGAAGTTTTTATAATCACTGTATAACCCTATACATAAAATATTAAGGAAGTTCAGGACTTTAAAACAACTATAAAATATGATCATGTACGTTGCTGTGAAATTCCTTTTGACAAATCCACCCTAAAATTCATAAAGCTTCTCAGAGAAGAAAAGAAACAGCCTACAATTAAATTCATCATCTGTATTCTATTTGATATACTAATATAGATATCATATCTGCTTTTCAAATATGAGAATTAACTAATTTCTCATTTTTTATAGAGAAGGTATTTACCTCTGTCTTTAATTAATCTGAAATTGAGAAATATTTTTCTATGAACTATGATAAGATAGAAATATCTATTTATGTAAATTAATTTTAAAAACCTGATTCTTAAATATAGCATAATCTTTGGTTATTAATTATGACAAAGACTAAAATTCATAGTTATGTAGGCTTTCTATTAAATATGTACTTAAAAATAGGTCAGTGGATAGACCAAATGTTGGTGTCCCCCCCAAATTCATATGCTGAAACCAAAATCCCCAATGTGATGGTATTAGGAAATGGGGCCTTTGGGAGACAATTAGGTAATGAAAGTGGAGCCCTCATGAATGGGATTAGTGCCCTTATAAAAGATACCCCAGAAAGTTCCCTTACCCCTTCTGCCATGTAGGGACACAGCATGAAGACAGCTGTCTGTGAACCTGGAGGCAAGCTCTCACCAAACACCAAATCTTCCTGCAACTTGATTTTGGACTTCCAGCCTCCAGAACTGTGAGAAATAGATTTCTGTTGTTTATAAGCCACCCAGTCTATGATGTTCTGTTAGAGCAGCCCAAACAGAGTAAAACAGTTAACTGATTTTAGTTCTCAACTTATCTCTATGACACAACTAACTGAAAGGTGATATAATCAAGTTAGACTGGTTTTACCAATTGGAGATTCTACTGAACATAGGAGGAAATGATTACAATGTCTACTGTGGGAAACGTTAGATATTTCTTTATTGATGACTTAGAGTTTTTCCAACAGCAGCTTCCAAGCATGGCCATGGGCACAAGTAGTATATTTGAGGAGTAATCCCTTAATGCAGCAAGCTGGGGGAGTGAGAAGAGAAGGAGGAACAGACAATCAATGATTATTGAACTGGTTATCACTGAGCAACTAATGCTTAATATAATATTCCTGAATTTTACTCCAAATGAACCTTGGAATTGTTTCTCCAAAGAGTGGAAGGCTGGAAATTTATTCACATTGTCCTTCCCCTCACTGTTTGAGAATTGACCTAAGGGACATTAACTGCTGTGCACTTAATAACTGTTGAAAAAGTTTGTAAAAACTGTGGCAGAAAACCAAGTGATCCAGCAGGTACATGCTGTGGGAAGCAGCCTGTGTTTATAGGAAGCCTACAGCCCAGGTGTAGCTGAAATCCAACCTTGGTCATGGGGTAGAGAGCTGCACACAGAAGTGGTCTGTTAGACTCAATTTGGGGCATGATTAAAGTAATGAAAAGATTACACTAAGGGAAAAAATAGATCATAGGTTTTAATATGTACTTCCTTGGGAATATCGGCTTTTTAAATTATTCCTTACTAGAAAAAAAGAATATTCTACATATTTTATCCTCATTGTCCACTTTTAAAAAGTGCTTTATTTTATGCTTTAGAGTATAGTCCTTTGTTTTAACAGTCACCCTTAATTTTTTTTATGTACCTTATGTACTTTTGTAAAGTAATACATATAAAAATGCTTAAATGAGTATTTTGTATATTGGTTAGCTATCTTTTTTTTATATATACAGCAGGTTCTTATTAGTTATCCATTTTATACACATTAGTGTATATATGTGAATCCCGACCTCCCAATTCATCACACCACCACCACTCCCCGCCCCGGCCACTTTCCCCCCTTGGTGTCCATACATTTGTTCTCTACATTTGTGTAATAGTCACCCTTAATTTTTTAATGTGGATTATTCCTTATAGATTGTTTTAGTGAATTCAAAAGCTGTCTTCTCCCTCATGATGGTTATCAACAAGAATTTTATCATACAATTGCCCATTGAGCACTACCCCTCATTTTATTATTATTGCAAAGTTTAAATTTGTTTTCAATAGCTATCATTGTGTTAGTCATTCATTGCTGCATTAAAAACACCCCAAAACTTAGCAGCTTAAAATTACAAACGTTTATTATCTCAGAGTTTCTGTAAGTCAAGAATATGGGTGTAACTTAGATGGATGCATTTGGCCCAAGGTCTTTCAAGCTGTTATTCTTGGCTGTGGCCTCATCTGAAGGCTTGATGGAGACTTATCTGCTTCCAAGCTCACTTACATGGTTGTTGGCAGATCTTGGTCCCTTGACACTTGGATCCGTACGTGGTGCTGCCTTACAACACAAAAGCTGGCTTTTGCCTGTGTGAGATGCAAGGGAGAGCAAGAGAGAGCGTGTCAAAGCCAGTAGCCACAGTTGTTTCTGTAACCTAAGCTCAGAAGTGACATTTCATCACATCTGTCATATTAGAAATGAATTAAAAGTTCCAGCCCACACCAAAGGGGAGGTAGTAGCACAAAAACGTAAATGCTAGGAGGAAGAGATTGTTAGGGGCTGTGTCAGGGGCTGCCTATCTCAATAATTTCAACTTGATATCATTCAAACTTTAATTAGCTCACAATTGCATCCCTTTTTCTTGTATTTTGTGTGTTTTATCTAAGTATACATTGCTACTTTCTGAATATCCTTTTTAAATAGTTTATATCTGTGAGTAGTAAAGCATTGTACCTTTATAGGTCTAGAAATACCTTTATCTATACTGTTGATAACAGTTTGGTTAAGTTAAAATTATCTTCTTTTGAAAGTATTCCATCTACTGTCATGGAAGGGAAATCTGATGTCAATCTACCTGAAACTATTTTTTCAGGTATTTTGTCTTTTCTCTGATTATTTAAAAATATTTTCATTATCCCTGTGAATCTGTAATTTTATTGTGTTTTTGTTTTTCACTTTTTTACTTATGTTGTTCAGTACTAAGGAGTATTCTTTCACTAAGTCTTATATCTGTACATCTTTTGGAGAATATTTCAGAAATCATTCCTGCTTTTTTGTAGTATTTTATTTCTCCTTCATAATCTCTCACCTTTTCAAACTGCACACATATGTTCAAAATGTATGTATTGAGGACTTACTCACTAGTTAGTGGGAATACCAAAATTAAAAACAAACAAACAGAAAACACAGGCATGATCCCTGCCCTTAGTTTAATTGAAGTTATTCTTTCATTAATTTTCTTTGAACATCTTAAACATAGTTATTATAAAATTATTTAAAATTTTTCCTACAAACTTCATTTTCTCCGGAATGACTTCATGTCTACTAAAATGAAATTTTCAGGAAGGCTGATTCCTTGTGTGATGTTTTAACTCTGTTTTTATAGTTTCTGGAACAATCTCTGGCACACTTAGAGACAATAGTAATTGTTAATGAATGATTATTGATTTTGTTGATTCTCTTCCATACTAAGCTGTCTCTTCTTACATTCTGAAATTTGGGCTTGCAGGACCATTTTTTAAAGATTTTTCTTTAATTTTTTTATTATGTTTTAGAATTTTAAAAAATTATTCAAGTATAGCTGATTTTCAATGTTGTGTTGATTTCCGTCGTACAGCCAAGTGATTCAGTTATACATATATGTGTATATATATATATATATATACATTCAGTTATACATGCATATACATACATACATATATATATATATATATGCACATGCACACTTTCTTTTTCATTTGGTTTCTTTTCCACTATGGTTTATCCCAGGTTATTGACTATAGTTCCCCATGCTCTGCAGTAGGGCCTTGTTGTTTAGCCATTCTGTATGTAATGGTTTGCACCTGCCAACCCCACTCTCCCAGCCCATCCTTCCCACGAGCCCCAGCAACCACAAGTCTTCTCTCTCTCTCTGTGAGTCTGTTTAGTAGATAAATTCATTCGCGTCGTATTTTAGATTTCACATATAAGTGATATCATATGGTGTTTGTCTTTCTCTTTCTGACCTACTTCACTTAGTATGATAATCTCTGGATCTGTCCATGTTGCTGCAAATGGCATTATTTCATTTAAAGGTTTTATTTTTTAAAGCAGTTTTATGTTCACAACAAAATTGAGAAGGTACAAACATGTCCCCTATACCCCTCACCTTCGCACCTGAATAGCCTCCCCCATTGTCAACATCCTGCATCAGAGTGGCACATTTGTTTTAATTGATAAACCTACACTGATACAGCATTGTAACCCAAAGTCCATAGTTTACATTATGATTCACTCTTGGTGCTATACACACTATGCGTTTAGACAAATGCATAATGACACATTCATCATTGTAGTATCATACAGATGCTGCCATAAAAATCCTCTGTGCTGTACCTATTCATGCCTCTCACCACCTGCAGGATCAGTTTTCTTTGGAGAGTTTTTTGGGTTTTTAAAAAAATTTCCTTTATGTGTCCAGTTTCAAGTATCCTTTCCTGCCAACTTGTTTAATGTTTTCTTCATTTAGCACCCTGAGCTTCCTCTATAATAGCTTCTCTGTCTTCTGTGCCAAAGTGATACTGGGGATGGTACAGATCCAGATGCCCAACTACATGTGGCTGGATTCAGTTCCTGATGGAGAGAACTAGCCTTTGTTCTCTTTCTCACTAGAATCATGGCTGATTATTAAACCAAATCCCAAGGAATTGGCTAGTAGTAGGTTTTTCATCCCCATTTTAGCACATGCTTTCAAGGTGTGAGTCGGTTCTAGTTGCACTTCCGGACAAGAACAGGGCTCACTCTCAGGGCCTGAACTCCACTGCTGCCTGTGTCTTCACCAGAGGCCAGCGGCTTGAGCTGTGAATTTGCATTTCTTTGATTTTCTACAGCTCACATTCATATCTCCATCTTCTCCTGAGTTTGACCTTACATTTCTGGTTATTTCTTTTTTATAAATATATGTCACCCAGTTTTGCAGTGTGTGTTAAGAAATTGTTTGCCCAACTATGACTCACTAGGTAGATGTGTTGTGAATCAAGCAAGGTGTATCCTGTGCAGCCTGTCACAGACTTTAATGACCTCAGCAGTTATTTCACGGGGAGTCATCCTGGGCTGTACCTATTTTTAAATGGCTGCTGTTGACACCAAGGAGCCACTGATGGGTTATCGCCAGGTGACTCCCATAAGATGAGTATTCTATTGCAAACATGGAGATTAAAAAGGGAAAGAGTATTAAGCAGTAAGAAAACTTAGAGACTAGCATGGCAGATGATGAAGGCTTCAAGTCAGGCAGTGGTGGGGGTAATTGATAGAACGTGGATTCAAGGGGTACCTAAGAAGAAGTGAGGAATCCCAAGAAGATATTCAAGCTCTTGAATGAAAAAAAAAATGACAAAAACAAACAAAAAACCCTTGGTTTGTGTCATGTTTGCTTTAGGTTCTGATGAGTTGGAAGATAACACCAGGCAGATCGGTGATATAAGTCTGTAAATATGGAAACTGATTAAAAAGTTGAGGAAAAAAATAGGAGTTACTATTATTAATAATTAAAGACATTAAAGTGAACTCTCTTATTCAGTCATACAGTCATTCATTGAACTTGCTTGTATTAAGCAGCCACCATCTGCTAAATACCTTTTAGGTGCCGAGGTTACAGTAGTAACTGAAGTAGACCAAAATGTTTGCCCTAATAAGACTTTGATTTTAGTGGGGAAGACAAAAAATAAACATATAAAACAGTGCAATATCTACTTCAAGCGATGAAAAATGCAACTGAAAAAGATAAAGTGAGGAAAGGTAGATGAATGCCATTTGGGAGCTTGCTGTTTTTAGCATGGTTGTTTAGGAAAAGCTTGCTGATGCAATATGATTTGAGACTTTATGGAATTTAGGAGTCATGGTAATGAAGGATGCTCTGATATCTCTGGGATTCTTTCAGTAACCGACATAAAGAGGGATAAAAGGCATAGTGATACTAGGCAGACAGGTGGCAAGGAAAAGTAGGACTCAGGGACGGAGGGAAAAGTGGGACTCAGGGACGGAAGGAAAAGTAGGACTCAGGGACGGAAGGAAAAGTAGGACTCAGGGACGGAAGGAAAAGTGGGACTCAGGGACAGAAGGAAAAGATTTTAAAAGGTATCTAATGCTGTACTGAAAATAGGCAATTTTGTTTAATAATTAAGTTTTACTTAGCAAATTTGAGTGCCCAGTTTCATAGCATTATGATGTTTGAGACCAAATTGCAATGGGTATGTAATAATTTTCTAGAAGTGAATAAACTTTGATTAGAGAAATTTGACCAGATATAATAATATGCTAATAAGCTATAATATTAAAAATGTGATACTGAAACAAGAAGGAGAAAAAATAAATAGACCCATAAAGAGGAATTTATTATGTAAGAAATAAGACATTTAAGATCACAGTTGAAAAGGTGGAAGAGTCAACAAATAATTAAATTATCTAAATATAATAATTAAATATTAAAATAATTATTTGTTCCTTGGGAAAATATCCTAACAGATCCCAACACTGCACAATTCACAAACACATATTTTATTTAAAATGGATATAGAAGACAGTACAGAGAGAATAATGCAATAAGTGCAACAATCTCCAAAAAATATTGGAAAGAAAATGGATAAGTGATTACTATTTAGCCCACTAGAGAAAGCTGAACAGTATTGTAGGAACAAGCATGTATTGAGGCACAGGAAATATAAGAGGCATGGGAAATATAAGAGGCATGGGAAACTGGTTCAGATCACCAGCTTTCAGAGAGATCCAGAAATAGTAATGTTACCTCAAAGGTGGGATATGGTGGGGCTGAAACCAAAAGATTAGTTGAAAGTCTGTATAAGAAACTGATAAAAATATAAAATACATATAAAGTCACTAGGATCCCTCTCTACACACACACAGAGTAAACTCTGCTGAGCCATGTGTCTATAGCTACTCTAACCCTACTGAAAACTGCAGGACTATTTTGCAGAGACACAAAAGCCGTGAGACCCAACACTCAGTGACAAGAATCACAGCAAAGGACCCGGTAGAGAAGAACTACTGAAAACACTTCCAGGATGGAAAGCTGAAGTTAACACATTGAATGGTGAGCCCCTCCACTTCCTTGCCTGCCTTAGCTCCAAGAGTCCTGGCAGAAGAAGCTTGGAGTCTTCTCCTTATGGAAAAGCACCAGCCTGGGAGAAAAGACCCCAGCGACTGGTAATGACCTGGTCAAGCCCATACCCTAAACAAGGATTTATAAAAGACCCATAAGAAAGTACGTTATCTTCAAATTGCAAGAGACATGAGATAAAGAGTCAATCTCAAAAGCTCCTAGATTAAAATACAGGCCATCATGAATCATTATAGATTAGATAACTTGGTACTACTTGACAACACCAGTAGAAACATGAGGGCATTGGAACAATTAATTCATATTCTGAGGAAAAATTATTTCACTTTTGCATTATATACCCAAATCACTGTTGATATATCAGAATAGAATAAAGATATTTTTAAGTTAAGAAGTTCTCAAAAAATTACTTATGCTCACATCATCCGAAAGCCAGTGGAAGTTAGATGTAGCAACTTAAATGAAAGAAGAAGTCAAGAAGGAATAAGACAAAATGTGCTAGATTGCCTTGCCCTTGGGAAGACTGTATTGCTTTCTCCACATGGGGGCTTTGTCATGTGACCTACTCAGGCTAGTGGCACGTGAGTAGAAGTGAAGTGTGTCAATTCCATAGGAACTTTTTAAAGCCACTTTTAGTGCTTAAGTTTATTTGGAATGAGAAATGCGTCTTCTGCTCTCTGGCAATCTTCACTATTAGAAAAATATTCAGAAACTTTTTTATTAGATCAAAACATTTTTAAACCTTATAATTCTATAGTAAGTGAGTTTTTAGAGGGCATGAAGATATGGCAAGTGATTAGTCTAACTAGAGATTTTCATATTATTTGGCTTAGTACTTGTTGTGCTTCGTCTTAGTCATCTTTAAAACTATGGATTAACATAGAGGGGTTTCTATTTTACTTCAGCTTCAACTTCAGTTACAGAGTCTTATTATGTAGTAGAGGTTCTTTTGAAATATAATTCTCAATTCATGAACATGAACTCCAGAAACATATACTTTCTCATTTTTTATTCTGTACCTAATTATTTTCTGACTTAGATACTCATTATTTTATAATGAGCCAAACTTTGATACTGGTTTTAGGCAGCTGAAAACTAAACTGTATTTATGATCATTGCCAATAACACATCTTATTGCACATCAAAAAAGTTTTCCTTTATTTATATTTTATTTTTGTGTGTGTGAGACAATTGCAATCTCTTTTTTTTTTTTTTTTTTTTTTTTTTTTTTGCGGTACGTGGGCCCCTCACCGCTGTGGCCTCTCCCGTCGCGGAGCACAGGCTCTGGACGCGCAGGCCCAGCGGCCATGGCTCACGGGCCCAGCCGCTCCGCGGCACGTGGGATCCTCCCGGACCGGGGCATGAACCCATGTCCCCTGCACTGGCAGGCGGACTCTCAACCACTGCGCCACCAGGGAAGCCCTGCAATCTCTTTTGATTTTTCTTTCCTTAAATGTAAAACAGTGATATCTACTCACCATGAAAAATAACATCTAAACCATTAGACGGTAATTTTAAGATGGGAGAGGAGAAAGCAGAGTATAGTTTCAGTATTCTATTGAGAAGAATGTTGGAATTCAGATGAGATATTTCCTAATCTCAGAAGGCTTTTCTATGAAATTTGCTATGTTCCTTCCCATTCAGTTTTACTGAGAGTGCTTTCATAAAGCTTTGTGGCCTTTTCTTCTTACCTTCCCCATTTTAAGTCACCAGTAGATTGACATCCTCAAATGCAGATCATTTGGATGCCAATCATTTAAAGAAATGTTTTTTAATCGAAATTTTTTTTCTATACCAGGTAAAAAAAATTCCTAAGTGTTATATTAAGACATTTATTGGTAGTAAGAGACCTTAGATTCTCAAAAGATATTTTTTATGACGATATTTTTAAAATTCACCAGGTAACAGCAGAAGCAAGCTTTAAAATGTCAATTCTAAAATATTTGATTAATTTATCTTTTTACAATTGACTCTTTATAAGATGTGTGAAGTAAAATTTGTGAAGGATGCCTCTTGCTACATTTTAATAGGGGTAAATCTTAACAGTGTTTGCCATACTTGAAAGTAGCAAACAAGTTTTCCCCCTACAAATGATCCTTTTCTTATAAACTTGTTTTCTTGGAGTATAGCTATAAACATTTATTTTTTTCCCTCAAGCATTTGGCTACATTGCCAAACAGAGTTAGTCAAATAGCACTATAAGCTAACGTTGTAAAGATGTTTGGACAGTACTGAAAATTTTTAGAATGTGTTAATAAGGAATGGTATGAACTGAAAACCACTTAGAAAACCTATCAAACTTTATAGCTGAGTATAATATACACATATGCATACATACATGTATACATACCTGTGTGTGTGAACCAATAAAATATGAGGCACAACAAAAATGTCCAGTTTCTCTAATTAGTTAAAAGGCCTGACCTGCTAGAAAACATCAGTCACTGACTCTGCGTTTTTCTGGAGTGTCCTGAGATTTTTGCAGACCAGTGCTGGTTGAGTTAGGGATTCAAGCCTCTTGTTCGTACTGGAGTGAAGACATCTGTAAGTGGAGACCATGGAGCAGGCCAGCGGAGAGTGAGTGATAGCTGAGCACGTGAGTGAGGTGGGCTGATCCCTTGACAGGTCTCCTGGGTCTCTCATCCTCCTTGTCGGCTTGCTTACAGTTGCCATTTCATTTGTTGAAGAAAATAAGTGACAATTGTTTAAGTGGTGATTGTGTGCCATTAGTTTTGTGTGTGTATTATTTACGTGTCAAAACCCAGCATCTGGGTTCTTGTTTTAACCTTAGGACAGAATTTGGGTCATTTAGCGGTTCATTCACTGGAGGAATTTTGACCCCGTGACTTTCTGAACTCATCTAACTTTGAGTTTGTATACATTTTGTCAAAATCTAACAGGTTAAGAAATTCTAAAGATTATAGTCAGCTCTGGTTATATGAGCAAAGTGAATACTGAACTACATAGTCAACAAAACTAAATCTCTTATTACTGCAAAACATTGTAGTCAGGTTTTTTCCCCACGTAAGTACACTCCTAGAACTTGTGTGTCTTTACCACAACTCTAGTTTCCAACCTCCTGAAACAAAACAAAACAAAAATATAATAGAAGGTACATCACTTTTTACACTAGAATTACTTAGCTTATTTCATCTGCAGCATCTCGTCTGTGTTCACATCACTGCTTAATGCATCAGAGAACACCTAATCATGGTGTTCTATAGGCTACTAAACATATACATCATAAAAGTGAAAAAAGTCACGAAAGTTAATTCCTTATCTACAGAGAAGAACTTTACAAAGGAAATGAGAAAATGACCTTACGACAAACCAATATAAAATTTTAAAATATTTTGAGTTAAATAGAAGTTTGAAGGACAAAGAACGTGGTAAGCTGCAAATTATTTGTAACAGACTGAAAAACAAAAGGCCATGAACTGAAGCTAAACCTAAGAAAAGACAGTGCCGCAAAGGAATTCATGAAAAATGTCCTTGGGCAGAGGGTGATTAGTGTGTGGAACAATAAGCAATTAGAGGCAAAGAACATTGTTATAAAATCTGACTGCTGCTCCTCACATGGATGGATGTAAGTGGACAGCAGAGTCTTTAATTCTTAAACTCTTGTGTGCAAGCAGAAAAGCATAAAGAAGAGACACTTAAATTTTAATGTGTCATTTGAATGATTAAGCTAATCTTAAGAGGGCAGGTGAGTGTATGGTTGTGTATGTAGAGAATAGTAATTATGGAAGATTCCAGGGTCACTGTGATCAATACCATTTGGGATAACAGCACTAACACGGATGAAGTATGTCTAGAATAGAGGCTAAACAGATGCAGAGATTGGCATGAGGAATGCTTCCAGACCCTGGCATGCGGGGCAACCCCGCTCTCCCCCCATGAGACCTACAATTTCAACATTAACTTCCAATCATTTAAATTAAGGTGATTGGACCATAGTAAAGTAACTATTTTACACATTATGTTAAAGCAATATATTAGCTTTAAACAATGCTAAAATTTTCAGGAAAAAACAGAGTCATGAAGAAATAAAATATAAGGAAACAAATTTTAAAGAGGGAATTTGGGATTTAAAGCATTAACAATGTGTCAGATATAAAACTTCAGGGGTTTTTGGGCAGCCATGGAGAGTAGAAGGAATATGTGAAACATGGTTGATATACCTACAGGGGCATCAGGATTTCTGGTGACAGCAGTTTTGCAATTCTGCATAAGACTATCTGTGAAAGGAACTTTCTAAATTTATAAAGTTCTGACGTTCTTACAAAGGTACTAAAATATCTTTGTAGGAGTGGCTCTCTTTCCCTGATCCCTATGATCCCAGGAATAAGTTGATGATAAAAATGTCCATTGTTTAAGTTGGAGAAGGATTCAGCTTCCACTAGTTCCTGGAATGCTGTGAATCCTAGAAAACCATGGGCAGCGTAGAAAGATGCATTCAGAACATTCACATATGGCAATTATAACACGTTAGACTCAGTCTTCCAGGCTAAGCTTAACTGGCTAGCTGCCCAGGATAAATGCAGGTGTTGAGTAAGAGTAACTCTAAAGCTTTCTTGTATTTATCAGGTATGATCTAAAAGAGAATTTTCCAGATCTATGAAAACAAAAAATGTTAAGACAATAATGAAAATCCATTATGAGGCAATTGGACAGGAACCATATACAGCATACTGGAGATAGAATGGTTGAAATGGAGGAAGGGTGGTTGTGCCTGGGGTAATTCCCTGAGCCAACTGAAAGAAAATCCTACCTCATTTTAATAAAAAAGGGTACTTCTTTAAGGCTAATATCCCCAGCCCAGACTCAGTGGACGTACAGGAAAGAATTTTATTCGATGCACCCTCTTCTCATAAAAGTTCTCTTCAAAAATTATTTTTACTTAATGTGTCCTCATCTATATAATGTTAATTAATGCATCTCTACTATAATCCAGGTTCTCAACGGGACCCTGGGGACTCAATGCCTCATTGATCATCACAGCTGATAAATGATACTAGTGTCCTAAGCAGGCTGATTCACTTTTAATTGCTGTCCTAAAGGACAACCAGTGCACCTTAGCTTTTTGTTGTTTTCATTATTTATACTTTTATTACTAAGCTGTTGGAGGAGTTGGTCAATTTACTTTGAGACTGGTCGACTCCATTTAAATAGGAGTAATGGCAAGCTACAGTTTGATGGCAAGGATTATAAGGATTATAGTTGAAAATGATCATCTGAAGAAGTGAGAATAATGATTTATAAAAGGGAAACAAGTAAAGCACAATCAAAGCCTTAGGAATGCTAACGTTTGCGGAAGGCAGAATGGCCATTCTGTGATGCTTCAAAGAACAGTAAGAGGAAAGTCAGGAGGAAATTATTGGGGAGCATACTTTATGTGAAAGTATTTTCTAACAATTGGTATTGACCAGAAGACAGACATTGCTGAAAATATTCAAGTAGAGTCAAAGGAATTATATACCCATATTAGGATTGGAGTTCATTTTTAAGAAGGCTTTTTTTTTTTCTTTTTTTGAAGAGGTTAAGAGCATAGGCTTTAGAGTCGGATAGATTTTGGATCAAATGCCAAACTTACTACATAATAGCTCTCTTATGTTGGGCAATTTACTAATCTTTCTAAGTGTCAGCTCAACCATTTGTGTAGCATAGATAACTATGTCTGTGTAGCCATGACAGTGGATGGCTAAGGTAAGAATTTAGAGCAGAGAATTTAGAGCAGTGTTTGGCATGTGGTAAATTTTGTTAAGATTGTACACTGAGTACACATAAATTAGGGAATTATCTGGATTTCAAAACTATAACCCCCATTATTATTTATAATTTATAGCTATATATTTATTATTTGTTAAGGATAATATTAAAGAATACAACTTCTGATGATCTACTGTGAAATATTGGGAAAATATTAGTCCCAAAGAAGAAAATCATAAAAAAATAAAATATTAAGTGTTATATATTTCTAAGAATTCTTGTCTCAGGATCTGTGATTGTTAAGTAATGATGAAATATTAATACATAATCCTTTATATCTCACAAATATTACTTGAGACACACTGGAAAATATCAGGTGCAATTAAAGTGTAAATCTGTAAGACTTAGACAAAAGGTAAATATGACATATGAATGAAGTTAAGTGATATGGAAAAGAATCACCACCGTCTACACCATGAAATGCTTACAGTTGAATATTATAAATTTACAAGACAAATTCCAAATCTCAGTTTTTTACGCCCTATGGCAGTATTTTCCACTGAAAATATGTCAAGTAATTCTCAGTACACCCAAATATCTCAGTTGCTAAGCAACTGCTAATGAGTTTTCCACCAAAAAGGTTTAATACCAGACCTCTGAGATATCAAATACTCACACAGCCCTTGATGCTTTTGCAAATGTCCCTCTACTGTAGCATGAAAAAGTTACTGTAAATAAAGTATCTACTGATTATAGCATAGTATTGGGAGAAAAGCAAATAAAAATCATTTTAGTTTACTGTTCCTGAGCCTCTTTTATAACTTTTCCCCCTAAGAACATACAGATAATTTAACACCCATAAATGTATTTTGTAAAAAATTAATATACCCCAATGACTTCGAATTTCCAAATTTTATGATTAAAATTTTGAATTTGTGTTATTTTTATTTAAGAATTTAATTCAAGTAACTTAAATGTAATGATTTTATGTTTACTGTAATTGTGATTGTATCATTAAAAATACATATAATTTTTATACCTAATACCAAAAAAATCTTTCCTTATGGGAAATTCTGAATCATACAGAGGCACTGTGTGGGCTAATTGTTTCTCTGAAGTAGATTGTGTATGCATGGATTCTGGAAATGGAAAATTATGAAAGAACTTATGATCTCAGTTAGCACAATTTTTTGTTTTTCTCCAGCTACACGTGAAGGAATGGAGTAGTAAATTTTAGATTTATCCAGGGTTATGTATATGGAACTTAATGAGTGTGAAGGAGAGGAAACAGCCCTCACTGGAAAAGGCTGCATGGGATACGGTGGTTTTTATGAAGAGCCAGATAAGAGAACAGAAGGTAAAGATTTAGATAAGAAGAGAGGTGCAGGATATAGAGGATTCACTGTTAACTGACTGTGGTAGATATTTTTCAACAGTGTTCCTATATTAGCCTTCAATTGCTATGTAGCAACTTACCATGCACTTAGGGACTTAAAGCAACACACTTTTGTTGTCTCATCATTTAAATGAATTAGAAGTCTGAGCATGGTTTGCTTAGGGTCACAGGTGACAATCAAGGTATCAGCCAGCTGTTTTCTCATCTGGAGTCTCCATTTAGGGAAGAGAATGCTTCTAAGCTCATTCAGATTGTTGGAAGAATTCATTTCCTTGTAGTTGTATGACTGAAAATCCTGGTTTCTTACTGGCTCCAGCCTCAGGTCTGGAGGTCCGCTGCAGTTCCCTGCTCTGTGGCCCTTGACATAGGTGTTTTCTTGCAGAACAGCATGAAAATATTTCTCTTCACTTGGAAAAAGCAGATTCTTATGACATAATCAAGGCAGTGACATCCTATTGCCTCTGCCATATAATGTAAACTAACGAAAGGAGTGGCATTCTATCACCCTTTCCACATTCTGTTGGGTAGAAGCAAGTCACATATCTTCAGGTCGTGAATGGCACTGGGTGTGATTCACAGGGCTTCATTTAGGGTGTGTTAGCTGCAGGATCCAATAAGTTTTCATCTCCTTATCTGCTTTCTTGGGTTGATTCTGTCCTCCATCCTGTTACTTGCTTTGGCCAATGGAATAACAGCAAATGTAATGCAAGCAGAGACTTGAAAAGTGCTTGCATTTTAAGACTTGTTTTCTAGCCTCATCCACCAGAGGGCAGACAGCAGAAGCAAGAAGAGCTACAATCCTGCAGCCTGTGGAACAAAAACCACATTAACAGAAACACAGACAAAATGAAAAGACAGAGGACTATGTACCAGATAAAGGAACAAGATGAAACCCAAGAAAAATAATTAAATGAAGCAGACATAGGCAACATCCCAAGAAAAGAATTCAGAATAATGATAGTTAAGATGATCCAGGACCTCAAAAAAAGAATGGAGGCAAAGATCAAGAAGATGCAAGAAATGATTTAAAAAGACCTAGAATAATTAAAGAACAAACACCTAGAAGACTTAAAGAACAAACATACAGAGATGAACAATACAATAACTGAAATGAAAAATACACTAGAGGCAGAAGAACGGATAAGTGACCTGGAAGACAGAATGGTGGAAATCACTGCCACAGAACAGAATAAAGAAAAAGGAATGAAAAGGAATGAAGACAGCCTAAGAGACATCTGGGACAACGTTAAACACACCAACATTCACATTATAGGGGTACCAGAAGTACAAGAGAGAGAAAGGACCCAAGACAATATTTGAAGAGATTAGAGGTGAAAACTTCCCTAACATTAGAAAAGAAATAGCCACCCAAGTCCAGAAAGCACAGAGAGTCCCAGGCAGGATAAACCCAAGGAGAAACAGGCCGAGACACATAGTAATCAAATTGACAAAAATTAAAGACAAAGAAAAATTATTAAAAGCAACAAGGGAAAAATGAAAAATAACTTACAAGGGAACTCCCATAAGGTTAACAGCTGATTTCTCAGCAGAAACTCTACAAGCCAGAAGGAAGTGGCATGATATATTTAAAGTGATGAAAAGGAAGAATGTACAACCAAGATTACTCTACCAGGCAAGGATCTCATTCAGATTCTACAGAGAAATCAAAAGCTTTACAGAAAAGCAAAAGCTAGGAGAATTCAGCACCAACAAACCAGCTCTACAACAAATGCTAAAGGAACTTCTATAGGCAGGAAACACAAGAGAAGGAAAAGACCTACAAAAACAAACCCAAAACAATAAAGAAAATGGTCATAGGAACATACGTATCAATAATTACTTTAAATGTGACTGGATTAAATGCTCCAACCAAAAGACATAGGCTCACTGAATGGACACAAAAACAAGACCCATATACCTGAAGTCTACAAGAGAGCCACTTCAGACCTAGGGATACATACAGACTGAAAGTGAGGGGATGGAAAAAGATATTCCATGCAAATAGAAATCAAAAGAAAGCTGGAGTAGCAATACTCATATCCGATAAAACAGACTTTAAAATAAAGAATGTTACGAGACAAGGAAGGACACTACATAATGATCAAGGGATCAATCCAAGAAGAAGTTATAACAATTATAGGGCTTCCCTGGTGGCGCAGTGGTTGAGAGTCCGCCTGCCGATGCAGGGGACACGGGTTCGTGCCCCGGTCTGGGAAGATCCCACATGCCGCGGAGCGGCTGGGCCCGTGAGCCATGGCCACTGAGCCTGTGCTCCGCAAGGGGAGAGGCCACAACAGTGGGAGGCCCGCCTACCGCAAAAAAAAAAAAAAAAAAAAAAAAAAACAATTATAAATATATATGCACCCAACATAGGAACACCTCAATACATAAGGCAACTGCTAACAGCTATAAAAGAGGAAATAGACAGTAACACAATAATAGTGGGGGAACTTTAACACCTCACTTACACCAATGGACAGATCATCCAGACAGAAAATTAATAAGGAAACACAAGCTTTAAATGACACAACAGACCAGATAGATTTAATTGATATTTATAGGACATTCCTTCAGAAAACAGCAGATTACACTTTCTTCTCCAGTGCACACAGAACATTCTCCGGGATAGATCACATCTTGGGCCACAGATCAAGCCTTGGTAAATTTAAGAAAATTGAAATCATATCAAGCATTTTTTCCAACCACAACACTATGAGATTAGAAATCAATTACAAGGGAAAATAAAATAAAAAACACAAAGACATGGAGGCTAAACAATGTGTAGCTAAATAACCAAGAGATCACTGAAGAAATCAAAGTGGAAATTACAAAATACCTAAAGACAAATGACAATGAAAACGATGATCCCAAACCTATGGGACACAGCAAAAGCAGTTCAAAGAGGGAACTTTATAGCAATGCAATCCTACCTCAAGAAACAAGAAAAATCTCAGATAAACAATCTAACCTTACACCTAAAAGAACTAGAGAAAGAAGAAAAAAACAAAACCCAAAGTTAGTATCAGGAAAGAAATCATAAAGATCAGAGCATAAATAAATGAAGTAGAAACAAAGAAAACTATAGCAAAGGTCAATAAAACTAAAAGCTGGTTCTTTGAGAAGATAAACAAAATTGATAAACCTTTAGCCGACTCATCAAGAAAAAGAGGGAGAGCACTCAGATCAATAAAATTAGAAATGAAAAGGAAGTTACAATGGACACCGCAGAAATACAAAGCATCATAAGAAACTACTACAAGCAACTCTATGCCAATAAAATGGGCAACCTGGAAAAAATGGACGAATATTTAGAAATGTATAACCTTCCAAGACTGAACCAGGAAGAAATAGAAAATATGAACAGACCAATCACAAATAATGAAATTGAAACTGTGATTAGAAATCTTCCAACAAACAAAAGTCCAGGACCACATGGCTTCACAGGTGAATTCTATCAAACATTTAGAGAAGAGCAAATACCCATCCTTCTCAAGCTCTTCCAAAAAATTGCAGAGGAAGGAAGACTCCACACTCATTCTACTTGGCCACAATCACCCTGATATAAAAACCAGACAAAGATACTACAAAAAAAAGAAAATTACAGACCAATATCACTGATGAATATAGATGTCAAAATCCTCAACAAAACATTAGCAAACAGAATCCAACAACACATTAAAAGGATCATACACCACGATCAAGTGGGATTTATCCCAGGGATGCAAGGATTCATCAATATATGCAAATCAATCAATGTGATACACCATATTAACAAATTGAAGAATAAAAACCATATGATCATCTCAGGAGATGCAGAAAAAGTTTTTGACAAAATTCAACACTGATTTATGATAAAATCTCTCCAGAAAATGGGCATTGAGGGAAATTACCTCAACATAATAAAGGCCATATACAACAAACCCACAGCAAACATCATTCCCAATGGTGAAAAACTGAAAGCATTTCCTCTAAGATCAGGAACAAGACAAGGATGTCCACTCTCACCACTATTATTCAACATAATTTGGGAAGTCCTAGCCACAGTAATCAGAGAAGAAAAAGAAAGAAAAGGAATACAAATCAGAAAAGAAGTAAAACTGTCACTGTTTGCAGCTAACATGATACTATACATAGAGACTCCTTAAGGTGCTATCAGAAAACTACTAGAACTAATCAATGAATTTGGTAAAGTAGCAGGATACAAAATTAATGCACAGAAATCTCTTGCATTCCTATACAGTAATGATGAAAAAGCTGAAAGAGAAATTAAGGAAACACTCCCACTTACTATTGCAACAAAAAGAATAAAATACCTAGGAATAAACCTACCTAAGAAGACAAAATATATGTATGCAGAAAACTATAGGACACTGATGAAAGAAATTAAAGATGATGCAAACAGATGGAGAGATATACTATGTTCTTGGATTGGAAGAATCAACATTGTGAAAATGACTATACTACCCAAAGCAATCTACAGATTCAGTGCAATCCCTATCAAATTAGCAATGGCATTTTTTTTACAGAGCTAGAACAAAAAATCTTAAAATTTGTATGGAGACAAAAGATTCCGCATAGCCAAAGCAATCTTGAAGGGAAAAATAAACGGAGCTGGAGGAATCAGACTTCCTGACTTCAGACTATACTACAAAGCTATAGTAATCAAAACAATATGGTACTGGCACAAAAACAGAAATATAGGTCAGTGGAACAGGATAGAAAGCCCAGAGATAAACCCACGCACCTATGGTCAACTATTCTATGACAAAGGGGGAAAGCATATACAGTGGAGAAAAGACAGTCTCTTCAACAAGTGGTGCTGGGAAAACTGGACAGCTACATGTAAAACAATGAAATTAGAACACTCCCTAACACCATACACAAAACTAAACTCAAAATGGATTAAAGATCTAAATGTAAGACCGGACACTAAAAAACTCTAAGAGGAAAACAGGAAGAACACTCTTTGACATAAATCACAGCAAGGTCTTTTTTGACCCACCTCCTAGAGAATGGAAATAAAAACAAAAATAAATGGGACCTAATGAAACTTCAAAGCTTTTGCACAGCAAAGGAAACCATAGACAAGAAGAAAAGCAACCCTCAGCATGGGAGAAAATATTTGCAAATGAAGCAACTGACAAAGGATTAATCTCCAGAATTTACAAGCAGCTCATGCAGCCCAATATCAAAAAAACAAACAACCCAATCCAAAAATGGGCAGAAGACCTAAATAGACATTTCTCCAAAGAAGACATACAGATTGCCAACAAACATATGAAAGGATGCTCAACATCACTAATCATTAGACAAATGCAAGTCAAAACTACAATGAGGTATCACCTCACATCGGTGAGAACGGGCATCATCAAAAAATCTATAAGCAGCAAATGCTGGAGAGGGTGTGGAGAAAATGGAACCCTCTTGCACTGTTGGTGGGAATGTAAATTGATACAGCCACTATGGGGAACAGTATGGAGGTTCCTTAAAAAACTAAAAATAGAATTACCATATGACCTAGCAATTCCACTACTGGCCATATACACAGAGAAAACCGTAATTCGAAATGTCACATGCACCCCAATGTTCATTGCAGCACTGTTTACATTATCCAGGTCATGGAAGCAGCCTAAATGCCCATCGACAGATGAATGTATAAAGAAGATGTGGCACATATATACAATGGAATATTACTCAGCATAAAAAGGAACGAAATTGGGTCGTTTGCAGAGATGTGGATGGACCTAGAGACTGTCATACATAATAAAGTAAGTCAGAAGGAGAAAAACAAGTTTCATATATTAACATATATGTAGAATCTAGAAAAATGGTACAGATCAACTGGTTTTTAAGGCAGAAATAGAGACACAGATGTAGAGAACAAATGTATGGACACCAAGGGGGGAAAGTGGGGGGGAGGGTGGGATGAATTGGGAGATTGCGATTGACTTATATACACTAATGTTTATAAAATAGATATCTAATGAGAACCTGCTGTATGAAAAAATAAAATTAAATTAAAAAAAAAAAAAAGACCTGCTTTTTCTTGGAACCCCATTACTATTGGAAGAAGCCAGGCTAGCATGCTGGGTAGTGACAAAGTGTCACACATGAGAGTGAGGCTGTCCTAGATAATGCAGCTCCAGCCACTGCATCAGTTGATCACAAATGCATGAGTGCCCAGGAGAGATCAGCTGAGCCTTCCCAGATCAGATGGCTTGCCTCTGTGACTTTACAGCTCCACTTAGATTTTGTCTATGTACTCTCTGCATTCTTTCAATAAGATGGAATTTTATATTTTACCCCTGAAACTTATATTTAATTGTCTTCTGTATAATGGTATCTGTGTAGATACCTGTCATGGGTTGAACTGTGCCCTCCTCAAAAGATATATTGAAGTCCTGACTTACAGAATCTCAGAACAGGACCTTATTTGGAAATAGGGTTCTTGCAGGTGCAGTTGCCTATTTTTAATGCATTTATGTAAGCTTGGTATTAAGTCTTCTTTAAATATTTTATATAATTTACTAGTGAAGTCGTTGCAGCCTATAACTTTCTCTGTGGGAAGGTTTTGCATTAGAAATTTAATTTCTTGAAGATATAGTGATACAGAATTTCTATTTCTTCTTGTTGCAGTTTAAAAAGTTTGGCTACTTAAGGTAATTTTTCCATTTCCTCCTAGTTGTTACCTTAAAGCTATTTATTATTTTCTCTTACTAGGATTTAATGATTATAAGATGTTTAGTGATGTCCTCTTTTCTCTCTGAATATCGATACTATTTTTTAAATCCTCCAAGTTATTTATCATATTTATCAATCTTTCTGCAGAAACAGCTTTTGAGTACATTAATTCTTTCTATGTCTTTCTTCTCCACTTTATGGATTTATATTCCTTTAATGTCTATTCCTTTTATCCTCTACTTTGTACTTTGAGTTTAATTTTCTCTTGTTTGCTTAACTTCTAAGGTAAAATTTTAGATAATAAATTTCTGCGGTTTCTTCTTTTCAAATGTAAGCATTGGATTGGCCAATTTCCCTGCAAACACTACTGAACTGCATTCCATGGATTTTGCTGTGTTGTATTTCTACTTTCATTTGATTAAAATATTTCTAATTTACTGAGTGATTTCCTCTTTTATTCATGTGTTATTTAAAGTTATATTTAATTTTTAGGTATTTGGTTATATTTAAATGTTTTGCTATTTATTTCTAATTTAATTCCATTTGGTCAAAGACCTTACTCTAAATGATTTTAATATGTTTAAATATATTGAGACTTAGTTTTCACAGCATATGTTCTACCTTTGAATAGCATGTGTGACTATTATATGCACATTTGAAAATTTATAATTTGAAAACTCATTTGAGTTCCCACACCTTGTCTCTGATTTTCTAATATCTGTTTTTTCAGTTCACTCACCAAGCATATATACAGACCATTTCAAACCTTCCCTAATCTCCTCAAATTTCTGAACTTTCTCTTCTATTTTTCACAGAAAATGACCTCACTTCTCACTGCATAGCGAAAATAGACGGTCCAGACAAGAGTGCTCTCACTTTCTGATACCAAATATAGAAACCTATTTTCCTTTTCACCTGATAAAGTAGTGGAGTTTTTCTTCCTATCAAAGACTAATCCCTTTGCTCAGAAACTTGTATCTCTCTCTCTTTCATAAACCTTACCCCAAAGTATATCCCTTATCTCTCATATAGTTTAAGCCTTTCAAGTAGTTCTTTCCCACTTGTTATTAAATTTGCTGCAACTAAGGAAGAATAAAAAGCAACCCAACAACTAAACCCCTTTCTTAACTGCTCATCCTCCTGGTGTTACCATCAGATCTGTTTTCTCTCCCTCATGGCAAAATTTCTCAAGCATTTTTTTCTATAGTCTATTTCCTCACCTTCTGTTCATTCCTCTCCATACAGAAATTTTACTGTTTTCCTTTCAGATAGTGTTAATTACTCTAATACATTGACTAGAATCATCTGTCTTTTCATTAACACATGGCATTTATTTCTCCCAGTTGAGAAAGGGTAATCTCAGACTAGTGTCAAGGACCATACAAAGCACTTGTAATCATATACTGCAAGGAACAGACTCGTGGATACAGGCTGTTCAGTCTGAGCTGACATCACCATTCCAGTAGATGGTGGTCAGAATTCTTCTAGGGACAGAGTGAGGACTTCCACGATTCCTTTTTCATCCTAAATAGAAAACATAATGAGAGCTGACTGAATCCAAGTTCTTACCAAAAATAAATAAATAAATAAAAATAACGTAGATTATAATAATAATGAGAGAATATAATTTTGGTTATCTGTTTTGAAATATTGCTGTTATTGTGCTAACGTCTATATTCTGATAGCATATGCGGCAATCTTTTACATTCTTTCTAATCTACTTCTAATTTTAATACACTATGCTTATATAAACTAAAGTGAAACACTGCTAGATTGACATCTTGTTATCACTGACCCCACAGAAATACTTCTAGGAAGTAACTTTGCTTTTCATGGCAGTATAGTTATTTGCATGCATTCAAAAAGAACGTTCTCTTTTTTGCCAGGTTATAATTATATAAATCCATTGCACAATAAAAATTATATTTTGAGGATTATGTATGAAAATAACCCTTATTTGGAAAGCAAACTATTGTGCAACATTATTGTAAATACTTTGTGGGACAAGTGCCTTCCTGGGAAACTGGTATATGTCTCCTCTGTGGCTTGAAGCATTCACAGTAGGGAAAGTCACTTTCTGGCATGTCAGAAACCTTAGCAAATTTGAGGAAATGCAAAAAGAGAATAACTCACCTACATTAAAATTTCTGTAGGCAAAACTTGGTGAAGATGAATTTCTTGGTTTTGGTTTCCTAGCCTTGGAATATACAAATAACTATGAAAAATAGAAACTATTAAAAATGCAACACTAGTGCCCTTAAATAATATCTAATGTGAAATCTTAGTATGGTTCACCAAGTATTTGCATTAGGGTTATATTTTTAACAGTTTTAGGATTATCCTCTCTCAGCTTATCTGATTGGAATTAATGATAGAGATCAGTGCCTTGACTGTAATTCTCTTAACCAGATTAGTCTCTGGGAACAGGCTAGCTTCCAGAAAGAAAAAAATGCAACTATAAAGGACCTGATTCAGGAAAGGATAGGGCATGATCTAGAAGCATATTTCACGAGAAAATTTACCATATGCAAATGATAAAAAATTATACAGTTAAAAAAGTAACAAGCTCAATAATTAAATATAAAAATGAGCAGATCTCAAAAATTTAATGCCAAGTAAAAAAAGTAAAATCAGCTCAAAGTGTAATATATAGGGGGTGTGTGTTAGAGGAGTGCCAAAAAGAGTAAGAATGGGTTATGAAAGCAGGGAATAGAAAATAAAATATAACAAAATCAATTCAAAATGGTGACATGTATACAGCCAGGACTATGATTTGCTGTAAAGGAGAATGATGATCAAAATGAATGAAAGAGGCAAGAGATGAAGTTGAAAATTTATGTTGTGCATAAGAGACCAGGTTGTGCAAGGCTTTATAAGCCATAAGAAAAGTTTAAACAGACTAGAGACATCAGCTGATTCATAATTCAAATTGATGACTTGTATTGCTGTGTAGACTGGATGGAAAGGGGATAAAAGAGGTCATTGTGGGTCCATTGCAGTAGTTCAGGTGGAAGTGTGGGAGCAGTGAGGGATCAGAGATGAGATAGCAGGTTGGAGTAGGAAAAGGGCAGTGCAGGAAGAAATAAGTGCTTGGATTCAGATAAATTTTGGAGTTAAATCACCAAGCTTCCTGATTTTCTGCAGTGGACACTGGAATGTGTGAGGATGTGGAGAAGAACAGAGTTCAATTTTGACTTTCAACAAAGTGGGACAGGATATCTATTAAACAATTCCATAATTTTTAAAATTTAGATTGGGTTAAAATTATGAATGGCTACTTATATATACAAATTATATCAGTGTGTGTGTATATATATATATATATATATATATATATATATATATATATACACACACAGATTGCCTTTAATCTTCCTGGCTAGTGTTGGTCCTGCTACACAAACAATATGTTAGACCCACTCTAGCAAGATGAAAAATAGATACTGACATTCAGAGGAGTATAAACTAATAGGTCTGAATTTCTCTGGTAGAAGTGGGGAAGAGTATTAAGTGAAACTATGTTAGAGGTAAATAGTCTCTAGAATATGTAAGTCAACCATATATAAACAGAATGTCATCCTCTTTTAAGGGACTCAAAAATGGACCTAGTAATAAGATATTGTTAAAATTGAGTATTCATTTCTGAATAAACAAGGAAAGAGCTCTTAATTTCCTATAAAAGGAAAGATATTTTCTCAACTTGCTGAAAATTATCTGCCAGAAATTGCTATAAACAAAATACTTAATGATGAAATGTTAGAAGAAATTTCATTAAAGTCAAGAATAATTATTATACACACCATCACTATAATTATCCAACACACTAGTAGCATACTGGAATAAATTATATCTCACATCAGCAAAACTCATGCAGACAACAAAATAAGCAGAATTCATCACACAGACACTCCCTGAGAACATTCAGATTAAAGAAATATAGAGAGCTTCTTAAGTGGATGGCATGAAGGAACCTTCTGATTAATAATAGGAGTACTTGAAACATATATACCACTTACTAGACACAGTTCTTATTTTTTCAAACATACATTAACATTTCTAAAACCCTCTCAACAACCTTATGAAATTGCTACAATTATTATCCCTGTTTTATAGATTTAGTAAAATTATATATGGAGATATTAAGTTGTCCAGAATCAACTTACTAGCAAAGATCCAAACACAGTCAGTCTGGCTCAAAAGCTTGTAAGTTTTAATCACTAAACTTTCTCACTGGCTTGACACATTTACTTTAACACTTATTCCCATCGTGAGCAATTCTTTATTCTACTGCCTAATCATTCCGTGCTTTTGATTTCTTAGACAACTCTAAGTAAGTTTTATGATTATTGTAATGCAACATGAAAGAAATCCCCAAAAATATCTCTTGCTATATTATTATATATATTTAAAAGTGTGTCAATCTAATGGTCAGTCAACTAAGAAAATATTAGAAAATCATCCCCTACAGGCACAGATTTTAAGACTCTTGTCCTTGCAGCTTCCCTGATGTAAACTCTTCCAATTATGCCCCCTCCATTTGTTTAGAATACTTATTTTCATCATTAAACTAGAGCATATGGTCAGACTCAAGGAAATCTATATACTTTTTATATAATTGTTTATTTTCGTTAATAAATGATACTCTTTAAAAAGTCAGGAAGAGTGGTACTTGGGAATAAAGGTGCCTTGAATATCATGTCCTTTCTAGTGGAGCAATTGATTACCCTCATCAGTGTATACAGACTGGAAAGTATTCATTGTTAATTCTGAATGGAGTATCCATGTCCAAAACAAGCGTTGCTAATAATGAACTTACAGTTAAATTCAGTTGCATTAAATTTTAGGACTGAGTTTCTAATAGTGGTATTTTCAGGCTAACACAATAATTAGAAAAAGAAAACATATCTTTAGTACAAAGTGTTAATGAATTTCTTGATATTGATTGGTTTTTAAGCAAACAACAAAGAACTTTGCCAAGTACAAGATTTTTTTCAAATACAGTGAAAAGAAATAATTCACCTAAGATCACAACTATTGCTTTCTTAATAAATAAGATTAAGAATATTTTATAATATGAGCAAAAACCTAAATAAACAAGAAAAAATTAGGTGAGATACACCCATTTTTGTATTCTATTTTTTAAGCTTTATTGAGATATGTGACAAATAAAATTGGAATATGTTTAAAGTATACAATGTGATACACAGTCAATTTAATTAACACATCAGTTACCTCGTAGATTTACCTACCTCAGAAAACAATTAGCAAAATAGCAATAGTATGTCCATAACTATCAATAATTAAGTGTAAATGGACTAAATTCTCCAATCAAAGACCAGAGTGGCTGAGTGGATTAAAAAATGAAAACAGAACCAGCTATATGCTATTTATAAGAGACTCCATTCAGCTTTAAGGGAGATATAGGCTGAAAATGAAGACATAGAAAAAGATATTTGTATCACAATTTTATCAATCTAAGGAAGAAGTGTATCTAAAAGAGAATTTTTTTAAATGAAAAAGAAGTATTCCTAATTACTTTTCCCTACAAAAACCATTGTGCATATGTTTTAAGGAAATTGTTACATACTATAAAAATACAAAAATTATATATAAGTAATTAATTTTATTAGTATTAGTAGGTGCCAACTCTGTAACTCTATAACATTATAAAACATACATACTTTGTTACATGCTAAGTATATCTTGAAAGTAACTACTTTCCCACTTCCTCTCCTTACTCCTTCCAGTGCCTTCTTTACATACCTACAAAAGAGATCTTAAACCCATGTGAAGCATTACTGCTCTCTTGCTAAAGTTCTTGCATGACTATTCATTACTTTTAGAATTAAGTCCAAGCTACTTAAATTACCTACGTGAGTCTACATATTTCTTTTTCTAGTCAATCTCTTTGACCTGTTATGCATCCACGTGCCCTATTCAATATAGTCAAGTCACTTTGGTTTTCTTTCAGTTGATCATTCCCAGTTCTGTGCCAACTCAAGGCCATGGGTACACTGTTTCTTCTACCTAAAAATGCTATTACCCTCAGGATTTACGTGGGTAGTTCCTTCTCATTAGTTACAGCTCGACAAAATTACATCTCAATAGATAAGGGAAGTCTCCTTTAAAATTCTCAGTAAAGAATTCCCCCTCGCATATTATTTGTCAAACCCTTGTTTTTTTCTTCACGGTATTTTATTCATTTGTGTTTACCTCTTTCTGTCTGAGTCCTCTACTAGAACATACATTCTGTGAAGGCAGGAACCATGTCTGTCTTGTTCAATATTCTTAGCTCTTGGCCAAGCAGGTGAACTATAAATATTGGTTGAATGAGTAAAGCAGTGATGACTAATTGGAAAATAGCATTTTTTGTAAAACAAATCTGAGAAACGACAGATGAAGAAGAGTGGCATTATATTATATTCCTATAAGCTGTATAGCTTTAGGTCTAAAACCTTTTTTAAAAAAATTTAGGAGTGAGAATTTGATTGATAATAATATTGAAATTCTTCACTCTAATGAATTTTCTTGAGGTTACATTTTAAAGCCTATTTGCTTATTCTGTAAATCTTTTTTCTCACATACCTTTTCTCAGTTTGGTATATATTAGGCATGTCAAATTCGCTCTGTGTAAATTATAACTCATAATTCCACCCTCTCATCCAGGTCTGTTTATCTCCTAGTTTTTCTATTTTAGTAAAAGACTCCACCATCCACAGAACCCATAAGTCTTCTTTAATCGTACTCTTTTCTTCACCCCTTAGAGCCAATCTGTCAGCAGGTCCTGAAATCCCAACTCTAAAACATATCATGACTCACCCTGCTTCATTTCAGCTGTACACTTTCCACCTTAGATCAAGAGGTTAGCAAATGCCAAGGCTTTTGCTAGAATGACTGCCTTTATTGTCTGATGGTGTGGAAATCACTATGCAAAAGGAGCAGAACCATGGTGACAAGAATGAGAAATGATGTTTATATGCATACTGAGTGGTGTTTAAGAGATATTCTGTTCTGAAACACTAGAAGGACTGGCATAGTGACTGAAATATATGTACGTATAAGGAGAAATATGTGGGAGGGTGAGGGAGTTACATGAATGAGTAGCATCATTGAAACAGCATCACAGAAACAAATGACATTAGACTGCAGAGCGGTTGTCTTTCAGGCCCATGTATATTGTATCAATTAGACTCTCAGTGTGCTTGGGTCTATGTCACAGGTTCAAGTTCTTCTATGTATCTCTCTTAGTATCTTGGGCACCTGGACCATTAGTACAGTGATATTATTTTAATTATTTTCTGTGTTTTACAGACTAGAAAATTCAACATCAGATAAGGTGACCAACTAGGTTACAAGAAAAAGTAACCCTCAATTTGAAACAAATGTTTTCTGACTTTGAAGTCTGTACCCTTTACACTGTACCACAATGATTGGCCCGTGTCTTATTCATACTCATATCAACAGTGCTAGCATTATATCTAATACTTATTGGAGCCTGTTTAATTGAACTTATAAACTGATACCACTTCAGTATGAAGAACGTTCATTTTTTTTTAACAAAGATATTTATATTTCTCACTGACTAAGGACTAATTTATTCGATTGATCAACATTTGGCAGTGAAATACTGAGCTAATATTTTAGCCAAAGCTCAGCAGGGCTTCCATAACATCCCCACAAATGCTCATGGTTCATACATGATTCACTTGTACTTAGTCTGCTTCCCATAAAAATAATCTAAAATCATTTTTTTCATCAAATTAAAAAGCCTTCCATTCATATACTTTGACGGCTACTAAATTACAGTGTAGCATACAGATGTGAAACTGAACTATATTTAGAGAAATGACAACACTCTGAAATAAATGAGTTCAGGTGAATAATTACTTTCTATCTGTAAGACTGGGAATTTCTAATATATCATCTGCCTGTTCCAACAATGCCAAAAGGAAGAGTTAGTTCTTTGTGAATTATTAATTATAACCCTTAATAACTGATTGCAAACTCTCACTAGAGTATATATTACTTCATTATAAATTGCACTCTGGAAACATGACATTTTAAGGAAATACAGTGAGAGATTTGCTTGTAAAAGATATTCTACCTAGATATTAATCTATAATTAAATTATTTTAAAAATTCTGCAGTTAGGTCCACAATATCTACATAGGTACCTGCAATATCATTAATGAGAATTTCAGTGACACTGACTTCAAATCTCCTTATACTTCCACCTAGTAAATATTTGCATGCAATTCCTGTACATTATTCTCTACAAAGTTTATTATGGAGGACTACTCCTCCAGACATTGGTTATTGTAGAGCACAACACCAACAATTTTCATTTGACTATTCAGAGAAGCCTTGTGTGGTTCTAAGAAAATGTCCAGGGAGGTGGGAGTGAGCATCAAAGCTTGTAGGTTCCTGGCGTGGCAAATCTTCCTCCTGGTGTTCAAGACAGACTAACTTGTGCCTTTACATGATCTTTCAAGGTTATCTCTGTCAGAGTATGGCACAGTATTGGGGGATACAGACGGCTTACATCTAAGCTAGCTGTGTATTACTCCTGCAAGACAGCTCTAACTTTAGAACTAGATCAAAGACAATAATTTATATATATTTTTAGGACATTTCCCAGATAACATGTTCTGAGTTATTACTGTTGTATCTGATACTGTACTCAATATTTTAACTCTGCTATGTTAATACCTTCAAAGGTTGCATAAGGAAAGTACTATGATTACCTTTATTTGCAGAGGGGAAACCAAGGTTCAAGGAGGCTTTGTCACTTGGTCTAGGACATGTAATATGTGAAAGCCGTGATGACTTTGTTCTAGACTGTGTTCTAGGAGGGGGCTGATTTTTTGTTCAACAGATTTATGTGCCTTATTCGCTGTTATAATTCACCTGCATTAAATTATACATGCCATTTTAAGAGATGTACTTTCAGCATTCAGTTATTTTAATTTGCTTTAAATATAAAATGTTCAGAACTAGTGAACTAAGTCATCTGTATTTGAAATCATAAAAAGCTTTAAACATATAGAGTTCATCTTATCGTTGCAGCAGTTAAGTGGGTTCAAGTGGAAGTACAAAAAGGGTATTAATCCCTCATATTTTAGAAATATTATCTTTGTTGTACCAGTTTGTCTAAAATGCAGCTGATAAGCTATTTAAATATAAAATGTGTTTTAGCTGATAAAATATCCATAAAACTAAAAATGAATGAATGCCATGTAAAAACCAGGTTAATTAGGAAATTATCCCTCGAATACCTTCTGGAATATAGTGGAATTAGTGATTTCAGCACTTTATGTTGATGCAAAGCCAAGGAGCCATGAAGAGAGAGTTTTATTCTGTTAATTAGAGAAAGCAGTGTTCCAAGGCACTGGGAAGTTATGAGGTCAGGCTCTCTTTTATGTTTGAATCAGCTCCAAAATACCATTTACTAGTACTATGCAGCTCATTTTTGAAGATTTTGAAGATTTTACTATCATTCAGTACCTCATGAATCCTGAATTTTAGCATTTTATGGATATTTTTCTTTTTGTTCTAGAAACATTATCCTTACATCAAGCTGAGTCTGTATCCATAAAAGAACAATGATAAGAATTGAGTATTTTTAAGTATTTGAAAGTGCTTTGTAAATATTAATGCACTTTATCATGCTCACTTTTACTTGACAATTTAAGTAGGTATATATATGTATATGTGTATATAAAACATGTATTCCAAATATTCTATTAATATGTGGTTAAATATTGTAAACTACTCAATTTTAAAAAATGGGATAAATATGTATATATTCTATATAAATATATCACCATACAAATATTATTTGTAACTGACATATAAAGAGAGTGTCTATAAACCCTTCTTCCTTTCCTCTTTTCATTACAATATTATTTACTCTTTTCCCTATAGCCCCTCTTCCTTATTAATTTTACTAGTCTGTGTTCAACTTTTACTTACATATAACTAATATGTTATTCCAAACCTCATTATTTTTCTGAAGATCCCATCTTAATACTCAGCACCTCACTCACAGCAGGAAGTCTTGCTCCTATATCATTGGAAAACATGAAAGAGGCAGAGTTATTTATGATACACCATGGGCTATATTCATCTTATCCAGTAACTAAAAATATTTCCAATGAATCTGTACATTTTTCAATACCCTCTGTAGTGTGATCCTATGGTCAAACTGTCTCAGAGCTTATTTTTAAAAAACACATTCTTTAAAAACTCAGGAAAAAAGTCATAATTATAATCTGGATTGTTACACAGTTTGCTAGAGTGAATGCAAACCTGAAATTGCACATGGTCACTAGGAAGACAATTCTTACTAAAAAAAAAAAAAAAAAGGAATGAGTGAGTCACCACCTGAGGTCATGACCCAAGTTTGATCAAAACCGTATTTCCTAAAATGTAAGAATCTTGGATGGTATTGGGCATGAGTGATATAATAATATCCAAATTATCAAAACCATGATAATTGACTAAGATTTTTTTAAAAACTTAAACAAAAGTATAAAAGTGACTTATTGTCACATGGATGACTTCAAGTGAGGAAAAAAATAAGAAAGAAAACAAAAAGGAAGGGCTAATGTATCACTATGGGAGAAACACTTAAGGGTTTATTTAATCTCACACTATATTAAAAAGTAAGCTCAAAATGGATTAAAGGCTGAAATATAGGAACTGAAATTATAAAACTACCGGAAGAGAACATGGGAAAAAACTTCTTGACGTTGGTCTGAGCAAAGAATTTTTAGATATGACACTGAAAGCACAGACAACAAAGCAAAAATACATTAAACTAAAAAGTCTGCACAGCAAAGGAAACAATCAACAGAGAGAAGGGTAACCTATAGAATGGGAGAAAATATTTGCAAATCATATATCTGATAAAGGGTTAATATCCAAAATATGTAAGAAACTCATACAACTGAAAAGCAAAAAAGCTAGTAACACAATTTAAAAATGGGCAAAGGACCTAAGTTGATAGTTCTCAAAAGAACACATACAAATGACCAAAAATATGTAAAAAGGTACTCAACATCACTTATCATCAGGAAAATGAAAATCAAAACCACACTGAGATATCATCTCACATCTGTTAAAATGGCTATCATCAAAAAGATAAAAAATAAGTATTGGTGAGAATGTTGAAAAAAAGGAACCCTCCTACACTGTTGGTGGAAATGTAAATTGGTACAGCCATTATGGAAAACAGTAAGGAGGTTCCCCCAGCCAAGTTTAAAATAGAGCTACCATAAGATTCAACAGTCCCACTTCTGGGATATCTGGGGATATTCAAAGGCAATGAAATCAGTATCTCAAAGAGATACCTGCGCCCTCATGTTCATTACAGAATTATTTACAATAGCCAACACATGGAAACAACATGTGTCCATCGACAGATGAATGGATACAGAAAATGCGGTATATAAATATACAGTGGAACATTACTCAGCCATAAAAAGAAACGAAATCCTGCCACTTGTAACAACGTGGATGAACCTGGAGGGCATTGTGCTAAGTGAAATAAGGCAGACAGACAAATATTGGATGATCTCAGTTATATGTGGAATCTAAAGTAGTCAAACTCATAAAAGTAGAGAATAGAATGATGGTTGCCAGAGTCTGGGGGAAGAGGGAAATGGGGAGAAAGTGGTCAAAAGGTACAGATCTCTTTAGTTATCCAAGATGAATACGCTCTGGAGATCTAATGTCCAGCAATGTGACTGGACATAATCACAGTGCAAATCTAATTCAATTGATTTATACGGTTGCCAGGACACCTCCTGGTAAATTCCTCAGAGTTTGTTCATTTTTGGAGGCAAGCCATATACAGCCAAACCTGTTGAAGTGGATGGAGCGATGGAAACTGGGCTGGTAAAAGGGTGTGACTTCCAGAGGCAGATAAAAGGTTTGAGATTCCGTAGGGAGCAGTGGTTCAGCGTGTAGGAGCTTTCATAAATCCATCCTCCAAAAGAATTCACGCCAAACTCTGACTTTTCAGTTCCCAAGATGCCTTCTGTGTGGAGCGGGTCAGGGAAGAAGGAGGTCATTTACCTGCCTATATGGTGAAAGAAAGGCAAGCGTACGCAAGGAGAACAAAAGATGGCAAACATTTGTTCCCTGAGAGCAAGGACTGGGGCTGCTTTGCCCAACATTTCATTTCACATTTTCTCACACAAGTTTTGACACTTAGGTGATCCTCTATGCACGTGAGATAAATGAACATTGATAATTGGAGTAGGACTTTGTGTAGCAATCCAGAGACCAACAGGAAACTTGTTAGAGAAGTTGTTAGCAGGAAATTTGGTAGACGACTAATATTTAATATATTTAGAGAGTCAAGATTTCAGATGTGTAAGGTTAAACAAAAATAATTCTTACCATTTTCCTTTTGAAAAACTAAGTGTATCTCAATGGTTTTATAACAGTTAATGACATAAATATGGTAGCCAATGTTTCCATGATCCTTCATCTCTTTGTGTGTAGAAACAAGATGTTAACCATTAGACTCTAATGCCCTAGCCCAGTGGCTCCCAATTATGAAATGCACAGACCCCAAACATGCCCCCGGGTGTAAACTGGAGAAAATAGTTTCTGTATGACAAAATTGTACTTGAAATACTCATCAAAACAATATAGACTTTGATGTCAATATGTCGATATATACATACAGAAATATATAATTGTACAATATGTATTCCAAAACCTGGAGAAAAGTAACTCTATATCAAATTGGGACTGTCACACCCTATTTTAAGCAACAATGAACTGATAAGAGGTATCTAAAAGCAGATTTCAGTGATATTTGTAAGGTAGCTGAAGTCAGGATTGGTGCGATTTATGCTATGTAGGCATAAAAGGCATCCCATTGCCTGCTTCTCTGTAATAATAATTCCAAAAATGGTTACTTTGAGGTAATAAAACTTTTTAAACATACGCCTTCCAACCTCTGCAGATAATACTGCAGAAGCCTTCAGTTAAGATGCCTCCCTCCTTTTAAGTGAGTGTCACTAATATCTGTCACGTGGGCTCCCAACATTTGCCTGAAAGTTTGTTTCACTCAGATTGGCTCAAATTTTAAGGGCAGTCACAATATGATCAAAATAAATGTCTTTATTTTTTTTAATACAGCAACTATTCCCCAAATCTTATTTTACTCAGTACTTATGTACATGTTTCTGTGTTTCTTTATCAATAAAGCAAATCTTCATCTTAAAACCAAGAATAACACCATGAAAGTCAAATCCTTTCACCTATCAAAATTGGTAGAAAATTTTCTGACAAAGTAATAATTGCCACCGGATGCTTCAACAGCTCTGCTGCAGTTATCATTATAGATTTTATAGATTTGGTGACAGTGAATCTTTCTGACATTACATTATATAAATTAGGGTATAATGTGTTAAGCTGCCCCAGCAGCAGATGCAGGTCTGAAAGAAGAAACACTCAGAATCTTGAGTATCAGATAATCAGAAAAGATAAATTATTAGAGGTCAATTTGTCCATTATGTATTTATTTCCCTGATAAATGACATATAAAATAGATATTTTACATTCTAATTCAAAGATTTTAAAATATAAATGCTAAATAAAATTGCAGTGAATTGACTCACCCTTAGACTGACTATAATTATTTCTGATTTCTTAGCACATTTAGCTGACAACAAAAAAATCCAACAAAGAACTTTGGGGTCACTATTTCCTTTGGAAAAAGGAGATATATTTCATTTGCAATGTTGCTGATATTAAAAGCGGATATATTTTCTGACTTAAACACTGTTGGATTTACTGGCACTTTAAGAATAAGCAAGAAGAGCTTAAGAAGTTGTTTTCTGTAATTGGAGAAATGCTTCCTCTGGAATTCTTGGAACCAAGTTTCCCAAATTGTTTTGCATTTTTTGCATTTTGGCTTCTAACCAGATCGAAATATTTTGTATTTGCGAAGGCCCCGCTGAGACTGTACAAATCTGGTTGGAGTAATTGGGTATGTTGGACTGTATTGTACTGATTATTCAGAAAGAGAGTACTTAAGTGACATGGACCATCTTCTCTAGTTTTTGTAAAAGAAACTGATTTCTTATGTTAAGTACGTGCTTCCTTTGTATATTAAGGAGCTTTAGAAACCTGCTCTTTTGGTTGGCTTGGGAATTTGAGAGTGAACTTCTTGGCAGTAGAACACCATCAAGAATCCAGAATCCACAGTTAGTGGAGAGATAACATATACCCAAAGGCAGACACCAACAGAATCTAGAAATGTTGCAGTAGATATTTCTACTCTAAGTGGTGATATATGCACTGTGTGTGTGTGTGTGTATGGCAAAATGTTGTTAGCCTACTGAATATCGTATTACTATCTGTCTTGAATGTAGTTTGTCTCTGTCATAGAGCTGGGCAGAGAATTCCAGCTGATTCTTTTCCTTGGAGACTGGCATATTTTCACAGTCAAGCACACTGACAGAGAAAGATCTTCCTGGGGCTTTCTGAAGCTAGAAGGCAAAATATTTACGTGAACTCAGTTGATATTTCTTAAAACAGCTGTTTTGGAAAAATGACACGGAGTCTGATAAAAGTATGTCAGCTTTTTTTAATGTCAGAAAAATCCCTTTGAGACAAAGCAATATCTGTTTTTCCATGGCTCATTGTAAAACCTGAAATGATGTTGGAAAAGGACTATTCTGAGTAAATAATGTCTTTAACTTTGAATTTGTAAATATTTTTACAGTTTGAAGGGATAAGTTAAATGTCAATAAAACAGAAGACTTTATATCAGTGATGAAATTGCTTTAAAAATAGTTTTAAAACTGTTTGTTTTATTTTCAGTGTAAAAGCCTACAATTTACAAAGTAGTACTAGACTAATTTCTAGTTTAATATGATAACCACTTGTTTCTTAACCTTTGTGATCTATTTTTTAATTAATTTTTAAAGCAGTATTTGCAAAGAAGTTTTTATCAAATACATAGCACAACTGAGAGTTGTCATACTTTTTTCCATATAACTGATTTAGTCTATTCTTTGAATACATAAAAGTGATTTAAAATGTCGCTTACACACAATAGGAAAATGTGTTTTCATTACCATGATAGAATATTGTCTGAAATCCACAGTGCCTAGTAGCTTTTCTCCTACACTATTTAGGTTTCTCCACCTTTGATACTGCTGTCTGCAAGGACCCTGCCCAATCTTCTGTAAAGGGCTAGCCCTACTGGAGATCTTCCACGTTTGCCAGTAGGGGCTCTTATATCTTCATATTCTTTCTTCCCAAGGTTAAATTAATGGCATATATCAAATCTCATGACCTAATGTCCACATGTATCATCCTTAAATGAATACAACTACTCAATATTTCCATAGCTATTGAGTTTTACTGAATCATACAAATCAGTTCCTCTATAAAAATAGACAGCAAATTCAGTTTAGCCTTTTATTCTCCCACACGACCTACTATGTTTTCTAACCAGCCTCTCTCCCATTCTCCATTTGCATAGGTTTAAAACAAATGTACTCTTTTCAGCTATTCTCCACCTCACTGCAAATCACATCAATTGTGACCTCACTTTCCTGTAACAATTCTCTAAATGAACATTCCTTTTCACCCACTAGTTTCCTTTCCCTTTCTGGTACAAAGGGTCCCATCCCTTTCCTTTTTATATTCTATGATTATTCATCTTTGTTGTTTATCTACTTATAGTCCATTTTCTTTTAAACATGCTTGAACCCAACATAAAAAAATAAGAACAAATTAAAACTCTCTTCCATCATTCATTCTCCTCTTCTTCTTCAGCTCTAGTGCCCACTTTTCTGCTGTAATTGTTAACAAACTTTTCTGCGCATACTCTTTCCCTTTTGCTCCTTCTGTTTGCTCTGAAATACCCTTAATATTAACCAGATGTCCAAGTAAAAAGTAGGGGGCATAATCGTAGCTATTGTAGAATTATGACACATGGATGTTCTTAGAGAAAGCAGGGAGGAGTGATTGCTGACCTGGAGTAGCTGAGCCATTATTAATGTATCCGTTGCACTAATGTAGAAGTACACCCTTGGCTGTGTAATAACTGCCAGTATAGTCTCACAATGTAAATGATACTCTTCTTGAAAATTGATACTATCTGTTAGATTTACGTATTACTTTACTCAATAAATAGAAGTGCTTAGTCACTATTTTATGGGAAATGAGAGAAAGTGTACACATAAATGCAAGTGTAAATAGAGTCCCTAAGCACAGCACCTTACAGACTTCTGAGAAGCTCAGAAATATCACTATAAGTGCACATTGTTCTTTTCTAGGGTGATTCACCCCCAGCATATCTGGGTCATAGAACTTGTGCTGACAGAAGGCAGGATCATAATGAAAAACCATTGCATTGCCTAAGGGATGTTAATGAGAATTAATACATTTTAAAAGGCTTTTTTTTTTTTTTTTTTTTTTTTTTGCCGTACGCGGGCCTCTCACTGTTGTGGCCTCTCCTGTTGCAGAGCACAGGCTCCGGACGTGCAGGCTCAGCGGCCATGGCTCACGGGCCCAGCCGCTCCACGGCATGTGGGATCTTCCTGGACTGGGGCACGAACCCACGTCCCCTGCATTGGCAGGAGGACTCTCAACCACTGTGCCACCAGGGAAGCCCTAAAAGGCTTTTTAATGTACTAATAATTTTCTTCTTTCAAAATAGCTTTGGATTTTAGAAAAGTCAAGTATTACCACTACTAATCTACAGATGAAAGAACTGACACCTAAGAAAGTTAAATAACATTGTAGGTGATATCAAGTTGTGTGTTCTATTCAGTTATGAATTGGAACTTAGCTTTGGGCTTTGAATATTGCTTTCTTTCTATCTCATTAGTCACAGTGGCTCCCTGTCAGGTGGTTTACTTCTTCTAGTCAATATGCCAACTTCAGAAGCTCCAGAAGAGAGGCTGAGAGAATTTATGGCCCAGGCAAATATGCATCTATAAGGTGGCAACAGAGGATGGCAGTCAGCCTAGGGCTCTGGAAGGTGGAGAAGGATGGGCAGGCCTTAAAGAGAAGGAACATCACCAACCTCTCCCCAGCCCAGCATCTGAAAAGCTGACCGAATTGACCAGCCTCACCTTCCATGAATAATCAATGGTGTGAATACCTCAGATCCAGACCTATATTTCTCGGCTGCCCAGGGGACCAGGAAAATTCTGTCCCAGGAAAAGAACCCTCCTCTAAAACTGATTGTTGAAGCGGGGCTCATTCCCAGGCTGGTGGAGTTCCTGAAGACATCACCGCTGTTTGTAGCTAGAGGCAGCCTGGGCTCTGACCCATTTTGCTTCAGGGACTTGGGAGCAGACCCTAGCCAGCTACTGGGGAAGGGCGGGGGCATCCAGCCCTTGACTGAGCTCTTGCCTTCCTCTCGTAACTGTGTGTGAACAGGCGGGGGGGGCTCTTGGTAACAGAGCAGGTGACGGCCCACAGTTGAGACATCATCTGGAGCAGTGCCGTACCACACCTGCTGGCCCTGGTGTCATCAACCAGACCAGTCTCAATGCTACGGAACATCACATGGACCTTGTCCAACCTGTGCTGAAACAGGAGCCTCTGCTCTCAGAAAAAGCAGTGAAGTAGATGTGGCCCGTCCTCTCCTACCTCCTGCACCTCCAGGACAGCGAGGTTCTCTCGGACACCCACTGAGCCCTGTCGTACCTCAGCGAGGGCTGAAGCAAGTGCATCAGCCTCGTGATGGATGCAGGGGTCCCGCCCAGTCTGGTCCAGCTCAGAACTCAATGTCTTAACCCCCTCTCTCCACACTGAGGGGTCATCGTCCCTGGAGCAGGCCACAGACCAAGGTGGCATTGACACAGGCATGCTCAGTGTGCCCCCCCAGCATGGATAGGGCCCATGTCCTCCATCGAGAGGAGGCAGCCAGGACCCTACCAGCTCCTCCAGCAGCTGGTTGCTTGTGGCATGATGTCTCCCTTGGTGGCTCTGCTGAAAAGTGGAAAGTTTAATGGCCAGAAGGAGGCTATCTGGATGACGGCTAACTTCACAGCTAGGGGCGCTGTGCACTGGCTGATCCCGCCTGTCCACTCTGGGGTCTTGGAGCCACTGATGGATGTGCTCACTGTGTAAGACATCCTGGACACCATCTGTTACACCCTCCAGATAACAGAGAAGCTTTCTTTCTTTCTTTCTTTCTTGTTTTCACGACAATTTTATTTATTTTTTAAA
Organism: Hyperoodon ampullatus; assembly: GCF_949752795.1. NCBI lineage: Eukaryota > Metazoa > Chordata > Mammalia > Artiodactyla > Ziphiidae > Hyperoodon > Hyperoodon ampullatus. The sequence continues at coordinate 80,209,555 of NC_136926.1, forward strand.
ATTTATTTATTTATTTTTGGCTGCGTTGGGTCTTCGTTGCTGCGCGCGGGCTTTCTCTAGTTGCGGCGAGTGGGGGCTGCTCTTCGCTGCGGTGCACGGGCTTCTTATTGCGGTGGCTTCTCTCATTGTGGATCACGGGCTCTGGGCGTGCGGGCTTCAGTAGTTGTAGCACACAGGCTCAGTAGTTGTGGCTCGCAGGCTCTAGAGCGCAGGCTCAGTAGTTGTGGCGCACGGGCTTAGTTGCTCCGTGGCATGTGGGATCTTCCCAGATCAGGGCTCAAACCCGTGTACAGTGCATTGACAAGTGGATTCTTAACCACTACGCCACCAGGGAAGCCCAGCAGAAAGCTTTCTGAGAAGGAAACCTGTGTCTTTTCATAGAAGAACCCCAAAAGGTAACTTCTTTAAGAAACAGCACTCCTGTATCTTATTATATCATGGGTGTAAAGCTTTTTAAACTGAATGTTAATAAAGTTGAAACTTTCACCCATCTATCAAAAAAATATATCACTGTAACTACACACTTCCACACATACAGGCCCTTGCCCCCAAACCCAAAAGACCTGTACCTGAAATTGAGGGAGGCATTGTAAAGTATGACTATTTCAGTGATTTTCTGCTGTGCAAAAGCATGAACTTGAGGTTTTCACACACTGAAGTTGCCCAAACCGGGGAATCCTAGAAAGAAAAACCCACACTGGAGTTCCCAGGAAATGGAAAGGAAAGTTTTAAATGCATCACCTTTAGTTTATGGGAGGAATCATCACCAAGAGACAGAGCCAAGGTAGAGACTTATTAAAAAAAAACAAAACAGAAACCGGTAGAAAATATAAAAGAGCAAGGTCCATCTCATTACTTTTGTAAGATAAAATGATTTAAAAGTGTAGATCAAGAGAGGTGGTACCTGGCAGTTCCTCACAGGTTGAACTGAACCATTTGTCATAACTTTTGTTAAACGTAACAAAATCAGGTTTTCACATAAATTATAAAGTTACAGAATTGCCATCCTGTTTCATTCATGGCAGGTTTTCCTCTCAGAAGCCTTGGAACAACTTTAGGATACTACAGTAAAGCCCCTGAGTATCATGTGATAATTTAAAGATATTATACTTAACATATCTACAGATGCTTATTCAATACTTTTTGGTGGAATGAAGTGTTATTTTATATCTGGTTAGTGAGAGAAATCTTGTTAAGGGAGATTCTGGAGACTATTGAAAAATTTTGGGGAGAAAGAATGAAATATATTTTATCAAGCAAATGCTTTTTTAAAAAATATGTAAATATTTCTTGATATAATGGAAGCATCCATGAAATAGAGAACCTTTTTATTAGTATACAGATAATGTAAACAGATCTAATCTGTTCTTCAGGCTCTTTTCTGATAGTTTAATAACTTAATAATTAGAATATGTTATGCTAAATTTTTTAACTTTCTCCTAGATAAACTGTGCACAGAGAGAAGATAATTGTGCATGGAGAGAAGTAGTGTACATGAATTATCACTACTTTCAAATAATACAGCATCAGAGTAATTTAAGAATGACCCTAGTCTTAAGCAATGATGGTGTCACTGACTGCATCATTCTGATGTGTATATTAAAGACTTTTCCATGGCTACATCTTTTATTAGATTAACTTCAATGAATTAGGTGTCAGTTAAATAGATTAAAAATTAATGTTAATTTTAATAATAAAGCTAAGGACACATTTGTTTCTTGTGTCCTTTCTATGTGAGGTTGGTTATGTTTAACCTTTGTTATGTTCCTGGTTCACTTCTTATGAATCAGTCAGAAGGGTGCCTGATTGAGGTTGCAAGTGGCATAAATCAGTATTTGATTAAATCTATGTTTAAATGGGAATAAACAGAGTAATTGGCACTTAATTAGCATCAGCAATAAGATGAAGTAACAAGCCGATCTTTGAGTGCATATGGTTTTTTGTAAAAGTCTACTGCTGTTTGTTTCCAATCCAAGTACTCTTGAATAAAGCTTTATGATATATTTAACTTCTATTGATGTATTGGTTTATTAGCCAGATTCTAACATTGTGTTTACCAAAATCTATGATATTGCTTAGATACAAATTATTAGTTATCTTCAACTGTTAACACTGTTTACCTGAAATTATGTTCACTGTGCATATACATATATGCGTAGTTATATTACGTATAATTCTATGTAACTACTATACCTCAAATTTTATTGACAAAATATGCTCATTAAGATTAAAAGTAGGGCTTCCCTGGTGGTGCAGTGGTTGAGAGTCCGCCTGCAGATGCAGGGGACACGGATTCGTGCCCCGGTCCGGGAAGATCCCACATGCCGCGGAGCGGCTGGGCCCGTGAGCACGTCCAGAGCCTGTGAGTCCGGAGCCTGTACTCCACAACGGGAGAGGCCACAACAGTGAGAGGCCCGCGTACCACAAAAAAACAAAAAAGATTAAAAGTAGTTACACATACACATGTATAACCGAATCACTTTGCTGTACACCAGAAACTAACACAACATTGTAAATCAACTATACTTCAATAAAATAAATAAAGTTTTAAAAGCAAAAAACGAAAAGGTTAAAAGTATTGATGAATTTTTTCTTTGATACTAATGTTTTGCCAAACTCCCATAATGTAATTTTTTTCTGAAGTTTTCTTACCTGGAACACCAAGCAGTATCTCTGAATCATGAATATTTCTGTTTAGTTAATACCAGTTCTTTTATGATACCTAAAACTGCACTTCATGCGGCCTCAGCTTCTCAATATATAAAACAAATAAAACTACTTTTATTGTCAGTAGTACAATTTTTAATGCAAAAGCAATACATGCTTAACTTAAGGGAAAAATATTTGCAGATCAAGAAATAGAATGATGGAAAAGCCTATACATGTAATCTGTCTCCAAAGAAATCATATCCCTTTTTGTCAACAACTAACTATAATGGCCTTGGGCTCCTTACTTAATTCTAGACTCTCTCAATGTCCTTGCCTCCAAAGTGGACAGTTGAACCACATGATAGTTTAGGTTGCTTCTTGTCTGAAATTGTGGTCTAGACATGCTTATTTTCCCCCAAATACAGCACATTGAGTCCTGAGCATCACTCTCTCTTCACCAGTTCATGCCACTTTTGCTGCTTGAAATACGGTCCCCACCTCAAGCCCACTCCTCCAGTGCCTGAAATGGACATTTTCTCTGTGATTTAGGGTACTTGCAATGTATTTAGCTGATGAGAGCTCATAATCTAGAATATGTGATTTTATTTCAGTAGGTGGATAATTTACTAAGATTTTCTGTTTTATTTGCTAAATTAGAGAATAGTCTGTGAGGTAGACATTTATAAATTGCACTCTTTCGAGTCAGATGCCTTAAAATAAATCCATGTATCCAGGAGACAAACAGTATTCAGCCACGGCCTTTTCAGCACTCACCCCATGACCAGTGGGGAAATATATCTAGAACAAGATTACTTCAGAACAGCATGAATACATTCAGATATCTGCTAAATGTCCAAATATTATTTAACCATGGTGACATCAGATATTTTATTATCATAAGTAGAAAATAATACTGTACCCGTGACTTACTCTTAATCATTCTTAGTAAGTATTTAAAAACAATTTCCCATTTTAAAACTGTGACTCTGTAGAAATAATGAAGGCACTGATGTATATTAACTATATGAGTAAGTCTATTTCTGATTTAGGTCTCAATTTTAAGGGAATTGTTCATTGTATTGAACGTTCTTTTAAGCAAATGGTAAATTTGCTCACATGAGGTGTTAATAATGACACTGAAGGAAGAAAAGTTGCTTTTACAATAACAAAGAATTTTGAGTAAGTCATCAACGTTAATCTAGAAATTGCTACCTGTGTAATAGTTACCATTTTAGGACATACTGTGGATTTTCTACTGTGACCTTTAATTGTTTAAATACAGACAGTCCTTGACTTAGGATGGTGGTTTGGCCTACAGTTCTTTTGACTTTAAGGTGATGGGAAAGTGACACACATTCAGTAGAAACTACTTCAAAATTTGAATTTTGAGCCTTTCCCAGGGTAGTGACATGTGGTTCGATCCTCTCTCCTGTTGCTGGGCAGTGGTAGCTCCCAGTCAGCCGTGCAATCGCCAGGGTAAACAGCTGAGACACCTGAACAATTCTGTACTCAGACATCCATTCTGCTTTTCACTTTCCATACAGTATCCAATACATTATGTGAGCTATTCAACACTTTATTATAAAACAGGCTTTGGGTTAGGTGACTTTGCCCAACTGTAGGCTAACGGAGGTGTACTGAGCTTGTTTCATGTAGGCCAGGCTAAGCTATGATGTTTGGTGGGTTAGCTTTACTAAATGCATTTTTGACTTATGCTATTTTCAGCTTAGAATGGGGTTATTGGGACATAACCCCATTGTAAGTTGAGGAAGATTGGTATATTATTAAATTAAATGTTCCAGGGTATTCAGTCTTCCCTATTTTATTACCTTTGAGATAGTAAGAGTACAGTGGAGTACTCCGACTACCGGGTTCTTATTTCTTTCTGGACTGGAGAGATCTCTTCCACCACCAAGCGCTTTGACCCCTCTCGCCTCTTAAAAATAAGAAGCTTTGGTTTAGGAAACAGGAAGCAGCTAAGGGACATGTGACTTCCTCTTTCTCTGCCTGGCAGTCTCAACCTAACTCTGCTCATTTTGACTTTCCAGGGGAAGGAACATAACAGCCCTCAGTCTATCAAGAAGAACAACAGGAAAAGGTGAGAAGCTCTATTTTTCATGACTTTATATCATAATTCACTTAGATTAAAAAAAACTATGGATTTCTAAATCTTCATCCAGGAAAGAGATTTTCTGTATCAAAGAACAACTGAAACATGAATATGTTACAGGTGCACTCCTTCCATAGCAAGGTGGTTGCCAGGCAACCGAGAGCCATCAAGGACTCTTAGTTTTTACAAATCTCCGATGGCTGGAGAGGACCACTGCTCTCCTCCTTGATGCACGGACAGGACTGTTGAATTGTGTTCTTATTAGTTTTTGTGTGTTACTTGTTTGAGGCAGCAATAGCAGCAGCAGATATTCCACATCAGGGAGTAGGATGTATGCTATTTGGAATAGAGTAACAGGTCTTAGAGTTGGAAATGAAAATTTAATTAGTAAAATAAGTATTTCAAGGCTGAAATGAGCAACAGAAAATGCACTTATCTCTGCTTTCATGTGCATCTCAGACCTGAAACTGTCTAAACTCTGAATAAGAGTTTGAATTAGCCATGCTATTGAACATAATTTATAGAGTGAAAATGATTAGTATGATTAAAATTCTCAAGTTGCATATCTCTGGTTGAGAATGATAGTATATTATATTAGTAGTTGTGACAGAGGTCCTCTCAGAAAAAAAAAGTGTTTGCTAAGAAGCATAATTTATTAATGTCTTTGGGTTGAATTTGAGCATCTGTCGGTTCTATTGTGGTTTGTACCATTGAGAGGAGACAGTTTTCTAGGTAATTGAGGTGGGAGAGTAAAGAGTCCCAGCCTGGAGGGAGATGATTAAAAGTGGGGAGGTAGGAAAAAGTTATGGAAGGAAGAAGTCCCATAAACATTGCTATAAAAAGCAAACTTTCTTCATGACCTTAAAAAATGCTCTGTGTAAAGTTTATAAAATCCCAAAGTGCTTCATATGAGTGATTTTTGTAGCTAATAGGGAAGTTGATTAGGGACTAAGATTCATATTGTTTCACTGTAGATATAAGCAAAGAAAGGGCATCCCAAGAAATCAAGAAGCAGAGAAGGGCAGAACATCACACAATGGAGGCTTAATTCTAATATAATAAACAGGGCAGGGTGGAGAAAGCTCTCGACCTAGGTTGTGGTGGCCACGAAGGTTCTCCACTCAAATCTCTTTCAAAGAACCCGCTTCTGGGAGCATAGCTGGCTGTTGGTCTCCAGTTAAAGTTGGAGCCTGGCCTCTTCCCAGCCAGTAATGGATCATGGCAGGGGGATTGGTGGGAGACACTCCTTCCCAACATTGGACTTTTTCATCAGCAAACTTTGCTCAGGTTGCTCCCCAGAGGCCTGGCAGAGACTGTCCAGGAGCTGTGCTGTGGTCTGGAGCTTTCTAACTGATGCTTCCTTCCCTCTTTCTTTTCAAGGAGCAGTAGTCTGAGGCTTCCCTTGACTGTCTGTCCTTACTGTTCACCTTTCAAAGGCATTTCCCCAATAAATCTCTGGTATAACTGTTCCCACCTTAACATCCACTTCTCAAAGTAACACAGAGGTTAGCCTTGAGTCAAGAAGTTGGCAGCTGCTGTAAATAATCTACAGAGCCAGTATTTTTTTTAATGTAGCCTGTATTCTTCACTAGGATTAGGCAAGTAATAAAAAAAATCATACCCCCAAATGGTCAGGCTCTGTCCAAGAGGATATGCCTGCATACATGGTAAGATTTGGGGGAATGAGATTAGAGGTAAGACAATAGTGCTATTCCTTTCTCCTTTCTGTCCACACACCCCAGTCAAAGGGACATTTTCCCTATCTTCTTCATGTCTGGTATTCAATTGTTAAGACAGTTGAAACACATAAGTAGCCTAGGCAACATTTAAATAAATGATTTTCTTATTATTCAGTTTTTCCCATAAGCTATTTTGTAACAGTGCTAACACACGTTTCTCTCAGGGGAGAAACCCCAACAGATGGTAGTTTCCACTCAGAGTTCAAATACATCTTTCTAAAATAATCTCAGCCTCAATATATTTCCCAAGGTCTGCTATCCAGTCTTATTCGTTTCTACCTTATTATAAAGGTATGAACCAGATGGGGGAATATTGTTCTCATTGTACTCAGTACATTGAGTTTACTTCTTTTGAAGTACTCCTGGCAAACGTTCCCATTTTATTTTTGCATTAAAATATAAACTATATGATACAATCTCATTAAAAGTTCAAAACTGAATATATGTTTATGAATAATTGAATAGAGAACACTTTATACTCCAAAATTCCTATTTGAGAGAAAACTACGGTTTTGGAATAAATATTGTGACAAAATGCTTTGGTTGTGTATAATACCACAAGACTGATACAATACTAATGGCCTCTCAACTGCCTTCTGAGAAGAATCTAGAAACACCTTTGGTGTTTCTGATCAAATTTTGCTTAAAAAGTGTTGGGATTGGGAACTGAGTAAGAACTGAATGGTTCTAAATGTGAAAGAGAAGAACATGAAGTATTTAAATGGAAAAGCTAGGACAGAGCTAAGAATATACAAGAAAGACCACAATTTGTATTTTTGTATTTTATTCCTTCTTTTTCTTCTACCAGTTGATTAAAACTTTCTTTGCATTTTTAATTTTTTTGAGAGGGAGAGGATCTGATAGCATTTGCTAATAGTCACTATCATGTTAGGCAGATATTTTGAAACCAGATCACCTTACAATTTGCTGTCTCAAGAGATGAGGGCCTATGGTAGAGAGTATGACCAACTGAAACTCCAACCTTTATAGAGAATTTGAGGCATGACAGTTTACCTTAAATGAGGAATATGGGGATACATGGTAGCATTATTGAGGAGAAGGCATTGCTCAGTACTGTACTGAACTGATAAGAATGAGACAATCTTGGGACATCAAGGTAGTGTCTTCCTGAAGCAAAATGTGGCCATGCTTACTGACCAGTAAAATAAATAACAATAGTCTTCTTCTGGAGCAAAGGGCATTCAGGCTTAATGTCCATTAAAAACGATTCAGGGTTCTTTTTCTGTAACACACCCCACTGTGTGTGTAGGTGTCACCTGGCCCTCTTCCTGCCACCCTCTGGGAATTGGAGATCTGAGAACAGGGATAATAAAATACTAATACTTTGGTATGGCTGTTGGTGTGAGTAATAAAGTCCTCTGTCTCTGACCCAGGAGTGTCTTGTCTCCTGCAGACTTTCATGGAACTACAGCAGCCTCGTGTGTTCATCTGCAGGTAGACTAGAATCTCTGTCCCTTCATAGTTTTTAACAGTTTTGGTGATGAGGGTGGGATGCTGAGAGGAGCGTGGACTTCTGGAAGAGGACGGGCAAGGACCTCATGGGTTAATTAACATAATTTGAGAGAAGTCCGTGAAAGTTGGTAAAATGTATCATCAGTCAGGTAACAAACTGTCCTCCTGTTAATGGATACCTACTAAGAAGTAGTTTCCAAGACAACTGCCTGACTTGTTGCTGACTCCCTTTGAGGGGAGAGTAGTTTCTCACCAATCGTTCAGGCAGCCTCAGGTTTAACTGCTCTAACAACAGTACTAACGTTGAGCTAGTACTCTCGGAACTGATACAAGGAGGTAAAGTACTAACTCATCTCAGAAAAAAACAATTAAACAGATGAGCACCAACGCTGAGTGAGAACTGATAGAAACTTGTAGCCACTATGGGCAGTAAACAGGCGCATTATTAGAACTTTGGCTCGTCCCATTGAGAGAGGAGAGAGTGAGGGACTTAATGCCTTTTACAGAGGAATTGGCACCAGATACACCATTGCTCAGCCCCTCCTGCTGTCTGTCAGCCAACCTTGGATCTATTCACCCCTTAGAGTAAAATGTCTCAGATTTTTTTGAAGTGAATCCTGGGGCTATAAGGTGACTTTGACTCTCTCAGGAAGATTTTCAAGAAGCAGGCAAATTCCCATATAAAATCATCCATGACTGGCTACTGACTAGTATTCCAGCTTTTAGGGCCTCGGATTGTTTACAGCACTGGTGAAGGCAACCCACTGGCCGAGGAGAAATTAAATCCCCCCAAATCCAGATAAATTCTTGCAGTAAACCTGACCACTCTGGAAAATTCCCCAGCCCTCAAATTGAAACCAGGCATGGCTGTAGGAAACGTTATCATGCTAATGAGACAGCAGATGTTTCAAGTTCATATGCTCCTGTGCACTTGGCAAACTCAGGATAGCAAAGGCGAGCAAACCCCAGGGTCCTAGAGGAAAGCGCTGTTGGCTGTGGCTGTTGAGTTGAGGGGCTCCTAGAGGTGAAATACATGGTGTCCAGAAGGATGATGTTACCGTCCCCCCATCCAATATGTGGATTTTTTTTTTTCGGTACGTGGGCCTCTCACTGTTGTGGCCTCTCCCGTTGTGGAGCACAGGCTCTGGACGCACAGGCTCAGCGGCCATGGCTCACGGGCCCAGCCGCTCCACGGCATGTGGGATCTTCCCGGACCGGGGCACGAACCCGTGTCCCCTGCATCGGCAGGCAGACTCTCAACCACTGTGCCACCAGGGAAGCCCCAATATGTGTATTTTGAAGCAGTAAAAATATTAGAATGTTGCTGGCTGAGCTGCAAGCGACCACTAGGTTGCTCACTGGACAGAGCTGCTCTCTGTGCCCAGTCACATGTCCGTCCTGTTGCACTCCTGCCTCAGCTGCTTTCTGAGGAAAGATGATTGAGTGAGTCCAGGGTCTGTCTGTGCCCATGAGAGACTGAAGGCCATATACAGTCCTCCCCCTAAGCCGGGGAACTTAGGAGAGGGGAAGAACTAAAACTGTTATGGCTTTGATGGAAACAGGTATGAGTCTTCATCCCACCTGAACCTGCTAAAAGTGAGATCACTCATATTCAGTTTCCTAGGGTTTGGCAGGTGTCATAATGGGGAAGGGAAGCCAATATGAGAGTCGTTGCTTCTACATCTAATTGTATAGTAGGAATCGATACATTGTGTGCTTGTACTTCCCCATCCCATAAGTTAGATGTAAGACTAGATTTTGTGATCTAGAAATCATTCTAGTCTATCTTATTATGCAAACTATTCTTTGGAAAAGGTCTAGCTTATTTGAAAGAGGGAATATATACATATACTCTCCAAAATGTCAGATTCAATATGGAAATCGAACAAATAAAAGTCAGATTAGCTTAAAGTATCTTGTTAACTAGATGGCTTGCCTTTTTTGTTCAATAGCGAAATAGATCTTTTTCAAAACAAAACAAACAAAAGCCAACCCCTCAAATCTGTTGTACAACAAAGGTCTTCAAATTTCCTGCTAGTTTATAATATAGCCAATTAGGTTGTCAGAATATAGTTGATCAATCAATAAACAATCAATAATTATAAAATAATGTAAAGGTTCCTAAGGGATAATTTATTTAGGGAGTTGCTATGCCGGCAAAGCTCATGATCACTCTGTAAATCTAGCATCTCTTCCTGCGGGAAGCTTTCCTTCACACACCATGGATGTTAGTACCCTTCCCCAGTGCTCACATATGCTCCTGTTTAAGAATGTATTCCTTATTGAGCCTGCGCTCTAGAGCCCGTGAGCCACAACTACTGAAGCCCATGCGCCTAGAGCCCGAGCTCTGCAACAAGAGAAGCCACCGCAATGAGAAGCCGGCGCACCGCAACAAAGAGTAGCAGCTCCCATTCACTGCAACTAGAGAAAGCCCGCACGCAGCAACAAAGATCCAACACAGCCAAAAATAAATTAACAAACAAACAAACAAATAAATAAATCTATTTTTTAAAAAAAGAATGTATTACTGGCCTTGTGATGGCATTTCTCTTTAAACAGAAAGTTAGCTTCTTTAGGGCAGGAACTTCATTATATTACATTATATTTTGCCACACATTTATACAAAGCTTAACACATACCAAGTGATTCTTTTATTCTCTTCGGGGGGGTGGGGATACATAATAAACAATATATGTTAGGAAGAATATATTCTAAACCACCTTGAAAAAAAATTATTTGCCAAAGTAGTAGAACTACTGTTCCCTCACAGTCTATTAAATCAGTGTTAGATGGGTTCCTATATCTAGGCAAATATCTCATATATATGTTAATACAGAATAACAGCTATATCCCAAAAGGATATTAACAGTAAGTTTGACTTTTTGAAAATAAATATAATAAAAATGCAAGAGGTTTGTTTGGATTTGCCTCTGTGGAAAAAAAGTCTGTTTTGCTGTCAGTAAAAATGATGTTCTGCACATCTTTGTGGGCCACATGGCTGAGCCTTTTCTTGTTACATTTTGAAGTAGAAAGCTTTCTCCTTGTCACCTTCAATTTGACATTTTACAGGAACTAGAAGCATAAGTCAGGTAGGGAGACATGCTACATATTGTTTTTTCCCCTCTGACTACCAGTAATCTTAAAAGTCAACAATGTCGGATTTCAATTTTGTTCACAGAATTACCACACTCTGCATTGAAAAAAACAATCACTACTGCTTTCATTATTCTAAATCTTTCCTATGGGATGATTAAAAGGGGAGGAAAAAAAAAAAAAACTTGACTTGCCTGACAACTGGTTTTATTTTACCTTGCTTAAACATAGTACTTTAAACTTCTTATTGAATTGGGCACATGGAGCAGTTGCCTGCCTAATACAATATGTATAAACTAAGAAGGAAATCAGCTCTGTCAACTGGCCTTGAGCATTTATTCAACGATTTTTGTTGTCATTGTTAGGTGCCTACTATGTGAAATGTACCATATGAGCTGTGGATTGGTTACAAAAATCAATGACACATATCTCTTTGGAAGGGTTTTAATGGACTCCACATTTGGGGAAATAGTTACTATATTATTGTTCATGGTAAAAAAAAAAATAATTTATTCCCCAAAACCTGTTGATTTTTACTGCAGGGACTTATTTCTATTTATAAAATCATAAAACAAAATACAGGATGTCTTTTTTCATACATTTAATTTGTAAGCTTTACCTTAATCATATGTGGATCGATTCATTAATATCAACATCAGTGACTTAGTAAATCTCTATAAATCTTCACATGTTGTATTCAGTTAACTAAAATGCATAGATTTTGATGTGCTGTAATGCCTTGCTGATTCATTGAAGCAGAATTGGTACATTCTCTAGAGAGATTATTGTGGGCCAAACCCCCCTACCCAGAACTTTTGCCTGTATTTCATTGTATCACCATCAGGTAGCAGTCGAGTCCTGATATAGAGTACTCAACAGAGAACAAGAGATACAGCATCGTTTGGAAAAAATGAAATCTTGTGCTGAGTACAGTAGTTAGTTATAGAAATAGCTAGATTAACAAATTTAAGAACCAAACTACTAAACTGCTTTACAAAGTAATCAGTTTTTTTCGTTTTTGTTTTGATTTTTTTGCGGTACGCAGGCCTCTCACTGCTGTGGCCTCTCCCGCTGCGGAGCACAGGCTCTGCGGCCATGGCTCATGGGCCCAGCTGCTCCACAGCATGTGGGATCTTCCCAGACCGGGGCACGAACCCATGTCTCCTGCATCGGCAGGCAGACTCTCAACCACTGCACCACCAGGGTAGCCCCAAAGTAATCAGTTTTAAAATAGAAAAATATTCTGAAAGTATCTCATTCATTTAGTTTTTCAGTAAATATGTATTGAACACCTGATAGGTTTTCAGGCAACTCCCAAGGGTCTGGGAAGAAGAAAGGACAAGACAGAGATGGTCCCTGTTCTCCTAGCACTTCACTGTGTGGGGGTCATTAATTTATGATTAGTAAAATAATTTGTAATTGCAAGTAATACAGCAAGGAAAAAAAGCAGAGTACTCAGTTAGAACATAGAACATAGCAGTGAGGAGGGCCTCTAATCTCTCTGGGTGATATTTAATTTGAGACCTCATTTTAAAAAAAGAAGAGGAAAAGACAACCAGAAAAGGACGCTGGGAAGAACATCTCACCAAGAATGTTTCACGAAAAAAAAAGCAACAGGCCTTGTACTCAAAAAGTAATATAATATTTATTAAGAGAGTTACTTTCTTTGCAAGAACGTGATCATTTTCCATTATGAAACTACCCCTAACCAATCTTAGCCTTTAGACAGTTTCTCTACAATGGCCACAAAAAGTAGTTTCAAAATTGATAGTAGAGAGTATAACACTGATTTATTCAGTATTGGGTGTGATGTTTCTGGTTGTCCTTGCCTCTTGAGATTTTGTAACTAGCACATGCCCTTAGCAAAGGGCCATCCTGTCACCAGTTGTTTCAGAGTCCACAAGTGTCACTGTGAAATCCCATCAAGTATGACGAGCTGCTTCATCACTTAAAATAGTCATATTTATATGTCACTGCTATCCTATTGCTCAACCAAACACAATACATAAAAACGATAGTAGTTAGTTTCTCTCTGAATTAAATGTTTCCTTTTCCTACTTGAGAATTTATTGACTGTCATGCACAGCTGAGACAGGCATTTCTCCACAACTGGCGTTGAGGCATCTCAACATGAGAACTCCTCTATTTCTCTTGCACTGCAGCAATCAAGCATTGCTTGATAACTTCAATATGTTGTGTTTTTTCACTAAAGTATTAAAAAGCAGCAAGTGCTAAATGCTCCATTTTAGGTTAAAAATAAAATTTTAGACACTATGTATTTTACTACTAGATAACAATACCAAAATAATAAAACTTAATTAGAAATAAAAATTAAGGGAGAAAAAAGTAAAGGAAAATGAAAGTGTATATTAATTCATGAGATAAAAGCTTTATAGTCAACAGAGTATAGATCACCAAAAACCTCTGTGATTTGTCTCACTTGTTCATTGCTTTGTCACCTGTGTACATATATGTTTCCATGGTATTAGCATCCACGTTAGTTAAAATATCAGCATTTTCATGCCACCACACAGTCCCTTGAGGCCTTGGAGAGATCAAGGTGGGACTAATATAATTCGGCTTAAGAGCTATCCCACAGGGCATCTGAAGATACAGGTAGACAAGTCCTAGGTGTGCCATTTATCCCTGAGTTTGCTGGAGACATTATCATCAGGGAGGGGAGAAATGTGTGTACGTATATATGTTTTCCCTAACCAATCTACATATTGATTGAATTGAACATTTTTATTCCCAAGATCTGATCAAGAAAAAGGATCCTAGTTTTAAAAAAGAACAAAAAAAGAACTAGTGACACCAACTGCCCAGACTTGTAGTTTTCTACCTTGGTTCCATTTCAGGTGTATACTTCACTGTAAATGCTAGTGTAACATGTCCAGGACCAAAGCTCTGATGATTATTCAAAGTGGAAAAGATAAATAGTCCAGTTAGTTCTCAGTCTCATACAAACAAGCAGGGTGGTCATGGCAGCAGATATCACTTTATGTGATAAGTTCCACCCACATACGGTATCATCCACCATCCCCACCCCAATTCTATTTTCAGAGGCACCTGCTAAGCCTCACAGTTACATCTCCAAGTGGTTCTAAAACAGAAACTGGTGTACAAGTTCTCATTGATTTGTTTACTCCTAAAAGCCTCATTTTAGAAACACGACACTAATTAGGCTCAACAGTAGTGTCTCCCCTAGAGAGATGAAGTTTAAAAACATTGAGAAGAAAACATTTGTGATGAGCTCCTAAATAATTTCTACTGGACTCTTAACTATTCCTTTTCCATCATAATTGAAATTCAGGTTCAGATTCTAATTTATCCTTTTATGTGAATAATATTAGAGTCACCATACTGAAAAGAGAAAGCTGACCAGGCAGGTCACAGAAAGGCCAGGAATAAAAGAATTATTCTAGATTTACATTTGGCATAAGGAATAATTTCTAACAAACAATAGGTAATTAATTCCTTCAGCATGGCATCATTATGGATTAGCTTTTAGTTCTTGAATCATTAAGCTGATGACATAAATTCCAGAAAGATAATCTAATCAACATTTCTGCCAAAATTTAAAGTAATGTGGTAGAAGAAGTATTCATGAAGAAAAATCCAGGTGTTAACCAAGATGAGAATGAAAAAAATCAATATAACTGCCTGTGCTTAGCTGAAGTCAATGCTTTACCTCATTGTTACAACTTTTTTTTTTAAATCTTTATTGGAGTATAATTGCTTTACAATCGTGTGTTAGTTTCTGCTTTATAACAAAGTGAATCAGTTATAGATATACATATGTCCCCATATCTCTTCCCTCTTGCATCTCCCTCCCTCCCACCCTCCTTCACCCCTCTAGGTGGTCACAAAGCACCAAGCTGATCTCCCTGTGCTATGCGGCTGCTTCCCACTAGCTATCTATTTTACATCTGGTAGTATATATATGTCCATGCCACTCTCTCACTTTGTCCCAGCTTACTCTTCCCCGCCCTGTATCCTCAAGTCCATTCTCTATTAGGTCTGCATCATTATTCCCATCTTGCCCCTAGGTTCCTCATGACCATTTGTTTTTAGATTCCATATATATGTGTTAGCATACGGTATTTGTTTTTCACTTTCTGACTTACTTCACTCTGTGTGACAGTCTGTAGGTCCATCCACCTCACTACAAATAACTCAGTTTTGTTCCTTTTTATGGCTGAGTAATATTCCATTGTATATATGTGCCACTTCTTCTTTATTCATTCATCTGTTGAAGGACACTTAGGTTGCTTCCATGTCCTGGCTATTGTAAATAGAGCTGCAGTGAACATTTTCATACATAACTCTTTTTGAATTATGATTTTCTCAGGGTATATGCCAAGTAGTGGGATTGCTGGGTCGTATGGTAGTTCTATTTGTAGTTTTTTAAGGAACGTCCATGCTGTTCTCCATAGTGGCTGTATCAATTTACATTCCCACCAACAGTGCAAGAGGGTTCCCTTTTCTCTACACCTTCTGCAGCATTTATTGTTTGTAGATTTTTTGATGATGGCCATTCTGACCAGTGTGAGATGATATCTCATTGTAGTTTTCATTTGCATTTCTCTAATGATTAATGATGTTGAGCATTCTTTCATCTGTCTGTTGGCAATCTGTATATCTTCTTTGGAGAAATGTCTGTTTAGGTCTTCTGCCCATTTTTGGATTGGGTTGTTTGTTTTTTTAATATTGAGCTGCATGAGCTGCTTCTAAATTTTGGAGATTAATCCTTTTTCAGTTGCTTCATTTGCAAATATTTTCTGCCATTCTGAGGGTTGTCTTTTCGTCTTGTTTATGGTTTCCTTTGCTGTGAAAAAGCTCTTAAGTTTCATTAGGTCCCATTTGTTTATTTTTGTTTTTATTTCTATTTCTCTAGGAGGAGGGTCAAAAAGGATCATGCTGTGATTTATGTCATAGAGTGTTCTGCCTATGGTTTCCTCTAAGAGTTTGATGGTGTCTGGCCTTACATTTAGGTCTTTAATCCATTTTGAGTTTATTTTTGTGTATGGTGTTAGGGAGTGTTCTAATTTCATTGTTTTACATGTAGCTGTCCAGTTTTACCAGCACCACTTATTGAAGAGGCTGTCTTTTCTTCACTGTATATTCTTGCCTCCATTATCAAAGATAAGGTGACCATACATGTGTGGGTTTATCTCTGGGCTTTCTATCCTGTTCCATTGATCTATATTTCTGTTTCAGTGCCAGTACCATACTGTCTTGATTACTGTAGCTTTGTAGTATAGTCTGAAGTCAGAGAACCTGATTTCTCCAGCTCTGTTTTTCTTTCTCAAGATTGCTTTGGCTATTCGGGCTCTTTTGAGTTTCCATACAAATTGTAAAATTTTTTGTTTTAGTTCTGTGAAAAATGCAATTGGTAGTTTGATAGGGATTGCACTGAATCTGTAGATTGCTTTGGGTAGTAGAGCCATTTTCACAATGTTGATTCTTCCAATCCAAGAACATGGTATATCTGTCCATCTATTTGTATCATCTTTAATTTCTTTCATCAGTGTCTTATAATTTCCTGCATACAGGTCTTTTGTCTCCTTAGGTAGGTTTATTCCTAGATATCTTATTCTTTCTGTCACAGTGGTAAATGGGAATGTTTTCTTAATTTCACTTTCAGATTTTTCATCATTAGTGTATAGGAATGCAAGAGATTTCTGTGCATTAATTTTATATCCTGCTACTTTACCAAATTCATTGATTAGCTCTAGTAGTTTTCTGATAGCATCTATTGGATTCTCTCTATATAGTATCATGTCATCTGCAAACAGTGACAGCTTTACTTCTTCTTTTCCAATTTGGATTCCTTTTATTTCTTTTTCCTCTCTGATTGCTGTGGCTAAAGCTTCCAAAACTATGTTGAATAATACTGGTGAGAGTGGGCAGTACTCTTGTCTTGTTCCTGATCTTAGTGGAAATGGTTTCAGTCACTTACCATTTAGGATGATGTTGGCTGTGGGTTTGTCATATATGGCCTTTATTATGTTGAGGAAAGTTCCCTCTATGCCTACTTTCTGCAGGGTTTTTATCATAAATGGTTGTTGAATTTTGTCGAAAGCTGCCTCTGCATCTATTGAAATGATCATATGGTTTTTCTCCTTCAATTTGTTAATATGGTGTATCATGTTGATTGATTTGCATATATTGAAGCATCCTTGCATTCCTGGGATAAACCCCACTTGATCATGGTGTATGATCCTTTTAATGTGCTGTTGGATTCTGTTTGCTAGTATTTTGTTGAGGATTTTTACATCTATGTTCATAAGTGATATTGGCCTGTAGTTTTCTCTCTTTGTGACATCTTTGTCTGGTTTTGGTATCAGGGTGATGGGGGCCTCATTGAATGAGTTTGGGAGTGTTCCTCCCTCTGCTATATTTTGGAAGAGTTTGAGAAGGATAGGCGTTAGCTCTTCTCTAAATGCTTGATAGAATTCGCCTGTGAAGCAGTCTGGTCCAGGTGTTTGTTTGTTGGAAGATTTTTAATCACAGTTTCAATTTCAGTGCTTGTGATTGGTCTGTTCATATTTTCTATTTCTTCCTGGTTCAGTCTTGGCAGGTTGTGCATTTCTAAGAATTTGTCCATTTCTTCCAGGTTGTCCATTTTATTGGCATAGAGTTGCTTGTCGTATTTTCTCATGATCCTTTGTACTTCTGCAGTGTCAGTTGTTACTTCTCCTTTTTCATTTCTAATTCTGTTGATTTGAGTCTTCTCTCTTTTTTCTTGATTAGTCTGGCTAATGGTTTATCAATTTTATTTATCTTCTCAGAGAACCAGCTTTTAGTTTTATTGATCTTTGCTATCGTTTCCTTCATTTCTTTTTCATTTATTTCTGATCTGATCTTTATGATTTCTTTCCTTCTGCTAACTTTGGGGGTTTTTTTGTTCTTCTTTCTCTAATTACTTTAGGTGTAAGGTTAGGTTGTTTATTTGTGATGTTTCTTGTTTCTTAAGGTAGGATTGTATTGCTATAAACTTCCCTCTTTGAACTGCTTTTGCTGCATCCTATACGTTTTGGGTCATCGTGTTTTCATTGTCATTTATTTCCAGGTAATTTTTGATTTCCTCTTGGATTTCTTCAGTGATCTCTTGGTTATTAAGTAGTGTGTTGTTTAGACTCCATGTGTTTGTATTTTTTACAGATTTTTTCCTGTAATTGATATCTAGTCTCATAGCGTTGTGGTCAGAAAAGACAGTTGATACAATTTCAATTTTCTTAAATTTACCAAGACGTGATTTGTGACACAGGATGTGATCTGTCCTGGAGGATGTTCCATGAGCACTTGAGAAGAAAGTGTATTCTGTTGTTTTTGGATGTAATGTCCAATAAATATCAATAAGTCCATCTTGTTTAATGTATCATTTAAAGCTTGTGTTTCCTTATTTATTTTCATTTTGTATGATCTCTCCATTGTTAAAATTGGGGTGTTCAAGTCCCCTACTATGATTGTGTTACTGTCGATTTCCCCTTTTATGGCTGGTAGTATTTGCCTTATGTATTGAGGTGCTCCTATGTTGGGTGCATAAATATTTACAATTGTTATATCTTCTTCTTGGATTGATCCCTTGATCATTATTTAGTGTCCTTCTTTGTCTCTTGTAATAGTCTTTGTTTTAAAGTCTATTTTGTCTGATATGAGAATTGCTACTCCAGCTTTCTTTTCATTTCCATTTGCATGGAATATCTTTTTCCATCCCCTCACTTTCAGTCTGTATGTGTCCCTAGGTCTGAAGTGGGTCTCTTGTATACAGCATATATACAGGTCTTGTTTTTGTGTCCATTCAACCAGTCTGTGTCTTTTGGTTGGTGCATTTAGTCCATTTACATTTAAGGTAATTATATGTATGTTCCTATTCCCATTTTCCTAATTGTTTTGGGTTTGTTATTGTAAGTCTTTTCCTTCTCTTGTGTTTTTTGCCTAGAGAAGTTCCTTTAGCATTTGTTGTAAAGCTGGTTTGGTGGTGATGAATTGTCTTAGCTTTTGCTTGTCTGTAAAGGTTTTAATTTCTCCATCAAATCTGAATGAGATCCTTGCTGGGTAGAGTAATTTTGGTTGCAGGTTTTTCTCCTTCATCACTTTAAATATGTCCTGCCACTCCCTTCTGGCTTGCAGAGTTTCTGCTGAAAGATCAGCTGTTAACTTTATGGGGATTCCCTTATGTGTTATTTGTTTTTTTTTCCCTTGCTGCTTTTAATATTTATTCTTTGTATTTAATTTTTGATAGTTTGATTAATATGTGTCTTGACGTGTTTCTCCTTGGATATGTCCTGTATGGGACTCTCTGTGCTTCCTGGACTTGATTAACTATTTCCTTTCCCATGTTCGGGACGTTTTCAACTATAATCTCTTCAAACATTTTCACAGTCCCTTTCTTTCTCTCTTCTTCTGGGACCCCTATAATTCAAATGTTAGTGCATTTAATGTTGTCCCAGAGGTCTCTGAGACTGTCCTCAATTGTTTTCATTCTTTTTTCTTTATTCTGCTCTGCAGTAGTTATTTCCACTATTTTATCTTCCAGGTCACTTATCCATTCTTCTGCCTCAGTTATTCTGCTATTGATCCCTTCTGCAGAATTTTTAATTTCATTTATTGTGTTGTTCATCACTGTTTGTTTGCTCTTTAGTTCTTCTAGGTCCTTGTTAAATGTTTCTTTTATTTTCTCCATTCTATTTCCAAGATTTTGGATCATCTTTACTATCATTATTCTGAAATCTTTTTTAGGTAGACTGCCTATTTTCTCTTCATCTGTTAGGTCTGGTGGGTTTTTGCCTAGCTCCTTAATCTGCTGTGTGTTTATCTGTCTTCTCAGTTTGCTTAACTTACTGTGTTTGGGGTCTCCTTTTCGTCGGCTGCAGGTTCGTAATTCCTGTTTTTTGGGTGTCTGTCCCCAGTGGCTAAGGTTGGTTCAGTGGGTTGTGTAGGCTTCCTGTTGGAGGGGAGTAGTGCCTGTGTTCTCGTGGTTGAGGCTGGACCTTTCTTTCTGGTGGGCAGGACCACGTCCGGTGGTGTGATTTGGGGTGTCTGTGGACTTATGATTTTAGGCAGCCTTTCTGCTAATGGGTGGGGTTGTGTTCCTGTCTTGCTAGTTGTTTGGCATAGGGTGTCCAGCACTGTAGCTTGCTGGTCGTTGAGTGGAGCTGGGTCTTGGCATTAAGATGGAGATCTCTGGGAGATGTTCACTGTTTGATATTATGTGGAGCTGGGAGGTCTCTTTTGGACCAATGTCCTGAACTTGGCTCTGCCACCTCAGAGGCTCAGCATTGACTCCTGGCTGGAGCACCAGAAGCCTATCCTCCACACTGCCCAGAATAAAAGGGAGGAAAGAAAGAAAGAAAGAAGAAGATAAAATAAAATAAAGTAAAATAAAGTTATTAAAATAAAAAAAATTATTAAGAAAAACAAATTTAAGTAATTAAAAAAAAAAAAGAAAACGGACGGAGAGAACCCTAGGACAAATGGTGAAAGGAAAGCTATACAGACAAAACCACACACAGAAGCATACACATACACACTCACAAAAAGAGGAAAAGGGGAAAAAATCATATATCTTGCTCCCAAAGGCCACCTCCTCAATTTGGGATGATTTGTTGTCTATTCAGGTATTCCACAGATGCAGGTACTTCAAGTTGATTGTGGAGATTTAATCCGTTGCTCCTGAGGCTGCTGGGAGAGATTTCCCTTTCTCTTCTTTGTTCGCACAGTTCCCAGGGTTCAGCTTAGGATTTGGCCCCACCTCTGCGTGTAGGTCGCCGGAGGGCGTCTGTTCTTCGCTCAGACAGGACAGGGTTAAAGGAACCGCTGATTCCGGGGCTCCGGCTCACTCAGGCCGGGGGGAGGGAGGGGTACGGAGGCGGGGCGAGCCTGTGGCAGCAGAGGCCGGCATGACGTTGCAGCAGCCTGAGGCACCGTGTGTTCTCCCGGGTAAGTTGTCCCTGGATCCCGGGACCCTGGCAGTGGCGGGCGGCACAGGCTCCCGGGAAGGGAGGTGTGGAGAGTGACCTGCGCTCGCACACAGCCTTCTTGGTGGCGGCAGCAGCAGCCTTAGCGTCTCATGCCCGTCTCTGTGGTCCCTGCTTTTAGCCGCGGCTCGTGCCCGTCTCTGCAGCTCCTTTAAGCAGCGCTCTGAATCCCCTCTCCTCGGGCACCAGGAAACAAAGAGGGAAGAAAAAGTCTCTTGCCTCTTCGGCAGCTCCAGACTTTTCCCCGGACTCCCTCCCGGCCAGCCGTGGCGCACTAGCCCCTTCAGGCTGTGTTCACGTCGCCAACCCCAGGCCTCTCCCTGCGCTCCGACCGAAGCCCGACCTTCAGCTCCCAGCCCCGCCCGCCCTGGCGGCCGAGCAGACAAGCCTCTCGGGCTGGTGAGTGCCTGAGGGCACCGACCCTCTGTGCGGGAATCTCTCCGCTTTGCCCTCTGCTCCCCTGTTGCTGTCCTCTCCTCCGCGGCTCCGAAGCTTCCCCCCCTCCGCCACCCGCAGTCTCCGCCCGCGAAGGGGCTTCCTAGTGTGTGGAAACCTTTCCTCCTTCACGGCTCCCTCCCACTGGTGCAGGTCCCGTCCCTATCCTTTTGTCTCTGTTTTTTCTTTTTTCTTTTGCCCTACCCAGGTACGTGGGGAGTTTGTTGCCTTTTGGGAGGTCTGAGGTCTTCTGCCAGCGTTCAGTAGGTTTTCTGTAGCAGTTGTTCCATGTGTAGATGTATTTCTGATGTGTTTGTGGGGAGGAAGGTGATCTCCACGTCTTACTCTTATGCCATCTTGAAGTTCCTCTGTTACAACTTTTAAAACAGTTGTATCCTGAACCTTAATGATTAAACCTTAATGTTTAAATGTGCCCCTTTTGTAAATATTTTAAATTTAAATGATAAATTTTAAATGGGAAAAAAGAAAGAAATTTATGCGTACTCTATTTTTTAAACGTATAATACAATACTAGTTATAGTAGTTAGGATTCAATAGACATTTTCACAACCAAATTCAAGAATATCGGGAATTGAGAACCTATTCCCTGTTGTCAAAAGCTGTGAAGGGTCTGAGGTGTTTCCCTACTTGTGAGCTAACTAGTCAGGTGCCACATGTCCATGCATGCTGACAGAAGTTACAGAATGCCAGTGTCAGAGGTGAAGGATAGTATTATACTCACAGCAGTAGAAGTAGCCAGAACATAAGCATTTGCACTACTTCCCTGAGTTTCACTTCTGACAAAGTGAGACAAACATGGCCAGACTATGCTTCACACACACGGTGAGTTGTGTTACAAGACAAGAACCCAGAGCTTAGAGAACTCAAATCTTTTATAATCAACAGTGAGCCCGCCTGACCTTCACCATGGAGAGGAA
Source organism: Hyperoodon ampullatus (assembly GCF_949752795.1). NCBI lineage: Eukaryota > Metazoa > Chordata > Mammalia > Artiodactyla > Ziphiidae > Hyperoodon > Hyperoodon ampullatus. Next base: position 80,231,978 of record NC_136926.1, read on the forward strand.
CAGCATCTTTATGATGCTGGACAGCAAACAAGCCTGCCCTTTACTCCAGAGGGAGACACGCTCTCTCATTTCCAAGGCTGTTTGCTGTACAAATAATCCTTGAAAAGGCAATCCAGAACAAAGGCAGTCAATGCTGTTTGCAAGATGTGCAGAAACTTAAGACACCCACAGAGAAGTTTCCTGATGTACATTTCCCCAAACTTCTCCAGTCTTCAAAGCATCACCTTCCTGCCGTATCCCAGTCAAGTAAACCTTGTACACTGTTTTGGAACTTTCTATTTAGTCTTGTTACCTACAGCTGCCACTGATATCTGTCCCCCTTATTTTCAGCAAAAACCTAACAAAGTGGCCCTAATAAATATGTTTTTAATGTTAATTAAAAAATGAGTGATAGATTAATATATGACAAAAAAAGAGGAAACAATGTATACGTTTTTCATTCTCCACTGGGGATGAGGGAAAGAATAATTTTTAAAAAAGAAATCCAGGTTACTAATGAGAAATTTAAACTATGAATTGTGTATAGTCTCAATAAAAGTAATCTTTAAGAGAAAGGTTTTGGTGATGAAAGACAACCAACACTTTCAATCTCTTTTGATTACAAATATATTAGCAAGGGCTATGTTCAAAGATGCAAAAGTCTTCAAAGGCTAACTCCCAACTTCAAAGAAGCATCCAGTGCATGCATAAAGGATGTCTCCTTTAAGAGTTTTTCAAGCCCTGGATGAAGTTCGCAACGTAAAATCAGTCTTTTAAAGTCAGTGAATAAAAAAGACAAAGTCTTAGAAAAGAATATGGGCTTTGAAATGCCCCACAGCAGTATCATAATGCAATACTAGTAAAGTACAAAATAAGACATTCCTGCAAATTTTTGTTAAATAAAAAATATTGAATGATTGGATGAAGGTTAGAAATACCATTTTTCCCTTCTTTTTATTTTTTTAAATACCCCAGCAGAAGTAACAAGGCAACTTACACCAACAGTTTCTATAAGACTTTGTTAGCAGTTGCCACTGATTTACCAAACCAAGAGTTTTTGCATATGCCCCAGAGGATAGGAGCAAACTAAGTCACATGTTTGTGAGTAAAAATGACCATCACTATATTAGCCCACTTTTGAAGATTGGTTAATTTTATAGGGTCAAACATATCCATCCCATACAATACTTTATTTCCTTATCATGGCACTTATGGGAATGCCACCTGCATTGTGATTAAAGATGGATCAATGGCTTTGGCCGGGGAGAGGGGAGTTCTTTTCCAGGGTCAACTGCTATTGGACTCTATAAAAATTGGGCATAATAATTTAAAGAAGGATATTCATAAAACTGCATCCTCTTATGTACAGTAGAGAAAACAGTGGAGAGCTACTTTGTAAGCATGCCCATCCAGCTTACTCACAATACACTCAACCTCTTCCTGAACTGAACCGCTGAGTGTAAACATATTCCTGTCATTTGGGAGACCCAGGGGGGAAGGTTTGACTTTTTAACTTGCTCTTAAAGAGAGAATACAAGCAACTCACAACCCTCCACACCAAAAAATATTATACTTTGTTCACTGTGTGTATTCTGGTGCCCAATTTGGTCAACCCACAGGATAAGCTAAGGAGAGAGAGATCTGAGCTCTATTAAAGGAAAAATCATATTGTCCAAAGGGCTTTTAACCAAATTTAAATCATAATTTATTATACAATTTCTTGAGAAATCAAAAGGATGTAAGTGCAGGAGAACCCTCTGCCGCCACACACATGCATGTCCTTGGATCAGTTTAAAGCACCCCAGGTCTGGACGTATCCAATGACTGATGTCATAGCTCTTCCAGACACTCTCACAGTCCGTCCTCTTACTCCCTTACACACATCCTCGCCTTTAACCTAGTATCCGCAGACTTGGTAACTCCTTCCACTCTTCTCTCCACTCCCCGAAGACTGTCCCTCAGAGCATGTTCAGCTCAGTGTCCCCCACTCTTCTCCCAGGCGGCTCCCTCCTTGTGTTCAGAGAGAACCAGTATTCAGGAGTTTTGGTGCTTTGCTGTGCCATAGAGCCCGGTGTGAGAGCAGACCTCTTTTTCCCTTTGCCTTTGCATTAGGGTGTAAGGGGTTTGAATGACGTCTGTCAGTTCTTCTGTGCTGATTATTCAAGGTTCAGAAAATCTCATCCTGAGTGCTATCAGTAAGTGTACAACACAGACTTTCTTTTTGTTCAGGTATAAGTATGTATCAATTTTTTTCACAATTCAGTTATCTCTTGAGATTACCAGTAGCTTAATGATAAGGAATAAACTACAAACATGTGAAAATGACTAGCTGATGAAATATAGTTCCCATTACTGAGTTGAAGGATTAAAGCCTCATTTTTATCAATTTCTTTCTGTAAATTCTTCAATAGACTTGTAAGCTTTCATTCCACCCAGAGACATTATAATTATCATTACTGTCATTTAGTCAAGTGCAACAGCCACGTGGTTCCCCAAGGCATTTAAATCAGTAGGTGCTTTATCAAAACTGATCATTGTTAACCGTGATCCCCCAGCATTCCCCAGATTACCAGTATCCCATTGCCAGTTAGGGAGGATCACCTTTTGCAAGTCCAAAGGCACAACCTAAGTAATTCCAGAATCTCAGCTTTTGGGATTGAGTTTCTTGGACAGTTCCTGGTACTTAGTACCATACCAGTCAGTGTTGAGTCAGGAAAATAGAATCTACATGTTATGGAAACAGAGTGAATTTAATATAGGGAATTCTTTGAACAGGTATTGAAAGAAGGACTGAAAAGGCAAAAAGGAAATACTGAAAATAAAAGAGACAATAACTCTTCTCATTTAGGAATGAGAAAACAGAAGGGAGAGGAGAGGACTGTTACCTTCTAAAAGCTATGAGGTTGAGGGACCCCAAAGTGTTGGAGCTGAGACCTCTAAGAAGAGATGCAGCTCAGAAGATCCTGGCATCTCAGAAGTTCAGAGGGCATGCCAAACAAAGCTGAGACATAAACCTCTAAGGAGAGGCAGCTACTCGTCTGGTGTTAGTGCCCCTGAGAGGAGATGTGAGGACTACTCTGGGAGCGTGAATAAAAACCTGGACACTGGAACTACTTGCTACTAATCAGCCCGTGCTCCTGAGAATGAGGTTGGGGAAGAGAGCTGCTGGAGAGTTATGCAGAGAAAAGCAAGTGTAGCAGCAGGTACAAGTCCATCTGCGTCCTCCTGCCTTCCTGCCCCCCACCAGCATCCCCTGTTGACACATCCTAACAGGGAGTCTGGCTGGCCTTTGCAGAGTCCCAGCACCAGTATCATGATAAAGAAGTAGAGAATCTAGAAAAGTGGGTATCTTAAAGTGGGCATCTTTTTAATATAAGATAATCTGTGGTCTTGATGGAAGAAGGAAAATTTTCATGCTGTAGCCCGTCACCAAGGATTTTTGCTCCTCTTAATTTCCTATATAATTCTATGCGCCATGATTGATTCTAAGTACTTCTCTGAGAAATAAAGCACACACCGAAAAACATGCACTAGAGTGAGATTGGTAAATGTAGAAACAAAAACATTCTGAGCAAGCAGCATAGTCTACAGTGGCTGGGACTGGCTTCAGAGAAAGCAAATTCCATATGAACTAGCGACAACCATGATGTTGTTAGAAACAGAAACGATTGGGATTTCTGGGGTAGAATTTCTTATAGTTATACACAGTATGCTTCATATTTTAATATTGCTTCATATTTTAAAAATAATTTTAATTTATTCAAATCTAAAATGCCATTGTTTATTGAATAGGGAACTCTAATTTTTGACAGCAAAGAAGTTTGACAGTTTGATAATAGAGAATAAAAATCACTGTAGTATCTTTTTAAACATGTTATCGATTTTTCACATGATCTTAATGTATTTAACCCAGTGGAGGCAAAGACAGTTATAACTGGCTTCGACTTTCCCAAACTTATGGTTGATTACAATTCAACATCAAACATTATTTTTATGTACACTTGATTTTTTATAAATAGATCAACATACATAAAGTTTATTATGCAAATGGGCTGCCTACCTCTTTCATATTCTCAGCTCAGGAAATTTTGAAATATTTCAATTAATTTGGAAGTCTCTTCCACCCTGTCAGGTTTTTCTCTGGAATTATGCCTTACTAAATAAAAAAGATAGTCATAAAATTGAACAATTTTTTAACCAGAGAATACTGCACCCCCAGACTCTCTTCAATGAAGTAATGTATATTAAACAAAAAAGTAACACTAGGTGGTGAAGAGAACTAAAAGTACATTATAATCATTTTAAGCAGGAATAACCAATAATATCTTAAGCGTTACTTTCAATTCTTAGACCTGAATTTTTGCTATTTTTAATTCCTCTGTGAGTTATTCTCATCTACTTATTAGGGGGATGTGTCTCATTCTAGTACTGAGTAAATAATGAACCCACATTCTGAAGAATAATGTTGTATTCCTTGGTCTGCTCCCATTGACTTCCCATCAGCAGCTATCAGCAAAACAACTGAGACAGAAAGCTGGGGAGAGAGAGAGGCAGAAATAAATGAGCAACATGTGTCAGTTCATATTATGGGAAAACTACTATCCTAGGAGTTTAAAGGAATAGAAAAAATGTTTTAATATATTTAATATATATTATCCTTTCTGCTGAAGCCCTTTGTCAGGTGGAGAAATGTGATATATACATAAGGAGGATGAACGTGACATGCCCATTGAATCGGTAAACGGCACTTGCCCACCTCATAGTGGTCAGATTTGGTGGTTGATTCAAGCAGAGACAAGTCTGTATCTAGGTGTCCACTTACACTATTTAATATAAAACTGAATACAGATGGTGGCACCTCTCACCAGCCTGTGCCCAGTGATATATCTGTGAATTCCATTCTAACTTTAAGGCTAACCAAGTGGGCGTAGAGAAACATTATCTTCTACCACTTGGTATCAATGTTGAGTTTTGTGTGGGGACTGCACCCACTTAATTCAGTGATCAATCATACATCCAAATGCAAAGCTGCACTGCTTTTTTCCAGGACCCTGAGTACACACCATGGCAGACTAGACTCTTCTTCAGAGTGATACACTAGGGTGTCACACAGCTGGAAAAGTTAATAACCAGAAAATCAATCAGCAGTTACAATGTTGCTATCTTTTACAATCAGTGGGAGAAATTAAAACCTCATGCTTAAGCATCAGCAGCTTGGCAAATTATCTTCCCTCCCTGGGCCTCCTTCCTCATCTCTAAAATCAGAGATATACTATTCAGAGGGTTATTGGATTAGTTAAATCAGTTAAAACATGAAATGTACACTGTGTCAGGTGACCTAAGAAGTACTCAGGTATGTTATTTATACTGCATTTGATCTTAGCCCAAAGGCTGAGAGGTGATTTATATCTTATTTATAAATACTATTATGAAATCATTAGGAATTTGCAAGGATTGCACATTGATTTCAGTGTATCAAAATGCCACTGTCATTAATGGTATTGAGCTTATATGTCCATGTCCTGTGGATATCCATGTGTCATGCTCATCATGAGATGAACACAGGACCACACAAAAGAGAACGTGCCTTGTATCATTCAGCAAATCCTCATGGAAAACAAAAGAAAGGTGCAGACATTTTTTGGTGTCTCCGACATGCTCAGTGTGAGCTAGAAATTTTGTATGGATTATGTCCTTTAAACTTAACAACATTCTCATGAGTATATAATTATCACTATTTTAGTATCAATGTAAAATGAGTAAGATTACATAATTGGTTTAAGACCGATGTAAACTACCTTTTATTAGACTCCAAAATTTCATACCTTTCTCATGATTATATTGAATCCCACAATTTACCAAGAAAAGTGTATGTAATATCTACTTCCAGAGCCATAAATCATTATTTAAAATGATAATAGCAATTTGTCACATTAACATGACATTTAAAAATATGCATTATGGCCAAGACATAGAAACAGCCTAAGTGTCCATCAACAGATGAATGGATAAGAAAGATGTGGTGTGTGTGTGTGTGTGTATGTATATATATATATGCATATATATTCAACCATTAGAAAAAATGGAATCCTACCATTTGTGACAACAGAAGTAGACCTGGGGCATCATGTTAAGTGATTAAATCAGACAGAGAAAGACAAATACTGTGTGATATCACTTATATGTGGGATCTTTTTTTAATAGTCTAATTCACAGAAACAGAGAGTAGAAATGTGGTTGCCAGAGGCTTGGTGTTGGGGGTAGGAAATGAGGAGATGTTGGTCAGAGTACAAACTTCAGTTAGAACATGAATAAGTTCTGGGAATCTCATGCACAGCATTGCGATTATAGATAACAATAACAGTGCTGTACAATATACTTAAAAGTTGCTAAGAGAATAGGTCTTAAATGTTTTTATAACACACACAAAAATAGTAATTATGTAATGTGATAAAGATGTTGGCTAACTCTAAAATGGTAATCGTATTTCAATATATGAGAATCAAATCAATATTTTGTATACCTTAAACTTACACAATGTCATATATCAATTAGATTTCAATAAAGCTGGGGGAAGTATGCATTATCTCATTTGGTTTGCATGAATACCTAACTTTAGAGATTCTAGATAATATGCTACCATTGATTAAGCAAGCTATAAAATATCCAGAAAAAAAGCAGGATAGCAAATAGGTTGTATATGTTATTTCCCTACTCCTCATATGTTTTTTTAAAAAATCATCCAGGAAATATGATATTATTTCATAAATCTATATATCATTTGTATGTTTTCCAGGGATAGATAAAGGGAGATTTTAGTATTGAAAGGCATTGAAATACGAGGTCTATCGGGAAAGTTCTCCTTCAAAATGTGCCTGTTCAGGTCTGTACTGGGAGCACGATTGCTCTCAAGGACACTTCACCTGTAAGCTTTGAATTGGTGTCAGGAGCTTAGCTTGATGTGCTCCCAGAGCTGTGAATAACCTCTGATTACCAGATCGCGGATCTTCCACATTGATTTGGGAGCATTTTTTCTTTTGTGTTTTTTTTCTTTTTTGTGGGGAGTCTTGGCTGCTCCCAAGTGACAGTCTTAGGGTATAACTGAGGATATTTACCCATGTGATTCACTGTGAAAAATCAGAGTAGACCCCAAACTTTTATCATTTCTTGCACTCAAGTGGTTGCTGGCTAATAATCTTACACATGGATTCAGAATCTAATGAAGGATTTGGTGCTAGACATAAATGCTTTTAATGGAAATACTGTTTCCTATGTAAGAATAAGAATGAGTAAGAAAAGTTAAGAAGAAATAATTCTTCATTTCCTTTTGTTTATTTTGTTTTCTGTGTCTTTAAACTAGAATACACACAATATACCTAACATTTTTCTTGGAGAATCTACTGTTGGAAGAGATTGAAGAAAAATAAAATTTGTGCCTCAGTTTCACCAGAGGCATAATGAGATTTTTCTGAAGTAAGAGACATACCTTTTGGGGTGAAAATTAGAAACTTAGACCTAGGAAACTATAAACATGTTACATAAAACTGTAAATTTCTCTCAAAATGCAATTTGAACATAAGTAAACCAGAAATGATAGATGTTTTAATAAAAGACACCACAGCCAGCTACTGTATGTAATTATTGTTGGTTTCATTTAGAGAAATGTATGCTTTCTCAGAATAAAATAGCAGAACACACACAGACAGGCACACACACGCACACACGCAAATATGCAAACTAGAACCTAAAATCATTTTATTGTCTTTCTCACACACATACTTTTAAAATAGTATATAAATAAGTACATAAATACATACATGCATTAAAAAAGTAATTCATTAAAATATGACCTTAATTCATACGGTCCTAAAAAGAAATTTAGTAAGTGAAAACACACACACACGCGCACCAGAGGAACAGATATATAAACAAAATTAGCAATGTAAGGCCAGAGCTGAAATTGGGATACACTTGTGAAAATGGCAGAGCGGAGTGACAGAAGCCAGATATCAAGAAAGATTTTATTATAAAGGAGGAAGTTGGCTATAAAGGAGCAAGATTCAGCAGTAAAACTTGTGGAACACAGGGCAGTCTGATGTTTTGACAACCTGGCTACTGCTACTTGAACCCTTTCCAACAGGGCCACTTCAGAAGTGTGTGTGCATCCGGGGAAGAGCAGATGAAAGCAGATCTAAAAGAACTGCCGCACTGAGTTGAGTGACACCATGCACCCTTTCAATAGGGAGACACAAAAGAAGAATTCTTCTCCTCCTCAATTTACTGCAGCTCTGGTCCATCTCAGCCCTGAAAGTCTTGGTAGGCATAATGACCAGCTTGACTCTGAACCTATATTTTATATTTTTTCTCAGATCTGTGGACTCAAAGAATAGCCAGGTGTGGGGAATTAAACAGCAGACTGGCCACAGTAGGGAATAGCCTACCTGGATTCTGTAGCTCATATTGGAATCCCGGAAGTGCTAGTATGAAAAGCCTTGAAAATTGCAGTTATCCAGTGCAATCTGTTTATTAATTTTAATTGGACTGTATTAACTCCTGGAGACTAGTATAGCCTGAGCATCTATGAAGACATATTTGTAATAGTGCAAAAAACCACAAGTTTGGTCCAAAGCTTAATAATTGTCCTTCAGAAATTAATATCTTTAAGATGGACATTGTGAAATAAATAGGTGTTATATCGGCATTAATGTAGAATTCTTCAAAGTTTTACCTATGTCATTTTTGTATGTAAATTTTAGTAGTTTTGTAGCCTGTTATTTAAAAAAAAAGAAACAATGTTAGGAAGTTAAGTAGGAACCTAGGTGGGAGCTTCTGAGGAAGACTTTTAGTACCAAAGACTCACTAAAATGTCCCTTTATCTACCTCTAGAAAACATACCAATTATGTATAGATTTATGAAATAATACATGTTTCCTGGATAATTTTTTTAAAAACCTATGAGGAGTATGGTAATAACATAAAAATACAACTCCTTTGCTATCCTGCTTTTTTTTGTATTGTATAACTTGCCTAATCAATGGTAGCATACTATCTAGAATCTCTAAACTTAGGCATTCATGCAAACCAAATGAGATAATGTTCTTACCACACACACAGGAAATAGTAATTATATGATGTGATGAAGACCTTAGCTAACACTAAAATGGTAATCATGTTGCAATATATAAGTGAATCAAATCAACCCTTTGTACACCTTAAACTTATACAATGTCATATGCCAATTAGATTTTGACAAAACTGGGGAAAATATGCATTATCTCACAATTTTAGATATGGAGCATAAAATTATAAAATATCAGAACTGGAAGAATCCACAAAGATCATCTTGTCTAAAACTGAAATTTATAGTTAAGAAACAGCTACAGAATTAAAAAGACAAAATCATGTAACTAAGATAAGAACATTAGTAATAAGAATGAGGAAAAAATGCAGGAAGGAAAGGAGGAGGGAAAATTGTGGTTTTTATTTGTGTATACTACATGCTGTACATCACAGAGCAGGATTTGTTCTCTTAGTTTTTCTACTATACCAGAACACTGAATGAAGATTTTCAAAAATATTCAGACATACCACATTCATAATCTTCAAGAAAACCCAGCTCCTTTAGAAAAGAGGACCTCATTTCATTAGGGAAAGCAGAGATTGCATTTCTTTGCTTCTATTTGCATTTTGCAGCAATGTTCTCACCCACAGAAGGAGAAGAGTCATGGAAATATTCTGAAATGCAGGCTCTCCTTAGGTATTTTGTTAGAATATAATTTCCCTCACTCCCTTATGCAATTCAATCACTAGATATAAAGCAACATGAGAAACGTCTGTCTTCATTTTCATGTATGCTGCCTAATGTATTTGTTTTGTTGCTGTTGCTGCTTTGTTTTGTTTTTAACCTGTTAACCTACTACTTACTAATCTGCTATTCTTGCTTGTATTTACTTTAGGTTTACTTATATTTACTTTAAAATTTTGTATTAGTTGGAATTCAGGTTCAGTTGTTAGTGAATGAGACCCAACTGTAGTGACTTCAGAAATCAGGTTTATTCTTTCATATAAAGGAAATCTGGAGATAGCTGGTCAAAGGATGGCATTGCAAGTAATTCTATGACATCATTAACCAAGGATTTTTTCTCCTCTGATATCATTAGTATTTGGCTCACAAGCTCAAGTTTACCCCATGGTTTAAAATGGCTGCTGGGACACAGGGCATCAAGTCAAATAAAAAACAATAATTACAAATTTTCCTAAGCTACAGGCAGAAATACAGAATCTTGCTGCAGAATTCAGGATTTTATTAGATATATATTATTTTGTATTACAGGTATGTAATAACTAGTTTAGTTAATGAAACTCAGAGATAAGGTGTTAAAAAGCAGCATGGTAGAAATAGGTTTAAATAATCTAATTATATAATTTTTTTTTTTACTTTTAAAGGACAAAAATATCACCACATAATGCTATTTAAGAAGGTATTATTTTTCACAAAGTCCTACCAATAATTCAAAAATATAAACTAAATAAGGATGAGAAATAGACTTTAGGTAGGCTCAAGCTTCAGGTGGACTCAACAGCTTAAATAAAAGGAGTCATGTATTTTTCACAAATGGATTCAATTGTTAAATTAAAATTTAGTCAGAAAAATATAAATTGAAATATGAAATTTACAATTTGGAAAATAACCAAAACTTTAGAGATCCATATAAAAAAGTAACAATTTTTAACTGTGAAGAAGACAACTAGCTCATGAAGAACTCTAAGACCAAATTTCCTCAGTTACCTAAGAGTTAAGAGCCAGTAGAGAAGGATACATATAAACTAGCTGCAAGCAAAAGGGTTCTCGGAAGATCCCGTTTACCATATTGATAGGAAACAACAAGAATTATCAAAGCCTGTTCAATTATATCCCTTTGAGGAAAAACTTAGTACTCAAGAAACTTCCTGTCATTTTTCTTAACTCCCAACTGGCATTGTCTGCAAATATAGAAAAATTACAATATACTCATAAATTTAGAGCCACTCTATCCACAGTTAATTCCAGCTTCGCATAACAGTATATTCTTTAGAGGAAATGTAAGTAGTTTGAAAAAACTAAGAATGAAGACAAATTGTAATAAGTATAAAAGGGAAAAAAATAGAGTACTTTTTGTTTTAAAGTAAAACATCTGGTTGTATCATAAAATATAAGAAAACAGCAAAGGACAGAAGTTGTGTGTGTAGTCAGTTGTAGAAAGCTTGAGGGAAAATTGATTTTATTTTCTCTGCTTTACTGGAACTAGTCAAGGAGTGGAACTTTGTAACAATCCTAAATACTTTTCAATCTAACATGGACCTTCAATTTGGGAACTGTTATCATAGAATATTCCTTTCTTCTTTTTGATATAACCTGTAAAAATTTAATAAACAGGATTTATTCTGCTAACAGAACTGTCAGATAAAATATATTAAAATTTCGTTTAATTTAACTGCATGTAATCAGATTATAGCTGATCTAGAAATTAGAACACTACATTATGTATGAGATAGGAAATGAGCAAAGAATTACCCAAAGTCCCAGAATCTCTATGGAGAAAAGACTAATGGGGCATAGAGAGAATAATTGGAGCAAAATCCATGAGAATCCAGATTGATTCTTCTTAGATTAATGTAGATCTTCATTTTGCTATGAATATGAAGAGGTTAAGATTATGCTCTTAGGGCATTAACTCAGGGCCCACATCAAAGATCTATTGTTTATAAAAACTGACTTCTGATCCAGTAGCCAGAAATTCTCCTTCTTGCCTCAGATCAATGAGTCCTCAACTAAATTAGTCAAAATATCTTCATGTCTTATACTAGGGTCGTCTTTAAATCCAATGCTACTATACTAAGTGAATCACTGTTGCTAATGAAAAACACACATTTTTCTAGTTAATTATTTATAAATAAGTTTTGCTTTTTTCTTCTCATATTGCCATTCATTTTTGTAATGTTCCTAATCAAGCAACTCTGTAAAGCTTACACAGTGAAGAATCTCATGACTGTGATTTTGTAGTTAGAGAAGTATCTATACACAGGAAGGATTTTTGTCCATTCTCATACCAAAATGAGTCTTAATGTTTTTCTTCATAGAAATTATCTTAAAAATAAAAAGAGTTTATACTAGCCTGGCTGTGCATAGTCAGTCTCTTTTAGAATTCCATTCCTAACCAGGAGCAAAATAGGTTCAAAAGTTTAAAAGCTGGCCCTTTCTAGAGCATGTCAGTTTGCCATAAATAAAGAGATAAGTATATACACCAGAAGTAAACATATTTGGAGTAATGATTATGTGATGCCTTTTGTCATTAGTGAAAAAGTCAGTAATAAAATGGTAATACAGAGTCTAGAGGAAATATTGTTAGCAGATTATCATGCTAAATAGTTTGCACTGGCAAAATCTTTATGCAAGAATCTTTTGTAAAAGAAACACAAAGCATGAGAAGGATCAAAAACTCCATCATAGATATGGAAATGTGCTGTGATTCAAAAAATGAGCACTGGAAATTATCATATTTTAAATCCATGGAAATAAGATTTAGAAATGTTAGAATAGTCATCTGACTGCCCAGATAAAACCTCAGATGCACACTTGCCAAAACCCTCCTTGAAGCAATGCAGTAGAGATTAACTGTAAAACTTAGGCAAACATTGTGAGAAACACTGGGAGGAAACTTTTCTAAGATAGCAGAGCCTGGGGAATTCATGACTTTTATGTGATTGATATAATAAGAAAAAGTAAAGGTAAAACTGAACTGGAACTATGTCCTGAAAGATCCTTTCATCCTCTTCAAATAGATTTTATATAATTTCCTTCCGCTATGGTTATGGCAATATCCTAATAATAGTTTATTATCTGAACTGGTTTGACCATTTTCCTGTAGAACTACAACCCTCATAATGGCTAAAACAAAAATAGATACTCTGTTTCCCAGCTGGGACATTCAGATTTATCTACCCAGTGATAGAGGAACATATTTTACTGGGACAGCTGTTTATAAACTATGCAAAGATTTGTCACTTACTCAAAAGCTTAATTTCCTTATCATTCCCAATACTCTTGAAAAGTGGAAAAAAAACATTAAAACTAAAATTAGCTAACCAACCAGATACCATTGAATTCCTGTGGCTTAAAGTACTACCCTTGGCTTATATGGCCCTGTGGTCTTGCCGCTCAGATACTGATAGATTGTGTCTTTTTTTTTTTTTTTTTTTGAGGTACGCGGGCCTCTCACTGTTGTGGCCTCTCCCGTTGCAGAGCACAAGCTCTGGACACGCAGGCCCAGCAGCCACGGCTCATGGGCCCAGCCGCTCCGCGGCATGTGGGATCCTCCCAGACCGGGGCACGAACCCGTGTCCCCTGCATCGTCAGGCGGACTCTCAACCACTGCGCCACCAGGGAAGCCCAGATTGTGTCTTTATGATCATTCTCAAGCAGGCCCCTGCAGCTAGAAATGTAGCCATTCACACTGGGTTCAACAGTCTAAATGTTGCTCTAGCTAATCATTGTAGGGGGATGATGAAATATAATCAGTCCTACCATTTACAGGTATAGGTTGTCGTTCCTAACTAGACCTAAACCACCTAACTAGACCCTCACATGACCTAAAATCAGGTGAACAAGTGTCCTGGAGGAGAGACCAGAGAAAGATTACCCTTAAAACCTGCTGGTGGAAGACCTTATCAAGGACTCTATTGCCCGTACAGAAATTAATGACAAGGAATTAATCCTTGGATACATATTTCTCAACTAACATGACCACACAGCCTACAAGAATTGGGATAACACCTATTAAACATCTTAAACTGTTGTTCTTCACAGAACTTTCAGAAGTGATTGGTACATAGAACACTAACACAGGATATTTGGAAAACACAGACAAACACCACAGAGAGTTCTGCCCAAGACCATTGGAAAAATATTCTATATGTCATACCTTCATTTGCTATGCTTTAAAAAAAAATTATCCCTTTGGTCACACATTTCCTTTTTACTGTTTTTGAGATGATGTGCTTCTGACTTTGCCTTTTTTTCACATTGTTAGTAATAATACCTTCCTTAGATTTAAGCTTTACTAGAGAAAATCACTACCCTAATTTAACTTTCATCAGATATTGTCAGGCACCAATATTAAAAATAATATTGCTATGTTTCACTAACCTTACCAATACTGTAATGATATGTTTAAGTGATATGTTCTTGCTCTACATAAGGGGAATACATTGATTCTTGGGCTGTAACAGTAACTGTCATGATGACACCAAGAAACAATATATTACAGCTCAAAAAAGTTAATTGTATCTCTTTTGAAGCTTCTGGATTATCTATGTGGGAGATTAGACTCTTCAATGCGTGGGTTTAAGAATCATTGTTTCGTGGAGTTAGTAGTTAGACCACTCCAGCACCCTCACAAGGAGTCCAAAGGGATAAAAACGTTTGGGGTGAAATAAATAATAACTGGTAGAACAGATTTCTAAGGCTATCAATTTAATCCATAGTAATGACCATGGAACATTAAGCATTTAAAAGGAAAGGGAAGAACTTGTTTTTCTAAAAATTGTTAGTATATTAAGACTCATAGACAGAGTGCTCCATGGACCTGATCTGATTCTGCATCACATATCAGAGATGTTGTCTGTAGTAAATGGTGATCCCTTGGCTTCTAGTTACCTATCCAGTCTTGTTACCCATCAGAGAAAAAGGCCGTGTCTGGAGGCTGCTTGATTGACACAAGACTCTTCAAAGAAGTCAACTGTTTGTCCTAAAATGAATGTCTTATACTCTCTGGTAATAGTTATCCATGTGGGATACTGACTTACCAAACAAAATCTTGCCTCTGACCTTACACTAAACTTTTAAAATGTGTTTTTGTAGAGAAAAAAAAGTCATCACAAGAGCCCACAAGTTTCACTTTTATGGAGATTCAGAATGTCACTGGGAAATGAAATTTGTTTAATTACTTCCTATCAAATTTGATAGTTTAAATGCTTAAATAGTAGATGCTGTTTTAAAGTATGCCAAAGTTGTCTCCTGGTATAGTTTGCTGATCATTACTTTTATGTGTGAAAAAAAAAGCAATTTTAATGAAAGAAAATTTAGTTATCCTTGTGGAAAGATTTCATTATTACTGGTTCTACATGAAGTTTCCTCTAGACAGTGTTAAACTTTTAAAGTGGAAAATGATTGCTGATAAACTATAATAATATCCTTCTACATGCTTTATAACAGGAAAGAGCTTTGGAGGAATAGAATGATCACCATTTCAACGGTATCAATTATACATTCATGGCCATCAATGCATGTTATAAGTTGAATTGTGACATTCACTGTAGGGCTTCATGGAAATATGAGCAGCTTGCATATAAGGGCTCAGGGACCATCAACTGCATCACAATTACCTATAAAACAGAGGTTAAAGAAATGTAAAAGAAATTGTGTCTCATTTTCTTCTATGCAAAATGCCTTTAAAAATCTTTCACATGATTTGCAATTTATTTTGTCCTTTAATGAAACTCAGTAATATATTTAAAAATTTGGAGTATGTTCCATGGTCAAAAATCCCTGACTCTTCCAGGGTTCAGTAGTTTGCCAGGAGCTATTTTTTCAAAAGGTATATAATTCTATATTTCGGTTGGCATATTTTAGTTCAGAAAACTCTCGTGGTCAATGCAGTGATTATTCCATTAGGTCTTATTACATATGGTGTCTTTTCTCATCCTTGATGACATTACACATGCCATATGGTCCAAGCAGCTGTCTAGATCTGCCATGGAGAACATCTGTGTCTGTGCTCCACTGAAAGCCGACACCTTTCCTGTCACCCACCATCTGCATTAAACTGCTGATGATCAATGGTGCAAAATAAACTGGTAGATATTGTTTCGATTTGTATTTTCTGTGGATTAAGGTGAACATGACTGCTTGATGAAAATTCTGAAAATGATTGCCAAGACACAAAATATTTGGATACTCTGGAGTAGATTTAATAATATATCAAATTCATTGATGGTTAATGCAAATACTAAATTTATAATTTAAAAAAACGTGAAAACAATCAAGACTTCAGCAAGTCCAGTCTACTGGGTTTTATGGCACTTAAGCAGAAATGGTGTTAGAGTCATTTCATTTGACAGAATGATTTGTTCCATATTGCAGTTAAGAAAAATGATTAAAACTCTTCGATTCAGTTGGCAAAGAGACTTTGAAAGATTTTAAAATGTATGCAACTGCTTTCTGAAACCCCATATCTATTTCCTATAACTGCTCACAAGATCTGCATACCAAGAGGAGAAAACAGTAACAACTTTCAAGGTTAATCATCCAGACCTCTTTAGTTCTAACCATGTTGAATTTCCTATTGAACTTCACATCTTTTATTGATCACTCAATATTGATATAATGTTGTTGCTGCCTTCTTCCTAAGATAAAATCACTCTGGTACTTCAGCAGACTGGTCTCCTTCTCCTCTTATTTTACATTGTTCTTCTCCTCCCCCTTCTTCTAAAATACCCTTGGATGCATGTTATTAATGATAATTAATTAATGATAATTCTTGTTTCATAACACACCAATATTATTAGTCCATGCATGGCCCCTTCCTTCCTTCCTCCCTTCCTTCTTCCCTTCCACCCTCCCTCCCTCTCTCTTTCTTTCTCTTTTTCTTTCATTCTTAAAATTAATAAGATGAACATCTGAAACCTACTACCTTACCCAGCACTAGAACATTAACATTAAATTATGTCTGGGTTCCTCCCTCCTCCCATTCTTCTTACTCCTTCAATTTTTGAGGATTAAGTAAAGAGAAGAGAGAGCAAATATAAAATGCTAATTTTGAGAAATTATCAGAAGAGAGAACATTAAGGAGACAAAGGATTGAGGTGAAATGGGCAGACGAACAGGAAGGAATGAGAGTCAAAACAGAAAGAACAGGATGGACAGAGGAAATACAAGAAGGAAGAGGAAGGAGCATCTCTTTTCTCCACCCTCTTATTTCCCTCTTGGAGACTATTAGAGAGTGTGAGTCTGAGAAGATGTGATGGCTGACAAGCCATTTAATCTTCCGAGCCTCAGGATTAGTCATTTTAAAGATCTTTTCCAGTTGAGATATTACTCTTATAACTTCTAAATTTCTGCACCTCATGGGAGGGATTATTTTGCCTTGTGGGACTAGCTTATATAAAAATATTAGTGAAAGAGAGGAGTTTAAAGTAAACCTTCCCTGACTATCAGTCCAGTATTTACCAGGTTCACCCAGAAACAACGATGTCTTTTAAGGCTCATCTTGACTGGACCCTTCCTTCTTTAGGACAGAATTCCCTCTTAAAGTAAGACCATGTCATACTCAGCTAGTTTAGACATAATTTAAACTCAGCTTTTTAAAAAAAAATTCATGAATATTAAATGAAATGAAAAAAATGTATCTGTTTTTCTTCCTCACTCATTATTGACAATCATTAATGTATGTTGAAAACAACTGATGCTGTCACTGCACGACATCAGTACAACATTCTTTATTTAAATTTGAGGCAAATTCCATACCCTTACTTTTGAACACTTGAACCTTGTTCTTCATCACCTTCTAACATACAACATAATTTATTTACTGGGCCTATTGCTTATTTTTTACCCCTCTAGAATGAAGGTAGAAATATTTGTCTGATGATAATATATCCCAAGCACTTATAACTTCTTATACCTATATTTATAGAGTAAGGGAAATGATTCCATTTAGAAACTATATATATTTCCACTTTAACAAACTTTAATATTTTAATAAAATAATTCCTTTGAAATTTTCTCCATGAAAAAAATAAGCTCTCAACTATGTTTTAGAGAGGAAATTCTTCCAACCTTTTATTACCCATCTCTCAATCAACTTGATGTAAAATTAGCTTTTTGTCAACACAATACTCAATTCAAAATTATTATTACAGGGGGACCTTCAAGATGGCAGAGGAGTAAGATGTGGAGATCACCTTCCTCCCCACAAATACATCAAAAATACATCTACATGTGGAACAACTCCTACAGAACACCTACTGAACGCTGGCAGAAGACCTCAGACTTCCCAAAAGGTAAGAAACTCCCCACGTACCTGGGTAAGGCAAAAGAAAAAAGAAAAGAGACAAAAGAATAGGGATGGGACCTGCACCAGTGGGAGGGAGCTGTGAAGGAGGAAAAGTGTCCACACACTAGAAGCCCCTTCACTGGCAGAGACTGGGGGTGGGTGGGGGGAAGCTTCAGAGCTGCGGAGGAGAGCGCAGCTATGGGGTGCAGAGGGCAAAGCAGAGAGATTTCTGCACAGAGGATCAGTGTTGACCAGCACTCACCAGCCCAAGAGGATTGTCTGCTCATCCGCTGGGGTGGGTTGGGTCTGGGAGCTGAGGCTCGGGCTTCAGAGGTCGTATCCCAGGGAGAGGACTGGGGTTGGCTACATGAACACAGCCTGAAGGGGTCTAGTGCACCACAGCTAGCTGGGAGGGAGTCCAGGAAAATGTCTGAACCTAAGAGGCAAGAGACCATTGTTTTGGGGTGCACGAGGAGAGGGGATTCAGAGCACCGCCTAAATGAGCTCCAGAGACAGGTGTGAGCTGTGACTATCAGTGCGCACACCAGAGACAGGCATGAAACACTAAGGCTGCTGCTGAGGCACCAAGAAGCCTGTGTGCAAGCACAGGTCACTGTCCACACCACCCCTCTCAGGAGCCTGCCTAGACTGCCACTGCCAGGTCCCGTGATACAGGGACAACTTCCCTGGGAGAACATACAGCATACCTCAGGCTGTTGCAACATCATGCCAGCCTCTGCCACCGCAGGCTCGCCCCGCATCCGTACCCCTCCATCCCCTCCGGCCTGAGTGAGCCAGAGCCCCCGAATCAGCGGCTCCTTTAACCCCGACCTGTCTGAGCGGAGAACAGACGCCCTCCGGCGACCTACACGCAGAGGCAGGGCCAAATCCAAAGCTGAACCCCAGGAGCTGTGCGAACAAGAAGAGAAAGGGAAATCTCTCCCAGCAGCCTCAGGAGCAGCGGATTAAATTTCCACAACTTGATGTACCTGCATCTGTGGGTATACCTGAATAGACAATGAATCATCCCAAAATCGAGGCGGTGGACTTTGGGAACAACTGTAGACTTGGGGTTTGCTTTCTGCATCTAATTTGTTTCTAGTTTTATGTTTATCTTAGTTTAGTATTTAGAGCTTCTTATCATTGGTAGATTTGTTTATTGATTTGGTTGCTCTCTTCCTTTTTTTTTAATATATATATATTTTTTTCCTTTTTCTCTTTTTGTGAGTGTGTATGTGTATGCTGCTTTGTGTGATTTTGTCTGCATAGCTTTGCTTTTACCATTTGTCCTAGGGTCCTGTCTGTCGCTTTTCTTGTTTTTGGAGTTTCTTTTTAGTATAGTTTTCAGCACTTGTTATCATTGGTGGATTTGTTCATTGGTTTGTTTGCTCTCTTCTTTCTTTCTTTTTTTAATTCCTTTATTTTTTTTTTTTTTTTTTTTTTTTTTTGTGGTATGCGGGCCTCTCACTGTTGTGGCCTCTCCCGTTGCGGAGCACAGGCTCCGGATGCGCAGGCTCAGCAGCCATGGCTCACGGGCCCAGCCGCTCCGCGGCATATGGGATCCTCCCAGACCGGGGCACGAACCCGTATCCCCTGCATCGGCAGGCGGACTCTCAACCACTGCGCCACCAGGGAGGCCCAATTCCTTTATTTTTAATAATATTTTGTTTTATTTTTTATTTTAATAACTTTATTATATAGATACTTTTTTGTTTCCTTCTATTTTTTTCCTCCCTTTTCTTCTGAGCCATGTGGCTGACAGGGTCTTGGTGCTCTGGCTGGGTGTCAGGCCTGAGCCTCTTAGGTGAGAGAGCTGAGTTTAGAGCATAGGTCCAGCAGAGACCTCCTGGCCCCACGTAATATCAAATGGCCAAAGCTATCCAAGAGATCTCCATCTCAATGCAATGACCCAGCTCCACTCAATGACCAGCAAGCTACAGAGCTGGACACCCCATGCCAAACAACTAGCAAGACAGGAACACAACCCCACCCATTAGCAGAGGGGCTGCCTAAAATCATAATAAGTTCACAGACACCCCAGAACACACCACCAGATGTGGTCCTGCCCACCAGAAAGAAAAGATCCAGCCTCATCCACCAGAACACAGGCACCAGTACCCTCCACCAGGAAGCCCCACAACCCACTGAACCAACCTTAGCCACTGGGGGCAGACACCAAAAACAATGGGAACTACGAACCTGCAGCCTGTGAAAAGGAGACCCCAAATGCAGTAAGTTAAGCAAAATGAAAAGACAGAGAAATACACAGCAGATGAACGAGCAAATAAATGAAGAGGAAATAGGCAGTCTAAACAAAAGAGAATTCAGAGTAATGATAGTAAAGATATCCAAAATCTTGGAAATAGAATGGAGAAAATACAAGAAATGTTTAACAAGGACCTAGAAGAACTAAAGAGCAAACAAACAATGATGAACAACACAAAAAAATGAAATTAAATATTCTCTAGAAGGAATCAATAGCAGAATAACTGAGGCAGAAGAATGGATAAGTGACCTGGAAGATAAAATAGTAGAAATAACTACTGCAGAGCAGAATAAAGAAAAAAGAATGAAAACAATTGAGGACAGTCTCGGAGACTTCTGGGAAAACACTAAACACACCAACATTCGAATTATAGTGGTCCCAGAAGAAGAAGAGAAGAAGAAAGGGTCTGAGAAAATATTTGAAGAGATTATTGTTGAAAACATCCCTAATATGGGAAAGGAAATAGTCAAGTCCACGAAGTGCAGACAGGCCGATACAGGATAAATCCAAAGAGAACCACGCCAAAACACATATTAATTGAACTATCAAAAATTAAATACAAAGAAAAAGTATTAAAAGCAGCAAGGGAAAAGCAACAAATAACATACAAGAGAATCCCCATAAGGTAAACAGCTGATCTCTCAGCAGAAACTCTGCAAGCCAAAGGGAGTGGCGGGACATATTTAAAGTGATGAAAGGGAAAAACCTACAACCAAGATTACTCTGCCCAGCAAGGATCTCATTCAGAGTCGACGCAGAAATTAAAACCTTTACAGATAAGCAAAAGCTAAGAGAATTCAGCACCACCAAACCAGCTTTACAACAAATGCTAAAGGAACTTCTCTATGCAGGAAACACAAGAGAAGGAAAAGACTTACAATAACAAACACAAAACATTTAAGAAAATGGTAATAGGAACATACATATTGATAATTACCATGAATGTAAATGGATTAAATGCTCCAACCAAACGACATAGACTGGCTGAATGGATACAAAAACAAGACCCCCCCATATATGCTGTCTACAAGAGACCCACTTCAGACCTAAGGATACATACAGACCGAAAGTGAGGGGATGGAAAAAGATATTCCATGCAAATGGAAGTCAAAAGAAAGTTGGAGTAGCAAATCTCATATAAGACAAAATAGACTTTAAAATAAAGAATGTTACAAGAGACAAAGAAGGAGACTACATAATGATCAAGGGATCAATCCAAGAAGATATAACAATTGTAAATGTTTATGCACCCAATATAGGAGCACTTCAAAACATAAGGCAAATGCTAACAGCCGTAAAAGGGGAAATTGACAATAACACAATCATAGTAGGGGACTTTAACACCCCACTTTCACCAATGGACAGATCATCCAAAATGAAAATAAATAAGGAAACACAAGCTTTAAATGATACATTAAACAAGATGGACTTAACTGATATTTATAGGACATTCCATCCAAAAAAAACAGAATACACTTTCTTCTCAAGTGCTCATGGAACATTCTCCAGGATAGAGCATATCTTGGGTCACAAATGAAGCCTTGGTAAATTTAAGAAAACTGAAATAGTGTCAAGTATCTTATGACCACAATGCTATGAGGCTTGATATCAATTACAGGAAAAAATCTGTAAAAAATACAAACACATAGAAGCTGAAGAATACACTACTAAATAACCAAGATATCACTGAAGAAATCAAAGAGGAAATCAAAAAATACCTAAAAACAAATAACAATGAAAACACAACAACCCAAAACCTATGGGATGCAGCAAAAATGTTCGAAGAGGGAAGTTTATAGCAATACAATCCTACATCAAGAAATAAGAAACATCTCAAATAAACAACCTAACCATACACCTAAAGCAAATAGAGAAAGAAGAACAAGAAAACCCCAAGGTTAGCAGAAGGAAAGAAATCATAAAGATCAGATCAGAAATAAATGAAAAAGAAATGAAGGAAATGATAGCAAAGATCAATAAAACTAAAAGCTGGTTCTTTGAGAAGATAAACAAAATTGATAAACCATTAGCCAGACTCATCAGGAAAAAAAGGGAGAAGACAAATCAATAGAATTAGAAATGAAAAAGGAGAAGTAACAACTGACACTGCAGAAATACAAAGGGTCATGAGAGATTACTACAAACAACTCTATGCCAATAAAATGGACAACCTGGAAGAAATGGACAAATTCTTAGAAAAGCACAACCATCTGAGACTGAACCAAGAAGAAACAGAAAATATGAACAGACCAATCACAAGCACTGAAATTGAAACTGTGATTATAATCTTCCAACAAACAAAAGCCCAGGACCAGATGGCTTCACAGGCGAATTCTATCAAACATTTAGAGAAGAGCTAACACCTATCCTTCTCAAACTCTTCCAAACTGTAGCAGAGCGAGGAACACTCCCAAACTCATTCTGCGAGGCCACCATCACCTTGATACCAAAACCAGACAAAGATGTCACAAAGAAAGAAAACTACAGGCCAATATCACTGATGAACATAGATGCACATATCCTCAACAAAATACTAGCAACAGAATCCAACAGCACGTTAAAGGATCATACACCATGATCAAGTGGGGTTTATCAGAGGAATGCAAGGATTCTTCAGTATACACCAAGCAATCAATGTGATACACCATATTAACAAATTGAAGAGTAAAAGCCATATGATCAACACAACAATTGCAGAAAAACTTTCAACAAAGTTCAACACCAACTTATGATAAAAACCCTCCATAAAGTAGGCATAGAGGGAACTTACATCAGCCTAATAAAGGCCATATATGACAAAACCACAGCCAACATCGTCCTCAATCGTGAACAACTGAAAGCATTTCCACTAAGATCAGGAACAAGACAAGTTTGCCCACTCTCACCACTTTTATTCAACACAGTTTTGGAAGTTTTAGCCACAGCAATCAGAGAAGAAAAAGAAGTAAAAGAATCCAAATTGGAAAAGAAGTAAACTGTCACTGTTTGCAGATGACATGATGCTATACATAGAGAATCCTAAAGATGCTACCAGAAAACTACTAGAGCTAATCAATGAATTTGGTAAAGTAGCAGGATACAAAATTAATGCACAGAAATCTCTTGCATTCCTATACACTAATGATGAAAAATCTGAAAGAGAAATTAAGGAAACACTCCCATTTACCATTGCAACAAAAAGAATTAAATACCTAGGAATAAACCTACCTAAGGAGACAAAATACCTGTATGCAAAAAACTATAAGACACTGATGAAAGAAATTAAAGATGATACAAACAGATTGAGAGATATACCATGTTCCTGGATTGGAAGAATCAACATTGTGAAAATGATTATACTACCCAAAGCAATCTACAGATTCAGTGCAATCCCTATCAAACTACCACTGGCGTTTTTCACAGAACTAGAACAAATAATTTCACAATTTGTATGGAAACACAAAAGACCCCGAATAGCCAGAGCAATCTTGAGAAACAAAAATGGATCTGGAGGAATGAGGCGTTAATGTTTCTGCTTACAGTGAGCTTAATACTATTGTATTTAAGCATAGGCATGGATTTATTTCAGCATTTTAACACTTCACGGAGCCATATTAAAAATTATTTCCCTATAGGAGACGGGGTAGGTTAGTGTTTAATGCTGAGGGATGATTTAATGGGGTGACAGTGTCTATTTCACTCCTTAATTGGTAACTTAAAAGGAGAGAAAGGAATATAAATATGGTGGTTTATTTTCCAGGAAAACCAAATTTTCTCCTCATTATAAAAGCAGCATCAAAGTGAGTATGTCAGAAATGTGCTTGGCATTAAAATGGCTGTGTCAAAATATATACCCTTAGGAAGAGATAAGATCCAACAAATAATCAGAGCCGAATAGTACATGCCCTTGGAGCACATTGTAATTAATTCTCTAGGTTAAGAGTCATTACTGGGATATTGTCAGGGGAATATGATGGTGGAAGTGGTGTTTTGGGAGGATTAATTTAATCCATAGCTAGGATAGTTTCAAGTTTGGAGACCATAAAAGAATAGGTCAGCTAATCACCTATTGTCATTATCCAGAATTAAAATAAGAAGTCATATAGGTGTGGAAATGAGAAGAGCGATTTCAAAGAAAGAAAACATGTGGTTAGGAAAAGTGTCATGTACTGGAGATGAAGACTAGCAAGGAATATTAAATATAAAATTCCAGTGTGTTTGTTTTCTTATTAAAAAAGTATTCAAATGTAGGCAACCCAAGGCTGGTGCAGTTACTTTTTGTTCTTGCCAGGACTTTTGGTTCACATCTGCTTTCCAGATAGGAAGAAGAGGGAAGGGGGGAAAATTAGAAAAAGGAGCATTGGTACCATTTATCAACAAAGGAAAATAATTACACAAACATTTTTCAGATTTCCCCTTAGGTCTGATTTGTTAACATACGTGTCCACTGACTGCTGATTGCTGTGCCCACTGATCACACCAGCCAGCTCCCTTGTCTCTTGGCGTCTGCTGGGTGGGGCAGTGTCCAGTAGCAGCAGGAGACTGAGAGTGTTGGGAGTACTTACTTCCCTGACTCTCCCTGCGGGGCTACAGTCTGGCAGTGATGAGACCAGCCTGCAGAGGCCACAGCCTATGTCAGGTGGTCCTCTCCTATGGCTTCTGCTCTCACAGGGTTACGGGGCAATCTCTCTCCTCTCTTGCCCCTTTTGGCATCTCCCACTGGTTTCTCCTAACCCAGCCCACACCTCTGTAAACAGTTCCTTCGTTTCTTTAATCACTCTTTTTGTGAGTGCTGCTTGTTTCCTGCTAAAACTCAGACGAACATATATGAAAAAAAAAATAACTTCAATTAGAAAATTGTCTCTGAACAAAACTGGGGAGAAAGAAGTCGATAGATATTGAATAGGAAGTTAGACAATTAAAAAATCAGTTAATACAAAAATTAAAAAATTCTCAAATTTCCATGAAATATATTACCTAAGAAAAATTTTAAACAGCCAATAAATCATTCTTATGTGAAGGTGAATGCAGGTTTTATGATTTTAAGGACTTAGATATAAAAGGGATCAGAAAATACACCATCAGTGTGTTCATCCTTTAAAAATACTTAAAGCATATATACTGTGGGCTTTGAATCAGTTAAAATAGATGTAATTGAAAATAACTTTGGGAACATAGGATTTCTTTCTTTTTTTAATATAAATTGACCTACTGTTTCAGTCTTTTTCTGTCGTATATCATGTACCTGTGTAAGGACTGTATATTTTATTTTATTTTATTTTTAATTTTGTTTTAAATTTTATTTTGGGAACATAATATTTCTAAACTGAATGAAATGTCAAAATTTGTCTAAAAAATTACATTTTACTTTCGTTCAAATAATATTTCAAAACAGCAATCAAGATTTCAAGTTTGAAATTATGTTAAATTAGAGAAATGATAGGGAGTTTACTTTTGAAGGATTGTTCAGAACTTAAGTACTTGCTGTGCTGCTTATCACAAATCTCTGGGAGTTACACTTGAATCTGATAATTAATAAATAATAAAAATGAATCACTTTGAAAAAATAAAAGATAGCCACAAGTAGAACTTAACACAAAATGTATATCCTCCAAGACACTGAGGGAGAAAAAACAAACAAACTAACAAATGATGGAAAGGTAGGGTGTACATCAAAGGACGAAACAAAAGAAACATAAAAAAATAAATTGTAGGTGACAGAACTAGAACTAAGCCGAATATTTAAGTTATAACCATCGTTGTAAATAAAATGAAACCTTTTCATCAAACAACAAAGAAACTGATTGGGTCAAGTAGAAAATCCTATGTCATGCAACTTTCAAGAGACATGCTTTAAACAGAGTGACACTAAATAGCAGAGTAGCATTACAGGCAAATTACATCAGGCAAGTGCAAATAAAATTCAAGGCAAAATTCATTAAGTGGTACAGATTAGTCATTTCTTTTAAGTAGAAAGAAATTTCATAATATAATCAAATTTAGACTGAAAGTCTTTGTGACAAATGAAACTGAAAGAAATATATAAATCCCAAACTGCTTAAAATTTAAAGAAGGCATTGACATAAATTCAGAAGTTGTAGGACACAGATCGGCTTCTGTCATGTAGGCTGACATGTAAAATACTTAGAAGTCTGAACATTAATTTTATGTAATATGGATTATATCTGTACTATATAAGAATACGTGTGTGTTAACAAAATGCATTCTTAATTTTTATAACAGGACACTAAAAGAAAATACTTGTACTGAGTGACCTCTAGTTCTGTAACAGGGAACTAAAATCTTTTTTTTTTTTTTTTTTTTGCTATCTTCCCAAACTGATGCATCAGTTGGTAAATTACTCCCTGAATGCACCTTAGTGTTTTTCTTTTTTTCTTTTTTTTGAAACTGCATCATGTCTTTCAGGCCACTAGAATAACATCTGAAAAATTATCGCTTTATTGGCTCTTCATAGAATATATTTTTGAGTCTTACTTCCAATATTATATTCTGGGCAACTGCCAGAAAACTACAAGACACTTTCCTCGTAGTATTTTTTCATTTTAGGCATCCAGTTTTGGCTGAAAATCCAAAGAGAAAAAGGTCAAATCTCTTAACATTGAGGAATTTATAAAACTCTAGGTAAAAGTTAATTCCCAAAGCTCTCATAAGAGAATAAGCACAACAGTGATGTCTTGATATATAGGTTGTTGACAAAATAAATGTCTATTTTGAGTTTAATTTTTAATTAGCCAAGTGGGTTTTGTTCACCTAAACTGTCCATTCAATAAAACGCATTAGAAAAACTATTGGAAATCCTAACAAAAATCACTTTATAAAGATGTGCATTTTCATTATCTACAAAACTTCCCTCACTACTTACTTCTTGGGCAGAATTTCCTGTTTCTTAGCTTTGCAATATTAGAATGAAAATACGCTGGAGCAATGTATCTACGTGTGGCAATTACTGTGATCCACTGGAATAGTGAGCTCTCCACCAACAAAATCAAATACAAAATGAATCAAAAATTTATGTAGTTACATGTAATTATGGCATTGAAAATATATTACACCATACAATTAATTTTCTCCTCTGATTTTCCCCTTCTGTTTGCATCTAATCTAAGATATGGACCTAGAGGGCACTATGCTAAGTAAAATAAGTCAGAGAAAGACAAATACTGAATGATTTCACTTATTTATGGAATCTGAAAAACAAAGCAAAGTAAAACAAAAGTCATAGATACAAAGAACAGATTGGTGGTTGCCAGAGGACAGGGAGATTGGGGGTATGGCTGAAATGGGTGAAGAGGATAAAGTGGTACAAACTTCCAGTTATAAAATAAATAACTATAGGGATGTAATGTACAGCCTGGGGACTATAGTCAATAATGTTATATTGCAAACTTGAAAGTCGCTACGAGAGTAAATCTTAAAATTTCTCATCATAAGAAAATAACTTGTAACTTTGGCAAGAGGTTGTAAATAGACTTATTGTGGAATAGACTTATTGTGGTGATAATTCTGTAATGCATACAAATGTCGAATCATTATGTTGTACACCTGAAACTAATATAATATTGTTTGTCAATTATACTTCAATTAAAAGCAATAAGAACTTCTGCTCTGAAAGACAATGTCAGAGAATGAGAAGACAAGCCACAGGCTGGGAGAAAATATTTGCCAAAAACACATCTGATAAAGGAATGTTATTCAAAATATGCTATTAAAGAACTCTCAAGCTCAACAGTAAGAAGAGAAACAACTAGATTTAAAATTGGACCAAAGACATTAATAGACATCTCACCAAAAATATACAGATGGTAGATAAGCCTATGAAAAAGTGTTCCACATCATATATCATCAGTGAAATTCAAATGAAAGCAACACTAAACACCTATGAGAGTGGCCAAATTACAAAACATTGACAACACCAAACGTTGATGAGGATGTGGAGTGACAGGAACTCTCATTCATTGCTGGTGGAAATGTAAAATGGGAAAGCCACTGTGGAAGACAGTTTGACAGTTATGAAACTAAACATGGTCTTACCATACATATTTTTATAAAGGTAAATTATTACTGTCCTGCACAGAAATATGTAAACATAAAAAATAGGAAAGAAAATTGAGCTGAAGTCAATTAAGGATTCACTCTTTCATTTGATACTTTTCCTGACTTCAAGTCTTAAAGCAGTCTCACTCTCACATTCCTAAAGGAGCCTCCAGTTTTAATTTTGGGTTATGTTTTCTGGCTCCAGGCACAGAGTAGACCTTGGTTTCTAAATAAACAGCACAAGTATGGTGGGCAGCTTTAAAAAACGTGGTACAAAACTGGAGGAAATGAAAACGGACGTAAAAGCCCAATATTCTAACAATTCAGAGGACAGAAGGGCCCAAGAGAGCAAGTTAGAAATCAATAGAGATTAAAAGTTAACAAATGTAGCGTACTTACACTGAACAAGCATTCCTCTAAAAACTGATGTATTAACTCATTCAATCCCCAGAACAACCCTATGAAGTAGGGGCTATAAAATTGAATTCCTACCTTAAATCACACATAAAAAGTCAATCAGTGATGGAGATCTAAATATGAAAATAAAACTATAAAACTTTTCAAAGACGATATTAGTGAATAGATTAGTGAAATGCTTTTTACACAAGACACAAAAAAGTTCAGAAAAGAGGGCTTCCCTGGTGGCGCAGTGGTTGAGAGTCCGTCTGCCAATGCAGGGGACATGGGTTCATGCCCCGGTCTGGGAAGATCCCACATGCCGCGGAGCGGCTAGGCCCGTGAGCCATGGCTGCTGATCCTGCGTGTCCAGAGCCTGTGTTCCGCAATGGGAGAGGCCACAGCAGTGAGAGGCCCAAGTACCGCAAAAAAAAAAAAAAAAAAAAAAAGTGCAAAAAAGAATGATAAACTGCGCTGAAATTAAAATTTAATATTCATGAATTATCACCATAAAGAATATGAAAACACTAGACAGAAAGTCCAGGTAGGTTATTTATAACCCTTAAGCTGACACAAGATTTATATACAAAATACATAAGGAACTTCCATGCTTTAAAAGTAAGAAAACAAACAACAAAATTGTCTAAAGTCTTAAAGAGGTTCTTGACAAAGAGTAAACCCAAACAACTAATGAACATATGAAAGAAAAGATGGTTAAATGTCTCATCGGGACAGTCCACATTAAACACGCAGTGAAATACCCTTTAATGCCCTTCAGTTTGGCAAATATAAAAACGGCTGGCAACATCAAGTATTATGAGGAAACGGAACAAGTCATACTCACATTATTGCTGGAAAGAATGCAAACTGCTGCATGCACTCTGGGTCAATGGTTTTGTATTAACTGGTGTAGCTGAATACATTTGAATGTCTTACAGTCCAGATATTAGATGCCTGTACATATGCCCTAGGGAGACTACACAGTGCACAGGAGACATGTTAAGTAATGGTAATAACACCATCACCAACAGAACCAGAGATAACACTTGTACAGGGTCTATGTATGCAAAAGCTAATTTTAAATGCATCATAAAAGTCCTTTAGTCCTCAAAATAATCTTATAAAATGGGAAATGATATATTTCCAATTATTACTAAGCACACGCACGTAGATGGCTAAATGTGAAAAAAATAAGATAAGACAAAGGAAAAATTTTACACAAATTGAGATAATGGTTATCTTAATGGTTTATACATGTGAGTTTTGGACTGGTGGTGTAATGGGGCTTCTAACATACTGCAATATCCTATTCCATTTTTTATTCTAGGCAGTGGCAACATATATTCACTATTTCATGGTTTAATATATATTCATTTTATATATGTTTCCATGTAAAATACATATATCACATTTAAAAAAGTATTTTCCATTAATTAGCATTTTCACTTCTGGTTATATACCCTAAAAAACCACATACAAATAAACACAAGGCTCTTTGTGGCATCTCTGTTGCAACATTGCCCCAAAAACAAACAAACAAAAATACTGGGAATATTTAACATACTCAACAACATGGGAATGTATAGACAACATAGGAATGTACTTGACAACATGGGAATGTATAGAATGTTTATACATGGTATAAACAGGTAAAACCATACAGTTGTTAAATATTGATACACAGAGCTCTAGTAATTAACTAGATCTTCAGGTATTAATATAGATAAGTACCTGCAATATTGTGATTTATAAGAATTATGTATTTGGTCATTCAGATGACCACGGTATATTTTGCATATATGTTTGGTCTTCATGCAGAGTTCCTGGCTCTCAGCTCCCCAAATCCTTGGAATTTCCTGAGCAATAAGAGCAATGGGAGAATCTTTTGTTAGAATATTTGATCTCCTGTCCTTAGTTTCTGAAATCGCTCCAGAGACAGAAAGGCGAAATGGGTGTCTTTTTATTCATAACAAGCCCCTTTCCACCACAACTGAGTTGATGTTAATGAGGTGCCTTTGGGAAAGCTGCTAAGGATGGGGCTGGTTGCCAAGGGGACCAACCCCAAATAGAAGGCTGGAACTTTTATCCCACCCCCTGATTTCTGGGGAGGGGAGAGGAGCTGGAGTTTAACTCAGTCACCTGTGGCCAGGGAGTTCATCAGTCATGCCTACATAATGAAGCCTCCATAAAAGAAAAAAAAAAAAAGAGAGAGCTTCCAGGTTGGGGAACCAGAACACTTTCACCTACTACCATGCCAGGCCCAAACTCCATGGGGACAGAAGCTCCATTGTTTGGGAGTTCGGCTTATGTATCTCTTCAGATGGCTGTTGATTCTTAATCTTTAATGTCTTTTGTAATAAACCGGTAATCTTGTGAGTAAACAGGTTTCCTGGGTTCAGTGAGCCACTCTAGCAAATTAATAAAACCCAAGGAGGTGGTGGTCTTGGGAACCTCTGATTTATGGCCAGTTGGTCAGAAGTACAATTAGAAGTTAGTTAGGTGGAAGTACAGTTGATCAAAGTACCTGGACTTCAGATTGGAATCCTGAGTCGGAGGGAGTTGTTTGAGCCTCCGATTTGTAGCACTTGATCAGAAGCAAAGGTAACAACATGAGCTTGTGATTAGCAAGTGAAGTAGGGGTGGTCTGGTGGGACTGAGCCCTTTACCTGTGGAATGTGCTCTTGTCTCCAGGTAGATAGTGTCAGAATTGAGTTGAGTTGAGTTTCTTAGTGGTGTGGGGAAATCCCTCCCACACACATTGGAAATTGGGTCCAGAACCTAGATTATATCAGGAACATAATATTGACTAAAAAAAGATGGAAAAAATGATCAATTCTAGTGGTAATTGCTTCTGGGAAGAGGGATGAGCCTGAAAATGAAGCTGGTGTGATGCTTAAGAAGACATTAGTTTGTGAAATTTTAAATCTTAAAAAATAAGTCAGAAAAGGACATAGCATAAAGTTTAATTTTAAAATTTAGATGGGAGAATATGAATTATATGTAAAATTGCTTTTCTTTCTATACTTTGTTTGAATATGATCCTGTTCTGTCAAGGAACTATGAAAGATCCAAACTCTTATTTGGGCTGTAAATAAATTGCACAAATAAATTTACTTCTTTCTATATTCCAGGTTTCAGGGATAAATGGAAATATCTTCGGCTGAAAGGCAGACATAGATCATGTAAGTATCAAGTGCCGAGAAGGCATGTACAGTTTGTTTTAAGAGCCCGATGGTGAGAGCAGACAGCACTGCTTAAAGAAACTCGGGAATCAGAAATGCTTCATGCAGAGGATTGCATTTGCTCTGGGACTTGGAGGATAATTAGGGAATCTCCAGGTGGTAAAGGGGAGAAAGAGCACTTGTCCTTTCAACAAAATTCAAGAACTAAAAAGGGAACAAGTAAGAAACCTGGAGAGGCCAAGTACAACTTAAATGTAGTAGCTTTAGTTAGTTGCCATGGGAAAACTCAGCTTCTATCAGGTTAGACTACCTCTGATGATAGACTGATTTTTTTATTTGATTAGCAGTCTTTAAATAATATTACTTCTTGATTATGTCAAGACTGTGTTGTTAAATCTATTTGCAATTACCTGACACTCTGATATATTGTGCCTAGTGATTGTAAAAAGAGATTTTTACTTCCTTCTCTAATTAAAAAACTCTAATCTTCACGGTTACCAAGTTATTTAAGAGGTTTGCCTACCTACTTGTTAAGTGGTAACCTCCTGATCAGTCCTTATAAAGACATTAATTATATCATAAAAAGCTGTATTCAATTTAATTACATCAGCATATATTTCTTCCCCTGTCATTTTGCTGATAATAATCCCCCGAACAACAAGCAATCACCCAGCTACCTGGACATCTGGGAAAAACTAAACATGTGAATACACCGTTTATGTTAAATAGCCTAAGGACCACTGGCTGCTGGAACAAACACCCCTGAGATCAGTGACTAACTCATGTCCCAGGTGAATACAGGTCAGCTACTCTCCCCCAGTGACGAAGATTCAGTGCCCTTGCATGCTTTCGCTCTGCCGTCTTGAAGTCCTTCACCTCCAGTTGCAAGGATGAGAGTAAGAGAGAGAGAGAACATGAGGATTTTGCAGGACATCATTTCTGTCCATATTGCATGGTTCAAAACCCAGTCACATTGCTCACACTTTATTCTATGGGAAGTTGGGGATGTTGAGAGATGTGGTCTGATCAGATAAAGGAAATAGAATCAGTGAACATCTAGCCAATCCCCACTACACCTGCCTAAAGGATAAAAAGGGATAATCAATCAATCTCTCTCTCTTTCACACATACATACACACACACACAGTGATTTTGACAGTGGAGACAATGGAATGGGGGCATTAGTGGTTCAAAATTTATATTAGAAAGGCTTAGAATACGCATGTTGCTTGGAAACAGGTGCCAGAGCTTTTGTTCACACTATTTATTCAACAAACATACTTTCAAAAAAGTGTTGATGTGTCTTGAGGTGGGGGGAGGGTGCTAGGGTAAACATTTTTGGCTGGCTAATCTAACATCCTTTCTTAGTCCTTTTTCCCCTTGCCTTCCTCTCTTAAGGAGATAAAAATAATCAATTTTCCTCTTTCTACACTCTCATGGCTAAGAATGGTCACATGTTACATTTCTGTCCAATGAGACATAATAAAATTTCTGCTAGAATTTTCTAGGGAAGATTTTGCTTTTCTGGTAAAGAGATTGAAGCATCTGTTGCCATCACTTCCTCTATTCCTCTGTCCTGGGGGTGGATGTAATGTCTTGACACTGGCAGCTATTTTGTTACCACGAGAATATTAGAGCTGCTACGCCAACATCATGGAACCACTGAATCACTACTAACATGTGCCTTTCTCTCAAGACTTTTTATTATCTTAGAAAAAATAGATCCATATTTGTTAAATCCACTGCTTGGAATTTCTATTACTTGAAGCTGGAAGCATTCCTAGGTCTGGAAAGCTCATTCCTAGCTAAGAAAGCAAAGCTCAAATATTTCAAGCTATTTCGTTGGTTCTCCCATTGGTTATGAAAAGAAATAATGGCATGGACTTGAGGCCTGATCCTGGGAAGTTATGAGAAAATTGGCAAGGGGTTAAAGAAAATTTTTTAAATAAAATAGAAAGAAATGTTCTTTCAATTTTCCTGTTTCTCTCTTCCTGTACAAATGTGTGCACGTAGCATTGTGATTTTGGATATTTGATACTGGATATTTGGATATTTGGCCTAGATTCTAGAGTACTAAAAAGTTAAGTTACAAATAATGAATCTATTAAAATTTAATTCATCTATGGTGAAAACATTTCTGAAACTTGGTGAATATATTGAGATTTCTGCTGTCCAATGTTGCTTTACATGTAAAACTTAAACATTCCCAAGTGCTCATCAATTTGGATCTTAGGTAACTAATTGTAGGTTTATCTCTAAATTACCTTAATTGACCAACTCCCCCAAACAGCTGTCAGGACCTCTGCTATTCTGTCCCTCTGAGGTATCACTGGGAGCCCCTCAAAGAGGGAAATTGGCACAGGGATACTTTCTACTGCATCCTCACCCTCCACCTTCCTCTGGTCCATGTGCTGCTCTCCCTGTTCCTCTTGGCAACTGTCTGCTGCTGTTTTCCTCGTTGGTTTATAATCCCTTAATAGGCCAAGGCCAGCCATGCTATGTCACTTGGCCCTTTGACTTTTAATGCCCATTAGTGAATTTGCTTGTTTCACCATTGTTGTCTCTGACATTATTTCTCTCAAACCTTCCAGCCTCCAGAATTCAGGTGTTTACTTCCTTTAAAAGTTAATGGGAAATGATTTTCCATTCCCATACCCAATTCTTCTGTGGAGAAAAACCCAGACCAGAAATGTTGGGCTTTAAGGATGTAATTGTTCACAGCCCTCTTTTTCTCCGATGACTCAGGAACAGTACGCTTTTGTCCAGGCTAAATTATACCGATAACTACTGCTTCCCCAGCTGCTGTATTTGACACACCATGACCATGTTGGTTCATCTCTTGGGGCTCTGGTGTCTTTTCCTGGAGTATGACTTCCATTGGCAACTCTGTCTCTTCTCCACCCGACCCCATACCTCAGGCCTCCAAACATGTGGGCTATGTTGCTACACCAATTGGAGAGTGATTAATGTGTTTCTCATGACATACCTGGGGTCCATATTCCTTAAAGATTCTGGTTAGATAAAGAGGAGATGTCACTGAACTGTGCCTAGTGGTACATCCAATTCTTAGTTTTGATCCACTGTGGAGAACCACTTTACCTACTGACCTTTTTCAGATCTCGAAAGTGCAAAATGGGCTTCCTTATCTCCATTTTAGGATAATGAAACTTAAATTCATAGAAGTTAGGTGACTAGATCACGATGACATGAAAAACCTAACAGTAAAACTGTTTTTATGTTAAGTATTGGCATATCCCAACGATCTGTACTGTTCTAGGGTGTGATAGCTTAGGAGTGAATATGATTTGAACTTAATGCACTTTTAGAGGGTATCAAATTCAGAACCAGGCAGATCCATCTCTTGACCCTAAACATGGTCCTAAAGTAAACTGCTTGAGGAAAGAGGATCCCAAAGATTACAGGTGGGGAATTTTGAAGTGAGTCCATATTCCACTGGAGATCAAAGAAGCCCAACTGAAAGAACTGTGGACTGACTGACATGACAACTGTGGATTGAGCAAAACTTCTTTTTCAAAGGACTATCTTATCTCGAAGGTTATGACCTTGGAGGAACTAAGGTGATTGGCGATGGAAAGAATGAGAACATGTGAAATTCCTTAAAACTTACTGACTTAAGTGATGTTGCCTATGTTACACATAATAAAACATATCCTTTAAAAAAACAAGGTGACATAGCTGAATGAGTAGGAGGCCCCATATCTGGCTTTCTGACTCAAATCCCACTTCGCCAGTCACATTTTCTTCCTCTCTCTCTCTCCTCTCTTCTCTCTTCCTATCTTTCTCTCTATCTCTCCCTCTTTCTCTCCTTCATTCCTTCCTCATTTATATAAACTGGCCCCAAACTATTACCAATAAACTCAAAATCTCTAGATTGATAGAGATGCACAGATATGCATCCTTTCAACTCTAGAAATTTAATTGTCTTAGATTCTCAAGAATCTTTACTAAAAATCTAATCTTTCAACCTTAATAATTTGGTACTACTGTACTTAATTGCTTAACCACAAATGTAGAAAAATTAAGAATTAAACTAGACAAAGAATAGTTGGAATTTCAAGAGAACTATAAATATTATTTAAGGAGTTACTTGATTATAAGTTAAATAAAGAGAATTGCAATATATTTATTTCTTTGTACAAAGGGTGTCACATTAACTTGTGGTTATATACTGGATACTTGATGTACGTAATTACTCATGCCAGAGTATTCTTAATTATAAACAAACAAATTCCATTAGCTCAGACTTAACTTCTTCAGAATATATAATACAATACAAACCTTAACAAACCAAAATTTAACTTATCACCACCCGCAAATAAGAGGCACTTACTGAGCCGGAGGAAGATGGCGGAAGAGTAAGACGCGGAGATCACCTTCCTCCCCACAGATACATCAGAAATTCATCTACACGTGGAACAACTCCAACAGAACACCTACTGAACGCTGACAGAAGACCTCAGACCCCCCAAAAGGCAAGAAACTCCCCACATACCTGGGTAGGTCAAAAAAAAGAAAAAAAGAATAAACAGAGACAATAGGATATGGACGGGACCTGCACCAGTGGGAGGGAGCCGTGAAGGAGGGAAGGTTTCTACACACTACAAGCCCCTTCGAGGGCGGAGACTGCAGGTGGCGGAGGGGGAAAGCTTCGGAGTAGCGGAGGAGAGCACAGCAACAGGGGTGTGGAGGGCAAAGCAGAGAGATTTTGGCACAGAGGATCGGTGCCCTCAGGCACACACCAGCCCGAGAGACTTGTCTGCTCGGCCGCCAGGGCGGGCGGGGCTGGGAGCTGAGGCTCGGGTATCGGCTTTCAGTCGGAGCGCAGGGAGAGGTCTGGGGCTGGCGGCAGGAAGAGACCCTGAAGGGGTTAGTGCTAGCCCGGAGGGAGTCCGGGGAAAGGGTCTGGAGCTACCGGAGAGGCAAGAGACTTTTTTCCCTTTTGTTGCCTGGTGCGCGAGGAGAGGGCATTCCCCTCCCTCCCCTCTGCCTGAGTGAGCCAGAGCCCCCGAATCAGCGGCTCCTTTAAACCCGTCCTGTCTGAGCGAAGAATGGACGCCCTCCGGCGACCTACGCGCAGAGGCGGGGCCAGGTCCAAGGCTGAGACCTGGGAGCTGTGAGAGCAGAGACAGGGAAATCTCTCTGTGCAGCCTCCGAGGCAGCGGATTAAAGCTCCACGGTCCATTTGATGTGCCCTGCGTCTGTGGAGTGCATGAATGGACAGCGAATCATCCCAAATTGAGGAAGTGGACCTTGAGGACAAGATTTAAGACTTTCCCCCCTTTTTTTTCCCTCTTTTTACAACGAATTATCTCAAATTAAGGAGGTGGACTTAGCAAGATTTCAGACTTTTCGCCCTTTTCCTCTTTTTACAACGAATTATCCCACATCGAGGAGGTGGACTTGGAGAGCAAGATTTTTGATTTTTCCCCCTGCTCTCTTTTTGTGAATGTGTATGTGTAATCTTCTGTGTAAGATTCTCTCTGTATAGCTTTGCTTCCACCATATGTCCCAGGGTTCTTTCGGTCCGTGTTTTTTTTCAATAATTACTTTTTAATTTTAATAACGCTACTATATTTCATACTTTATTCTATTTTACTTTACCTGCTCTTTCTTTTTTTCCTCCCTTCCCTTCCTCCCTCCCTCCCTCCGCTCCTCCTTTCCTTCTTTCTTTTTCTTTCCTCCATCCCTCCCTCCCTCCCACCCTTCTTCTTTCCACTTTCTTTTTCTTTCCTTCCTCCCTCCCTCCCTCCCTCCTGTCTTTCTTTCTTTCTTTCCTTCCTCCCTCCCTCCCTCTCTTCTTCCATTCACTCTTCCTTTTGCTTTCATTCCTCCCTCCCTCCCTCCTTTCTTTCCTTTCTTTCCATCCTTCCTCCCTCCCTCCTTTCTTTCTTTCTTCCTTCCTTCCTTCCTTACTTCCCTTCTTCCTTTCTTTCAATCTCTCTTTCTTTCTTCTACTAATTATTTCTTTCTACTTTTTCTCACTGTTATTCTGAGCCGGGTGGATGAAAGGCTCTTGGTGCTGCAGCCAGGAGTTAGTGCTGTGCCTCTGAAGTGGGAGAGCCAACTTCAGGACACGGGTCCACAAGAGACCTCCCAGCTCCACATAATATCAAGCAGCGAAAATCTCCCAGGGATCTCCATCTCAACACCAGCACCCAGCTTCAGTCAACGACCAGCAAGCTACAGTGCTGGTCACCCTATGCCAAGCAACTAGCAAGGCAGGAACACAACCCCACCCATTAGCAGAGAGGATACCTAAAAACATAATAAGGCCACAGGCACCCCAAAACACACCACCAGACGTGGACCTGTCCACCAGAAAGACAAGATCGAGCTTCAACCACCAGAACACAGGCATTAGTCCCCCCCACCAGGAAGCCTACACAACCTACTGAAACAACCTTAGCCATGGGGGACAGACACCAAAAACAACGGGAACTACGAATCTGCAGCCTGCAAAAAGGAGACCCCAAACACAGTAACATAAGCAAAATGAGAAAGCAGAAAAACACACAGCAGGTGAAGGAGCAAGATAAAAACCTACCAGACCTAACAAATGAAGAGGTAATAGGCAGTCTACCTGAAAAAGAATTCAGAATAATGATAGTAAAGCTGATCCAAGATTCTATTTCCCAGATCCAAAATCTTGGAAATAGAATAGACAATATGCAAGAAACAGTTAACAAGGACCTAGAAGAACTAAAGATGAATCAAGCATCGATTAAAAACACAATAAATGAAATGAAAAATACTCTAGATGGGATCAATAGCAGAATAACTGAGGCAGAAGAACGGATAAGTGAGGTGGAAGATAAAATAGTGGAAATAACTGATGCAGAGAAAAATAAAGAAAAAAGAATGAAAAGAACAGAGGACAGTCTCAGAGACCTCTGGGACAACATTAAACGCACCAACATTCGAATTATAGGGGTTCCAGAAGAAGAAGAGAAAAAGAAAGGGACTGAGAAAATATTTGAAGAGATTATAGTTGAAAACTTCCCTAATATGGGAAAGGAAATAGTTAATCAAGTCCAGGAGGCACAGAGAGTCCCATACAGAATAAATCCAAGGAGAAATACGCCAAGACACATATTAATCAACCTGTCAAAAATTAAACACAAAGAAATCATATTAAAAGCAGCAAGGGAAAAACAACAAATAACACACAAGGGAATCCCCATCAGGTTAACAGCTGATCTCTCAGCAGAAACTCTACAAGCCAGAAGGGAGTGGCAGGACATAATGAAAGTGATGAAGGAGAGAAACCTGCAACCAAGATTACTCTACCCAGCAAGGATCTCATTCAGATTTGATGGAGAAATTAAAACGTTTACAGACAAGCAAAAGCTGAGAGAGTTCAGCACCACCAAACCAGCTTTACAACAAATGCTAAAGGAACTTCTCTAGGCAAGAAACACAACAGAAGAACTATACCTACAATAACGAACCCAAAGCCATTAAGGAAATGGGAATAGGAACATACATATCAATAATTACCTTAAATGTAAATGGACTAAATGCTCCCACCAAAAGACACAGAGTGGCTGAATGGATACAAAAACAAGACCCATATATATGCTGTCTACAAGAGACCCACTTCAGACCTAGAGACACATACAGATTGAAAGTAAGGGGATGGAAAAAGATATTCCATGCAAATGGAAATCAAAAGAAAGCTGGAGTAGCAATTCTTATATCAGACAAAATAGACTTTAAAATAAAGACTATTAGAAGAGACAAAGAAGGACACTACATAACGATAAAGGGATCGATCCAAGAAGAAGATACAACAATTGTAAATATTTATGCACCCAACATAGGAGCACCTCAATACATAAGGCAAATACTAACAGCCATAAAAGGGGAAATCGACAGTAACACAATCATAGTAGGGGACTTTAACACCCCACTTTCACCAATGGACAGATCATCCAAAATGAAAATAAATAAGGAAACACAAGCTTTAAATGATACATTAAACAAGATGGACTTAATTGATATTTATAGGACATTCCACCCAAAAACAACAGAATACACATTTTTCTCAAGTGCTCATGGAACATTCTCCAGGATAGATCATATCTTGGGTCACAAATCAAGCCTTGGTAAATTTAAGAAAATTGAAATTGTATCAAGTATCTTTTCCGACCACAATGCTATGAGACTAGACATCAATTACAGGAAAAGATCTGTAAAAAATACAAACACATGGAGGCTAAACAATACACTACTCAATAATGAAGTGATCACTGAAGAAATCAAAGAGGAAATTAAGAAATACTTAGAAACAAATGACAATGGAGACACGACGACCCAAAACCTATGGGACGCAGCAAAAGCAGTTCTAAGGGGGAAGTTTATAGCAATACAATCCCACCTTAAGAAACAGGAAACATTTCGAGTAAACAACCTGACCCTGCACCTAAAGCAATTAGAGAAAGAAGAACAAAAAACCCCCAAAGTTAGCAGAAGGAAAGAAATCATAAAGATCAGATCAGAAATAAATGAAAAAGAAATGAAGGAAACGATAGCAAAGATCAACCAAACTAAAAGCTGGTTCTTTGAGAAGATAAACAAAATTGACAAACCATTAGCCAGACTCATCAAGAAAAGAAGGGAGAAGACTCAAATCAGTAGAATTAGAAATGAAAAAGGAGAAGTAACAACTGACACTGCAGAAATACAAAAGATCATGAGAGATTACTATAAGCAACTCTATGCCAATAAAATGGACAACCTGGAAGAAATGGACAAATTCTTAGAAATGCACAACCTACCAAGACTGACTCAGGAAGAAATAGAAAATATGAATAGACCAATCACAAGCACTGAAATTGAAACTGTGATTAAAAATCTTCCATCAAACAAAAGCCCAGGACCAGATGGCTTCACAGGCGAATTCTATCAAACATTTAGAGAAGAGCTAACACCCATCCTTCTCAAACTCTTCCAAACAATATCAGAGGAAGGAACACTCCCAAACTCATTCTACGAGGCCACCATCACCTTGATACCAAAACCAGGCAAGGATGTCACAAAGAAAGAAAACTACAGGCCAATATCACTGATGAACATAGATGCAAAAATCCTCAACAAAATACTAGCAAACAGAATCCAAGAGCACATTAAAAGGATCATACACCATGATCAAGTGGGGTTTATTCCAGGAATGCAAGGATTCTTCAATATACGCAAATCAATCAATGTGATACACCATATTAACAAGTTGAAGGAGAAAAACCATATGATCATCTCAATAGATGCAGAGAAAGCTTTCGACAAAATTCAACACCCATTTATGATAAAAACCCTCCAGAAAGTAGGCATAGAGGGAACTTTCCTCAACATAATAAAGGCCATATATGACAAACCCACAGCCAACATTGTCCTCAGTGGTGAAAAAGTGAAACCATTTCCACTAAGATCAGGAACAAGACAAGGCTGCCCACTCTCACCACTCTTATTCAACATAGTTTTGGAAGTTTTAGCCACAGCAATCAGAGAAGAAAAGGAAATAAAAGGAATCCAAATTGGAAAAGAAGAAGTAAAGCTGTCACTGTTTGCAGATGACATGATACTATACATAGAGAATCCTAAAGATGCTACCGAAAAGCTACTGTAGCTAATCAATGAATTTGGTAAAGTAGCAGGATACAAAATTAATGCACAGAAATCTCTGGCATTCCTGTACACTAATGATGAAAAATCTGAAAATGAAATCAAGAAAACACTCCCATTTACCATTGCAACAAAAAGAATAAAATATCTAGGAATAAACCTACCTAAGGAGACAAAAGACCTGTATGCAGAAAATTATAAGACACTGATGAAAGAAATTAAAGATGATATAAATAGATGGAGAAATATACCATGCTCCTGGATTGGAAGAATCAATATTGTGAAAATGACTCTACTACCCAAAGCAATCTACAGATTCAATGCAATCCCTATCAAACTACCACTGGCATTTTTCACAGAAGTAGAACAAAAAATTTCAAAATTTGTTTGGAAAAACAAAAGACCCCGAATAGCCAAAGCAATCTTGAGAACGAAAAACGGAGCTGGAGGAATCAGGCTCCCTGACTTCAGACTATACTACAAAGCTACAGTAATTAAGACAGTGTGGTACTGGCATAAAAACAGAAAGATAGATCAGTGGATCAGGATAGAAAGCCCAGAGATAAACCCACGCACATATGGCCAACTTATCTTTGATAAAGGAGGCAGGAATGTACAGTGGAGAAAGGACAGCCTCTTCAATAAGTGGTGCTGGGAAAACTGGACAGGGACATGTAAAAGTATGAGATTAGATCATTCCCTAACACCATACACAAAAATAAGCTCAAAATGGATTAAAGACCTAAATGTAAGGCCAGAAACTATCAAACTCTTAGAGGAAAACATAGGTAGAACACTCTATGACATAAATCACAGCAAGATCCTTTTGGACCCACCTCCTAGAGAAATGGAAATAAAAACAAAGATAAACAAATGGGACCTAATGAAACTTCAAAGCTTTTGCACAGCAAAGGAAACCATAAACAAGACCAAAAGACAACCCTCAGAATGGGAGAAAATATTTGCAAATGAAGCAACTGACAAAGGATTAATCTCCAAAATTTATAAACAGCTCATGCAGCTCAATAGCAAAAAAACAAACAACCCAATCCAAAAATGGGCAGAAGACTTAAATAGGCATTTCTCCAAAGAAGATATACAGACTGCCAACAAACACATGAAAGAATGCTCAACATCATTAATCATTAGAGAAATGCAAATCAAAACTACAATGAGATATCATCTCACACCAGTCAGAATGGCCATCATCAAGAAATCTAGAAACAATAAATGCTGGAGAGGGTGTGGAGAAAAGGGAACACTCTTGCACTGCTGGTGGGAATGTGAATTGGTACAGCCACTATGGAGAACAGCATGGAGGTTCCTTAAAAAACTAAAAATAGAACTACCATATGACCCAGCAATCCCACTACTAGGCATATACCCTGAGAAAACCATAATTCAAAAAGAGACATGTACCAAAATGTTCATTGCAGCTCTATTCACAATAGCCCGGAGCTGGAAACAACCTAAGTGTCCATCATCGGATGAATGGATAAAGAAGATGTGGCACATATATACAATGGAATATTACTCAGCCATAAAAAGAAACGAAACTGAGCTATTTGTAATGAGGTGGATAGACCTAGAGTCTGTCATACAGAGTGAAGTAAGTCAGAAAGAGAAAGACAAATACCGTATGCTAACACATATATATGGAATTTAAAAAAAAAAAATGTCATGAAGAACCTAGGGGTAAAACGGGAATAAAGACACAGACCTACTTGAGAATGGACTTGAGGATATGGGGAAGGGGAAGGGTAAGCTGTGACAAAGGGAAAGAGAGGCATGGACATATATACAGTACCAAACGTAAGGTAGATAGATAGTGGGAAGCAGCCGCAGAGCACAGGGAGATCAGCTCGGTGCTTTGTGACCGCCTGGAGGGGTGGGATGGGGAGGGTGGGAGGGAGGGAGATGCATGAGGGAGGGGATGTGGGAACAGATGTATATGTATGACTGATTCACTTTGTTATAAAGCAGAAACTAAAAAAAAAAAAAAAAAAAAAAGAGGCACTTACTGAGCTAGTGGAAAATATTTTTAAAAAGTGATTCTCAAGAACTATATAAATTCAATGCCTAAGACATAGAATTTTAACACAAGCAAACACTGATTATACTGGTGATTTGAAATCCTCATTACAGATGTCTTCATCAAACATCAAAATTGCTTAACCTAGTTCAAATTACTACCATGGTTCCCACATTTCCCTTCAAAATGCCACTTCAAAACAGCACAGGGAAGCAGATGTTCCGTGGGAGGAGGGAGGTTGAAGGGAGTCTTCCCTGTGTGTGTTGTGTGTGGTACCAGATGGTGCTTCTTCACTGATGAAAGGAAATACGGGGACCAAAGGAAATCACCACTAATGAGTGAATTAAGGTGGGAAAAGTGAACTGTAGGCTCCTCTGAAGCACTTTTACATAAATACAGTTGGTGTGAAAGAGGCTATTTTCTGTGTGACATTCAAAAATGTCCTGCTAGGGGCTTCCCTGGTGGCACAGTGGTTGAGAGTCCGCCTGCTGATGCAGGGGACACGGGTTTGCGCCCCCGTCCGGGAAGATCCCACACGCCGCGGAGCGGCTGGGCCCGTGAGCCATGGCCGCTGAGCCTGCGCATCTGGAGCCTGTGCTCCACAACGGGAGAGGCCACAACAGTGAGAGGCCTGCGTACGGCAAAAAAAAAAAAAAAAAAAGTCCTGC
The DNA here is from genome assembly GCF_949752795.1 of Hyperoodon ampullatus. Classification (NCBI taxonomy): domain Eukaryota; kingdom Metazoa; phylum Chordata; class Mammalia; order Artiodactyla; family Ziphiidae; genus Hyperoodon; species Hyperoodon ampullatus. The sequence continues at coordinate 80,276,266 of NC_136926.1, forward strand.
TATGAGACCATAATTATCCTAGAAGAAAATTACCATGCTTTTAAGGCTTGCCTTGGAAAGAAAAAAAGTCAACACACATTTAAAAAGAAAATACAAATATATTATGGTACCTAAATATGTATTTGAGAACTAGAATACTACCTAGACTAAATTTTTAGAAGTTCAGAAAATGGGAGGATCAGTAAGAGAAACTTTTATGAAAGAGAGATAGATAATGCATATGTTGGATGTTAGAAAGTGACTTGGTCTTTGAACAAAGACTAAATATTGAAAAGATATAAGTAATCTGAACTTGAAATTGATAATATTAAGCTTAACATACTTTATATTTTTACTTCCTAAGTAAGGTAGACTGACCTTACTTCATAATTTCCCCAAATATGTGGATGTCCTTTTCTAGGAGGACTAGTATTGGCAAAATTTTGTTTAAAAAATTAGGTATAATAGCAATTGCTTCTTGAACTTTACAGGAAAAAAAGTAAGCGCACATATACAAAAGATAAATAATTTGTGTACTTTATTAAAATAAATTGTAAAAATACACATTTTCGAACCTGTGGAAACACACACATTACTTAACATGTCCTTTGTATCAGTCATCCTTAGAAGACAACTGCATAGTGTGTATTAGTATTCTCATTTTACAGATGAGGAAACTATGGCTCAAAATGATTAAGTAACTTGCACCAAGTCATACTACAAGCAAACCAAGTATTAAAAGTTAGGAATGCCGGCTCCTAAGACCCAGGCTACACAGTGCTGCTCAAATACCGCCCGCACTGACGTGGATTGCATATGGCTCCTCCTTGGTAATCTGCCTTCCTTTCTGTACTCAGAGCCCGATACAGTATTACAGCCTCCACTTTATCCACATAGCCTTCCACCAGACTGCGAGTTCTTTGTGTCTTCCTGAAAATCTGTGCCCAGTGCATAGCATCTCAATAAGTATTTTAATGACTGTTATTAAAAAAGCAAAGCCCCAGGTTGTAGTGAAAGGATTTTGAGCCAGAATGACTCAAATGATATTTTGAGCTGAATTTAAAGCTCAGCTGAAGCATTTTTAATGATGTGTCACTTTCATAAAACAATGGTAATTTATCTCTCAAATAACTGCAAAAACTTTTTTTCTGCACATAAAATTTTCTCTCAGATGAAGAAGAATCACACTGCTAGAAAACCCACTTGGTAAACATTCGTTTATTTCCATCCCTTTCCTGTCATACAATCAAGATTTGATTATTTCATATTAAAATTGTTTCATAGTATTCTGTAACTAGATAAATGGTCGATATCTTACAAAAATCCATGAACAGTAAAAATAATATAAATTTCAAAATTATTTTCCGTGGTGGCAGAGAGACTGTCTCTATCATGATTATGTTTATGGCCCCAATATCTAATTTAATTAACATAAAAAAGCATTAAATTTTATTTTCTCTACTAATCCATGATGTGAAGTGTCAGTTCTGAATTTAGCTGATTTTTCCTTCCGTTTGGCATGCAAAGCACAATTTGAAGCTTTCTAGCATACCAAGGAGAGAGGAGATGGGAAGAGGTTTTTGTAAGGAGACGGCAGGTTGGTGCCAACAAAGAATCCCATATTTAATTTTAACTTCTTACAGGCATCATGCTAAAACGCCCCTGAAATAACCCAAAAAACTCAGGAAAAGATATCACATCATGATCTTTTATTAATGATGCATTAGAGGATTGAGAGCAGTTTATGTCCAAGTTTAGCACAAATCAAGCCGAGAGAAAATACCAAGCTGCAGACAAGTAGGTCAGATTAGCAACTGGTATCAGGAGAAGAGAGAAGGGGTGACAAATCACAACCCAAACAACAAGTAAGAAACCCAGTGGAATCCTGTGAAATACTGAGAAAATCATCAGAAAATTTTTGGAGGTCACTGAGATCGTAAATGTTATGTGCCATCAGAAGTCAAATTATGTATTTGTGCTTAAAAAATTGGTAACCCCACAAAGCTGGATATCTTAAGAACATTTCATTTCGTTATGGGAATATCCTCATGCAAGCCCAAACATGTAACTTTAAATGTGGAATGTTTCAGTCCTAGGAATATGTGTCTTGAACATAGTTCAGGTGTATTAGACATAGAGCCGAACTTAAGAATCAGCATGCTGAGCTCAAGTCCTGGATTTTTCTAAGTGACATGAAAAAAAATCTCTAAGCCTTTATTTATTTCACTGGGAATGGATAATAGCTTAAAACATGCCAGCTGTTGTTCTAAGAGCTTTACGTGTTCAACTCAACCAACGTTTACAATAACCTCATGTTAGGTTCTATTATCATAATCCTTTTACTGCTTGAAGAAACTGAGGCACAGAGATATTAAGTAACTGGCCTGAAGTCATGCATTGTAGAGACAGGATTTGAACTCAGGAAGTCTGGCTCCAACCAAATGGAAATGACTTCCTGTCTTGGTGTGGAGATTCATTTATTCTTTGCCTCAACCAACCTTTGCTTAGCTCCTGAGATGTGCATGGTTCCATCCCTGGTCTCAAAGAGCACATCACGCCAGAGGAGAAAGGTCTTCTATCCCACACCTTATACACAGGTGCCTCATTTTATTGGGAACATACTTTGCAATTTATAGATTTTGGTGCAAAGGAAAACAGGTATTAGGAACATGTTTATAAATATTCAGATAATTATTTTTTAATTGTTACTCTCAGTATTTTCCATAGTTTAGACCAAAATTCTGTTTATTTATTCCAAAAATATATGTAAAACAGCTGTTACCAAAATAAATAGTTTGAAACTGAAAGCTATTTGAACAAGTGGTAGAGCAGATTATTTGGAAAATTACTTCTTACAGTTCAATTTACTGGTGTATGCCTTGCTATTTCCCGACATATTTCAGTATAGTTAAAATACTATATAATGTTACCAACTTTCTTTTTAACTGACTTTAATAGGTTTCTAAAAATTTGTATTTATATTCGAACATAAATGCTCGTTTGTCTTTATCCACACTGGTTTTGACGTTTTGAGTGAATAGATAGATTTGTATTTCTAATGAAATGACTGGTCTTTGGGTGGAGAGGGGAATTCGTCCAACCCCCTGTGGTGGTTCCAGTGGGAGGGGCTTTCACTGTGCCTGGTCAGTGGTTCTTCTCTTACTTCTCCCCGCGGGGAGGTAGTGAATCTGAGAGGCGAACTGGCCCATAGCCCACACTCTGTTGCACCCAAGAGTAGATGCTGTAATCTCTTCCCCCCGTGCCAAGAGTACTAGCAGGGTGGATTCCCATGGGAGGTTTCCAACACCGCTTGGGAGCAATGGGAAACTTTGCCTGTATCCGGCCATAAGGATCAAGGAGCCCATTTCTCCCCATATTCCTCCAGCCTAGTCATTCTCACTAATAAAGCTTCCATTTCGATCTTTAGCTGCCTATTGCTCTGTTGACTCTCTCTCTCTGTCTCTCTGTTTCTCTGTCTCTGTCTCTCTTTCTCTCTCTCTCAGTAGAATCAGAACTTAAGCAGGGAAATAGAAATGCAAAGTACATCCCTCCTCAAGACTTACCAGTCTAGTCAGTAAAGTTGCCTCCATGTAGATTAAACCTCAGGTTTTCACTGGACTGTGACCTAACGAAACCTGGGTCCTCTTGCCCACCCACTGCAAAGCCAGTCTACTGACACCAGCTTGCGGTGAAGGAAAGGGCCGCATTTACTGCAGGCACAAACAAAGGAATCCAGGCAGCTAGGCTTAAAAGGCCCGAACTCCCCTATGGCTTTCAGGGAAAGGTTTTTAAAGGTGGGTGAAGGAGGGGGCTTGTGGAGTGTGTGATCAGCTCGTGGACACTGTTCTGATTGGTTGGTGGTGAGGTAATCGGGAGTCAACATCATCAACCTTCTGGTTCCAACTGGTCTGGGGGGTCCACATGCTTGTGGGCTGCGTGCAGTTAACTTCTTCTGCCTGGTGCGGGTTTCAGCATCTGCGAAACAGCCTAAAGGACATGGCTCGGAATATTATCTATAGCCTTTGAGGAGGAGCAGAAGTTTCTTGACTTTAAGGGCTAAACTGTTAATATTCTGTCTTGCTTGACTGTTTTCCTTTGTTCCTGCATTTTCTCACTTCTCTGATTAAATTTACTCTTTGGAACTCAGGGAAGGCCTGGGAGGCTAAAGTTTTTCTACAAACAAGAGACAGGCAGAGGAGAGGGTAATCTGTCCCCAGAAGGCCCCATAGGGTCCTGCTTGGTTATAAGACTTGATTAACACATTTACATATGTACATATGTCATATACATATATGCATGTGTGTAAAACACAAATTGTGGTGTGGAATATCAGCAAACTTTCAAATATATTTACTAAGCTACAAATGGTGCCGCCCATTAGAACAAAATGATGGAAGAGTCCCTGCTATCAAGAATCTAATAATTCATCAAAAATGATAGTACTTGGGTAATGGTATTACATACAAAATAAAATGCATGGTGATAGGCAGGATAATGCCCACCTAAGATGTCCACATACCAACTCCAGAACCTGTGAATATGTTAGCCTATATGAATACGTTAGCCTATATGAATATGTTAGCCTATATGGCAAAGGAGAACTAAGGTTTCATATTGAATTAATGTGGCCAATCAGCTGACTTTGGGATGGGGGGATTATTTTAGATTATCCGGGTGGACCCGATGTAATCACATGGATCCTCAAAAGGAGAAGAGGCTGAGAGAGGAGGCAGGATTAGAGAGATGGCAGTGTGAGAAGGACATGGCCCAGTGTTGATGTCTTAAAAATGAAGAAATGGGCATATGAGTCAAAGAATATGGGTGGCCTCTAGAAGCTTGAAAAGGCATGGAAACAGATTCTCCCCTAGAGACTTCAGAAAGAAACACCGATCTACCAACACCTTTATTTTAGCCGAGTGAGACCTATGTCAGACTTCTGACCTCTGTAATTGAAAGGTAATAAATTTGGGTTGTCTTAAGCCACCAAGTTGATGGTAGTTTGTCACAGCAGCAACAATAACCTTATACTTACACCTACAGTCAAACTTTTATGAAAGCACAGAAAAATGTGTACCCAGTCCTTCTTGGATGCTTCATGAATATTGGCCATAATCAAAAGTCAATCACAAGCAGAAATTTTCTCTCATTTTATGTATGATTTTGTTAAGATTTTCACAATTATAAGCCTCATTGCCATTATAGATTAAAAGATTTAAATTCAAGTGGCAAGAATTTATAGATGGGTAATTTCTGTAACTCATGTGCCCTCTGGTTTTCTACATGACATGATTTTATGTACCAACTACATGAAAATAAAAGCAATTTGGGCACATCTTTAAAAAATGTTTAAGTAAACATTATAATTTAACAAACTGTGCTAAGAACTGTCAAAAGAAGCAAGAAACATGAACACTTTTTAATACCACACTTGAAGTAGTTTCTTGTAGCATGAAGCCAAAATATATTAGTGACTCAGCACTGTGACAGCTAGCACCCTGGAGATTAGCTCTTTAAAGTGTAGAGACGGACTGAGGAAATTAATGGTATTTTTGTCTCATTCAAGCTAAATGTCTGCATATAAAGTACTGCAATAATATTTCCTAGCAGATAGTCACATTTTCAAATTTAGTCAGATAATATGGTAAGGAATGTTAATTTTACTTTCAAATCTCCTGTCTTGCTAACTGATCAGTGCACCAAATACAGTTTTGCCTTGTACCAAAGTATTTGAATTTTTAAAATCATCTTAATACTTCCATGCCTGGAAAGAAGTATTCGCACACACTTACTAAGTGAATCTTGATTTTGCACATTTGTGAAAAATTATCACCAAACACAAATGTAATAGAATATTTTGAATTTTATTCTTTCATCAAATATCCACACCAGAAAAACGATGAACTCCATTTATTTTATCAAAGTGTAACTTTAATTAAAGTTTATAAGATTTATAAGATTAATGGCCAGAACTCACTACTGATGAAGGATTGAAGATAAATTTTTAAAATACAAAATCACTTTATGTTAAATAAAAGTGAATTGCATAAGCTTACTGAATTTACTTCAAATTCTTGTCTTCCAGTCCAGTCAGCACACCTCTCTCTGAGACTGGCTTTTTTTTTTTTTTTGTGGTACGCGGGCCTCTCACTGCTGTGGCCTCTCCCGTTGCAGAGCACAGGATCGGGACGCGCAGGCTCAGCGGCCATGGCTCACGGGCCCAGCCACTCCGTGGCATGTGGGATCCTCCTGGACCGGGGCACGAACCTGTGTCCCCTGCATCGGCGGGCGGACTCTCAACCACTGCACCACCAGGGGAGCCCTAGCAATTTTATTCTTTTACATTTCATTTTTTATTGTATTTTCAAAAACATAGATCACCGACAATTAAAAAGCAAAACTGTCCCTTACCACAGGTGGTTCAGGAAACACTGCTATGAAATCCAGCCCATATTAAAGATAAGGAAAAGAAGCCAAAAAACAGTTTTTCACAGAAAAATCAAGTTGTATTGTAGCTAGATGCCAAAAAAATGTTAATAAATATTAAACCACAAAGTGGAGTATCTCTAGCAGAGTCCTACAGTGTGTGTTGCCTCTTATCCCTATCTTGTTAAAAATTTGATTAATAACCAGGAGAAAGACAGATGAAGGGCATGGTTTTAAGATTTGTAGATGGCAGCAAGCTGGAAGTGATAAATAAAGGAATAGAAACAAAATCAAGAGGAAAAAAAATGGTTTTGACAATCTGGTATGCTGTGTAGAGACCCAGACAAAACTTTATAGAAATTGAGCAGAAGTCTGGTACTTTTCAAAACTCAGTGGTATAATTTCAGAAAAGACAAAACGTGTTTTGCAGTAGTTCCTTTAAAAAAATCTGGAGATTTGAATTGTACGTATATATACATTTTGATTGCAGGATGAAGTTCCTAAAAATTCTAACAGAGAAACGCTTGGTTTGCAAAATAGAAGGTTAACATTGGATGTTATATTCCACCACCCTCCTGGGTTAAAGGGCAATTTCAAACTATATTTTTATTTCTGCCTTTGTCAGATGTAAAGGATATTTATTTCCATCACAATCAGTCTCAATTTGTCCACGTCTTAAATCTAATGGCCGAGGGGGCAGCATGTAAAGCCACACAACAACAAGCTCTATTTCTTGCTTCTCAATTTTAAGTGAATATTTTTGAAGAGATATTGTCTCATGATTGTGAATATTAATAATAATTTAATAATTTCACTATTAAGATGTATCTATCTATATCATGGGACAGTCTATGACATTTTTACTTCCTTTTTGAATGGGGCTTTAAAGAAATTTGGAGTGTGTGCAGTAGGCAACTCCAAGTAATATCCTCTTCCATGCCACTAGGTCCCCATTTCTCAAATGAGGATAATCATGGTACCACACTCCCTCTTTATGTCCATGTTATTGGCTTTGTTTTCACTCCATCATGAATATACAAGTTTCCATCTATTTTGTTACTTCTTATAGCTCAGATGGGCTGATGATACATTTTATCAGGCTTTGTGCATAAAACAGTGCCTTTGTTTCTTTTTTCCTGAGACATCACTTGATTGTATATAGAATTCTGGTTTGACAGGTTATTTTTTCATTCAGCACTATAAAGATGTTGGCCCGATATCCTCTGAACTCCATTGTTTTTGAAGTCACGAGCCATTTGAAATATTGCCCAGTGTATACATGGCACCATTTTGCTCTCATTGCATTTAGATGTTCTGTTCAAAATACTCTAAGTGTTTTGACTATGGTGTATCTTGGCTTAGTCTTCTTTACATTTAACCTACTTGAGGTTTTCTGAGCTCACTGAATATAAATTTGTATCTTTCAAAAATTTTGAGGACATTTCAGTTATTATTCTTTGAATATATTTTTCTGTCCTGTTCTTTCTCTCTCTACAGGACTCCAAATATGTGTGTAATTGCTCCCAAATATTACTAATATTCTGTTTAGTTTTAAAATAATTTTTGTGGATCTGTCTTCAAGTTCACAGTCTTTTACTATCTCCGTTTTGTTGTATCTCCACTGAGCATTTTTACTGTTTTTTTTTTTTGTTTTGTTTTTTGTTTGTTTTTTGCAGTACGCGGTGCCTCTCACTGTTGTGGCCTCTCCCGTTGCGGAGCACAGGCTCCGGACGCGCAGGCTCAGCGGCCATGGCACGGGCCCAGCCGCTTCGCGGCATGTGGGATCTTCCCGGACCGGGGCACGAACCCGTGTCCCCTGCATCGGCAGGCAGACTCTCAACCACTGCGCCACCAGGGAAGCCCTTTTCTTTTTTTTAAGATTTCAAATATTGAGGTTTTTAGCTATAGAATTTCCTTTTCATTTTTTAGTTTTTATTTCTCAACTGAAATATCCCATTTTTCAGGTATTGCAAATTAAGCTTCCTTTGTGCCATGGAGCATGGTTATAACAGCTGCTTTAAAATCCTAGTCTGCTAACTCGAAAATCTGGATCTTCTCATAGTCAGCCTCAAAAATACTGTCTTTAACTTCGAGTATGGGTCACATTTCTCTGTTTCTTCATATATTGTGCACTTTTAGATTGTATCCTATGTGCTATGAAAAGTATTTTGTTGGAGAATTTAGATTCTGTTATTTTACCCTAAAGAGACATTTTTGTTTCATTTTTAGTAGGCAACTAAGTTTAGTTGTTTTCAGATTGAAAACTCAGTCTTTTGAGTATCAAGTATTAACATTAAATACAAAATGGAGACCAGACTTGAGAATTCCCTGAGAAGACTAAACCATTTAAGCCATGTAGACAAAATTAAATCTATTTCATGAACATAAGGGAAACAACTTAGGTTATTTCCTGTAAATGCCTCTGACAATCATAAAAGAAACCTAAGTCATCTTCCTAAAAACAATATGAAATAATCACTGTTAACCAACCCCTTGCCATCTGGGAACCCCCATTGTAATAACCAATCTCTGTAAAGGGTAAACAACTTCCTCATTTTCACGTTATAAGCCATCCTGTAATTTAATGAAGCCCTTTGAGCTTCACATCAGTTTTTACTTTTGAAAGCTCCTGGTTTGCAAAATGTTCTTATATGCATGATAAATTCTTACTAAAGACTGTTTATTGATTTAGTGACTTTAATTCTGCTAATTTCTGGATTTTTGACACAGATCAAATCTTTGCTCCATAATTTCATTTTTATGTAAACAGCCAAGACTCTGCCCTTAGCTCTTGTGGTTTAGGGATAGGCCAGATATGTAGGCAGAGTTTATGCATGTAATTTGTGCCCCCAATCTCTGGCACTCCCTTTTTCCAGTTTCCTCTTTCACTGGAAAGTGGCATTTTGTAGTCTATTGGCATTTTAGCTTCTGTGTATGGTGCAGGTGAGGCCTGCCTTCAGGCTAGAAGTGGTGAAATGAGAAAATCACTAGTGCCACTTCCTTTTTCCAATGGTGAACTTCTTTCAAGTTTCTGCTACTCTTGGATCACTGTGCGGTGTCTGCCAGTAGTTGTGTGTGTGTTTGTTTATTATTTATTTTTTAAAATTTTCTCCAGAGTTAATAGCTGCTGTCTGTGGGAGGATTGAGGCAATCACAGCTTCCTTGGCCCTTATCAAAAGTGAGCTAAGTATATTTTGGAGATTAATCCCTTGTTGGTCACTTCGTATGGCACAAGTATTCAATACTCTGTAATGACCTATATGAGAATAGAATTTTAAAAAGAGTGGATATATGTATATGTATAACTGACTCACTTTGCTGTACACCAGAAACTAACACAACATTGTAAATCAACTATACTCCAATAAAAAAATTAATTAAAAAAAAAGAACTCAGGCATGTAAATGTTGAGTCATAGTTAGAAAGCCTTTTCCTGTACCCAGGTTGAAGAAAAGATTCTAAAGTAATCAGATAACTCTAACAATGAGACATTTATCCTAATGCTTTCTCAAATATTTATTTTCTCCAATTCTCATTACATTTTAGTTTTTTTAAGAATTTACAATCTGTGCTCTTACTTTTTCCCATATTTATTGAGATGCAGTTGGCATATAACACTGTATAAGTTTAAGGTGGACATCATGATGTACATGTTTGAGAATATGTACATATTGAGAAATGAGTACCATGGTATGGTTAGTTAACACATCCACCACCTCACATAGTGATCATTTTATTTTTGTGGTGAGAACATTTAAGATCTCTCTTAGCAACTTTAAATATATAATAGAGCGTTGTTAACTATAGTCCCCATGTTGTGCATTAGGTTCCCAGAACTTATGTTATAACTGAAAGTTTGTACCCTTTGATCACCTTCACCCATTTCCCCCATCCCCATTCCCCTGGCAACCACCGTCTACTCTCTATTTCGATGAGTTAGACTTTTTTAGTTTCCACATATAAGTAATATCATAAGTATTTGACTTTCTCTGACTTATTTCTCTTAGCATAATACCCTAAGTTTCATCCGTGTCATCGAAAATGGCAGGATTCCTTCTTTCTTATGACTGAATAATTTTCATATATATATATATATATATATATATATATATATTGCATTTTCTTTATCCATTCATCTTTTGACAGATACTTGTGTTGTTTCCATGTATTAACTATTGTAAATAATGCTGTAATGAACATGGGGGAAGGGTGCAGATTTCTCTTCAAGACACAGATTTCTTTTCCTTCAAGGCATATGCCCAGAAGTGGAAATGCTGGGTATTATGATAGTTCTATTTTTAATATATTGAGGACCCTGCATACTGTTTTCTATAGTGGTTGCACCAATTTACATTCCCATCAACAGTGTACACGGGTTCTCTTTCTCTACATCCTTGCCAGCCCTTTTTAAGTCTTATGTTTTAGTAATAGCCATTCTAACAAGTGCGAGGTGATATCTCATTGGGTTTTTTTTTTTTTTTTTTTTTTTTATTTTTTGCTTTATCACAAATTTAATCAGTTATATGTATACATATGTTCCCATATCCCCTCCCTTTTGCGTCTCCCTCCCACCCTCCCTATCCCACCCCTCCAGGCGGTCACAAAGCACCGAGCTGATCTCCCTGTGCTATGCGGCTGCTTCCCACTAGCTATCTACCTTACATTTGGTAGTGTATATATGTCCATGCCGCTCTTTCACTTTGTCACAGCTTACCCTTCCCCCTCCCCATATCCTCAAGTCCATTCTCTAGTAGGTCTGTGTCTTTATTCCTGTCTTACCCCTATGTTCTTCATGACCTTTTTTTTTCTTAAATTCCATATATATGTGTCAGCATACAGTATTTGTCTTTCTCTTTCTGACTTACTTCACTCTGTATGACAGACTCTAGGTCCATCCACCTCATTACAAATAGTTCAATTTCATTTCTTTTTATGGCTGAGTAATATTCCATTGTATGTATGTGCCACATCTTCTTTACCCATTCATCCGATGATGGACACTTAGGTTGTTTCCATCTCCGGGCTATTGTAAATAGGGCTGCTATGAACATTTTGGTACATGTCTCTTTTTGAATTATGGTTTTCTCAGGGTATATGCCCAGTAGTGGGATTGCAGGGTCATATGGTAGTTCTATTTGTAGTTTTTTAAGGAACCTCCATACCGTTCTCCATAGTGGCTGTACCAATTCACATTCCCACCAGCAGTGCAAGAGTGTTCCCTTTTTTCCACACCCTCTCCAGCATTTATTGTTTCTAGATTTTTTGATGATGGCCATTCTGACTGGTGTGAGATGATATCTCATTGTAGTTTTGATTTGCATTTCTCTAATTAGTAAAGATGTTGAGCATCCTTTCATGTGTTTGTTGGCAGTCTGTATATCTTCTGTGGAGAAATGTCTATTTAGGTCTTCTGCCCATTTTTGGATTGGGTTGTTTGTTTTTTTGTTATTGAGCTGCATGAGCTGCTTATAAATTTTGGAGATTAATCCTTTGTCAGTTGCTTCATTTGCAAATATTTTCTCCCATTCTGAGGGTTGTCTTTTGGTCTTGTTTATGGTTTCCTTTGCTGTGCAAAAGCTTTTAAGTTTCATTAGGTCCCATGTGTTTATTTTTGTCTTTATTTCCATTTCTCTAGGAGGTGGGTCAAAAAGGATCTTGCTGTGATTTATGTCATAGAGTGTTCTGCCTATGTTGTCCTCTAAGAGTTTGATAGTGTCTGGCCTTACATTTAGGTCTTTAATCCATTTTGAGCTTATTTTTGTGTATGGTGTTAGGGAGTGATCGAATCTCATACTTTTACATGTCCCTCTCCAGTTTTCCCAACACCACTTATTGAAGAGACTGTCCTTTCTCCACTGTACATTCCTGCCTCCTTTATCAAAGATAAGGTGACCATATGTCCGTGGGTTTATCTCTGGGCTTTCTATCCTGTTCCATTGATCTATCTTTCTGTTTCTGTGCCAGTACCATACTGTCTTGATTACTGCAGCTTTGTAGTATAGTCTGAAGTCAGGGAGCCTGATTCCTCCAGCTCCATTTTTCGTTCTCAAGATTGCTTTGGCTATTCGGGGTCTTTTGTGTTTCCATACAAATTGTGAAATTTTTTGTTCTAGTTCTGTGAAAAATGCCAGTGGTATTTTGATAGGGATTGCATTGAATCTGTAGATTGCTTTGGGTAGTAGAGTCATTTTCACAATGTTGATTCTTCCAATCCAAGAACATGGTACATCTCTCCATCTATTTGTATCATCTTTAATTTCTTTCATCAGTGTCTTATAATTTTCTGCATACAGGTCTTTTGTCTCCTTAGGTAGGTTTATTCCTAGATATTTTATTCTTTTTGTTGCAATGGTAAATGGGAGTGTTTCCTTGATTTCACTTTCAGATTTTTCATCATTAGTATATAGGAATGCCAGAGATTTCTGTGCATTAATTTTGTATCCTGCAACTTTACCAAATTCATTGATTAGCTCTAGTAGTTTTCTGGTAGCATCTTTAGGATTCTCTATGTATAGTATCATGTCATCTGCAAACAGTGACAGCTTTACTTCTTCTTTTCCAATTTGGATTCCTTTTATTTGCTTTTCTTCTCTGATTGCTGTGGCTAAAACTTCCAAAACTATGTTGAATAAGAGTGGTGAGAGTGGGCAACCTTGTCTTGTTCCTGATCTTAGTGGAAATGGTTTCAGTTTTTCACCATTGAGGACGATGCTGGCTGTGGGTTTGTCATATATGGCCTTTATTATGTTGAGGAAAGTTCCCTCTATGCCTACTTTCTGCAGGGTTTTTATCATGAATGGGTGTTGAATTTTGTCGAAAGCTTTCTCTGCATCTATTGAGATGATCATATGGTTTTTCTCCTTCAATTTGTTAATATGGTGTATCACGTTGATTGATTTGCGTATATTGAAGAATCCTTGCATTCCTGGGATAAACCCCACTTGATCATGGTGTATGATCCTTTTAATGTGCTGTTGGATTCTGTTTGCTAGTATTTTGTTGAGGATTTTTGCATCTATGTTCATCAGTGATATTGGCCTGTAGTTTTCTTTCTTTGTGACATCCTTGTCTGGTTTTGGTATCAAGGTGATGGTGGCCTCGTAGAATGAGTTTGGGAGTGTTCCTCCCTCTGCTATATTTTGGAAGAGTTTGAGAAAGATAGGCGTTAGCTCTTCTCTAAATGCTTGATAGAATTCGCCTGTGAAGCCATCTGGTCCTGGGCTTTTGTTTGTTGGAAGATTTTTTATCACAGTTTCAATTTCAGTGCTTGTGATTGGTCTGTTCATATGTTCTATTTCTTCCTGATTCAGTCTTGGCAGGTTGTGCATTTCTAAGAATTTGTCCATTTCTTCCAGGTTGTCCATTTTATTGGCATAGAGTTGCTTATAGTAATCCCTCACGATCTTTTGTATTTCTGCAGTGTCAGTTGTTACTTCTCCTTTTTCATTTCTAATTCTATTGATTTGAGTCTTCTCCCTTTTTTTCTTGATGAGTCTGGCTAATGGTTTATCAATTTTGTTTATCTTCTCAAAGAACCAGCTTTTAGTTTTATTGATCTTTGCTATTGTTTCCTTCATTTCTTTTTCATTTATTTCTGATCTGATTTTTATGATTTCTTTCCTTCTGCTAACTTTGGGATGTTTTTGTTCTTCTTTCTCTAATTGCTTTAGGTGCAAGGTTAGGTTGTTTAGTCGAGATATTTCCTGTTTCTTAAGGTGGGATTGTATTGCTATAAACTTCCCTCTTAGAACTGCTTTTGCTGCATCCCATAGGTTTTGGGTCGTCGTGTCTCCATTGTCATTTGTTTCTAGGTATTTTTTTATTTCCTCTTTGATTTCTTCAGTGATCACTTCGTTATTAAGTAATGTATTGTTTAGCCTCCATGTGTTTGTATTTTTTATAGCTCTTTTCCTGTAATTGATATCTAGTCTCATAGCATTGTGGTCGGAAAAGATACTTGATACAATTTCAATTTTCTTAAATTTACCAAGGCTTGATTTGTGACCCAAGATATGATCTATCCTGGAGAATGTTCCATGAGCACTTGAGAAAAATGTGTATGCTGTTGTTTTTGGATGGAATGTCCTATAAATATCAATTAAGTCCATCTTGTTTAATGTATCATTTAAAGCTTGTGTTTCCTTATTTATTTTCATTTTGGATGATCTGTCCATTGGTGAAAGTGGGGTGTTAAAGTCCCCTACTATGATTGTGTTACTGTCGATTTCTCCTTTTATGGCTGTTAGTGTTTGCCTTATGTATTGAGGTGCTCCTATGTTGGGTGCATAAATATTTACAATTGCTATATCTTCTTCTTGGATCGATCCCTTGATCATTATGTAGTGTCCTTCTTTGTCTCTTCTAGTAGTCTTTATTTTAAAGTCTATTTTGTCTGATATGAGAATTGCTACTCCAGCTTTCTTTTGGTTTCCATTTGCATGGAATATCTTTTTCCATCCCCTTACTTTCAGTCTGTATGTGTCTCTAGGTCTGAAGTGGGTCTCTTGTAGACAGCATATATATGGGTCTTGTTTTTGTATCCATTCAGCCAATCTGTGTCTTTTGGTGGGAGCGTTTAGTCCATTTACATTTAAGGTAATTATCGATATGTATGTTCCTATTCCCATTTTCTTAATTGTTTTGGGTTCGTTATTGTAGGTCTTTTCCTTCTGTTGTGTTTCTTGCCTAGAGAAGTTCCTTTAGCATTTGTTGTAAAGCTGGTTTGGTGGTGCTGAACTCTCTCAGCTTTTGCTTGTCTGTAAACGTTTTAATTTCTCCATCAAATCTGAATGAGATCCTTGCTGGGTAGAGTAATCTTGGTTGCAGGTTTCTCTCCTTCATCACTTTAATTATGTCCTGCCACTCCCTTCTGGCTTGTAGAGTTTCTGCTGAGAGATCAGCTGTTATCCTGATGGGGATTCCCTTGTGTGTTATTTGTTGTTTTTGCCTTGCTGCTTTTAATATGATTTCTTTGTGTTTAATTTTTGACAGTTTGATTAATATGTGTCTTGGCGTATTTCTCCTTGGATTTATTCTGTATGGGACTCTCTGTGCTTCTTGGACTTGATTAACTATTTCCTTTCCCATATTAGGGAAGTTTTCAACTATAATCTCTTCAAATATTTTCTCAGTCCCTTTCTTTTTCTCTTCTTCTTCTGGAACCCCTATAATTCGAATGTTGGTGCGTTTAATGTTGTCCCAGAGGTCTCTGATATTGTCCTCTGTTCTTTTCATTCTTTTCTCTTTATTTTGCTCTGCATTAGTTATTTCCACTATTTTATCTTCCACCTCACTTATCCGTTCTTCTGCCTCAGTTATTCTGCTATTGATCCCATCTAGAGTATTTTTCATTTCATTTATTGTGTTTTTAATCGATGCTTGATTCATCTTTAGTTCTACTAGGTCCTTGTTAACTGTTTCTTGCATTTTGTCTATTCTATTTCCAAGATTTTGGATCATCTTTACTATCATTATTCTGAATTCTTTTTCAGATAGACTGCCTATTACCTCTTCATTTGTTAGGTCTGGTGGGTTTTTATCTTGCTCCTTCTCCTGCTGTGTGTTTTTCTGTCTTCTCATTTTGCTTATGTTACTGTGTTTGGGGTCTCCTTTTTGCCGGCTGCAGGTTCGTAGTTCCTGTTGTTTTTGGTGTCTGTCCCCAGTGGCTAAGGTTGGTTTAGTGGGTTGTGTAGGTTTCCTGGTCGAGGGGACTAGTGCCTGTGTTCTGGTGGATGAGGCTGGATCTTGTCTTTCTGGTGGGCAGGTCCACGTCTGGTGGTGTGTTTTGGGGTGTCTGCAGACTTTTTATGATTTTAGGCCACCTCTCTGCTAATGGGTGGCGTTGTGTTCCTGTCTTGCTAGTTGTTTGGCATAGGGTGTCCAGCACTGTAGCTTGCTGGTCGTTGAGTGAAGCTGGGTGCTGGTGTTGAGATGGAGATCTCTGGAAGATTTTCGCCGTTTGATATTATGTGGAGCTGGGAGGTCTCTTGTGGACCAGTGTCCTGAAGTTGGCTCTCCCACCTCAGAGGCACAGTACTGACTCCTGGCTCCTCAATTTGGGATGATTTGTTGTCTATTCATGTATTCCACAGATGCAGGGTACATCAAGTTGATTGTGGAGCTTTAATCCGCTGCTTCTGAGGCTGCTGGGAGAGGTTTCCCTTTCTCTTCTTTGTTCTCACAGCTCCCGGGTCTCAGCTTTGGATTTGGCCCCGCCTCTGCGTGTAGGTCGCTGGAGGGCGTCTGTTCTTCGCTCAGACAGGAAAGGGTTAAAGGAGCAGCCTCTTCGGGAACTCTGGCTCACTCAGGCCGGGCGGGAGGGAGGGGCACGGAGTGCGGGGCGAGCCTGCAGCGGCAGAGGTCGGCGTGACGTTGCACCAGCCCGAGGCGCGCCGTGCGTTCTCCCAGGGAAGCCGCCCCTGGATCCCGGGACCCCGGCAGTGGCGGGCTGCTCAGGCTCCCGGAAGGGCGGTGTGGACAGTGACCTGCGCTCGCACACGGGCTTCTTGGCGGCGGCAGCAGCAGCCCCAGCGTCCCACGCCCGTCACTGGGCTCCGCGCTTTCAGTCGCGACTCGCGCCCGTCTGTGGAGCCCCTTTAAGCAGCGCTCTTAATCCCCTCTCCTCGCGCAGCAGGAAACCAAGAGGGAAGAACAAGTCTCTTGCCTCTTCGGCAGCTCCAGAGTTTTCCCGGACTCCCTCCCGGCTAGCTGTGGCACATTAGCCCCCTTCAGGCTGAGTTCTCGCCGCCAGCCCCAGTCCTCTCCCTGCGCTCTGACCGAAGCCCGAGCCTCAGCTTCCAGCGCCGCCCGCCCCGGCGGGCGAGCAGACAAGCCTCTCGGGCTGGTGAGTGCCGCTCGGCACCGATCCTCTGTGCGGGAATCTCTCCGCTTTGCCCTACCCAGGTATGTGGGGAGTTTCTTGCCTTTTGGGAGGTCTGGGGTCTTCTGCCAGCGTTCAGTATGTGTTCTGTAGGAGTTGTTCCACGTGTAGCTGTATTTCTGGTGTATCCGTGAGGAGGAAGGTGATCTCCGCGTCTTACTCTTCCGCCATCTTACCCGGAAGTCCTCATTGGGTTTTGATTTCCATTTCCCTGATGATTAGTGATGCCAACTACATTTTCATGTACCAGTTGACCATTCTTCTTTGGAAAAATAACCTATTTAGACCATTTGCCCATTTTTTAACCAGATTTTTTTTTTTTTTTTACTATTGAATTGTACAAGTTCCTTGTATAGTTTGGATATTAACCACTTGTCAGAGATATAGTTTGCAAATATTTTCTTCCATTCTGTAAATTTCCCTTTCATTTGGTTGACTGTTTCTTGTGCTTTTCATAAGCTTCTTAGGTTTACGTAGTCCTGCTTGCTTATGTTTTCTTTGTTGCTTCTATTTTCAGTGTTGTATTTAAAATATCATTGCCAAGGCCAATTCAAGGAGCTTTCCCTATGTTTTATGTTCCTCTTCTAAGAGTTTTAGAGTTCCACGCATTACATTTAAGTCTTTAATCCATTTCAAGTTAATTTTGGGGAGTGATGTAAAATAAAGGCCCAATTTCATTCTTTTGCATATGAATATCCAGTTTTCCCAACAATATTTATTGAAAAGATTATCTTTTCAATAGTAGCCTTGGTTTCCTTGACAAATATTAGTTGATCTTATATGCATGGATTTATTTCTGGACTCTCGATTCTGTTCCTTTGTCTATGTGTATGTTTTTATGCCAGTAACAATATTGTTTTCATCCCTGTAGCTTTGTAATAAACAGTTGACCCTTGAACAACATGGGGGATAGGGGTGCTGACCCACTCACTGTCAAAAGTCCGAGTATGGCTTTACAGTTGGCCCTCCATATCATTGGTTTTGTGGATAAGGCTATGGTTTCAGCCAACCACAGATCCTGTAGTAATGAAATAATGTATTTAAAAAAAAAATCCAAACGTAGATGGACCAGTTCAAACCCATGTTGTTTAAGGGTCAGCTTTAGTTGGAAACCTGGAAATGTGATGCTGCCAGCCTTGTTCTTTCTTGAGATTGCTTTGAGTATTCAGGCTCTTCTGTGGTTCTATTTGAATTTTAGGATTTTTCCATTTCTGTGAAATATAGCATTGCAATTTTGACAGGGATTTGCACTTAATCTATAAGTGGCTTTGGGCAGTATGGGTATTTTTAAAATATTAATTCTTCCAATCCATGAACATGATAAACTATATCAGTTATTTAAGCCTTATTCATTTTCTATCATAAGCGTCTTATAGTTTTCAGTGTACAGATCTTTCACCACCTTAGTTAAATTAATTCCTAAGTATTTTATTATTTTATATGCTATTGTGAAAGAATTGTTTTTCTTATTTCTTTTTCAGATATTTTATTGTTAGTGTGTAGAGATGCAACTGATACTTGTGTGTTGATTTTGTATCCTGCAACTTTACTGGATTCATTGGTCATTTTCAAGTTGTTTTTGCTGGAGTCTTTATGTTTTTCTATATGTAACATCATGTCGTCTGCAAGCAGAGATGATTTTACTCCTTTTCTGATTTAGATGCCTTGTCTCTCTTTTTCTTGCCTGATTGCTTCTGACTAGTCCTGTGATGACGAGGAGTGGTGAGAGTGGGCACCCTTGTCTTCTTGTTCCTGATCTTAAAAGATTTCAATCTTCCACTATTAAGTATGACGTTAGCTTTGGGCCTGTCATATATAGACTATTAATGTTCTTGCACATTCCTCTTACACCCAGTTTGTTCAGGTTTTTATCACAAAAGGAATTGAATTTTGTCAAATGCTTTTTCTGCATCTACTGAAATGATCATATGATTTTTATTCATTCTATTAATGTAGTATACCACGTTTATTGATTTTTGTATGTTGAACCATCCTTGCTATCCAAGGATGAATCCCAGCTGATCATGGTATATGATCCTTTTAATGTGCCGTTGAATTCAGTTTGCTAGTATTCTGTGGAGAATTTTTCATTTGTATCAGGGATATTGTCCTGAACTTTTATTTTCTTGCAGTGTTCTTCTCTGGTTTTGGTATTAGGGTAATTCTGGCCTTGTAAAAGGAGTTTGGGAGCATTCCCTCCTCTTTTATTTTTTGGAGAAGTTTGAGAAAGATTGGTGTTATTTATTCTTTAAATGTTTGATAGAATTCCAGTGAAATCGTCTGGTCCTAGACTTTTATTTATTGGGGGTTTTTTGGTTGCTGATTCAATCTTCTTATTATTGGTCTCTTCAGATTTTATATTTCTTCATTGATTCAGTCTTAGCAGGACACATGTTTTTAGCAATGTATCTATTTCTTTGAGGTTGTCCAGTTTATTGGTATATAATTGTTCACCATAGTCTCTTAGGATCCTTGGTATTTCTGTGGTATTAATTTTAATTTCTCTCCTTTTACTTCTGCTTTTATTTATCTGAGTCCTCTCTCTTTTTCTTGGTAAATAAAACCTAAAGTTTTATCAATTTTGTTTATCTTTTTGAAGAATTAGCACTTAGTTTTGTTAATCATTTCTATTGTTTTCCTATTCTCTATTCCATTTATTTCTATACTAGTCTTTATTATTTGTTTCCTTCTTCTAAATTTGGGCTTAATTTGTTCTTTTTCTAGCCCCCCTTGAAATATACTGTTAAGTTGTTTATTTGAGATCTTTTTTCTTAATGTAGTCATTTATAGTTATAACCTTTCCTCATAGAACTACTTTTGCTGTATCCCATGAGTTTTTATATATTGTGTTTGTCTCAAGATATTTTTTGATATCCCTTTTGATTTTTTCTTTGAGCAGTTGGTCTTTCAGGAGTGTGAAGTTTAATATCCAGGTATTTGTGAATTTTCCAGCTTTACTCCTGTTATTGATTTTTGTTGATTGGTTCAGCTCTGCAGATGTGCATAGCCACTGGCTGGGATCTCTACTCAGATACCACTATAAGCAGGAATGCTGTCCACCAAGATCTGAACAGTGGTTGCTGTTAAGTCCCACCCCTCTTTTCCATTTCTGATCTCCAGTTATTGAGCTCCGCATATTCTTCCAGTGATCCGCATGAGGTGAGACTGGAGTGGGCCCCCTGGAAAGTGCCCTGCAATGACAGGGAAGCTGGCTATCCACCTTGGGCTTTTTTCCCCCACTGGATAGCTTGCAGGCCCAGGGCGCCCTGTTCATGCAGCAATGTGCCAGCCTTGGGGCCCAGTTATGTGGTCAGAGTGTAGCCTCTCCCCTTACCCTTCTAATGCTGTCCCTTCTCAGTCTCTGGAGTCCAGAGGGTTGCTTCAGCCTCTCCCCTCCCAGGTTCTGGGATTCTCATAATGGTATTTTGTCTACGGATCATTGCTAGTTGTTCTTCTTGTGAGAGGGACTGAAGTCAGGAATGACCTTTGTCGTCACCTGCCTTGAGGACTGACTTGTGATGCACTGTGGTTGAGCCTCTGGACACAAATCTGGGTGGTCGTCTTCCTGTCCTGAATGGCCTGCTGCCCTGCAGGCTGAAGTTGCTCAGCATGAGAAGGAGCTGAATTCCCTGAAGCAGAGGCTTGTGGCAGCTGTGTTGGCAGAGCCAAAGCTGGAGCCAAGCCAGAATGCATGGTTCTGGTATTGCAGCTGCCACCAAAGGCCGCCATATTCTCTTGTTGACTTTTAGTACAAAACCAATTTCATTCAATTAAGAAAAAAAACATGAATACTTTTGCTGCTAGTTGTAAAAGTTCAGTCTCTTTTTAACAGCCTTATGTTAATATCTGGAAAGTAAGTTACCTACTACAATGCCTTATAAAGTAATATTTCAGTGACTCTCAGAGATATCCTAATCACCAACAGCAAGTAACCTAGGTTCATCTTTACTGAAAAATTTGGGCAAAATGTTATTTAGTCAATAATAATCTGTGCTCAGGAGGGCATGCATACATCATGAAGCCTCTAAATGATTCAATTTGGGAGTTACTTTTTCATTTATATGAAAGATGAAAAAAAAAACCTAGGAAACAAAAGTGGCAAAGTTAATGATGACACCTGGGATTCATCCTATTCCTTTGCATTGAGTGTTCCAGTTCTTTACTGACGTGAGAGAGTACTTTCAAGGATACTTGTTTACTGGAGTCTGTTTGAATAGGTATGAGTCTCCATGCTGAATGGTCCCTAAATGCTGTGAATAGTTATCACTAGCATATCAAAAAAAAACCCCAAAGTGTTTGGGAGATTTTTTCTTTCTTTTATCTGCAGTTTTCCTCTGGAAGAGGCTGGTAAGGAGTATGTCCTGGGATATGGGTTTTATTTCAAGGTTACTGAAGTATCACAAGAGTACAGTCAAATGAAAAACTGATGAATAATATCCAGAGGACACTGACAGCAAGATAACTCTATAATTTCAGGAAACTTGAGAAATGATGATAAAGAAACACTTTACATCTAGTTTGTTGTTAGCGAGAATAAAAATATATATTGACAGACAACCAACATTTTTGTCCAAGTTTAACTTTAAGTTAACTTATTTGTAACTGTCTAATTCACAATGAATACCTATCATTTTGTGGTAATAAAGTCTCATGTTCAAGAGATATGTAGTCTTTAAAACACAGATTTGTTGCCTAAAAAAAATAATATAAAATGAAATACATTCAAGATCATTTAGGATATTCATGTATTTTCCTTTAATAATAAGTACTGGGGTGACTTTCAGGACGTTCACTACCAGTTTTGTCATTAACAATGTGCCAGTTAGAAAGATCACTCATGTTACCTAGGTATTATTTTCTTACAGCCGGACTAGGTGATCATAAAGATTCTTTTCAACTCAGAAATTCTTTCCTTCTACTTTAAGGCTGTCTACTATTTACTCTTGTCTGCTAAATTGAAAACTCTAGTAAAGCAGCCGTAAGATATACGAATTAATAAATAATCACACAAGAAAATAAATGAAAAAGTGAACACACGTGTTCTCATCACTCAGCTTAAGAAAGTAAATATTATTTTATGTTTATAAACCCCTGTGTGGCTCTAAGCAAGTTAGCCTTATATTCAATGGCTAAAGCTGAGCCAGAAGCCTGCATGTTTACTCTCAGCTGCTGTCAACAGCAGGGAGACAGAATTTGCAATTTGAGTTTAGCCAGGTTAACCTTTAAAAACGAAAGGTTATGTACTCCCTGTAAATTTAATCCTAGAAGAATAGGAGGGAAAATATATTTGAAGAAATAAAGGACAAAATTTTCCTCAATTTGATGAAAGACATAAATTTATAGATTTAAGAAATTCATCAGTCTGAAGCAGAATAAATACAAAGAAAACAACCTGTACTCACATCATCATCAAACTGTTGACCATCAAGCTTAAGGAGAAAAATTTTCAAAGGAGAGATTTTTAAAGAACATTTTTTTTTTTTTTTAGCTGTACGCGGGCCTCTCACTGTTGTGGCCGCTCCCGTTGTGGAGCGCAGGCTCAGCGGCCATGGCTCACGGGCCCAGCCGCTCCACGGCATGTGGGATCCTCCCAGACCCGGGCACGAACCCGTGTCCCCTGCATTGGCAGGAGGACTCTCAACCACTGTGCCGCCAGGGAAGCCCTAAAGAACATTTAAAAATTACATGGGAGAAGTGATATGAATGCAGACTTTACATCAAAAATAGTGGAAGACAGAAAACAGTGTAATAACATTTCAAGAGTCTAGAATATTTTTAACCTAGATTTTTATGTCCAGTGAAAATATCTTTCAAAAAGCAAAGCAAAATGAAAATATTTTCCAATGAGAGAGAGACAGAGAGAGAGACAGAGAGAGACAGAGAGAGAGAGAGAGAATGCTTTGTCAGCATATCTGTACTGCAGGAAATTTTAAGGAAATCCCACAGGCTGAAGAGAAATTAGTAATGATATATATATTATGAGCTAACTTGACCTAAACAACTATAAAATATTTCACTCAACAGTATCAGCATATTCATTTTTTCCAAGTGCACAGAGCACATTTATCAAGACAGACCATATTCTAGGCATAAAGGAATGCTCAGTAAATATAAAAGGATTGAAATCATTCAAAGCATCTTCCTTAACCACAATGAAATTAAATTATAAAATAAAGGAAGATTAGAAATGAAAACTCTTAAGTATTTGAAAACTAAACACACACTTCTAAATATCCTGTGGTCAAATAATGAATAATAAAGAAAGAATCAAAAAGTCTAAGAGCCAAGAGCACTTAACCTAGTCATGTCTGGGTCTGCTGCAGTGTAGCCCTTTTAAAAGCAGCCGACATAGAGCACCCAGAAGTAAAAAGCTAAAGGAAGCTAGGACAGTAGGAAAATCCTATCCTAAGAACAAAATACAAAATAGTAAATCAAGGAGTGACAATGGTTGTCAACTACATTCTTGATGTACTACTTCCTTTTTCATTCACAATACCTTAAAAAAAATAAAACAACAACAAAAATGACAACCTAGCTCATTTTCTAAGTTTGGTGCTAAGTACTTACTTTGCTCATTTTTGACCACTGGATGGGCTTGGAATTGGGTTGCGTTGTTTTCCGGCCATTTTATTTTTCTAGCTATTTCCTGGAATGATCTGTATCCATTTCCTTATTAATCTTTCATTTTATCCATCCATAATTTCCATTTCATCATTTCATAGTCATTGAAGGAGGATAGGATGAAAAAAGAAAAAAAGAAGGAAAGAAGAAATTAAATGTCTCTATTTCTAAAATTTATAAAGAAAACTTCACAAGTCTAATTATCTAAGCTTTGAATTACTTCCTCTGAAATATTTTTATATTAATGAAATAGATTTATTTGGAACTTTGTATTGGAAGTGCTGAATGAAAAAATGTTCACATTTTTTAAGCTTTTAATATTTATCGCTATTTATAATTTATGAAAGTTCTGTGAAGAGAAGCAGTATTTAAAAGCCCAATTTGATCCATAATAATCAGAAGTGTGTGTCTGTGTATGTGCATAAAATGTTACTGTATAAATAGATAATATGTGTATATGTGGATGTAAACATTAGATTGAATAATTTGAAATTACTGATATTTGATCACTGTTGACCTATTATAAAGACCATTTGACATAGTTCATTCGACTAGGTGGATATAAATTTTATTTAATATAAAAATAAAATCAGGGCTTCCCTGGTGGCGCAGTGGTTGAGTGTCCGCCTGCCGATGCAGGGGACACAAGTTCATACCCCGGTCTGGGAAGATCCCACATGCTGCGGAGCGGCTGGGCCCGTGAGCCATGGCCGCTGAGCCTGCGCGTCCGGAGCCTGTGCTCTGCAATGGGAGAGGCCACAGCAGTGAGAGGCCCGCGTACCACAAAAAACAAACAAACAAAAAAACAAACAAAAAAATAAGATCATTTTGTAGTTGTTTTGTAATCAATTAATTTTTTAAAGTATAAGGATTTTTCTATTAAGCTAGTATGCATCTTCACTGATTTTTTTCCCACCTTTAAGAAGTTTTCATCTCCTGATATTATAAATGATGTTATAATGAACATCCTTTTGTATACATCTTTCTACATTTTTTTTTCTCTTTTGTTTTCCTGTGGGATAAAATGCTTGAAACAGAAGTAGTGGGCCAAAAGGCAAGCTTTGCTGGTGGAAGAGGGGAATCTTGAAAATATCTGGCAAACAACCAACTTGTTTTTAATGAAGACTATACATGTATATTACCAAAGCAGTAGCCAATAATTTAGTCTTTGGTATATTCACCAAAATGGATTTTCTTTTTTTTTTTTTGCGGTATGCGGGCCTCTCACTGTTGTGGCCTCTCCCGTTGCGGAGCACAGGCTCCGGACATGCAGCCTCAGCGGCCATGGCTCACGGCCCCAGCCGCTCAGCGGCATGTGGGATCTTCCCGGACCGGGGCACGAACCCGTGTCCCCTGCATCAGTAGGCAGACTCTCAACCACTGCGCCACCAGGGAAGCCCTGGATTTTCTTTCTATTGGTTTATAAACTAAGATACAATATTGATTTCTTTTTAAGTTGAATTTATATAGTTAATAATGAGATTTATGGTGTTCATATTTCTTAGTCAATTGTATTTTTTTGACTTTCCAAATAGCTTTTTATCCAGGCAGATGCTGTTTTCTACTCCCATGCTGTGTAAACTAAAAAATAAACAAAAGAAACACAGTTTTGACATAACTTTAGAGTTAACATAAATTTGTGTCTATTAACTTGAGAGAAGGAAACTTTAGTGGGTTGAAAAAAGTAAGTCCCTCACCTGTGGCTGGGTACCAGGCTGGTCACTGGTGACTGCTGATTTCTTTCCTGAAGGAGCCCAGGACATTTGTGAACGTGAAGTGACCTGTAACCAATCCCTTTTTTTCAAAATTTGAAAGTAGAGAGCCCTTGAAAGTTAGTTCATCATGACCCTCAAAATAATTAAGTGTGCAAGAAAGGACAAGAAAATACCTGAAATAACATTCCCCTGAGAGGGAATTTTAGGCTGGTAATCCAGGCACAACAAAAATGTCTAATGGTTTTTGCAAGGGATAGGGTAGGGGGGTGGGGGGGTGATTTCTGCATAATATAGACCTAATGTAGGCAGCTTTTCTAGACCCAAGAACAGTGGACCAGTAGGTTGTGCTTTTGAGAATGAAATTAAGCAAAAAAAAAAAAAAAAAAGGAAATAAAAGGTGAATTAAAATGAACTGGCCTTTTGTACATGGGTCACCAATGTGAACTGTGCAGAAACAGTATAAGCATGTGACTCTAGTCTCTGTAGAAAAGTGTCATTTGTTGAGTTGGGCAGGACTGATCATCTACAGTGACACT
Organism: Hyperoodon ampullatus; assembly: GCF_949752795.1. NCBI lineage: Eukaryota > Metazoa > Chordata > Mammalia > Artiodactyla > Ziphiidae > Hyperoodon > Hyperoodon ampullatus. Next base: position 80,302,419 of record NC_136926.1, read on the forward strand.
TTATACCAGTGAGAAACAGGGAAAGTTTTGGTCACATGGGTTTATAGTTCTTTCTTCATTTGTTTGGATGTAGTCCTAAACCTTTTGATTAAATCCCAAGTAATTTTAGACTTTTTTTCCCCTGTATTTCTTTTTTTTCCCCCCATTTATTTAGTGGTTGGAGGACAGGCCTTAAGTAGAAGTAATTTGGAAGCTGAAATATGAATTGTAAAATAAAAGGAAAGTGACAGTATTTGTACTTTGAATTGGTGAAACAGGTTATCTGCTTTATGCATGTTCTGTCGCTTTTAACTTCTCTCTTTTAAAGTTGTAATCACTTTTGCTTACAGATATGTAAAATCTTCTCCACATTAACGATATTAAATCTGTACTTGTGTATAGTAAAATCATGTTTTCTAATTGGTGCTCTTTTTTAATGCTGTTATTAGTTTGTTGTTTGATATACAGCAGAGCAAAGCTGTACTATTTAAATGCCTCTTACTGTAATAAACAATAAATCCAGTTTGCTTCTGGTGGTTTTGGCTGGTGAAGATTGACAAAAAATAATGGGGCATATAATTAAAGATAAAAAAGAGAAACAACAGAAGTTAGAGTAAATAAAGGAAATATGTAAAATCAGGAGCCAGTTATACAATACCAAATAAACATAAAATATTAGGTAAGAACAAAAAAGACTAAACATTAGTCTCTGAAAAGGCAATTTAATTTATGTAACTTATATAGAAGGTAATATTTGGCCTATTATTGTCAATATCTACCAGCCAAAACCCACCAGGAACAGAAAGAAATAAGGCACACATACTCAGTATTAGGGATGGAAAAAACATGTGTAGGGGATGAATAATTAGAGGCAACAGAATGCATTTTGAGCAAATTTAGGTTAATAAATGTGAAAAAAAAAAACCAAACAGGACAAATTCTTTAAAAACATAACTTGCCAAAATAGGCTTCAAAATAAATACATGAGGTAAGTAATATAAGCCTATAACCACCAAGTAAAATCTTATATTTAGTTAAAATGTTCCCACAAAGAAAACAGAATGCTCAGATGATTTACAAATGAGTTTTAACAAACATTCTTGTATTAGATCATTTCAATCCTATGCAAACTCACCTATAAAATATAAAAATAGAACATCCTCAACTTACTTTATGTGACAAGTATGTTGACTTCAAAATTAGACAAGTTTATTATGAGAAAATCACAATTACAAATGTTGATATAAACATCTTAAATTAATTATTAACAAACTCAATCCAGCAACAAATATAAATATAATGAATCATTCCCAGGCTGGTTTTATCACAGCAAGCCAAGTTTGGTTTAATCTCAAAAGAAAAAAATTTTCACAAAGTACACTACCTTCACAGATAAAGGCAAAGAAACATATGATTATCACAATAAATGCAGCAAAAGCATTGAATAAATCTCATCATGCTTTGATGATAAAAAGTCACTTATCAACTGGGAGTACAGGGGAATACGACATCCTGATAAAGTGAATCTGTGAAATACACACAGCATCCATTCATTTGCTCAGTGGTGAAATGTAGAAGCATTCCATTCACATTAGGAACAGTACAAGAATATTCACATTACCAGACTCACTCAGTATTTTACAGGATGTCCTAACAAATCCAGTAAGAACATTAAAAAGTTATAAGATTAAAAGGAAGGAAATATATTTTCATTACTTGAAGATTACAAAAGCATCTGTATAAGTATCTTGAAAAAATTTACAGGTAAATTATTAAATTAGTAAGAGGATTTATAAGTTCCCTGATACAATATAAATACACAAAAATCAAGTGTATTTTCTATATACTATCATCAGTTAGAACATATAATTAAAAATAAATATCATCCACTGTAATAACAATATATAAAGTGCTCATATTTAAATCAAAGAATTAAGAAATATTATATAAAAGGAGAGATATACCATGCTTATGAACGGGGATTAATGTAAAGAGGTCGATTCTCCCAAAGTTGATGTAATGCATTCACCATTAACATGTATTGTTGTTTGCTTTGGGGCACTACGCAAACTAATTCTAAAATGCACATGGAAGAACAAAGCCTAAAGAAATGAAGAAAAAGAAAGGAAAAATGCTTGCCAGATTTCAAGGCTAACAAAACGACTATAGTAATTAAGATAGTGCGGTATTGTCACTGGGTAATCGAATTTGCCAGAAGAATACAGTAGAGAACTGAGAAATCAGCTCACACAAAATATAAGGACCTGATATGTAGGGAAGATGGCATTGAAGATTAGTGGAAAAGAAAAGGTACTGAATCTCTTCAGTCTAGGGCAGCAGGTTATTTATACAGAGAAAAAAATCTCAGAATAGACATAACAATTAATATAAAGCAGATTAAATATTTAAATATAAAAGACAAAATCTGTGGCAGGGACACTCTAAAGTAAGCCCGTTCTTCCATCTCCTGGGATTCATGCCTTTGTGAAGTCCCTTTCCCTTGGGTGTAGGCGTAGGGGGACCTCTGACTTGCTTCTCACCAAAGTTGACTGGGTGTCACTTCCATGATTATGGTAATGTGTTAGCAGTTTCTCTATTGATTCTCTCATCTTGGCTTTTATGAAGTTACCTGCCAATGGAGAAGCCCACATGGCAAGTGACTCAGGATCTCCAGCCAACAGCCAGAAAAGAACCGAGGCTTTTAGTCCAGCAACCCACAAAGAACTACATCTTGCCAACAACCACGTGAGCCTGGAAGTGGATGCTTCTCAGAGGAGATCCCAGGCCCAGCTACTTAATTGCAGCCACATATAAGAGCAGAGGACGCAGTTCAGCCACGCCTGGATTCCTGACCCACAGAAATTGTGAGATGATGAACGTGTGCTGTTCTAAGCCATTACATTTGTGGTAATATTATTTTGCGGCAATAGATGATGATGAGAAAATTAAAATGCTTGGAAGAAAATAGAGGAGAACATCTTCAGTGCCAAGACCTTAAGAAAGATTCTTTAATAAGATGCAAAAAAAAGTACAAGTAATAAAGAAAAACACATATTTGTTTACATTCAAATTAAGAACACCTGCGTGTCAAAATATATCACAAAAGTCATAATAGAAAGATCATGAAAATATAAGCCAAGAAGTTATTCACGAGTATAACCAAAAAAGGATTAGTATTATTAATATACTATAAATGTCAATGAATCAATGAGAAAAAACAAGGAATGCAATGGAAAAATGGATAAAAGACATGAACATGGATTTCATTTCACAAAAGAAGAAACAAATGGAAAAAGTAAGGACTACTGTGTGTGTGTGTGCGTGCGCGCATGAGCGCGCGTGCTGCATGCGTGTGCTATGTTATTAACAGAACTGCAAAAGAAAAAAGGAAATGTAACACTCTTTTACCCCACTAGACAGAAAAACATCTAAAAGTATGAAAATGTCAAGTACAGGAGAAATTTTGGAGCAACACAAACTTTTCTACAATGGCTAGAGTGTCAGTTTGTACAAACAATCTGTAAAAATAATAATTTGGTACCAAGAATAGTTGAGGATGTGCTTTGAGCCCTCAATATATATACTAGGCTGGAGTGCGGCTGGGTGGGAAGGTTCTGGGTACAAACAAAACACAATGACAAAATTCTTGTATATGTGCATTATACAGCATCTATAAACAGTTTTATATATAATGTTTGAAATTGCACAAATTAAAACTATTCCCAAAACCCAACAAGATGAAAGATACGTAAAGTATGGTATTTCAGATAATAGCATATATTGGAACCTACCACGATTAAAATAAGTGATCTCCATCTACAAACATCAACATGCATTAGATAAAATTTTGAGCAAAGAAAAGCAAGTTGCACAAGAATATATGCAATATGTTACTGTTTACATAAAGTATACAAACATGCAAAAATATACAATATGTTGATAAGGATCGAGACATATGTGGTGGAGCTATAAAGAAGAGCAAGGGGATGGTAAACATAAAATCCAGGATAGACGTTACCTCTGGGATCACTGGTGAGAGCAGGAGGATACGGTAACGGAAGGTCAGATATATATGCTTTGTACCATATTATAGAGTGTGTGAGTATAGGAATTCTGACTCTAAGTCCCAGCTCTGGCCACAGTTACTTATCAATATCATAGAGGAGGGCTTCTGGTAGGGTCAGCACATCTTTTCAGTGTCAACATATTGGCATAACCTATCTTGCATATCCATAATACCTACAGTTTGATAAGTAGGGGGCAGTAGAGCTGGCATATGCAAGAATCAGCAAAATAGTGTCTTCTAATTTGCATACAGTGAACCTCAGCAGGGGTGTGGACAGCAATATCCAAGGAAAACCAATGAAAGAAAGAAAAGGAATTTCTCTCTTCAGTGGTATGAACCCTACTATCATAGATCTGTGGCACCTGGTCCCAGTGCAGAGGTGCATGCTCTCTTGCACTCCTTGCTGGAAGGCTGAGTTTCTGGCTGGAGGCGCTGGAGTTTGCTCCTCAGTTGTCATCTACAGGCATGGAAAAGAGAAAGCATCCAGGCTTACAAAGCACCAAGCAGAAGATAAAGGACCGTAAAATTTTACCCCAACCCGAAGAATATGTGTGAATGACACATGAATTAAAAGAAAATAATATTCTATAAAGATGAGATAATTTTATATTGATAAAATCATTTGTTATGTATGGTGTTAAGGTATATAATCATGATATGTGTAATTTGGATATGCTACCTCGGATTGGTCCTCACTTATTCCATCATAGCCAGTGGAGTAAATGTCATGTTCACACATAGTCTTAGACACCCCCAGCTTTTATACATATTTCATAATAAGTGGAAAAATTAAGAAACATACAATGATTACAATCTATAAGATCATAATTATGTATCTACTGAATGAAGGTATGAACATAAAATTATGATTAATGTTATATAAATGGCACTTGTAACATGAAATAAAATTTCAAGTAATAGCATCATACTTAAATTCAAAAAAGTCTCTATCTCGGGCTTCCCTGGTGGCGCAGTGGTTGACAGTCCTCCTGCCGATGCAGGGGACACGGGTTCGTGCCCTGGTCCAGGCGATCCCACATGCCGCGGTGCGGCTGGGCCTGTGAGCCATGGCCGCTGAGCCTGCGCATCGGGAGCCTGTGCTCCGCAACGGGAGAGGCCACAACAGTGAGAGGCCCGCGTACCACAAAAAAAAAAAAAAAAAAAAAAGTCTCTATCTCAGTAAAACTCAGAAGAAAATATGATATTCCCTGGAAAAACTCAAACCATGACTCTAGAAACAATGAAGACATTGAAGTACATGAAAATTTGAATAAATTTTTCTCTTAAAACGTGAACATGAAAAAAGCAGTATTTCCAAATTAATATATTAATTGCATAACTGTGATTTTACATGTTTGTGCAACTCAGCTGATATATGGAATACTAAAATAGGTGTCTATTTGGTCTGCATACTATGTATGCTCAAATTCTCTGGAAACATTTTAATATTTTCTTATTGGGAAAATGGTGCATCACATTACATATGGGTTTGATATATAATGAATTGGAGATGATCACAAAGAGGAAACAAGTATCGTTCTATTAATTTTCACGTGTGATTTTATTTAATCCTTATATCAACTCTGGGGGAGTTTTATAGATGGGGAAATGGAGATTTAAAATTAAGAAAATTGCCCAACACATCACAGCTGGTCATTATTTACTGACCTAGGGATTTGCATTCAGGTTTATCTAATTTCAAAGTTCATATAATATATAAAAGTGTTGTGAATATAACATTTTTAATAGAAATCTCCCTCTTCAAATTAATCAAGGAAATGGGAGAAAGATGCAAACAAACCTTGTGAAAAACCCACCAGTGCAATCTGTTGTTTATACACAGAAAACCTTCCACCTCTTATGATAATGGAATCCTGCCAAGTTCTTATGTGTGTAGACAAGCAAGTACCTTTTTACTCATGTGTTCAATAATGGGATTTTTGAGAGTTTTATAATTAATGTGGGGTGAAAGATAAAGTATAACTGTATATATGTACATTTCATTTTGGTAAATCTAGAGAGAAATAACATGAGTTCCTTGACATACAAAAGCCCACTGCAAGCGTGCTGTGCTCTAGTTAGCACTGAATTAGCCAGGGCACCCACGTTAATGTCTGGGGTAAAAATGAAGAGCAAAAATCCCGTTTTGTTTGTGTAGGGTTAACTTTTATTAACTGCATTATTTATATGCAGTTGTCTTTTCATGGGTATTTTATGGAAGCAATTTCATCACTTCTTGGTTGTACTGTGTTCTTATTTTAAAATCCCAAGAACTTTAAACAAATCTACAACAAAATTAATCTTTTGAAACAAGCAAAGGAATAAATGAATACATAATTAAAACAAAAAATAAATACTAATAAAATTGGGCAGTAATATTTCATTGTAATATAACAAAGGTTGGGAGCATCATTTGCATTATGCAATGAATAAAGTAAGAAGTGCCTTCAGCATTGTTCATAGAAGGATGTCAGATTTTAATGCAGAGATTAGAGATTTTATGTTGTTCATTTACTAAATGAGAAAAGTGACAGTGATGGGAGCTGAATTAACTTCCAAAAGAAGAAATGGAGAGCATCATGGATGTCACATGTGCATGAACGTTTGCTTCCTTAAATCATTAGGAACAAGGTATATACCCCATGTTTGGAAATAGAGAGGAAGACAATATATGGGAGAACACCACGTTATCTAGGAAGTTGGAAAACCTGAGACACTGAGGTGGAATTCATCAGTGTTAAGACACTTGAACGAAAAATTTCATCTCAAGAGTCACAGCAATACAGAAGTAGTTTAAAGAAATAAAACAGAAAGAGCAATTGCAATGTACTGTAGAAAAGATTTGCTCAGATTACAATTTATCCTTTTTTCTCAAGTTTTAGCTTTAATAAGGTTTCAAAGAGATTCTTAAATAGTTCATACAGTAATGAACACAATTGTTATAGGAATGATTCTCCTTGTGCACCTTACTTTGTGTTCAGATTTAGGTTGAGTTCTTCCTTCCATTCCTTGCTCCTTTGTTCCTTCTTTCCTTCCCTCCCTCCTTCCCTTCCTTCCTTTTGGTATTATTTACATGGTAGGGAACAGAACAGGTTGGATTTTTTTTTCCCAAAATGAATTCTTTTAAAATATATTTGATTGACCGTCAGCTTCATAGGTTTTGTTCACTACTGCATTCTCAGGATCGGTTAGCTGTGCTTGGTAATGTGGATCTGGGGGTGCTGAGAGGGGAGGGAAAGGAAAGGAATATGCTGCTGGCCAGCTGGAGCCTGGATGAAATACACTGAGGTATCCTCCTTTGTACTGTTATTACTAGCGGTGATCTTCACGCAGCCCAGACAGACCGCACTCACACATCCTTTTCCCTTCAGGGCATCCCTTGATATTCATTTATGGACCACATTTCTTTGTGATAAATGTGCTGGGGTAGTTAAGTGAGGGGGGGAGGGGAATTGGGAAAGAGCAAGTATCAGCGGTTTTGTTCTGTTTGCGCTTCTCTTTTGCAAGGGCTACTTGTTGATGGGACATCCTGTGACAACTATAGAGTCAAACCTAATGAGGAAAAGCGCAGGTGGTGATCTCTGTCCACATTTACTGAAACTCCATAACTACTCCCTTTCCTCATTACCACTTTTTCAGAGATAAATCCTGTCTACTACAGAGTAGATAACACTTTGCGGTGCCTTTCCTCGGGTGGTAATGGCTACCTGGCATGCCCTTCCTCTCCTTCTCTTCTTGATGAATTCTGGAGAGACCATCGGTTCTTCAGGGCAGGGTCAGAGTCAACCAGTTTTTGTGTTCTCCCCTCATACTAATCAGTATCTTGACAGTAGATATCCCAAAATTACTGTGAATAAGTGAATTGATAATGGAATTGTAAACCTGCTCCAAATTCCTTCACAAAAACATATTCCCTAGAGAGAGAATATGGGCTTCAGATTAATCTGTAAAATGAATACCAGTGAGTTGTTTTGAAGATTGTAATGATATACATGAAAACCTTACGGTTCTGTGCAGCACATACTAAGAGACTAATTCATGATAGATCCTTATCTTTCTTACAAAAAAAGTCTTCACTCTGCCAACCCTGTGCACCACCTACTAGAATCTCTCAAGGGACCTGCAGGGACCTTCGTTTTAGAGATCTCCTGCTTGAATAGATATCCCAGGAGGGGCAGATGTGGAGCACAGGTGCATAGTACGGGATGTTCTTGCCACTTAGTAAGTTGGGATGATGCACATAGAAGAGTGGAATGGACTGAGGGCAAGTCAAAGACAGCACTTGGAATTAAGATAAGGGAGTAGGGGCACGGCTCACCCTTCACTAAGGGTGCTCGTGGCTGAAATCGCGGGACTACCTTTTCCATCTCAGCTCCATACAAAAGCCTAACACAGTTACCCAAAGTCCTAAAGAAAAGGGCTATTACAAATTATCCCAACCATAGCCAAGTTGCGTTTAGCTTTTTATTTGTTTATTAATAGAGGAGTTGTGTTATACATATAGCTCGAATAAACTGGTCTATGATCTTCAGTACAGGTTTTCTTTGCTGCATAACTGGATAGGTGTGAAAGCAAAACGAAAATCAAAAACAAAAACAAAACCCCCATGGTGTGGAAGGCTTAGCCGAACCTGTCTTTGGAAATAGAATTAAACATGTTACTTGGACTAAACACAAGCTCATGTAAATTATAGCTCAAGCAGCTACAAGTTAACTAGAGAATGCGAGAATCTACTGATTGATGTTCCTACTATCCTTTGTGCAAAAAAAAAAAAAAATTGTCTCGTTCTTAAAATATTATTTGGATTTTTCTGACGTGAAGGGAAATAGAGATATTAGTCAAGTACTGAAAACACTGCCTTAGCAACTATCTTGATCTGTCTTAGAATATTAGGCTCCCTTACCTCTGTAAGTGGTGTTAGACTGCCTTCTATTCACATTTTTTGCTAAATTAGCGATATTTTTGTAATTATGATCAGAGTTAAGTCAATCAGTTAATGTTTACTTATAGATAACTGAATGTGATAGACTTTATATCAAGAACGTCTAGGATCTATGATGCACCAAACTCTCCTGATAAATGACACCAATCAAAAGTCAGTGGCAGACAGAAGGGGTGGCGTTTCCACAAAAGGGAAAAAAAATTAAACCTAACTAGTGTGTGTGGAGAGAGGTTCTTATTCGAATATGAAGATATTTGTGCCAGATCCCATGCCATGGCTGGGTACTGGACATAAATAATTATCCCATTCTTGCCAGGCAACTTACAGTACTAAGTCTTCTGTTTGTCCAAAAAGCCAGCCAATCAAATGTCTAATATTGCGGGTTTAAGCTGAGTATGTATGAGTTGTTGTGCCATCTGCCTAAAACTCGTGCCTTTCTGGGTTTCTAAAGGTTAAATTTAAGTATAATCACAGATTTATCTTCTTTCTCCTGAACAGATTCTCCCATTTCCTTCCTTTCTGGAATTGTCATTAGAGTAAATTCATCTCTGGATATGGCCTATTTCATCCTAAGTGAGTAATTTGCGTTATTTCAAACTTTTGAAAACTAGATCAACATTACCACTATGTTTATGTTACTTCTGTCAGCAAAATGGACACATTCTTTCCAAATTTCAACATTTAAATGATATTATTTTAATAACAGCTTTAATTCCAGTTGGGCCTAAGTTTGGGGAAGTTAATGAGGAAAGGAATTGATTTTATGGAAAAGACATTTTTTAAAGTGTTTGCTTTGGAAGTGTCACACAGTGATAATCGTTGCTTTAATTATTTTCAAGATGATCAGAAGAAAAATAAGTGTAGAGTCTATTCACATTTCTTCCTAGGATAACACCCTAGGAATGTAGGACTTAGACGTTCTGAGATTATAATTGAGATTATAAGGCAGGGGCTCCCAAGCATGAACAAATGGACGCATATGCAACGCTGGGCCGTCCCTCACCCATGTAAAACATTGCTTAGAAATAGAACCTGTGAATAGAAGTCTTCTCCTCCAGCTAAGTTTCCCTTGGGGTCGGAGTGGATGAGTAGACAAGGAAATTCACCTTCACCTTGCTATGTTGTAAAAGTTAAGATACACTGTGAAGATCATCTTAAGTGTGTTCCTTTCTTTAGCTGTAAATAAGATATTCCCATATTGTTCCCGTATCCATTTACAGAACTGCTCGCTCTTTTCCATTTTCTCTCCCCCAACGCCTCCACATACTCACCCTGGCTCTCTTCTGCCTGTGGGCATGTTTCTGTACAAAGTTAAAGGAAAGGCAGTGGTACAGTTTCTGCCTTCTCTGCTGGTACTTGCACACATTTGTAATTCTTACCTTGATCAGGCCTAATATTACTTTCAACCCAGAGCCTTTCTATTTGATCTGATTTAAGATCACACATCCTGGGAATTGAAAGCAAACACCGAGACTCTGACCAATAATGGAAACAGTGTTATCATCCATGTAGAAATGTTACATGCTTGTTGATAACCCTGAGATAGGACGAATAATCTTCCTTGAGAATAACAGTGTGGATTCAGGTCTTCAGTTGCCCTCTCAACCTGTATTAATAGGATTTTCATTCATTTTGACACTGTAAAGAGAAAGCAGGGAAAGCTACGAGAGGAGGCAGATATGGGGATGGGGGGGAGTGGTCGGTCTGCTTTCACACTGTAATGGAAGAAAAATGACAGCCCAGTTAGCTTTAGCTGGAATGTAACATATCCACAGCTTTATCACCCTGGAGGCACATTTTGACATAATAATAAACTACTGAGAAAGAACCACTTTTATCTAGGTCAGAATGACAGACTCCCAAGTGTTAGAGCATGGGTGATGGGGAGGGCGGGGGGAAACTACAGTCTGAAGCATTAGGAAGAAGACTACAGTCTGTACAGAGATTTTCATCAAGTCTCCACACTGCCTAATAGTTTTCATCCATCCAATACATTGTAATTACTCCTCTGGCTTCTAATGGCATAGCATTTTGATTTCAGAGCCTACCAAAATAAAATGAACCATACTTTATGACGACTATATTTATAATAAGATGCAGATGGTAAAGGAAACAGATGCCTCTGACATCATCTCCCATTCGCCTTCAACTTTTGCCGACACTGGCAGTCTGTGGACTCATTCAAAGGGATGCAAGATAAGTCAGGCAGTTTTCCAATTCTGTTTCCAGTCTAAAAAAACACTGGCAGCAGTGGCACTGCTTTCTTTGAGTCATACAGTGATAATTCCACAAGGAGAAATCTGATTCTAAGGCTGTGTCAGGCTTTGATGCAAAATGAATCATCAGAACAGAAAAAAAAAAAATTCCCACAAATATCGGGAGTTTAGCCATTAGTAACTACTGACTGTTTTGAGTGACAGACACAGAAAGAAAAGGGTGGGAGTGGTGATGGTGAACAGCTACAGCTTCAAGGAAGCAAGAAAGAGAGTGTTTTAAAAAGACAAGCAGGTCTAAAATACCGTACCGGTCCTTGGCAGCCACCGTTCCAAGACTGATTCTTTATTACTTCTAAATTAAAAACTTTGAGGATTTTCAGGTCATTGTTTCTGACCTCAAAAAAAAAAATCCATTCTGTATTTCCATCTATATTTTCCAGAAGGGATCCTATAATTCTGATAGGAGCTTTCTCCATTTCCCCAGTGATATCAGTGAACATTATACACAGTGAAAGGATTTGTGTGTGTGTGTGTGCGCGCGCACGCAAGATAAATACATTAGGACACCTTCTGAAAAAGATAAGGAACTTTTGCAGTCCTTCTTGAAAGCAACAGATGCTTGGGTAAAGCAGCAACTGCAAGGCCTTTAGCAGTGTGAGGTTCGAGATAGATCAGCACAGTTACAGATGAAAGAGTTGGACAAAAACCTTTAAAATCTTCCTATCTCCCCTGACCACTGTGATATAACTTCATCTACACCTCTGCAGCAGAAACATTTTAGCAGAAAAAATTCAGAAACAAAGGCAAGGAAAAGTGGTGACATAAAAATGAATCCTGCTAGGCCAAACAGGGTGCTTATTTTTAAATAATCTCTCTGTGCAAGTAGCAAACTGATCACTCAACACACACACACACACACACAAACACACACACACACACACATACATACATACACACAGTACAAGAATATACAAACTCTTCTAATTCATATCCACAAATTGGGTTGGAAATTATTAGTGCAAATTTCTGCTGACCTGCAGCATTTAGTCCATAAACTTTGGATATCCTAGACGATCCATCAGTGTCCAGCAGATGTTTTCAATCAGTTTAATTTCATCTCTAGGCAAGTTCTGTTTCCAAACATTAGTATTAGTTGGTGATATTTCCCCTTCATAGGGAAGATAGAAAAGGTTCGTGGAGGTGGCAAACAATATTTGGTTTAAACTAGCAGGAGACAAAGGAATTCCAAGAAAGGCAAAAATCCTTTCAGTGGTTTTCTGAGGAAAATGCACAATATCTTCAAACTTGATCATCTGGTAGCTGGTAGGCAGCAGGTCTGTGTTTATCCTCAGGGCTGCTGCAGTGTTTGCTAGCCACACGTGAGCCAGCAGGGACACTGCGTGTGGCTTGGATTTTGATAATTCTTTCCTCAATGATTCATACTCGGAAGCATAGCCCGAATTTAAGTTACATTTGCCTTTACCTCCCTCTATTTTAAACAGTTTAGCTAAGTGCTCTGGTACATTCTTCAAAGAGTAAAGACTTGGTTTACTACTGTACAGCATCGAATAAATCCACGCCCGAGGGTCCCTCACCACGTACAAGGCCCTCATCGAAGCTCCTAAAACTTCGTGGAAGAAATGCAGCTTTAAGGTCCAGCTCCCACTGTTCAGGCTGAGCACGGGCCGCGCGCTGGGGTAATGGACCAGGTGTCTCCTCAGAGCCCGAATGTATTCAGCGTCTCTATCAAAGGCGCCTTTCATTCTGCTTCTTTGTTCTGGCAAAGACTCTCTCCTTTTCAACTTCCTTTTTTTGTCCTTATTCGTGGTAAAATATTGGGCCAGTTTACCCCTGCTGGGTTCATGCAGATGGATGTTTTGCAAATGGAGTTTTGTGTCTTGGACCAAGGACTGCAACCAGCCTCGGAGTAAACGGAAATGCACACCGTGGACATCCGACGCCTTCCATTCACAGGCATCCACAAAGGAGTCGATCTCAAAGTCAGTTTCAGGAATCTCGATGTAGGCTGTGGGAACCCTGATGTAGAGAAAGTCACTGCTGTTGAAGAAGAGTTGTTTGAGAATTTCAGCTCCTGAGCCAGGAAGTGAGGTAATGACGATGTCAGGAAGATCGATGCGGTGCCCTTGGGGAGACACAGGCTTCACGCTCGTTTCGGCCTCCGGCCTCGCCCACTTTGCACAGATGGGCTGAGTGCAAGTGCTCCACACATCCACCAGCTCAACGAACCACAAGGCAATAACAAGGGTGAGGATCCACCGCATTAGCTTTCTAAAAGAAAGGTAAAACCGCCACTGAAAAGTTAAGATCACCAAGCTGATGCACAAAATCAACCCAACTGCTACATTGAATTTAAATCCAAAGGGAAAAATCACTCTGTCACGTCTTACGGGCTTCACTATGGCTTGAGTGCCCAAACCAAATCGGGTTATTTGGACCTGATCAGCCACACTGGCAAAGCCACCAAATCCCAGGTAATCGAACCTTGTTTTCAAGTTATGGTAGTCAGTTACAATGGAAACAACATGTTCAGTATTATTGACATTGAGAGAAATCTGAAGTCCAGAATTGGAATTATCAATAAATCGGCAGCTGGAAACATTGACATATGGCCCATAAAAGACATATACGATTCTTGTGATTGTGGATTCCATCTGAAATGTAACATTAACAAATTGAGTCCACCGCTTCTTAAATTCAGCGGCTTGCTCTGCTTCCTGTATACTAGCAATGGGGCTACTGCCACGATGATCAAACCAAAACATTTTGTAATGTGCATCCCACACATCCATCATGGCGCCGTTATACCTGTTCATGAACCTATATGGGATGTACTTAAAATCGATATCCAGATTATGGAAGAAGGCACTGACAGATTTTATTGGGGAATCTTCTTGCTTCTCCACGTGATCAACAACTAGCAGAGTCTGAGAGTTTAAGAGAAGCAAAGCCCGATAGACACTTTTCAGCTTCATTGCTGAGGAATAAGCTGACACTGCTTCCCCACTCACAAATACCATGTCCCCATGTTGAGAGGCAGTAATGATTTCCCCCGCTGCATCACCAACCTCCTCGCCGGTCCACTTAAGCCACTGTGCACATTCTCCCAGCTGACCTTCCCAGGGCTTATTACATTGGCTTGTGGGTGATGGCGCAAACACCAGTACGTTGTTAAGGTGGCTCAACTTGGGTCCATAGAGAGCTTCGGAAACAAATACCTGCCCATTGGGGGCAAAAGTGAATGAGTTCTGATCTGGATGTTCATGTCCTGGGTTAAAGCTTCTCCACCCATCAATCCAGGAGTATGGCTGGAAGTGAACTATGTCATAGACAGCTCGCCCTCCTAGCTTCCCAGATTTAAAAGACACAAAGGTATTGGTCTGTGTATTTGGCAACCCAGCCCCATAAGTGACAACACCCCAGTTAGGGAATGTGTGCATTTTTGCAGTACCATATTCCGCAGGAGGCCGTGGGGTGAGCTGGGGATCATACCAGATGTATTCAGTGTGAAGAGTACTCCACCTCTGGGCAGTGGAGGGGACCATTGGTCCATCTTTAGGCCGGTGCCTTCTGATTTGCTGAGCTAACCAATTTCCAGCTCCGTTCTTTAAGACGAACTTATCCAAAAAAACTAACTGGCTCTCAGGACCATAAAACCAATTATAATTGGAATCTGCTATACCCACAGTTCTTTGGAAGCCTGGCAAAAGGGTGGCGTAATAGAACCAAAAGTGCATTTTTAACCAGTTATTATCCAAGTTGTTGATATTAAAATGGCGCTGGGCCAGAAAAACATACTGTGTGACTGACTTAGCCGTGTAGCTTCCATAGGCAACGCCTTCATCCAAAGTGCCATCGACAATATGATTCAACAGAAACATCATCTTTTCCATCACATCTACTACAACCTGTTTCCATAGATTTACTTTAGATCCTTTATCTACCCCAGTCACCAAGGCCCCGGTGAGTAACGCTATCATATTAGTAGCTTGGTGGTTATGAAGAAGTTGTTTGCCCCATGAGCGGACCTTGGAATACTCATACATTTCCTCAGTAATAACCCATATTTTTTCTAGGTATTTTTGCCTTCGATGATCATCTAATAAGTTATATAAAAAGTCAAAGGCAGTGGCAAAACCTGTTAAGGAATGGCCAACTGGAACCTCATCCCCTGGTGCATTCTCCACCAGCCAGTCTTTGTAGCCCACCATCCTGTCCATATATTCCAAAACAAATTCAAAGGCAACTTTGTCTTCCGGGCATAACAAACAGTACAGTGCTAAAGGGGGCAGATTGTTACCATAAATTTCATTCCACTTGGCAGCAAAATCAGCATGCTTGGGTGGAGGTAGGTAGTATGTCGGGTTGGACAGCATAACCGTCACTGCACTTCTGATAGCTCTAAAAAGATGCAGATGGCTTGTGCGAGACTTTTGCCTCATTGCTTGGATCTCTCCAGCATCAAAATATAAATGTGGATGAAGCATACTTTTCTTCAGCTTTTGGTTGGGTCTGAAATCTTGCACTTTCTGTGTCTTAAGCTGATCTATGTCATCTGGGAAAACTGCCCAGTCAGAGTAATTGCTCACAGATTCTTCAAAAGTAGAGAAAGCAAACATCACTAACAGTAAAAATAAGAAATGTCCTGTAAACATTAACGCCATGATCCATCGGGGAGCTCCTTTCCTTAGGCATACATGTCAAACACAGTACTCAATGTGTTTCCCATCTGCTGAGTATAAAACATACATTTAAGGCCTTGATAAAACACAGACTGTAAATCGGATATGCTGTGAAATCCAGCTGACATTCGGCTCATTCAAAGCAAGTACAGTTGCCAAAAAGAGAAAACTTACACTGTGGATCTGTTTGCCTGATGCAGTGTTGCTTCCAGTAAAGTAAAACTTCAAGGAATGTTAAAACCTCTAATTTTCCAATATCACACAGCGAACAGGGGTGGAGATGGTCAAAAATACCATGAATTCACAATTTACTTCCTTGACATAAATCTACCTAACACAAAGAGTCAAAAAACACACATTGTAAAAAAAAGAAAAAAAAGCACTCCAAAATCCACATTAAGAAGTCATTCCTGGAGCAGGAAGCCATCACCAGGGGTAAGATCATCATACATGTCTGATGCCTTTGCCTGTGTGTGCTCAGAGAAGCTGAAAGTACTGCAATTCTTGGAGCTGACTGGGTTGTTACTCCTCTCAGCTTTTTACACTTTTTGCTTTGAGAATTTTTTCTTCCTCCATTTTTTCGGAAAAAAACATCCTCAACAAGTATTCAAAGTCCTGCTTGGTTTTAAAACACTCAAGATTCCTGTCCTCATTTCAGATCTGTCTTTTTTCAGGCTTACTTACTCATCAGCCTATTATGACCCAGAGAAAGCATTTTCCCATCTTCTTTTATCAGCTTCATCGGTACAGCTATGAAAATCTAATCTCTTCAGCCACCTAGGTACTTCTCTTCCAATCATGAAGTAACCACCAACTGGGAAAGAAAACTCCCCTTTCACCAACAGTGACGTGTCTTTTCTGTTCCTTTTTCATGACATACTCCTTTCTGGGGGAAAAACAAAACAAAAATTCTCTGAGGCTACAGGTATGCTGGGAGTGGACATAAACAGAAGATTTAAATGTTCTAACGTCTCCTGATAGAAATTTTAGAATCACAATAAGATCTGTTATTAACTACAATCTAAGTTAGACCAAATGATTCTTTTTTCTTATACTTTTCAACGCACATGTTAGGATAACAATGGTGGCAGAAGACAAGCGGCTACAAGATGTAACTTTCCTAAGAGTATTTATTTTACTGTGGCTTGCTTTAGTCATTTAAAATGTTTTTATTCAAATGCAATTAACAGAAGATGAGTCCTGTCATTCTTGTTTTGATCACAGAAGACTCAGAGACAAAAAGCAAAAGTTTAAAGGACCATTATGATTCCGGTTGAGGGTTTAACGTTCAAGAGCTCGGAGGGTGTCTTTGCCAGGGGAACTAGTAAGAGCAGTCACTTTTCTCGAAGGAGAAATCATGACAGTGTGTGGGAGCGAGGAACAGCGAGCGGTTCTGCACCAGTCTCTCTCTCGTAGCCCGGTTTTCCATCCTTACAAGAAGCCACCAGAGGGAGCTCAGACCCACACTCAAGGAGCAGCTTCGCGGCTGCCCGGCTTCGGTTCTGAAGAACCTAACCAAGTTTCAGTCTTGGACAAGTCTCCTCTCTGTAGGAAACATGAACGCTAGGAGTTCCCTGATCCGCTCCGCCTGTTGCATTTTTTCATTCGCTTCCTACGAACATGCCAACTCCATCCTCTGCTCCTCACCCCCGCCCTCTGGCTGTGGTTTGGGGATAAGAGACCCCCTCAAGGGCCAAGTCCGCTTACCTTGGCAGGTCCGGACGGGGTCTCCCGGCAGCGGTGGGCCCGGAAGAGACGGAGGCGGAGAGTTGGAGAAAACTGCTCTGCGCTGGGAGCCGGGCCGCGCGGCCCCCCGCAGGGCTCCCGGCGCCCCCGGCCCGGAGCCCCCCGCACTGCAACAGGCTGCGGCCCCGCGCTCGCGCCCCGGCCGGCGCCGCGCGGACACGCCCGCCCTCGGGGAACGCCGGACGCCCCCCGGGCAGCCCCGGACCGCGGAAGGCAGATCCGCGCGCGGCGGGCGCGCTCGTGGACGCCGTGTCCAGCGGAGCGCTGGCGTGTCCAGAACGCGATGCCGCCGCGGCCGCCGCTCCTCGGTGCCAGCTCCGGCCGCGCGGCCCAGGGAGGGCGAGAGAAGGCTAGGCGGGCCGGGGGCGGGGCGGGAACGACGGGGGCGGGCTCCGGGGCGGGGCCTCAGGGCCTTGGGGCTTCGGGGCTGGGGGAGAGTGACAACAGGCGGCTCAGGCCGGGAGTCGGGGGCGGGGCTGGAAGGAGGAGGGGCGGGGCCGGGGGAGGGGCCGATCGCCCCCGGGATCAGAACCCAAGGGGCTCGGGGCGCGTGTGTTTCCGGAAGCTGTGGCGGCCTCGCGTTCCCGGACCAGCAGAGCCCGAGGAGGGGGAAATTTGGGAGTGCGAGCGTTTGAAGACGGCTTCCTGCCGGCTGAGTCCCGCTTCTCTTACCCCTTCGGTTGTGGGGAGAAGGCCAATCTAACAGGGCTAGGAGTGGGAGGAAGATAGAGGAGGTTCTGGGCCTGATTACAAACGATGGGGGAAGCGGGGGCGGGCGGCGTGACGCTGTGGGATGTCAGGGATCACACTTGAGGAACAGCAAGGGCTGAGAAGGGGAAGAATGTGAGGCAACCTGGCTGAGATTGCTGTCGGTCAGAAATGCAAAATCAATATACCGGATTAATGTGAGACTGACTTCAGGAGCACAGATACTAAAGATCAGGGGGAAACAAAAAAGACTAATCAGCTTTATTGATCGGATTAATTTCTCCGGCAGTAAAAAGATGGAAAGGGGGCTTCCCTGGTGGCGCAGTGGTTGAGAGTCCGCCTGCCGATGCAGGGGACACGGGTTCGTGCCCCGGTCTGGGAGGATCCCACATGCCGCGGAGCGGCTGGGCCCGTGAGCCATGACCGCTGAGACTGCACGTCCGGAGCCTGTGCTCCGCAACGGGAGAGGCCACAACAGTGAGAGGCCCGCGTACCGCAAAAGAAAAAGAAAAAAAAAAAAAAAAAGATGGAAAGGTATGGGACAAACAGGTGGAAGGAACCTCTTTCTTATTAAAGAAGTGAAACCTGGAATTCAGTGAAGACCCACAGGAAGCGATGACTGTGTGGCTCAGTTATGCGGCACGTGTGTGCAATTTCAGACATTGGAAATCGTAGAGCAGCTGTGATTCCTGTGGTACTGGACATATGGAACTTCTCACAGAAGTTACCTGAGATTACCCTTGGGCAGGAGTCAACCTAAGGTCTACCCTCTGCTATCACGAATAACTTAGTAAGGACAGGAATACAGTGAAATATCAGTTGTTGCAAATAAACAAACGCCTCCCCAGTTGGGGATTGATGACGCCTTCACTTTCCTCCTACTCCATCCCATTTTGGGAAAAGGGACAGATATGTGTATTAAAAAGTAAGTGTCTTGCTTAGATCACTTCCTGGTAAAACCAAACCGTAGACCGCTGCTAGCAGAATAAATTTCAAAATAATTTACCTTGGGTGGAAATGTGGCCTCTACCTCCTCATCAGTCTTCTGTTTTATCCCCTTCGGAACCCAACCCCAGTCCAAATGGCCAATCTTGCTTTTACTTTGCTGTTTCCATAACTGTGCTCATCCCGTTCCTTCCTGCATAGCATCTTCCACCCAACACCGCCATTTACTAGGTGAAATTTTTTTTGACTCTTGATGTTCTCTTATCATACTTGTCTCAGCTCAGATGCTTAAATTCTTCTGTAAATACACCCTAGATTTTTCCCTAAGCAGAATGAACTACTCCAGCACTCTATGATTTATATCTATATTCAGCCTCAGCTCATTTGTTTTACGCTTAATATTTTCCCTGGCTGACTCCTGTGCTCTATTCAAAGCTCCTTCAGGTCCTGGGCATTCACTCAGCACCCCCATAAGGGCTGTACCTGTGTTTGAAATGAGTTGAACCTTCAACAGTTGGGCTCACGTAGAGCATTGAATCCTCCACTGAGATTCATTCTGAAACAAGGATCCTCCTTCAAACTCCAGAGGCAAAACTTCCTGTAAACATCTGGACTGCCCCGCTATGTGACCCACGATGGAGAAAGATGACCCATGGCTTCCAGCCTCGCTTACGGGAGAAAGTAGATTTGGAGGAAAGAGGAGCCCAAATGCAGAGATTCTTATAATTTTCTGCAAAGAGGAGCTTTGGAAACCGACTAGGAATTTGCGTTAGTAAATACAGTGAGTAAACATGCAGACCATTTCTCAGAACAAAATGTGTGCATGGGGCTCTTTCATTCTGTGGATGCAGAGTGCCTCGCGACATGAGGGCACAGTGAACCATGGAGAATTATGAGCACTGGCATCTGCCAGGGGAATATTTCAACTTTCATCCAATCCTTTGCTTTTTTCTTTTTTATCAGATTTAACATCAGAATGATCATTTTTACTGTACAGATGAATGCATTCAGGTACAGACATTGTGGCTTTCAGGTCTGCCCCATGCATCTGTGCTGAAGCTGTGGGATGCAGCGAACCTCTCAGCATTTCCAGATGAGCTTTCAGGCTAATTCACTTTGAACTGGCATCATCTCCAAGTTGTGAGTCCATTGAAATAAGACAGGAGCTACGGCTGAACAAGTCATTGGCAGAAAGGGTGGTAGGTAAATGGCACTATGAAAAATGAAGAGCGTCTTGCTTCCTGTGAACTAAAAGTGGATAGCTCCAATTATTGCTCCTTCCACACGTGAAGATGGTACAAAGTTAGTTAATTATAAATATTGCATCCATCCGTAGACTGGATGAGCTGTATGTTATGTTATTGCGCATTAAAAATCTTTATGAGTGTGGCAAGAGATACATATACCAACAGCTGATAAATTCAGGATCCTGGAGCAGTATCTTATTTCAATATAAGTGAAGAACCATACAGTCTATCGCTCTAGGGATTTCCTGCTATATAAAAAGATCTTAAATCTACATGAGATATTACTTGTGATTTCAAAGCACTTAATGAAAATCTGTGGGTTTTTTTATTTGAATATCTTTCAACCCTACCCCCAGCCACCCTGCTTACAGCAGAGATAATGCTTTCTTGACTAGATTCCCCAAGGCAGGAGGCTTCTTTCCTCCTCCCTTCCTCTTTCTTTCTTTACTTTTTTCTTTTCTTATCTTCTCTTTTCACTTATTTTCTGGTTTTAAATTCTTCAACATCTAGCTCAGAGCCCAGCACTTTGTGATGAGTCTGTATTGACTGTTGAACATGAATTACCAACCTCATTTTAAGGCAGAAAAGGAGGAAGTTATAAACATCTGAAGGGGGTTGCTGAGTTCTGAGCAGAATCAGAAGCTCCTGCTCTTCCAACGGTGCTGAGGAACTTGCCACCGCACAATTGGAGTTGGAGCTATGTCTTGGGGGTGACTTAATTCAAGTGAAACCTCAGAGGGAAGTCTGCCAACATTTTAAGGAGAATTTCTGCAAGAATTTTATGTCTTCAGATAGGTAAATTCAAGTTCAGAGCCTTAGAACATAAGGTTAATATTACTGATACATTGCCTTATAGAAGGATAAAGTGCAAGCAATAAAACAAGGCAACACACTACAATAAGTCCCCTTGACTGAAATCACATTTGTCCATGATCTGTTATTCTGGTGGACTCTTAAGAACTGGGGCAAAGATATCTGAGAACTAATTGCTGTGCATTCAGCAACTGACTGTGCATGGATCTCCAAGGCACAGGCTTGTGTGGAGCTCGGGCATTTGAACCTGGGGAAGACTTAGTTATTCTTCCCTTAGCATATCTCTGCCTTGACATGGTTTTGTCTGTGAGAGCTCAGATGCAGATTTCTTGAACTACTTATCAAGGCCAGAGGTATATTTTACTGATCTATGAGCACGGTTAGGACTAGTTTTGCCCCAGAGTTTGGCAAGATAGTAGCTCTGATTGTACAGAAACAGACACCAAACTTGAGCTGCAAATGTTATTGCACAATTGGCCAGCAGTAATAGGCAACACCAATAATAAAGACAAAACCACAGATTTAAAGCAGGCAGTAGAATCTGAAAATACTCTTTCTGCAATTGCTTTGAGTACAAAACATCTCAAAATGACAGGGATTTTGCCTGCAGAGTTGCTAATGAAGATGTGGCTGAGAGTGTTCCCTGAGTTTGTTTATCCAGCTGTACAAGAGTCTGTATGACAGTAACTGGATTTACAAAAATTTAAAAATACCAAAGCCAGCTTCTGAGGAAAGAAGTTTCCCCATAAGTCCACTAAAACCTTGCATTTATAAATGAGAAGCTTTATTGCTACCACATCTGCTTACATATAGTTGTGCTTTTACTATGAAAGAAAATTTTAAACTAGGTGAAACTTACAAGGGGAGCACATGATGGGGTCCTTCCTCTCTCCCTCCCCCCTGTCTGTACCATTGGTCTCTATGGGGGCAGTTTTGCCCCTCAGGACCTTTGGCAATGTCTGGAGAAGTTTTTGATTGTCACACTCAGGGATGAGGAGCTGCTGGCATCTAGAGAGTAGAGGCCAGGAGCCCTGTTCAACATCTGACAATGCACGGGACCACCCCGCCCCTAACCCCAAACAAAGAGCTTTCCAGCCCAGAATGTCAATACTCTTGAGTCTGAGAAACCCTGCCCTAGCTCACTGACTCTAAAAATTGATTATGTGCAAATGGTCGGTAGTTGTTCAAATCAAGCCTTGAATTATTGCCTGCGTTTTCAATCAGCTCTTTGTCATTGGTTCCTGAGCCAGATGTCACCTAATTTGTTCACACATGGCTTTTTGTTTAGCAGGTACTGGGTCCATTTGTCTTCTCTTGACCAAAGACACCACTAAACCCAGCTGTGTCACCTCAAATGAAAGCCTGGGCTAGGCTTCGGGGCACAACTGGCAGTAAATCAATGACTTCAAAGGAATAAGGGAAAGAAGTGACTTTAGGGTTATCAGAAATCCCCTTCTGATGTTAAAAAATCATACCCTCACATACACATACCACACGCACACATGCACTCGTCAAACATTTTTTTAATTATCTGAATGTTTTTCTTTAGGACTGTGCTTATCAAATAAAACTTCTTGGACCCCCCAGTATCAGAAAGACCAGGGTGTTGTTAAAAATGCCACTTTCTGAAATCTCTCCAAGCCCTATGGATTAAGAATCCCTGAGTATACAGTCTGGTAATCCACACCTTTAAAATGCTCCTGGGATGCACGCCAAGTTTTAAGTTGCTGTTCTAGGACAAGGATTCTTTTCTTCCCCACACACCTGTGCATGTGTCTCTGCCGGTTTGTTTGGATATGTAACCGAAACATCCCGAGGCTGACAGGACCACAGGGACTAACCAGGGATAGAAGTCGGTGTTGTAGAATAACCCAGAGACATGTGGGTAACTATTTCACAGCTAGTTTAATTATTTTACATGCTAATTGTTTATTCACACCTGAAAGAGTGAGGTAAACAGGATTGCTAAGAGAGGAGAGAAAATTAAGACAATCTGGGAACAGTGGAGCTTGTATTGTACATTATTGGGGCAAATTGATTGACTGGAAGGTAGCAGAGAAGTTTGTCCTGGGTCCTTGAGTGGCCAAGGTGCAGTTCTTTAAGGATTCCCCAGAAAGCAGTGAGAGTTTAGCCGTGAGCAGATGTGACAAGCTGTCCTTGTCTGATGTCAGCCAGTATCTTCCACTCAGTGCTGTCACCTGAGTCAGATTCAGCCTGCACGATGTCCTCGCTGGAAAGCCACTAGGAAGTAAGGTCCCTCTCTCCTTCCATCCAAGGCCAGGCAGGAGGCGTTTCTCTTTGCTTCTGAGCATTTGCCTCATTTTTCTGCTTTTCTGAGGATCAGCTCTACCAGATCCTTCATGGGGATCTGACTAAACTTGGCTGCCCCTCAGCAAACAAGTTTATACCATCTTGATCCTATCAGCAGGCAGAAATAATTTCTCCTTTTTGAACTCCAAATTCGAAGTCTCAGGAGAGAAAAGATGACTGCACAACACGGTCAGGGTTCTATCACAATGCACACAAGAGATGGGAAGCAGTTCAGGGTCACGTCGTTCAAACATTGCTCCAGGGGCTGACACTTGTGGGTTTAGGGTATCAATCATCCCAAGAGAACAGAGCTGGCTCATATCTAAAAAGTATCTACTAGGAAATAACCCACCAGAGGGCCATGCTCCCCTTAGAGGCATGTAGAAAGGACGGGACTTGATGGCAAGTAGTGGAGGTGGTGGAGGTTGAGGTGGGGATGAGACAGGGGAAGGCAGGGCAGGAGGTTGGCATTTGTTGTTCCAAAATGCCCACACGTTGTATAATGCACGCTGACTCCTCTCCCTTATCCGTCTTTGAAAATTATGGCTTTGATAGAGTTTATTAAATTTGCATGGTTTTAAGAATCACCTGGAAGTTGCTTGTTAAAAATGTACAGTGTGAGATCTGGGGCCCTACTCTAGAATCATGAGGGTAGGGTAGGGAACAGGATCCAAAGAATTCACATTTGTAAATGCCATTTTGATCATGCAAAACTGGCAAGTTACCCTTAAAGAGCCAACCCCTGTAAAATATTGCCAGGTTCTTACAAGAGAACATACATTGGTTTCAGATTCAGAGAGCAGAGTTTGATAGGCAGAGAGGGGAGGAAAACTGAGGTATGTTTGAGAGAAGCTTTAAAGCTGCGCGGTCCAATATAGTAGCTGCTAGCCACGTGTGCTTAGTTAAATTAAAATTAAAGTTAAATGAAATTAAAAATTCACTTCCT
The DNA here is from genome assembly GCF_949752795.1 of Hyperoodon ampullatus. Lineage (NCBI taxonomy): Eukaryota > Metazoa > Chordata > Mammalia > Artiodactyla > Ziphiidae > Hyperoodon > Hyperoodon ampullatus. The sequence goes on from NC_136926.1 coordinate 80,327,037, forward strand.
TAATTGTACTATCCACATTTCCATTGTGCAATAGCCACTTGTGGTTAGTAGCTGCAATACTGAACAGCACAGATACAGAACACTTCCTTTGCTGCAGAAAGTTCTAATGGATAATGACACAGAGGGGCAGTCAAGGAGGGAGAAAGGTGGTGTAAAACTTATGTCGGTGCCCCCATCGTACGCCTATGCAGAGTTCATACGTAAGTGTCATAGTGTTGATGATGTTGACATAGGCTGATGATAATAATGACACTTACTGAGCACCTGTTACTTGCAGAAGACTCTATTGTAATCCTGCAAACAACCTGAACACTTACTGTGGTACCAAACTGTCTCACTAGGTAACATATGTGGGTAACTGTTGATTGTTGTCATGTGGAATTTAGGACCCCATATAGCCAGATGATCTGATTTTGCAAGGAAAGCCAGAAACCTAGATTTTTATGTGAAACAACTTGATTTTTTAAATGGCTTGATTTTTTTTGACAATGCAGTGAAGACCAAACAAAATATGTCTGTGAGATGGATTCAGTTCATGTAATGCAAGGTTTTGACTTTTTAGAAGCTGGATGCGCTGAAAATTAATTTCCTGATTTAACTATATTCGCCCCAGCAATGCAACTTCCATTTTAATGCTGGAGAGAATACTACCATTCTTTATCTGAAGTTGTCTACTCCTACAACCCCTCTCAGTCTGGAACAGTCCAAGACTGATGATATATTCAAATAATCTTATTTATATCTGCAGAAATACGTTAAACTTTATTTCTTCCATTTATTGAATAAATAGTCACTAAGTGCTCAATAAGACATTCTGCTAGGCACTGTTTGGTAAACCTTTATGAGAAAAAAAAAATCCTAGCCAAATGGAGCTTATCGAATCTTATGGACAGAAAAGGCATAATGGAAAGTCATGATAGCCATGAATTGCTACTTCGTTTTCTGTATTTTAATCACTACTTCGTGAGATTTAAATACCTTTTGAAGGAGCCTCTATGCCTTGCTGTCCATTATTTTGAATAGCACATTTAAACTGACAAGGATGGAAGATTAGTAATGACTCAGGAACTGGGAAAATGGATAAAACTGTTAATTTTATAAGAAATCTCTAGGCTGTTTGCATTTTTTCAGAGCTACACAAAGCTACACAAAGGCGCAAAGCTCGCTGGCTGACTACTGCAGAAAGGAATCCTGGAACCTCTCTTGCTGACCTGTTTCCAGACTTTCTAGCACAGCTAGCCAGAGACTTCCTATAGACAATGAGGGAATTCAAAAACAATGAATGTGGTAGTTCAGCTATTTATCTGGGGACAACTGGGGATGAGACTTAGCTGTTTTCCTGCAGCTGGCCACGGAGGAGGCTCGGTATGAAAGAACAGGGCCATGCAGTTCGCATATGCCTCATTCTGGGCTAAAGCTTTCTATCATAGGATTCAGTCAGACCCAAAATGCAAGATGAACATCATCTCTCTCGTTGGTACTTATAATAAATAGAAAAGAGATGGACAGATCATGTTTTCCAAAGGTCCTTGATGATAAGAATCACCAAAGGCACTTAATAATCCCCTGTGCTGGAAATGCAGATTCAGGGTCAGGGATGGAATCAGGAATTTGGTGTTCTTAGCGGGTACATTAAGTGATTGTTACCACCAGAGAAGTTAGGAAGTACTGGAATGGAAGGGTAAAGAAGGGTTCTCTCCCTGTAATGGGATTATTCCCAGTCATCTATTGTGTATCAGCTTTCATCAGTTTATGGTTACATGCCTAGACTTGGAGTGAGATGGTCCTGGGTTTGAATCCAAGCTGTGTGGCTATCTTGTCAGTGGCTATGAGACATTAGGTCACTTATGTAACTTTTCTGAATATAGATATCCTCATCTGTAAAAATGGGGTTACACTATTACTAACTTCGTTGTGGAGAGTTGGGAATTTTAGATGAGAAGAGGCAGGTAAAGTCCTTAGTACAGAGTGTGGGGAATGTTCACTGGGCAATCTTTACAGTTAAAAAGCAATTTTACATACTTTGTCTCATTTGATCCTTTTACCAATCATGTGAATGATACATGATTAACTCAATTTTGTATACAAAAACTGAGGAAGAGAAAGTCAGGATAGAAAACATTATATCTTGGGCTAGTGTGACAAAAATAGTACACTGATGTCTAGCAACTTGCTTTCTGAATTTGTCTAATTTTAAAGACTGAGAATATTTTTAGGAAACATTTAGTTCATTTCCCTCACTTTACAGGTGAAGGATCTAAGACTAGTGAAGTAAACTAATTTGTTCAGTGTGAGAGAGAGAGACAGACCTAAAACTGGTACCAGAATCAGGTTTTTAAAGTACATCTTGCAAACCTGCCATTGCATTGTTGAGGATGTGATTTATCTTTAAGCAAATCCAGTGATACATATTTTAGATCTGCTTCTTTGACATTAAAAAAAATAACTCCTAAATCACTATTCTATCTGCATCTTAAAATAGAGCATATTTTCAAGGGATTACCTAGTGTACAGTTGTACCAAAATTCTTTCAGAAACCTTTTAAATACATAGGTTCCTATGTCCACCAGAGATCCTTTTTGAATCAGAATCTTGATGGGGAATGAGAATTTGCATATTTAAGTTTACTAATTAAAGTTTGAGTACTAGCTAATTAAACTATTAAGTCCTTGATATCAGAAATTGCGTATTTTCCTTCTTTTGTATTCCCATCAGATCCAGCCAGAATTTTAGGCAAACACTCTGCACTCAGTTAACTCCTATTGAATTGAACTGTGATAGAATCAAATTATGGTAAAATGTTTTGATTATATAAAAATCTGTGAAGCACATGTATGGATGTATCATTTCCAAAGATATCATTTATAAAATTTGACATGAATTAGAAGCGTAATTCTCTTGCCGGATATATTGTTTGTCTGGAGAGTATATGTGTGTGTGTATGTGTGTGCGTGTGTGTGTGTGTATATGTGTATATATATATATATATATATATATATATATATATACTCTTTCTTTCCTATATATATGAAAGAAATAGAGAGAGATTGGAGAAAATTAGCCTTCAGACAAATGAAATCAAGTTTAATGGAGGGGGGAAAAACCCACATATCATGCCAATTTTGAGGAATGTTAGCTTGGATATTAGTTATCTATTGCTGCATAACAAGATATCCCAAAATGTGCCAGCCAAAAATACACAAATGTTTATTTTCTCCCAGTTTTTGAGAATTAACAGCTGGCAGCTGGCCAGGGTCTCTCAGGAGGCTGTAGTCAGGAGGTCTGTGTTTTAACCACATTATCTTGGCTGAGGTATGGTGAGGCCAGACTCGGATCAAGAGAGAGAAACTGGAAAGAGCTTCAAGTTTTCATTGGTCTCAGCACCCTGGGGGAGAACCTAGCAGGCCGTGCAGGGCCACTTGGAGGAGCAGCGGGAGGGTCACAGGGAGGGTAAATGTGGACGCGAGCCTTCAGTGTCGCTTCTGGGGGAAGGGACGGCCGAGGCAGGGGTAGCAGGTTTAGGATTGTCCAGTTTAAATCATTTTAGCAGGTGCTGGGCTGAGGAACTGTCTCTGGTTGTCTGGGACCTGGCCCTGGGATGATACAGGTGGGTGCAAAGTGGTCCTGAGTGTGAGACCCCGATAAGGCAGGTAGTTGGAATGTGGACTTAAGCTGCTGCTTAAGGGGAACTGACTGGCTTCTGGCCAAGACCTCAAAATGTGACAAGACAGCATTTTAAAAGACTATGTTACAGTTGGTCAGAGCGTCAGTCTTCTGAGGCGGGGCTGAAGGGTCTACTTTTAAGAAGGTTCACCCACATGGCTGTGGACGTGAAGCTTCAGTTCCTCACTGAGGATACCAGGAGGTCTTGGTTCCATTACATGGGTGGCTCCAAATGTCATGTGACTGTCTTCACAACATGGCAGCCAAAGTCCCCCAGGATTGGTGAGTCCAGAATGAGAGATGCGGGGAGAAGGGTACACTCTTTTTATGACCTAGTCTCAGAAGTCATGCCCCACCATTTACACCTTATCCTGTCAATAGAAACAAAACTTTTAGTACAACTCATATATTTTAAACCGCACAGCTCCATTGGCAGAATTCTTTCCAAAAAAGGTGACAAGAACATTTTCTCTCAGATTCCTAAGGCAATGCCGACTGGGGGAATAAAAAATGTTCAATTTATTTTGTATGTATTTTGGTCAGTATTATGATTCCATTACATTTTGGTATAAAAAAGTCATGGTTGCCGAAAACAAAGGTCATTTCTTTCCATAATTTTCATTTGTGATCAGAAGGTAAACTCTCGAATAACATTATGGATTGTCATATCAAAACAACAGTTTTAAAAAAAGCCATATGTAAAATGATTTGCCCAAGAAAAACATGAATATGTCATGTTTATTCGTTCATTTATTCAACAAGTATTAATAGAGTTCCTCTTATGTGCCCAGCTCTAGAGTAAGCATTAGCTATACAACAGGAAAAAGAGATCTGTGGTTCCAGTTTTCACTGAGTTTCTGTTGTAGTGCAGGAGGAAAAGTTCTATTGAAATATTCCAACTAATGTGTGTATAATTAAAAACTGAATTGCAGTAAAAAATGTACTATGAAAGTGGATGAAGAATGCAGAACGATCGTTAGGGAAGGCTTCCTGGAGAAAGTGGCCATTAATCCTTGAGCTGATGTCTGAACAGTGAGCTGGGAAGGCGATGAGGAAATCGATTGAACTTTACAGCATATATTCTATAAGTTAAATAATCTCAACGAACAAAGAGACCCTGAGGGTTTACTATCTCAGACAAATGATAGGACCCTTTTAAAGATTTTCAGTATTTTACCCTCCTGTACCATGCATAACCTATTTATAAATCTAAAGATTTTACTGGACAAATACCATGGCCTCTTTCAATATATGTTATCAGAACTTCTCACTTTGCTTCCTGAGCGTCCTGGGGTGCATCCTTCCCTGATGGCCACAAGGAAAATTTGAGGGATCTTAGTTATACTTACATATGCATGCAAACTTGTCATTTCTTTGGTTAGTGTACTTAGGTGTGGTGGTCTGGTCCCCGCTGTGAACAGTCACCTGTCCCTTCCCTGCACTGCAACTATTGTACATGAAATATCTTTTTTTAAATAACACTGAACCCGGGACTTCACTGGTGGTCCGGTGGTTAAGACTCCGCCCTCCCAATGCAGGGGCCCAGGTTCAGTTCCTGGTCAGGGAACTAGATCCTGCACGCCTCAACTAAAAGATCCCACGTGCCACAACCATGACCCAGTGCAGCCAAATAAATAAATAAATATTTTAAAAAATAGTAACACTGAACCCATGGAGTGTTTCCACAGCAATGACTGGGGAGAGGGTCACATTTCTTGTGCGTAGAATAGCAAGTGCAAATACCTCTAGTGGGGGTGGGGTGGGCATGTAAGAGAAACAAAAAGAATTGTTTACCTGGAAAGGAGAAAGCTTAGGGTAATGTGATGTGAAAGAAGAAGGAAATGTATGAAGTAGCTAAGCCAAGTACAATCTAATATATAGGGTAACACTCAATCCCATTTTGCCCAAGGCAGTCCTATTTACATTAGCTCTCCCAGCATCACTGTAAATAGTACAGGCCCATCAATCTTGAGAGGCTCCGGGGTTGGATGATATGTTTTATGGTCACACTATTTGAGTTAAAGATTTTGGTGTTTATCTTAATAATGATAGGAAGCCATTAAGAGTTTTGACCATAGAATAAAAGGAGTAACAGATTTGTGTTTTTCTGATATCTGTCTGGCCATAGTGAGTAGAATGAGTTACCAACGCAGAGTGTACAGGGAGGCCATCTCCTGCTGTAGTGCTGGCAAGACGTGGCAGCTTAGACTGTATTGGTAGCAGTGAAGATGGACGGAGTGGCCTGATTCAAGAAATGGGCCATCTCTCTGCATCGCAGTCCTTCTGTACACCTCTGGTTAACTGACTTTTTCTTTCTCCATGACATTGAGTACAAGCCTTTTTTTTTTTTTTTTTTTTTTTGCGGTATGCGGGCCTCTCACCACTGTGGCCTCTCCCGTTGCGGAGCACAGGCTCCGGACGCGCAGGCCCGGCGGCCATGGCTCACGGGCCCAGCCGCTCCGCGGCATGTGGGATCCTCCCGGACCAGGGCACGAACCCACGTCCCCTGAATCGGCAGGCGGACTCTCAACCACTGTGCCACCAGGGAAGCCCTACAAGCCTTTTTAATTGGCTTACAAGCTAAGACTCCACCACCACTTCTGAACACCTTTCTCTTTACTCTCGGCTGAAGAAATTGTTCCCTTTTCATTGGAAACTAAAACCAATAAACAGAATCTCTCTCATCGTCCAGCTATAAGATCTGCAAATCTGCCTACAGACACACAAAAGCTCTCTTCTTCTCAGATTACACCATGGACGGTATCCCTCCTTGTACTGAAAGCCAATAAAGCCTCCTCTGATTTAGACCCTGGAAATTATCCTCTCTCCTCTGCACAGCACTCAATGTCTCGGTTTTCTCACCTCTCACTCACTTTTGTAACCCATTCTATTCTGCTTCCTTCCCTTGCTGTTTCCTGAAAGTGTTCTAAGGACAGCAGTGGCATATGGAGATCTTTTCCAGATCTCATCTTACTTGTCCTCTGGGCAGCAGATGATGTTGTCTCTTCTTGAAACCATCACTTACACTGGCAACTTTCCCAATTTTTTCCTCTACCTCTTTGCAGTCAATACATGTTGGAGGACCTCAAGGCTCCTGGACCATCTTCTTAGTCTCTCCTCCCCACCTCTACAATCTTATACACGTCCATATCTCTAATAGCTATTCATAGATTGTTAATTTCCCATAACTATATATCCAGGTCAAGGAAATCAAATAGAACCAACTGAAGGTCTTACAAGTGAAACAAACATTCACAAAGCCAAGCTCAAATTTGTGATTTGCTCCTATGACCATCTTCCTCACTGGTGTTTTAAGGAGCGTCATGTACATAGAGTCCATAGGTCAGGATACCAGTCATTGTTTACCCCTCCATCTCCCTTAATTTATCTTTTACCAAGTGACGTCAGTTTGATCCCCTGAATACCTAAAATAATGATGGTTTCTCTATTCTCTTATTTTCTACAGTAGCAGTGAGTTGCGTGGGTACATTCACAGAGAAAGCAGATTATAAAATCAACCCAAGGTTAGGTTTCGCCTTGAACACAGTACAAGAAGACTGGTATTTATGGCAGTGCCGCTGCGATGATGCATGAGTCATTAATCTAGCTGCATCCAGAAGGAACGATGGACGTGGCAAGCTTCTGTATTGAAGTTGAGATGTGACTGGCAAATGGCCTTTAGAGAAGTAGCTGTACAAGTGAGCTGGAGGAAGAGGTGTTTTCAGGAGGGAAGGGTCTTTCCTTTTCTTCTTCTTCTTTTTTTTTTTTTTTGGTTGTTATTGAGGCTTTTTGTTTTTGTTTGCATTCACATTTTTTATTCATTCTAGCTAGGTTCCGTGCTAAAGGCTGACCAGTGAATCAAAAAATAAAACCCCTGCCCCTAGGGAGGCTTATTGTACCTTGGAGGGGCACAATAAACACTTAAACAAATAAACATATAATGTTATGTAGTAATAAATGCTAAGAAGAAAATAAAGCAGATTGAGGAGTAACAGAAGCACCGGAATGCTAATTTAGAGCTCTCACCCCTCTCTGAGGAGTGATATTTGAGAAGAGAACCAGAAGAAGGGACGGAACAAGGATAGAGAATTCCAGAGCAGTGGGTCAGCTGGTGTACAGGCCTGGGGACAGGTTGCTGAGGCAGACCGAGGATCAGCCAGGATGTGGGGTATGGGGATTTGAAGACATGACCAAGCACCAGATACAGTCTGTGGCCCCTGGTGTGGCCCGCGGATTGTGTTCTCTGTGTGATGGGAGGCCATGAGAGTATTTTGAGAAGAGACTGGAAAGATGTGAACAATGTTTCAAAGGAGTTTCTCTGACAACCCTTGGGAGAATCAGCTTTGGTGGAATAAGAATGACATCAGCAGAACCATAGGAGGATGTAGAAATTCATAATTTAGTACGATGAGAAGGTCTGGAATGTGACCATGGGTGGAGATAAAAGGGTTAGTTTATTAGAACAGCTGAGAGGCCACGGAAGGTTCATCATATGGATGTTTGCAGGAAACAGGCTAGAATATCCCACAGATGAGAAGGAATCACTGTGATGTTCTTAGTGACAAAACAGAGGGGTGAAATGCCAGAGGTGAACAGCATGATTTTAGATAATCCTAGAGCCAATTATAGCTCTTACATGAAGTTGTACCAAGAGATCAGGTGTATGTCAGTAATAGTATCTGAGAACTAAACAAAAAAGAGGAGACACTTACATGATGAATAATGTTGAAATGTGATGAAGTCTGCCTATTTAGAGCACCTGCCTCCCTGCTAGAAAGAGGAAGAGAGAGGATGTTAGGACCATTTATTTAGATGCTTAGAGCTGAGGCACAGGTTAAAAGTAATTCCAGTTGTGTTACTATTTTGTCAAGTACATTTACTAAATTTTTAAATCATATAGTACATTTAAATTAGACTAGATTTTATGTTTCTCATTTTCCTTTAAAAGGGGGAAAAGAATCTTTATGTAAAAGGATCTTTGATAAAAGATTTTGCAAATATTAGAAAAATTTTAGACCTAACGTCAAAAAATTAATTCAACTCTTTTTTCTCAAAGAGATAAATATTTAGGTTTAATAACTGCTTTTGTTTTGTAATTCATGCTACTTTTAAAAAATGAAGTTCAATATCATGTAGATTAGCATTTTATTGTTTCCCTTAAAATTAATTTTAGTGCTATCCTTAACGTCATTTAAAGTCAGCATTTTTACTATTCGCGCACAGATTTTTTTTTTCCCTATTACGCACAGATTTAATATTACTCTTCTGTCATTCATTAATAGTCTGTCTAAAGAGATAGGCATAACAATTCGACAGAAAATATGAAGACCACCAAAGTTTTCTGCCCTTATGGAAAGTATGTCACCTTGGCCTGCAGTAAATTATCATTAGAGGCTTTGCCAGAACCTGGTACCTAGAGTTACGAGAGGTAGTCTGGCTCCTGCCTTAGAGCACATGATGATGAGAATCTCCCCACGCTGAGGTCAACAGGGTGGAACAAAAGGTCCTGCGTGAATCCTAAATTTTGAAACTATTTTTCACATATCTCTTGTTTATGTGCTCCTTTTGGCAACTTGAAAAACTTCTCTCATTCTTTCTGAAAGAGTAAAGAACAGTTATCACAGCAAGAACTTTACACTAACAGGGGATTATTTCTTTTGAACTTTGCTGTTAGTTACAGAGTTTCCAGCATCTCATGAAAAACAATACACTTCTTAGAATGAAGGTGTATTCTTATCCTGCTGCCTTCGAACTGTTCTTCTGTGTTATATAGTAATTTAAAATCAGAAATTAAAAACTTCTTATATACATAATTTAAAAAGAAGATCTAGGGGTATTTAAAAATGGATCCAAATGATCACTTTTTCCCCATTTATTTAGTTAATTTAATTTCTATTATTCTTTCCAGATGCCATTATCTTTGCATTTCATACTTGTGCTATGAATAGTATTGTTCAATGTGCATTTAATTTGGACGCATTTTTGCTTCTCGAGTACATATTATTTTTTAGCTTCAAATATTTCATTTTTTATAATTGCTTTTTAAGTTTTTAAAACCTTTTAAATTATATAATCAAATGACTACAGCAAAGGAAAAAAACTGTGATTTCCTCATTTTCTACACATATATTCTTCTTTTTCCATATAAAAGACTTGTTAATCTGTAATCAAACTGAATCACATGATCTTTATATTGTCAAATTAATTACATCACTTGCCCTTGTGAGGATCTAAGATTTTTGGATATAGTGGAATTAAATCGATTGAAAAAAGTCAAGTGAATTAGAAACAAATCAAATAATTCATCAGAGACCTTAAAGAAAACTACACACACACACACACACACACACACACACACACACACACGTATATATATATATATTAAACAAAACTCTTTACTTGTAAGACTATGAGCATATTCTACAACCATACAGATTATTTGGAAGTGAAAGGAAAGAGCTTGGTCTAAATAGATTTAATTTTTTTAAGTGCCTCTGTATAATTCCACTGTTTGGTTGGCATTATATGACTCTTGCTTTCAAAACCTTGCACATATAGTGAACTTAATGGTCTAAAATTAAAATAGTTTAAAATTAAATTTACAGTGAATCATACAAATGTTATATTTTACCTAATCAAACATAAAATTAAAATTCTATAAATATTTTGTATTCAATCTATTGTTAAATAATATGAGGATGTTTTAAAAATAAACAGTTTTATATCACTATTACTGAGTATCTTTTACTATACAAAAAAAGTTGGTTTATTCAAGTTACCTCAAATGCTAGGCCCTTAGGGTATATATAAAAATAAAGAAGTATAGAAAGTATTTTGTGAGCATCATAGGAAACTAGAATTTTGTTTAAAGTCCCATGAAGATCTGGAATTTAGATATATTGACAATTCTGATCTCCATTTACTGGCTTTCTGCCATTATTTTTCGATGATTCTGCTTCTATGGCACTTGACATTAGCAGCTCACTCAGTCCTCTATATTTGGCTCCTACTAAATGAACTCCCCAACCACTGTATTTCACTGAGTTATTCTGTATGGGGACCCCTATAGCCAGTGCTCTCATCCAAGTCCTATTTTAACTATGCTGGCCAGTCAGCTGTGACTGAGTGGACAGAGTTCTGTGGTCAAAATGGTGATGACTTGTTTGAGGACCCCTTGAAAGGGGTCTGTATATGCAAGCTTCTTGCATGACTGTGTTATAGGGTAGTCCTAGTGCTTTTGCTGATTCTTGATCCCCAGAATTTAGAACAGGAAGCGACTTTAGTGGTAATATAAGCTAACCTCTTATTTGGTACTGGGGAAATGATCACGGTTCCACTTGCTGATCTTACCATCTTTGCAGAATTCAGGAATTCTAAACTATCATTATTTCAGAGGCTGCCTTTGCAATGTAAAGAATGAAAAGGGATTATAAGAAATAGAGAACTTCAGGAGTAATAGCAACAGTAGACTTTTAACTAAGCAATTGTTAGCGACTAAGGAGAATCAGTACCTATGATATAAACACCACACCACAGTTAGACTCTGGGGTAAGGAGAGCTGCAAAGGAAGGAAGGACCCAGACCCCCGGATACTCTTGGATTCAGTTCAAGGCAAGTGTGCTTCTGGACAAAGCACTGGACTCGCTCAAAATACCATCTACAGCCTTACCCAGTTAATACTGTAGGGATAACAGAGGTCAATATAATATAGAAAAATGTTCCTTTGGAGCTATTTGAATTACAAAGGGAGGTCATGCTAATTATTATTGTTTATGGTATTCTAGAATCATTGTGAAGTTGGTAATATTTTTTATACTAGAGCCATTTCTAAGCAAGGCAAATTCATTTGCTGAGTGAGATTAAAGAAAGAATGGGAAAGGAGACAAACTGCTATCTGATTTACATAGCAGCATTTCTTTCTTTTTTTATAATGCCAGAACATTTGAAAAGAGAAAAAAGCGAAGAACACATAGGCAGTTTTGCAAGAACAGTGTCAAGTTGTGTTTTTTTTTTTTTTCTCCACCAAATTGACCAGATGTTTTTGTATTCTGGAGAAACTACCTCTATACCAATATCTATTCCAGTCAGATTAGTTCAAACAAAACTATAGCCCATGCAGATGTCTAACGTGGTGGCAAAAGGGCATGGGACTGAGTTGATTTAACAAATATTTCTTGCATGACTAAGATGTTCTAAACAATGCAGTATATTTATTATCACTAGAGTTAGAGAAGAGATTCCTAAAATGAGTAAGTCATGGTTACCATCCTTGAAAAAGTCACTGTTTATTCAAGGAAGAAAAATGTAAGCAAATAATTACATTTGTGGAAATAGTGCTATGTTACCAAGCTAGACCCAAAGTGCTGAGTTAACCACTGAGTTTTGGGATTGAATATAGTTATTTTAAATGGGGGAGAAGGATGCAAAGATAGTAAATTCAAACACTGAAATTAATGGTAGCTTTTCAGAACTTATAAGCATGGTAATATAGTCTATCAAATGATAAATTCCTTGATAGAATCTATAATTCCTGCCAGAGAAATTTAGGAAACCCAGCCCCAAACTGAAGATCATTCTTAAGGAAAGAATATGGATCAGCCAAAAAAATATATAAATAAAAGAAAACATAATTAAAAATTATTATTTGGGGACAGAAAGAAATTATATATGTATGACTTATTCATTCACTCACTAATATTTTATTTACTAACTCATATTTCATTCATTTCATTTATTTATACATGACATTCATTCACTCATATTTCATTTTATTTCATTTCATTTATTTATTATTTATTTCATTCATATATTTCATTTATATATGACTTATTCATTAACTCACTCATATTTCACTTATTTAATGTTGACAAAATACTTTACAGACTTCATTTACTTTTAGGGGTCAAATAATTAAATGTTCTAAGTGATAAGAACACATACTCCATAAAATTATATTATTTTGCATATTCTCTGCTGGCCAGTCTGAACAGGCAATATTTGATCAGTGGACTGACAATTTTTATCCTCAGATACAGAATCAAAAGGTTAATTAATATAAATGTTATAAAAATATAAATCTAACAAAACGTCACATGCAAATATTCTACTTGGTTTTATCAATGACAATAAAGGCTAGGAAGGCATTGATATTGGTCAGTACAAGAACTTTTAGAAAAAGTTGAAATCTAAAGTGTTTACATGTTTACAATGATGTCAAATTGTGTTGAAAAATACCATGCGGAATAGTAGATAAAGGTATGGGATTAAATACCAGTGCCTCATTTCCTCCCTCTTCATAGTTTATTCAAGTTTAGAAATGAAAAAGTTTTGCAACACAATATCAGGGGAACTAGAGACAGGATAAGAACAACAAAATTTTGAAGTAAGAGTAAGGGTTTCAACACAAGGAGATTTGTTGTTTAAGATGCTGATTCACTGTGTAGGAAAGTTAGTTGAAACCTGGACACATACAGACTGAAAGTGAGAGGATGGAAAAAGATATTCCATGAAAATGGAAATCAAAAGAAAGCTGAAGTAGCAATACTCATATCAGATAAAATAGACTTTAAAATAAAGAATGTTACAAGAGACAAGGAAGGACACTACATAATGATCAAGGGATCAATCCAAGAAGAAGATATAACAATTATAAATATATATGCACCCAGCATAGGAGCACCTCAATACATAAGGCAATGGCTAACAGCTATAAAAGGGGAAATCAACAGTTACACAATAATAGTGGGGGACTTTAACACCTCACTTAAACCAATGGATAGATAATCCAGACAGAAAATTAATAAGGAAACAAAAGCTTTAAATGACACAATAGACCAGATAGATTTAATTGATATTTATAGGACATTCCATCAAAAAACAGCAGATTACACTTTCTTCTCAAGTGCACATGGAACATTCTCCAGGATAGATCACATCTTGGGTCACAAATCAAGCCTCGGTAAAATTAAGAAAATTGAAATCATATCAAGCATCTTTTCCGATCAAAATGCTATGAGATTAGAAATCAATTACAGTGAAAAAACGTAAAAAAACACAAACACATGGAGGCTAAAAAATACATTACTAAATAACCAAGAGATCACTGAAGAAATCAAAGAGGAAATCAAAAAATACCTAGAGACAAATTACAATGAAAAGACGATGATCCAAAACCTATGGGATGCAGCAAAAGCAGTTCTAAGAAGGAAGTTTATAGCAAAACAAGCCTACCTAAAGAAACTAGAAACATCTCAAATAAACAACCTAACCTTACACCAAAGTAATGAGAGAAAGAAGAACAAAAAGACCCCAAAGTGAGCAGAAGGAAAGAAATCATAAAGATCAGATCAGAAATAAATGAAAAAGAAATGAAGGAAACAGTAGCAAAGATCAATAAAACTCAAAGCTGGTTCTTTGAGAAGATAAACAAAATTGATAAACCATTAGCCAGACTCATCAAGAAAAAAAGGGAGAAGACTCAAATCAATAGAATTAGAAATGAAAACAGAGAAGTAACAACTGACACTGCAGAAATACAAAGAATCATGAGAGATTACTACAGGCAACTCTATGCCAATAAAATGAACAACCTGCAAGAAATGGACAAATTCTTAGAAAAGCACAACCGTCTGAGACTGAACCAGGAAGAAATAGAAAATATGAACAGACCAATCACAAGCACTGAAATCGAAATTGTTATTAAAAATCTTCCAACAAACAAAAGCCTAGGACCAGATGGCTTCACCGGCAAATTCTATCAAACATTTAGAGAAGAGCTAATATCTATCCTTCTCAAATTCTTCCAAAATATAACAGAGGAAGGAACACTCCCAAACTCATTCTATGAGGCCACCATCACCCTGACACCAAAACCAGACAAAGATGTCACAAAGAAAGAAAACTACAAGCCAATATCATTGATGAACATAGATGCAAAAGTCCTCAAGAAAATACTAGCAAACAGAATCCAACAGCACATTAAAAAGATCATACACCATGATCAAGTGGGATTTATCGGGTTTATCCCAGGAATGCAAGGATTCTTCAATATATGCAAATTAATCCATGTGATACACCATATTAACAAATTGAAGGAGAATACCATATGATCATCTCAAAGATGCAGAGAAATCTTTGGACAAAATTCAACACCCATTTATGTTAAACACCCTCCAGAAAGTAGGCATAGAGGGAACTTTCCTCAACGTAATAAAGGCCATATATGACAAACCCACAGACAACATTGTCCTCAATGGTGAATGACTGAAACCTTTTCCACTAAGATCAGGAACAAGACAAGGTTGCCCTCTCTCACCACTATTATTCAACATAGTTTTGGAAGTTTTAGCCACAGCAATTAGAGAAGAAAAAAAATAGAAGGAATCCAAATCAGAAAAGAGGAAGTAAAGCTGTCATTGTTTGCAGATGACATGATACTATACATAGAGAATCCTAAAGATGCTACCAGAAAACTACTAAAGCTAATCGATGAATTTAGTAAAGTAGCAGGATACAAAATTAATGCACAGAAATCTCTTGAATTCCTATACACTAATGATGAAAAATCTGAAAGTGAAATTAAGAAAACATTCCCATTTACCATTGCAACAAAAAGAATAAAATATCTAGGAATAAACCTACCTAAGGAGACAAAAGACCTGTATGTAGAGAATTATAAGACACTGATGAAAGAAATTAAAGATGATACAAATAGATGGAGAGATATACCATGTTCTTGGATTGGAAGAATCAACATTGTGAAAATGACTCTACTACCCAAAGCAATCTACAGATTCAATGCAATCTCTATCAAACTACCAGTAGCATTTTTCACAGAACTAGAACAAAAAATTTCACAATTTCTATGGAACACAAAAGACCCCAATAGCCAATGCAATCTTGAGAAAGAAAAACGGAGCTGGAGGAATCAGGCTCCCTGACTTCAGACAATACTACAAAGCTACAGTAATCAAGACAGTATGGTACTGGCACAGGAACAGAAATATAAATCAATGGAACAGGATAGAAAGCCCAGAGATAAACCCATGCACATATGGTCACCTTATCTTTGATAAAGGAGGCTAGAATATACAGTGGAAAAAAGACAGTCTCTTCAATAATTGGTGCTGGGAAAACTGGACAGCTGCATGTAAAAGAATGAAATTAGAACACTCCCTAACACCATACACAAAAATAAACTCAAAATGGATTAAAGACCTAAATGTAAGGCCAGACACCATCAAACTCTTAGAGGAAAACATAGGCAGAACACTCTATGACATAAGTCACAGCAGGATCCTTTTTGACCCACCTTCTAGAGTAATGGAAATAAAAACAAAAATAAACGAATGGGACCTAATGAAACTTAAAAGCTTTTTCACAGCAAAGGAAACCATAAATAAGACGAAAAGACAACCCTCAGAATAGGAGAAAATATTTGCAAATGAATCAACGGACAAAGGATTAGTCTTCAAAATTTACAAACAGCAC
Source organism: Hyperoodon ampullatus (assembly GCF_949752795.1). NCBI lineage: Eukaryota > Metazoa > Chordata > Mammalia > Artiodactyla > Ziphiidae > Hyperoodon > Hyperoodon ampullatus. The sequence continues at coordinate 80,343,189 of NC_136926.1, forward strand.
AGGCAGCTCAATATCAAAAAAACAAACAACCCAATCCAAAAATGGGCAGAAGACCTAAACAGACATTTCTCCAAAGAAGATATACAGATTGCTAACAAACACATAAAAGAATGCTCAACATCATTAATCATTAGGGAAATTCAAATCAAAACTACAATGAGATATCATCTCACACTGGTCAGAATGGCCATCATTAAAAAATCTAGAAACAATAAATGCTGGAGAGGGTGTGGAGAAAAGGGAACCCTCTTGCATTGTTGGTGGGAATGTAAATTGATACAGCCACTATGGGAAACAGTATGGAGGTTCCTTAAAGAACTAAAAATAGAATACCGTACGACCCAGCAATCCCACTACTGGGCATATACCCTGAGAAAAACCGTAATTCAAAAAGAGTCATGTACCAAAATGTTCATTGCAACTTTATTTACAATAGCCAGGACATGGAAGCAACCTAAGTGTCCATCAACAGATGAATGGATAAAGAAGATGTGGCACATATATACAATGGAATATCAGTCTTCCATTAAAAGAAACAAAATGGAGTTATTTGTAGTGAGGTGGATGGACCTAGAGTCTGTCATACAGAGTGAAGTAAGTCAGAAAGAGAAAAACAAATACTGTATGCTAACACATATATATGGAATGTAAAAAAAAAAAAAAAAGGGTCATGAAGAACCTTGGTGCAAGATGGGAATAAAGACGCAGACCTACTAGAGAATGGACTTGAGGGTACAGGGAGGGGAAAAGGTAAGCTGGGACAAAGTGAGAGAGTGGCATGGACATATATACACTACCAGGCATAAAATAGATAGCTAGTGGGAAGCAGCCACATAGCACAGGGTGATCAGCTTGGTGCTTTGTGACCACCTAGAGGGGTGGGATAGGGAGGGTGGGAGGGAGGGAGACGCAAGACAGAAGAGATATGGGGACATATGTATATGTATAACTGATTCACTTAGTTATAAAGCAGAAACTAACACACCATTGTAAAGCAATTATACTCCAATAAAGATATTAAAAATTAAAAAAAAAAAATTTAGATGACCCACATTTGAAGTTATAGGACTTGAAGTACTGAATCACTTGATAAAAGCACCCAGATAATTTCATGGAAACTGAATATTCTAATTTTTTTCCAAGATGAGCTTCACTAATTTTGACTAAATTGATTCATTAATTTAAACTAACTATCTGAGTGTTGAATGGAACAGGTTTTGGCTTAAGTAGTTCTACTCGTTCAGTCATGCAAACCAGACAGTATAATTTAGGTTATACATAGTAGCTTGTATTGTCCATAGTATCTTGTATTGTATCTTGAATTGTCCATTGTAACCATTACTCAGTCTATTACACTAATGATTTTTTTCTTGTGTTTCAGTGTCGGAAAATGGCTAACTTTTATATCGGTTTAGCAGGTTTTAAATGAGTTAAATGAATCGAATAAGAAAACATGACCAGTTTTTAGTTACATGACAAATTTAACTTGAAAACTCTATTTGGAAATCAGATGTGCCAGTTTTATACATAAAATACATACTTTTATTATATATAAAATTATTCAATGAACTGTGGTTTATAGGGACAAAGTTCACTATTACAATCATAATTATTAAATTATAAATATCAAAATTAAGAGGAGTTGTACCACTTAAGCAAGATATACATTTTATATAATTTGAATAGAAAATGGAGATTGCAAGAAATTAATCTTACGTATCTCAATAAGAATGAAGGCATTGACCTAGTAGAAAATAATTATTTCACAACCATTTGACCTGCCATACTCTTATCTGAAAAAAATAAATCAGTTTTGAGAATGTAAAAACTTGATAGCTGAAACTGATTATCAGTTTCAACATGCTTGTTGATACACTAATGCCTTGAGTAAGGAAATGGCATGTTCCTTATGTCAATTTGGTAACTATTTTGCTCCTGTAGAAAGTGGCTATGCCATAGGGACTTTGCTGGTGGTCCAGTGGTTAAGTCTCCGCCTTCCAATGCAGGGGTTGCAGGTTTGATCCCTGCTCATGGAACTAAGATCCCACATGCCTAGTGGCCAAAAAAACAAAATATAAAACAGAAGCAATATTGTAATAAATTCAGTAAAGACTTTAAAAATGGTCCACACAAAAAAGAAAGAAAGAGAGAGAGAAAGAGAGAAAGAAAGAAAGGAAGAAAAAGAGAAAGAAAGAAAGAAAGAAAGAAAGAAAAAGAAAATGGCTGTGCCGTAAGTGAGTGTGCAGGGACTTTGGTTTTCTCAGCATCCTACAGAATCTCATACTGATCCACTGCATTATATAATCTTGACCTGGAGTGCATGAAGCCTGAAATTTCAGGAACCTACCAGGACCTACCCTCCAAAGTTAAAGACCAAATACAAATCCTTATAACCCTTATCACGTATAATGTTATGTAAAAATAGGTGGGTCTGGGTCACATTGAATCTTGGAGAAACATATCACCTTTGGGTGTACTACTCCAAGCCACCCATCAGGGTATTAGTAGTAAGACTCATCTATGAGGGAGACCAAGAGAGAGAAGACCCTAGCTTATCCACCTGCAGTGCAAGCATCTTGGATCCTTGGTCCACTCACACCAGCAGACCCAGTGCTGCTTGGAGTATATGTAGCTGCTTGGGATGCTATATGGAACCTGTGGCAAAACAATAGGGTTGCTGCTACAAAGTGAGGGTAGGAAGGAGTGTGCCTTGAAGTCAGGGGATCCTAAGGATGCCTCTCAGTTTTGCCATGTTCAGTGCTAACAGTTAATACAAGACTATAGTTAACCTTGGACAGGCAGGACAACCATGCATTTAGATAGACTAGGGGTAATGAGTCCAGGAAGTGGATACATGGAGCGGTTCGTGGAAGAATTAAATTATAAATAATAACCATGATATCCTGACCAACCCATTGGAGATATGAAATAGTACTTTCTCATTTTTTCTCATTTCTTTACTGTGTCGTATATATACATTAAGTAATTTCCTCTTCACTCTCTTCCCCTAATTATATGTAGGGCATTTGTGGAGTAGTTAAATTTTCATATTTTTCTCATGTTACTGAACCTCGAAGTGCTAACATGATTGAACTAGATAAGGAAGGAATAATTATTAGAGATTCTGAACTTGAAGCCGATCCAGAGGTTGATGAACTGTGGGACCTTTCATCAGAAAGTGAACTTGTTGGGCTTCCCTGGTGGCACAGTGGTTGGGAGTCTGCCTGCTGATGCAGGGGACACGGGTTCGTGCCCCGGTCTGGGAAGATCCCACATGCCGTGGAGCGGCTGGGCCCGTGAGCCGTGGCCGCTGAGCCTGCGCGTCCGAAGCCTGTGCTCGGCAACGGGAGAGGCCACAACAGTGAGAGGCCCGCGTACCGCAAAAAAAGAAAAAAAAAAAAAAGTGAACTTGTTTTCCTTTTTATAAGGAAATTATATTTTCCTGGGATGGGGAAGTGTAACCTATTACTCTCATTTTTTTTTGAGTATAGGAGAGTGTTTGTCTATATTGGGGAGTTTTAAGTTTGGGCTAGTTAAAGTCTGTTGGAATCCTTCTTTGTATTTTGAGGTTTTCATACATCTCCTGCAGAGAATCTAATATACTACGTTTCCCAGTTTCTCTTACCACCAGAGTTTATACATGTGACTTGGGTTTTGCCAAACTAACATTCCATTAGGAAACTCAGATTTGCTAACACATTATTGAGGAAATAGGACTTGAAGGATCTTTCTGGTCTGAGTGGTCGCATCACGATGGTGGATGGCAACACTGCCTTCATGTGCTTCCTTCCGTAGATTCTGCTTTCATTGTCTCTTCCAGATAGGATTCCTCAAGGATAAGAGAAGCTAAGCTTAATTTCTTTTCCACAGTTACCTTCTAACTACTCTGTGTAGTCCCTGCTACTCAAAGCAAACTTTCCAGAACCATGCTCAAAGTTATTTAAAAGTAAAAAATTTTAAAAACTCGCAAGGGAAAAAAAAAAACCTCAGATATTGAAAAGATGCAAACATCATGGTATTTTGCAGTGCAAGGGGAAGAAACTGGCCACATATGACCTCGTGTGAGTTCTTTAACCTCCCTCAACAGTGCTCTCAACCGTGAAGATAAATGGAGCTGTTAATAAATACTTAAAGTCATTATGTATGGCAGAGCCCAAATAGAGGTGCTTAGCAATGATCCTGGCAAACAGCTCACCTTCTGTAATGTTAGTTCCCTTATCTTACCTTTAGGATCAATTAAGAGATTATACATCCGTTCCAGAGATTAATTGACATAAATAATAGGACAACAGAAAAAGTACATGAGTAAAAAAGAGCATGAGATGTAACATTTCTTCTGACCATACAAAAAAAAGGGAAAAGACCAAAGTATAACAGTGTCTTGATTTTCCTGTCCATGAACTGTACCATTTTGGGCAAGTCATATACTTCACAGGCCCCTAATTTCCTCTTCTGAGAAGTGAAGCATTTGGGTCATCTGATGCCCAAGTCTCTTTCAGCTTTATGAAATTATATTGATTAATAGTAAAGGTGAATTTCTCTATAGTAACTTGGTTTTATTTCTTAGAATATGGAGGTATAATTTAATTCTTACATTTGCTTTGTATTCTTTAAAACCGGATTTTTGTTTTTACAAGATTTTAAAAATCAAATTTACATAATGTAGCTTAGAAGTCAGTATCCATCTAGTCTGTGTTATTCTGAGCTGGCCTGAATTTTTTAAAAGATTCCTCATTTTTCCTGCTTTTTATGGAGAGTAATATCACCATATGGTCATTTTGTAATGATTTTTTCAGGTTTCTTGCACAGTGAAATCATTAGAAATATGCTGAAAATTACTGTTCTTTCCTCACACACTCAAGTAACTATTCCTTTGGCAAGTGTTTTATGAATAACTCCCAAGTATTCACCCTGCTTTAGAATTGAGGGACAGCCTTGCTTTCTTCTTCATTAAGTAAAAGAAAGCTTGCAGACGTTAAGTACCTCAGCTTCTTGTCTCACCTTTTTAACAATGCTATGAGCAACTGCGCTACCTTTATGTAATTTCCTCTGGTCTCAGAAACTCTTCCTTTCAAGATAAACCTTCATCTGCCCTCCTGCTTAATCACGTCTGCTCTGGGACTTCATTCATTAACTCCTCTCTCTCTAGTGGGACGTAGTTGTGAGTTTGTTAACAGCCCAGATTCAAAGTCAGCCTCCATCACTACTAGCTGTTTGGACTTGAGCATATTATTTAGAATTCTGTGCCTCTGTTTCCTCAGCTATAAAATATGATAAAAATATAACTTACCTGTTACAAAGTTTGGTGAGCTTTAAATGAGATACTTGTAAAGTACTTAGAAGGAGGCTTCAATACTTGTTGGTTTTTATTTTCTCTTTCACCTCTCCCTCTCATGTCACCTGAACATATTATGCACAGTCTCTTCCACCATAAAAATTATATCTTTTTGCTTTTTGTTTTTTATTTGGATGCTGCCTTAAAGTGCTCCGTTCATTCCCATCTAAGTAATGAAGAATTTACATTTGCTGGCTTCACCCAATCACAAAGTCCTAGTGATTTCACGACCTATTTCTCAAACAAATCTCCTCCTCTCTATATTACTGCCCTAGTTAATGTTTTTTATCATCTCTCACCTGTTCTAAGCCAAGAGCCTCATACCTGCTTTAAAATAGAAGTGCAATTTTATCCAAAAAAATACATAATTTAGTGAAAGAATAAAGTCACAAGAAAATGAATATATGGCCTTACACATCTACAATGTTAGCATTAGTTAAATGAATTACAGGTTTGATGACCTTCTATTCCTAGGTAATTCTGAAAAAAGAAAAAAAAAGAAAAACCATGATGACAGATTCAATCAAGTGCTGGTAAATTATTTCTTTATTGAGTCAGGAGGCAAACATGGATCATCTGATATTACCCTTTATTGGAGGACACATCATTTCCAAACATTTTAATGCAATTTGCCCTTAGAATTAGCAACATTTATTTTTGTTTTTATTTTCCTTTACTCCATAATGTTTTATTTATTTAATAAGCAGACCATTTATTTGGTAACAGGATGTGCTTTCTTTTGTGACTATTCACCATAGCATATAGCAGTGAAGACAAAAAAATGGCTATCATTCACCAGAGGAAGATTAATCAGTGGATTAATAAGCTATGATCCTATTAATAATTCTGTTGTAAAGAATAATTTTTATTGATTTTAAAGGTAAAACTCCACATCTTTAATAATATTAATGGCTGCTTCAGTGTGAGACATATTGTGAGTTTTTCAGATCTTGCATTTTATTTAAGTGTCTTATTAGAATCATCATTTTATTTTTATTTATTGGTTCACAAAAAAATTCCTAAAAGTGATGATCTGTATCCATTGCCTCTATTTTCCTCCACCCATGCATTAAACCTTTGAAATATGAATTTATCTCCAACACTTTAGTAAAACGGCTCTGTTGTATTAAGTCATTTAAATTCTTCTGTCTTTCTTGGGTAATATGAAGCCACCTTTTCTTGATCTTGTCCTATCTCTCCTCTTACTGCGTTTTGATTTCTTGATGTTGGCTTATTTTCTGCCTCATGTTCTTAAAATCAGGGTCTAAGAGGAGACTAACCAATTCTTTTCTAACACAAAATTCAACATTTCTAAAATTTAGTACATCATGCATCCTAGCAAATGCCATATATTTCCAATTTTTCAATAAAGAAAGTTAAGACTTGGAACTGCACATTACTGCAAAATGGATATAAGATGATTAAATAATAAATTCCAAGTAGTTTCAGGCCAAGATGGAAAGGGAATGAGCCATTTGGATATGTAGGAGTGCAAGGACTTCGGCTCCATGCAGAGTCAAGGTCGGCCCCATTTTGTAAGCTGTTCCTGACAAAAAATCAGGAACCATAAAATCATCCCACCAACAAAGTACCACTCAAGACAATTATAAGGGAACTGAAGCGAGGACAATAAACAATGTGCAAAAACAAATCAAGGCACTCAGGGATGTGACAGACTGCTGAGGGAGATGCAGAGCAGAGGTCGGAAGCACACTGCAAGTCCAAAGAAGCTATTCCTTGTCATGAGGAACTGGCAGCGGTCACCAACAGCATGAGGACTCCACTTATATTGTGCTTTAGAGGAGAGAAGCGCTTAGAACATAAAATTACAGCTAATGCCAACTGTGAAGCTCATATGCCAATTACAGCCAAAGACATTGAGAATTTTCGGTAATTAATAACAAATATTCTTTTCATTCAGTATTCTCAGTTGGAAGCTACAGAATCTACTCTAGCAAGATTGAAAAGCAAATTTGTATTAAAGGAAATTAGAGAATAAACAGAATTATCCAGGAGGGGCAAAAAATCAGGCTTGGTGCTACTGGGTCTAGAATAATAGAGCCAGAGCTATGCTAAATCACATAGTGAGACTGTTCTAGTAAAAACACCATCCCTACCACTTGGCGTTGACAAGGCTACTGATTGAACAGAAGCTCTGACACAGCCCCCAAAGAACCAGCCATCACACCACTGTGCTTGCCCAAAGATCAGTCTGCCTATTTGTGGCCATTCACTTCATTGCTTCCCCCTCCCACATCCAGTTCTCATTTGAGTGCATCTATTTGGTATAACCTAGATAGCAGACCCTCTCACCACCAGTTGGAAATTTAGGATTTGGCTCTCTACTTTGGGAGGGTCGGACACACACTACATGAAACTATCAAAGTATTGAGTGGAGTTTCAAAAAATGCTGGACATTCGAGCACAACAGATGGCCACTTAATTCCTGACACATGGAAATGACCATTCTCCTGAAAGGTGTCCATAAAGGCACCCCAAGTGGACAGAAGACAACCTACCTGTGGGTGATGAGAGAAGTTGAAATAAACTAGACTCGGGGTCCTTGACTTTAGTGTGTATCGAAATAATCTGGAGAGTTTGTTAAAACACAGATTGCTCAGCCCCAGCCATAGGTTTTGATTCAGGCCTGGGCTGGGACGTGAGATTCTCCAGTTTTAACAGACTCCCAGGCAATCTTAATAACGATAATCCCAGAACCACACCCTGTGAACCACTGGACTATGAGGCCATAAACTTTTCCTTCAGTAACAGCTGTTTAAACTTTTCACAAATCCAGTCTTGATGCTGAAATGAAAGTCAGTAGCAAAGGCACAATTTATGTTATTAATAATTTTATATTTTCAAAATAAATATACTTAAATTAACTGTGTATTTTTTAAAGACAATTTTTTGGAGCAGTTTTAGTTTCATAGTTAAATTGAGAAGACGGTACAGAGCTTTCTCATGTACCCACTGCCCCCAACATGCATGGCCTCCCTCATTATATATATATCTCTCACCAGAGCGACACATTTGTTACAGTTGATAAACTTACATTGACACATCATTATCACCCAAAGCTTACCTTAGGGGTCACTCTTAATGTATGTTCTATGGGTTTGGACAAATGTATAATTCACCAATTCATCCTCCTTCCAACCCCACTCCAATAACCAATGATCTCTTACTGTCTCCATAGTTTTAGCTTTTCCCGAATGTCATATAGGAGTCATACAGTGTTTAGCCTTTTTGGATTGCTTTCTTTCACTTAGTAATGTGCATTTAAGGTTCCTCCATGTCTTTTCATTTCTTGATAGCTCATTTCCTTTTAGTGTTGAATAATATTCTGTTATCTGGATGTACCGCAGTTTATTTTTCCATTCACAGACTGAAGGACATCTTGGTTGCTTTTAAAATTTGGCAGTTATGAATAAAGCTACTATAAAGATCCATGTGCAGGTTTTTGGGTGGACCTATGTTTTCAGTTTCTTTGAGTAAATAACAAGGATTGTGATTGCTGGATCCTATACTAAGAGTGTGTTTGATTTTGTAAGGATCCACCAAGCTGTCTTCCAAAGTGGCTGCACCATTTTGCATTCCCACCAGCAATGAATGAGAGTTCCTATTGCTCCACATCCTTGCCAGCGTTTGGTGTGGTCATCGTTCCAGATTTTGGCCTTTCTAATAGACATGTGGAGGCACCTGATTATTGTTTTAATTGCATTTTATTGATGACATATGATGTGGAGCATATATTATTTTTTATTTAAACCTGTTATTATCTATTTAAATTCTGGGGTTAGAGAGTTCCTTCAAGGAATACTAAAGGTATATATCTAAACTGCATGTTTTCAATCTGATGGTAGCTCTCAGAATTCAAGAGCATAGCAAAAGCAGGCCAGCTGTGTATTCCTACTGGGTACATTACATGTCACAGTATGAAACTTTGAAATAATTTGTTATTTAGTGTAGATTTTAGTAAGTCATAAGAGAAAAAATTGGAGCCAGCACGCCCAAGTGTTAATTTTAAAGATCTTATGAATTTTGGAAACCATTTTATTGAGGGAGCAGGAATATTTAAAGACAGTGTACCAGATGGAAATGAATATGCTCTATTTTCATTTGTATATTTTGTAAATAAAAGCTGATATATCTGAGGTTCCCTCATGAAAATGAAACGTTTCTATTGACCTACAATTTGCCTAATACACACAAATTTGTATCTAGGGACTAAAATGAAGGTATGATATAATGGAAAATATCCTCAATAGTTAACTACTATTTTTATTATTTTTTTCTTCCCTCTAGCTTATCAGTTCAGAAATCAAAAAAGAAAACAAACGATTATGGTGAGGTTTGGTGCCTATGTTTTGGTTGATATTGTCACATATTATTATAATTACACTTTCTATGCTCCTAAACAGTAATAATGCTTCAAAATCACATATGACTATATGCCAATGAGTATATTTCTTCTTTTTTCATAGACATTATTTTTCTGCCTTTAATTTCTCTGAGTCGAGTGCAATTATTTCAAAGCCAAGAAATTCCTCATTTAAAAAAATTCCACAGTAAATTTTGAGGTTTAAAAGTTGTTTTTTCACAAGTTTGAGAGAAAAATGCCATTTTTCAAAGCATAAAATTCTTGATCAAATATAGTTCTAACTGGACACATTCGTGTTTTCTATTAGGTACATAAGCATAGTAAATTATGCATTTGTATTACCTATAATGCTGAATTTCTGCACCTTGAGAGAATAGTTAGCCCCTGGTGATAATTACACAACAGATGGCTCTTCCTGAAGCAGAACAACACATATCATGTGATTTAACCATGAAGAAAATGAAGAGAGGAGTTATAAAAATAAATAGAGATGGGCATCTGATTAAGTGACAGTGCTTAGCAATATATTGAATCAGACACAGGCAAACATTTATTATTTCCCCCATAAATTTGGCTGATTTTCATAGCTCCATCCTAGGTAAGGATTTAAATAAACCTATCCTGATTGTATCTATCGTCATGTACAACCTATTTTTGTGAACATCAAATATTTTTTAATCTGCTTTTGCCATAGTTTTTAAAATATGATCTTAGCTATTTTAAGTTACTGAAGCATGAACAATACCTTTTTGATGGAGGGGACTCAAAAGATATTTGTTTTGTTTATCTGGAAAAGTCAAATGCCCTCTCTTTAACAGCGTTATTTGGATATAATTCACATACTATAAAATTCACTTTTTAAGTGTGCAATTCATTGGTTTTTAGTGGATTTATATTTACCACGTTTGTGCAACTGTCACTACCATCTGTCGTTTCAACACCCCAAACCACGTAGCCATCCATAGCCACTCCTCACGGCCGCACGTACATTCAACACCTCTCCCCTCCCAGCCTGAGACAAGCAGTCATATACTTCCCGGCTCTACAAATCTGCCTATTTGGATACAGGGCAAAAATGGAATGATACAATGTGAGCTCTTTTTTGACTAACTTCTTTCACTTAGCATAATAGTTTCAAGGCTCATCCATGTTATAGCGTGTCAATGCCTCATTTATTTTTATGGCTTAATAATACTCCATTGTATGGATAAGCCAAATTTTGTCTCTCTGTTCCTTAGCTGATGGATAGCTTTGGCTATTATGAATAGTACTACTGTGAACATTTGCGTACAAGCTTTTGTGCGGACATAGGTTTTCAATTATCTTGGGTATATATCTAGGAGTAGAATTGCTGGATATTATGGTAACTCCAATTTAAAATTCTGAGGAAATGCCAAAAATTTTTTTTCCAGAAGCTTCTGCACCATTTTATATTCTCACCAGCAATGCATGAGAGTTCCAATGTCTCCATATCTTCACCAAAACTTGTTATAGACAATTTTTTTAAAACTTTAGTCATCCTGGTGGGTGTGAAGTCGTATCTCCTTGGGGTTTTAACTTGCATTTTTTAAATGAGTAATGATATTGAGCATCTTTTCACGTGCTTATTGTATATCACACTTATACATTGTATATTGTGCATATTTGTATAACTTCTTTGGACAACTGTCTCTTCAAATGCTTTGCCCAGTTTTTAATTGGGTTATTGGTCTTTCTACTGATGAATTGTAAGAATTCTTTATATATTCTATATACAAATCTCTTAGGTGTATGATTGCAATTATTTTCTCTCATTATGTGTGCTGTGTGCACTTTCTTGATCATATTCTTTGAAGCAAAAGGTTTTAATTTTGATGAAGCCAAATTACTTTTTTCTTTTGTTGCTTTTGCCTTTTCTTTTGTTGCTTTTGCCTTTTGCTTTTGTTGCTAAGAAAGTATTTAACTCAGAGCCACAAAGATTTACTCCTCTGTTTTCTTCTAAGAATTGTATAATTTTAACTCTTCAGTTAACTTAAGTCAGTGATTAATTTTGAGTTAATTTTTATGTACATATGAGGTAGCGATCAAACTTAATTCTTTTGCTTGAGGATATCTCATTATCTCCACACCATTTGCTAAAAGGCTATTCACATTCCCTGTTGAATTGACAATTGCTTCATGATAGATGGATGTTATGAGGTTCTTATACAAAAGTTTATATGTAGAGAATAGTGAGAACAGAAACTAAGTAGAAAATAATGCAGGTGTGCACAGTCTTGGCCTTTTTGTTCCCAGATCCAATTCTTTCCTCTCCCCTATTTCTTTTGGGCTTCCCAGGCTTCCATGCCGTATTATAGTCAAAGACAACAACAGAGACCATAAGATGGGAGAAAGGGATGAACTCCCTCCTGGGCAGCATCTCTGGCAGCAGTTAAATCTCCTTCATGTTCCAGGTCTTGATGTACACAAGTGCCCTGATTTCCACTTCTTCTTGGTTCTGGTAACACTGGAACCACTCCCTTACTTCCAGTAATAGTTTTGTCTTTCCAGCTCAGGGACAGCAGCAGCTTCTTGCTTTAGTTAATATCTAGGTAAACTTCTTGTCCCTAATTTGGAGTTTTAGCTCTTCCATGACCTATGTAAGCAATACCTTGTATTGAAACCCTTCTGCTTAAAAATGTAGAGTAGTTATCTTTTCTTGTTTATACCCTAATCATGCTGCATCTGCCAGAATAGAAACCAAGGGGATAAGCTCAGAAGACAAGTTTCCTTACATGTCTTATCTGATTCCTTATCCCACTTGTGTCCCTTATCAAGATGGAGCCAAAGAAATTTTATCTGAGGCTCAATCCAACCTACAGAATGTGGTACTGATTCCATCCAGAGTGTAGGCATTGGATGAAATCTACCTTAAGACCAAGGAAATGAACTTCTGTGTCAAGTCCTAGTTCAATTTCAGCTTCGTCTTTGCTTCTTTCATGTTCCTGATACAAGCCCTCCCCAACCCACAGAGCATCTCCCACACATTGTCCCAATTTGTACACCAGTTCCAATACCGAACTGCTTTTTATACCTATTGCCTGTCCCTAGACCTAGACCTTCATGAAGTTTTTATATTAACATAACATCTTAAAGTTACTGGTACTTCTAATTCAACTCAAATTAATTTAACTTAATTTAATTCAATTTAATTTAATACACATTTTAGGCCATTTAACATATGCCAGGCTTTGTCTTTAGCTCTGGGAGGTGAAAATTTACTGCTCGTAAAGGACCCATAGAGTAATGGGAGAGGTAAACAAAGCAAAAATTACAAAAATATTATGTGCTATGACAGGCATAGATCTAAGATCTTAATGATATAGAAAATTTCAACAAAGTGAAAGCTACTTGTCTCTCTTTTTTTTTAACATCTTTATTGGAGTATAATTGCTTTACATTGTTGTGTTAGTTTCTGCTGCATAACAAAGTGAACTAGCTATATGTATACATATATCCCCATATCCCCTCCCTCTTGCGTCTCCCTCCTACCCTCCCTATCCCACCCCTCTTTGCAGCGCTACTTACAATAGCCAGGACATGGAAGCAACCTAAGTGTCCATCAACAGATGAATGGATAAAGAAGATGTAGCACATATATACAATGCAATATTACTCAGCCATAAAAAGAAATGAAATTGAGTTATTTGTAGTGAGGTGGATGGACCTAGAGTCTGTCATACAGAGTGAAGTAAGTCAGAAAGAGAAAAACAAATACCATATGCTAACACATATATATGGAATCTAAAAAAAAAAAAAATGGTTCTGAAGAACCTAGGGGCAAGACAGGAAGCTACTTGTCTCTTAATAGTTCATTATCATTATGGATTTTTATCTTCCAATCTAGAAAAACTTCCATCCTTTGTAGTTGGGTAACACTTCAAACCCTGCAAACCTATTCTCTCTCCCTCTCTCTGTCTCTGTCTGTCTCTCTCTCTCTGAGAGAGAGATTGCTAAGGCCAGCCTTACTTAAGGATGAAATTTAGTATGATGGAACTAGGTCTGTGATTCTAAAAATCTAAAAGCAAGCCCACTTTTAGCACCTGCGTTCATTTTATTCAGCACAGACCTTGCTGTTTAGTAATTATAAAAATACACAGCTGAAGATCACAACCCTCTCGAGCCTGCTTGCTTCATTTGACAGTTTTACAGGAGTGTCTGTCTTTTGAAAACAAATATTGTATTGAATGACTATCTCATGCATATGATGTGTTCTTTTTAATCACTGTTGAATTGCAGCTTCCTCCTCTAGGGATGAATAGTCTCAGTTTAACAACCTTTTTTTGACTTACCATGGTGTATATGTTATCAACTTTGATGTGCACATTTTCACATCAAAATGTGCCGGTTTTAAAACTTAAGTTGCAAGTATATTATTCAATATATATTGAATAATATATATAATATAATGCATATATAATAGGTATAATATGTATGTGAGTTTGTACAAAAAATAGCCACTTCACATGTCAACTATCCAACTTTCGTCTCTTCATTACAAATTTAATATTAGGTATACAAAATGATTTTCTTCACTTTACCAATTTAATATTTTTACTTCTCTCCTAAATTACTTTTAACTTTAATTTTAATTTTTGATTTCTATGTTATCTTAGAAACAAAAATAAAAAATACTAGAATTCATTCACTGTAAAATTATTTAAGTTAATATTTTTGTTTAAAAATTATGAAAGGGAATAATAGTGATTGTTATAATTATTATCATAAAAATCTGTGATCACAATTTGAGATTAGAGTTCAAATTATAAAATTAAAGCTTTTATGTAAGGCTATAAATTTTAATACAGGATCACCATTATTTTTCTTTAGATACTTTAAATGCTTTATAACATGTTAATTACAGCTTTTAATACTAGTAGACATATCCTTCCTTCCTTCTTTCCTTCCTTCTTTTCTTTTCTTTTTTCCTTTTTCAGTGATTTTTTATTGTAGATAACAGTAGGCAGCCTCAAAAACAATCACTAACATTGACTTTTTTATCATTCTTAGAAACATCTTTATTACAAGTTCTCTTCTGTACTTCTCTGCATGTATTACAGAAAGGGTATAACTACATTGACTGATGTGACACTGTTCTCAATGCAGTAAGCAAGTAGCACTCTTAGAAACATCTTTATTACAAGTGTCTTTAAACACTTCTCTACATGCATTGCAGAATGAGTATAACAACTGACTTACTTTGCAATACTCATTCCAAACTGTGCCTCTGGAAATATATTAGAAAAAAAGTAATTTAGAAAAATAAAGTTTGTTATTTTCCCAACAATCTACCCTGCTAAGATTTAGGGAAGCTGTTATTTCTTCCAAAGGTAGAACTCTTTGAAACATTTCAACATATTTGATTTTATGCATTTAAATATAACCATTAAAAATATAAGCAAAGGACACAGCAGCATGTCTTGCAAGTGTCTTCCTCCCTGGAATCTAAGTATAACAATAACAATACATTTGGAAAGCTCACTACTTTCTTTTTTTTTTTTAATGGACCAAATGATCACTTCACATTTGAATTTGTAGTTGATTAGAAATGCATTCAACTGTTCCTTTGGTGACTAATAAGCTCAGAAGAGATCAGGGAATAACTGTTTTAAATGTGCTAGTGGATGTTTCATTTAACTCAATAGGAGGTTTATAAACCATTAATTTTATAATTCAGTCAAGTCTTACAGGTTGCTCAAAGATTTCAAAGAGGTGTTAACTCTGCATTTAAGCTGTATCTGATCCCACCTCTGCCACATAACTGGCTACTTTCCTTCATCAAATTATGTCATTTTTTGGGTTCTCAATTCCCTCACCTTAAATGAAAGATTATGCAACAAATTTCATTTTTTAAATTTTGCATCCTTTTGGATTCCATTAGAATCAGTTGTGCTAATAAATTATTGGCTAAGTAGAGAAATCCATGGAACAGAGACTCTTTAAGCTAGAGGATTCTAAGTCATGCCTTTGTACATTGACGTCCTGAGTGAAATCTGTGCTCCCTGTCATTTCTCCTCCCACCATATTCTTCAGACCACACTTTCCCCATTGTAGGGTATCTCTGTCAATGAGCAGCATTTCTCCTTTTGTTACTTTTAACTAGAATTATTTGATTTTTCACATTTAAGTTTCAAATGGCAATTCTGAGTAGAAACATTTACTTATGTATCTCTCTACTTAGAAAAGTTATAATTATCCTTTGAGCTATTCAGTCTTTCAGGAGTATTTACTAATCATCAAATATGTCTGAAGTCCTAGAGACAAAATTCCAAAATCCAATAACAATAGTTTTTGTGGTTACGGAGCTTAAAGCCTAATATTTGTGTAATTAATTAAACCATTAATTACACAATAGATTATTTAAGTGCAGTCATCAATAACACTATGACTGAGATGTATGGAACTTTGAGGCTGTGTAACCTACTCCGTGGAGGTTAGGGGCTAGAGGAGAGATGTCCCTGAGGAACAATAATTGATCTAAATTCTAAAGGAAGAAAAATTAACCAGAGAAAGAGGAGGGAAAGTTATTTCAAAAGAGGAAGTGGAGGCCAGAAGATCAAGGGCTTGGAAATGCCTTTCTGTGGTTAGAGCAGAGAGAGTGAGGACAGTTTTGAACATCATGCAGTCTGGGGCCAGGTCCTTGAGGGCCTGGTAGAACGTGTTCAGTATTTGGGTCTTTAAGAGCAAAGGAAGCAATTAAGTCGGGAGTTACTTGATAGGACTTGAATTTGCAGAAGCTCAGCCTCACTGAGCTAGAATGAATGTGTGAGAGTTTTCCACTGTCTAGTGGTGAGATAATGGTAACTTGACTAGAATAGTGGTAGTTTACTTGGATGAATGCAGATTAATTCTAGGAATAATTAGGAATTAAATTTTATAGGACTTGGTATTAGAGTAGGTATCAGAAGTGACTAAGGGAGGGATGTGAGACAACCTCCCCAGTTCCCACCTTGATGAATGCTGGTAATTATGACAGGGCTTGGGGAGGAGGACCAGAGCAATACGAAATTAGTCCTCCCCCTGTGCTTCTTCAGGGAATGAGTGTCCATCCATTGGTGATTATTTAAATCTAATTTTATTAAAGTTGTACCTTTGTGAACATTCAGATTAGGATCATATACTTGTGCACTACATGATGCATTTCAGTTTGTCATAGTTAAAGAAATACTTGTCAGTTATATCAGAGAGGTGGTTGGAAATAAGAGTTAAGAATTCTAGCTTTGGAATCTGATATCTATGCCAGTGACTTCCTACAGGTAACACAAACTAGTAAGTGGTCTAAATGGAATTTAAATATATTTTTCTACTTAATGGCAAGCAGGGCATGGACATTTTTCTGTATTTTCTTCTACAGGGTGGAAACTAACTTTTTCTAGATTTTGTGAGGCTACATGTTGTTTTCATCTGTATCAGCAAATATCTTTTGCTTGGCATTTTCTCTCTCTTTCCAGAGCTGTCTATTGGGCTCTGTGGTAGGCTGAATAATAACCCCACAGATGCTCACATCCTAATCCTTAGAAACTGTGAATGTGTTACCTTACATGGTAAAAGGGACTTTGCAAATGTGGTTAAGTCAAAGATCTTGAGATCATGAGATTAATCTGGTTTATCAGGTACACTAAATATAATCACAAGTCTCCTTATAAGAGCAAAAAAGTCAGTCAGTCAGTAGTTGAAAATGTGACATGATAACAGGAGTAAAAGTTCGGAGTGACGCAAGGAAGGGGCCACAAGCTAAGGAATGGAGGTGGCCTCTAGAAGCTGAAAGAGACTTGAACAGCTTTCTCCCATAGAGACCTCCAGGAGGAACCAGCCCTGCTGACTAGCTTCATAAGACTGACTTTAGCCCCATAGGATATTTAAGACTTCTGCTCTACAGATCTGTAAAAGAATACATTTGCATTGTTTTTTTTTATTAAAATTTTTTTGGAGTATAGTTGATTTCATTTGCATTGTTTTTTTTATTTAAATTTTATTGGAGTATAGCTGATTTCATTTGCATTGTTTTTTTAAATTAAATTTTATTGGAATATAGTTGATTTCATTTGCATTTTTTTAATTTAAATTTTATTGGAGTATGGTTGATTTAATTTGCATTGGTTTTTTAATTTAAATTTTATTGGAGTATAGTTGATTTCATTTGCATTTTTTTAATTTAAATTTTATTGGAGTATAGTTGATTTCATTTGCTTTTTTTATTTAAATTTTATTGGAGTATAGTTGATTTCATTTGCATTGTTTTTTTATTTAAATTTTATTGGAGTATAGTTGATTTCATTTGCATTGTTTATTTTAATTGAAATTTTATTGGAATATAGTTGATTTCATTTGCATTTTTTTAATTTAAATTTTATTGGAGTATAGTTGATTTCATTTGCATTTTTTTAATTTAAATTTTATTGGAGTATAGTTGATTTCATTTGCATTTTTAATTTAAATTTTATTGGAGTATAGTTGATTTCATTTGCATTGTTTATTTTAATTGAAATTTTATTGGAATATAGTTGATTTCATTTGCATTTTTTTAATTTAAATTTTATTGGAGTATAGTTGATTTCATTTGCATTGTTTTTTTTAATTTAAATTTTATTGGAGTATAGTTGATTTCATTTGTATTTTTTTAATTTAAATTTTATTGGAGTATAGTTGATTTCATTTGCACTGTTTTAAGACACTATGTTTGTGGTAATATTTTTACAGCAAACACAGGAAAATAACATGGACTTTTTTACATCTCTAACTTGTTAGGACACAAACCTGACTGTGTAAAGCTAAATTTAGCACCTGCACCTTCCTACAGCACCACCATAAATTAATAACCTTCCCAACTTTCCCAGTGATAATCTTTAGCATTACCAATGGCGCTATTCTCTCAGAATTATGTTTGTGTTTTCTCTTTCACCTGTATTTCTAATGACAAATTCCTGAGATTCCTTTTGTTCAATGTTGTTAGTACTCATCACTTCATATTCTCTACTGCAAAATTTTGGAAACAGAGAACACAAATATAAATACATTTGCTAAAATGCCCTTCTCGTTTTTTTGCTCCTGATTCATACTCAAGGCCAATATCAACTTGTTTTACAAAGCTTCCCATCAGGAACTCTACTGTCATTGTGTTGGGCTTTTCCTTGCTCCCATTACCCATATTATTTGTTCCCTTTCCACTTTTTATTTCATGCTGATTCTTCCCTACCTCCTCTCCAGCTAAATTTAGCCTGATATTACACACAGAGGACAAATAATAAATAATATGTAGGAAAAAATGAATATTTCTTCAATACAAAGTTGAAGATTCATTTCTCCCAAGATGCTTCCTCTGACTCAACATATTAACTATCTTACAAAATAATCATTAGCATTATTGTATATATTTTACTATCTAATCCTCAGCATGTTTACATATTTCAGCTGTTTGAGGAAGTTTTGGTATCCCAGAGAAGGAATATACAAAACATATATTATTTTCCCTAAATATTTTCATTAATTACATACAGTGTGACAGGCATCAAGAACAGCAATAAACAAGAAGATACCATTCTTCTCCCCATGGAATTTGAAATGGTTCTTTTTCTTTTGTCCTTTAACTTTAGAATTTATATACTAGTCGATTAGTTTTCCGGGGTTGCCTTAACAAATTACCACAAACTGGGTGGCTTAAACCAAAAGAAATGTATTCTCTCAGTGCGGGAGGCTAGCAGTCCAACGTCAAGGCATCAGCAGGTTTGGTCCCTTCTGGGAGCTCTGACAAGAATCAGTTCCATGCCTCTCTTAGGGTGGCTCCTAATCCAATATAATTTCATTTTAGCTTAAATACATCTGCAAAGACCTTATTTTCAAATAAGATCACATTCACAGGTACCAGAGATTAGACTTGAACTTATCTTTTGGTGGGGGACAAAAGTGCAACCCACAGCACATGGGTATAACCTCTGGGAAATAAGGTATATGAATGTTTACTGAGTAGATTCAGCCCAATTGGAACAGGGTAGTGGGCCTGCAGGGGCCCCGTTGGCATAAACTTCTCTGAATCCCTGATTCAATGATGTTCTTCAGCTTCCCTGATTTCTCAGGCACAAGGACAAGGTCATGTAAGGTTCTTAATTCCTTGTTCAAAAGCAATGATTAATTTTTCAAAAAAATATATAACTCTTATATCAAGTTTCTCAGTGGCATAATGACACGTTTTTATGTCTCAGGAACATCACACTTCTTTTGACAGAGTCTGTTGCTTCTAAAAAAAAAACAACGTTTGGACAGAAGTTTAGTTGCTTATTAGTCATTCCTTTGACAGTTTTCTCTTTCAGCTGCACCTCTGTTCACTTGTAAGATATCATTTGTTCTCTATCCAAAATATCTCTCATTCATCTACTAACTACTCTCCTTCCTTCCTTCTAGAAGATCTGGGAAGCTACAGCACCCTCCCAACTGTTTTCTCTACCTCTCATCTCTCCCTGTTCTGAGTATTCTTCCCCAGAGTTGGCTGCTAGATCAATTTTCTGAAGACCACCACTTATTACACGCCTCTCATTTTCGCAAATATTTAATGTTTCCCCATTGCCTATAGAACGGTGCCCATATATGTTAGTCATTCCTCCATGCTCTGAAGCCAACAGCCTATTTAAATGGTTTTCTCATCATTTGCCATCTGTAGCACAGATGCTAGTCACACGGAGCCTTAAGCCATTTTGAATCGAAAGTGAAATTTTTCTGTGTGCTTTTCCTCCTGCTATTCTTTTTGTCTGAAGTATCTTTTTTCCCTCAAACTGTAATGTAAACCCTTCCTTCTCTCTAACTAAAATTCCACATTTAACATGAACTTTAATTCATATTTCTAAACTGGAAACTACAAAATCCTCTTTGGAAATCCCCTGTGCCTTAATCTGGACTCATTATAGCAATCAGATCTAGTTAGTAATATAATTTGTTTCTCTCTCTTTATATATTATTCAGAAATATATTATACTTTTTATGTTTATAAATTATATCCCCAGAGCTTGAAGACAATACATTTTATATATTTGCTTCACTTACCTATCCCTTAGAGTCACCAGCAAAATTTCCTGTGCATGTAATCAGTCAATATTTGGTGAGAAACTGAATGAATCAAGCAGGTGAACTCACCTTGTAACTACACTGGTCGCAGTATATCAAACAGTTTAATTAAATGCAAAGAAAACCAATTTGCACCAGCTTTTATACAACAGGCAAAACACAGAGGCCCACTGTTCCGTAATTACTCTTCCAGTGTTCTAATCATTCACCCTGGAGGAATAGTCACCTCAAACAAGGACCTAGGAGTTTTTACTTCAGCCCTTTGCTGCTGTGGCTGCTGGATGAGGCGCAAGACCACACTCCCAGGTTGACAGAAATCCCTCCTGTCAGACGGCAACCTCACGCTGGCAGCTGTAATGACTGAATGTCTGATGTTCCTGAGTCTAATCCACCGTTTCCCTGTAGTTTAGTCACACTTCTCTCTTACGCACACACTGCAGACACTGACCCACATTGCCGCCTGGGTTTAGTGCCTGCAAGCCTATTTTCTTTTTCGTTGTTGTTGTTGTTTGTTTTTAATAGGAAGATAAGTGATTTCTCTGAGCAAGGCGGGTATTAACACATTCAGAGAGGATGTTTTTTTCCCTCATAGGGAACTAGAAAACTTGGCTGAGATTTAGTTTTGGAGTTTCTATTACATATTTACACCATCAATTCTCCAAACCTCAAGTCACAATGAGGGGGGGAGATATAAATAAAGAGAGATGGGAATTTGGAAGATTGGTGTGTGGAATAGGAAGACGTAGATTATAGAGTAAGGATGCATCCTTACGGAAAGATTCCTTTTTCCCAAATAACTTAGATTCTCTTTTTAATCAATGAAGGAACTTATTGCTCCCGATATTATGTGTTTTTCCTCCTTTCCCTGTGTCATGAGGGACTGAACAAAACTCTGAAATTATTGGAAATACCGCAGAGTATTGTTTGATTGCTCTTCTTCCAGGTTTAATTGAATCCTGGTCCAGGGACTGGTGGAGATTTATATCTGGTGGGCCCTCAGTGGTAGAGACAGATCACATAAAGCCTCTGTCTGACTTCTGTCTTTCCTGTCTTCCCTCTCTCCCTCCTTTCTTCCTATCAATTAAAATTTGTGTTCTGTTCCTATGTACCTAGTCCTTTGCTGCTCATATAAAATGTGTGATGAAAGAAACATTCTTTCATTTCAAGCAGTTACTGCCTGGAAGGGAAAAATAACCTACCAGGTAATTACATAGTAAGAATAAGTTACAATTAGGCTGTTGACAACTCAGATGAAAGTGTTGTCTGAGAAACAATCCCTGGGGGATGGAGCCTATTTACCAAGTGAGAACAGTGAGAGAATTTAAGAGGCCACAGTTTCTTTTCAGCTCTTACATGAAGTTTATATATATATGTGTGTATATATATTCCGAATGTATATATAGTATTTGAAATATACATGCATATTATATATAATCATTTGGAATATATATGCATATGGAATCACATACTTCTATATGTATATGTAGTTTCATATATGTGTACATAATGTGTGTGTGTGTGTATCTGTTCAAGCTATGTACAAGCTAAGCAGAAGATCTAGCTAAATAATACCGTCAGATAAGAGGTGGATTTGCAATCAGTATTCTCATGGTCAACTGTATTTTAAAATGTCACGTCTTTGCATATATTATTATAACAAATCTGCTGTGGTGATAAGTGTTTTCTAATTTAAAATGGTGAGTTGCCAATGATAATAGCAATTTCTTTACGCTATTTCAAATTACAAAGGATCCTGGGTAAAATTGTGCAGGTAAAAAAGTATGTTAGGATCCAGTACCTTGATTTCCAAAAATGATCAGATGCTGACATTGGTAGCGAGTTAGAAAAAGTTTTGTGCTATAATGAATGACTTTTGAACAGTCTCTTCTTTGTTAGTTTCTGAGACTTTTTAAGAGATTGATTATATATGTGATAATTTTTTTTACTTTATTTATTATATTTATTTTATTTTTGGCTGCGTTGGGTCTTTGTTGCTGTGTGCGGGCTTTCTCTAGTTGCGGCGACTGGGGGCTACTCTTGGTTGTGGTGCGCGGGCTTCTCATTGCGGTGGCTTCTCTTGTTGTGGAGCATGGGCTCTAGGCGTGCGGGCTTCAGTAGTTGTGGCTCATGGGCTCTAGAGTGCACGCTTGGTAGTTGTAGCTCATGTTGCTCCGTGGCATGTGGGATCTTCCCGGACCAAGGCTTGAACCCATGTCCCCTGCATTGGCAGGCAGATTCTTAACCACTGTGCCACCAGGGAAGCCCTGTGAGAAATTTTTAAATTGGTCTTTTTGCACAAAATTAAATGTATTTCCCTCTTCTAATTCGGTTTTCTTTGTCTTTTTTGTTTTTAGTGAAAGATACTCCCAGAATCCACATACCACATCAGAGGGACTTGGAACTGCCCTGCCTGTGTGGTTTGTTACCCACTGACTGTTAACATTGATTAGAACACGGGAATTGGACTTTCTCCAATTGTCACCCCCAGGATTCTCACAAGCCGGATGTATACGAAGTAAAATGACCTTCTTAATTAGAGGAAAACTATCCAAGGTATACCGTTGCATTTCCTATATTAAATTTGATTTGGTTTTACCTAATTCTTATTTATATTTAATTCATATATTTATCTACAATGGCTAATATTTTATCATCTTATTCATGTTAATATATTTTCTTATATTTTGCTTAAGTTTCTTGTTATTCTTATAAAATACCAGTTACACCAGATTTCCTAATTCAATTTGTTTCAATTCCGAATCCTTTTGTAGCTCTTGAAAACATAAACCAGGAGACTCTAAACCTAACATATGCAACCAAATGATGCTATGATTTGCCAGAATGAATACATCATCATGCTAGAATCTGGCTGCTATGGCCAAGATCTTTACTCATTTTATATAACACAATTTCCTTTTATGGTTTCATATTCACTCTTCCTTTTTATTTTTTTTTTGTTAATCATCCAAGCAATGTTTTTTAATTGTCAGAAAAAAAGAATCTGATTTTTCCTCTAACTGAGCTTAAGATTTTGCTATAAATCTAACATACTGCTTTCTAAATAGGAGTTTGCTTGGTTAGCTTAATTATATTTTGTGTGTTATAGGACACGTGATCCCATGATTACTTATACAGAGAAGAAAATCTCTATCAAATAGATAAACTATTTAATGTGTTCTCTTATTTTTTAGTGGAATCTTAGCAAAATTTTGTTTCATGGAGCCCAACATATATTTACTTAACTCTTATTCTATAAAGTTCCTAAAAATTTTGAATGAAAAAAATCACAGTTACATTAATTCTAAATTACAATAAAAGTTGCATTACTACTGTATATGTATTTTTCAAACTTACATACATTTTACAATAAATTTTGTATTTGAACAAAAGTTTCTCTTGGTCTAACAATGACTTTTTGGTGATTATTACATTTGAAAATGGCTTCAAAATCAGAATAATTTTGCCCACAAAATTATTAAGCAAATCAATTTAATCCTCCTGAGGATAAAACCTCTTGTTACAAAAAAGCCTAACTCCTGTGACCCCTGCTGGTTCCCTCTGCTCCTAAGTGCAGCCCCCAGGTGGCCCTGATGGCAGGTGGTGTCCTCCTTGCCTGGGCTGTGACTATAAGTGATTAATAAACTGTCACCAATCCCATCTGTCCAGTGTAGCCTGTTATATGTTCAGCTACCTCGTATAATTTGGGGTTGGGGATACCTCCTTCACCAATAAATAGAAGGTCATCAAAATGGACTGAGCGTTGGGCCTCTACATACTTTTTGACAATTTAAGTCTCAATAGATGGCCTTTGTGCCTTCACAAGGAAGCGAGACAAACGCTCACAGATAATCCTAAAATTATTCTCCCCCTTTGGCACTATTGCGGGACTCTCCCAATTCATGTACAGTCCCAGTGCAGACTGGATGCTGAAGTCCTAGATCTCTATACTCTGAAACATAAGCACAGAAAATTTTCATCTGGAAAAATATAACATAGGTTGACATTAATTATCTATTACAAGTGTAAAAATCATCTCATTGAAGTACTCATTGACTATGCAAATCGAGGCTAATCAAATATTCTGAGAACCCTCTCAAGGTATCTAGGTGCACCAGTCAGCCGGGCATGATTAAATGTGATTGCTTGATTTATGGGGTTGCTGTGTATGACAGTTAAAAGTCAGAGGATATATAAAACAATGATTAATTTTAGAATAATTGATCAGGAGCCATTTTTTCCCTATTGTGATTTATGTTGTGTTGGGGAAAATAAATAGAAGAAAATCTCCTGCCAGCCCAGTATATCTTCTCCACAAAGATAAAAAAGGGTCAAATAGTTTTATTATTGAATAACCATTAAACCAAACTGTGACACACATGACAAGAAATCCAATAAAGGGATTGCAAAGACAGAAAGAAATTTCATCCTTTTTGATAGCCAGACAGGTATAACCCATTCCATACATGTTCTTAAGATAAATTGTATCATCATCAAGTATGGTGAATTGACAGCACTGTTTGGTACATATAGCTCATCCAAGATTCACGTGGCAATCGAGTGGCTACTTGTTACTTAATTGCCTTTATGCAGAAGAAAAATAAAACATCTCCTATCTCTATGGAAGGCTGGCTGTTCCAACTTGGAGCACCGGTGCCTAGGTTAAACTCCTGTGGAGACAGGCAGAATGAGATGCTGTTTTCCTCGTCGTTTACATTTTAAATAGACAACTCCAAGGCCCTTAAGAAAAAAAAATACATTCTTAGACTACAGAACAGGCAAGAGGCTTATTTAACTTTTTGAAAATGGTTACATGCCTCTCCAAGGGACAGAGAAATAATTTTCAATTACAAATTTTCTGAAGAAAATTCTCTAAGAAAATGGAGGGTTGGGAAGTCTCCTTCCCCTTTGGCACCAGGGGAAATTATATATATTTTTATTGTATTCACTCTTATATAGAACAACACAATGACATGAGTTCTTTTTACCATGTTTTGAGTATACTAAAGGGGGATGCTTTATCTTTTTCATAGTAGGTGGCAGAGGGAAGCACACAACCAGAGTGGCATCCAATCTGATATAGCAGATGAAAATTCCCCTTTGTCATCTGAGAATTGTTATCTGCTTTCCCAAGACCTTATTTCTACAAACTCCGAACTTGGTAAGAGCCTTAAGATGTACTTTCAGTCTAATCATAAATATCACTAGATAATTCCGATCCAATGCAATTTACTGTATGACTGCAACCTGACCATTGTTTTAGTAAGGTTAGCCCGGATAATGCTGTGGTAGAAAACTAATGCTGAAATCCAGGTAGCTTGAAATCACTTAATTTTTTCTAGTTCATGTCACACTTTCATTGCAGGTTGGCTCAGGGGATCAGTTCTACATTGACCCTCAGGAACCCAGGGTCATGGAGACCCAACAATATTGTAGCTGCACTCTCTGGAGTATGTGGGTCAGAAGAGATAGCTAAGGGATCACATGCCTGCTCTTAAAGACTTCAGCTTAGGGCTGCCCTGGTGACGCAGTGGTTGAGAGTCTGCCTGCCGATACAGGGGACACGGGTTCGTGCCCCGGTCCGGGAAGATCCCACATGCCGCGGAGCAGCTGGGCCCGTGAGCCATGGCCGCTGAGCCTGCGCATCCGGAGCCTGTGCTCCGCAGCGGGAGAGGCCACAACAGTGAGAGGCCCGTGTACTGCAAAAAAATAAAAAAATATATATATATTACATTCAATCATTATTTTCTTGATTACTTTGTTTTCTGGAGCCCCCAAAGATTTTGTGTATGAGATGAGTGTCTCACTTCCCTCACCCTCATCTCAGCCCTGCTGCCAGGGCTCATTACTTTTATTTACAGGGACTCATTGAGCAGCCCCTGATATCTGATACTTGTCTTATTTAAAAGCCATAGTGATGTAGTAAAAAGAGCACTAAATTAGCAGTGAGAAAACCTAGGTAATGGTTCCATCTCTGGAACTCTGAGCTTGGAAAACCATAGATGGATTTATCTTTAGTTTAGTCTTTTTTTTTTTTTTTAATTTGCAAAATGAGAATAATTATAACTTGTTTCTTAACCTCACAGTGTTCTTGGAGAATGAAATGGGTTGAGGAGTATGAAAGCACTCTGAAAAACACGGGGTTTTTGGCCCATAAAAACACCGAAACCATGCTTGTTGCTAGTTTTGTAGCACAGTGTTTGAAGCGTATTTGATGAGTGTGTGAATAGAAAGAAAGCATTCCAGCTAGATGGCCCAGTGGCTGCTAACTGAAATTCCTTTCTCCTTATCACTTCCTCCTCTAAAGCCATATGTTCCTAATTCTCATGCCCTTGGACCAATAAAAACTAGGATTTGTGTGGTAGTATTAGAGACGCGTTTCTGAGACTGTGCACCCCTAACCAACACATACATATCATCTGGAAGCTTCTTAGAAATGCAGATTCTCAGACAACATCCAATAAATTGGGGGTTTCGGCCAGCAGTGTGAGTTTTCACAAGGCATCCACGTGATTCAGATTCAGGTTAATGTTGAGAACACTGGCCCAGAGGACAGGAAGGTAGGAGATGGATGTCAGTTTTGCCAAGCTGTTTCTCCAGACCTGGACCTTTGACTGTCCTTAAAAATTCTCATGAAATTCCTCTTTTGCCTTTGCCATTTCATCATTAATTCTCAGGCCACATCTTGTTTCTTATACTTTTTTTCAGCTTTATTGAGATATTACTGATAAATAAAATTATAAACTATTTAAAGGGTACAATGTAATGATTTGATACATGTATACATTATGGAAAGATTCCCTCCTATTTTTTTTTATTATCCTGTTATTTTAGGGTCTCTCTTTTTTTTTTTTTCTTTTTTCTATAAACACAGGTGTTACACAAAGATCACCTAGCACTGTTGAGTAAAAGTCATTATCCCTAGCTCTCAACTAGAAAAAAAGAATTTTTAACAGGAACATCTAGACTGATTACAATGAAACCATTTCTGAATCACAATTTGAGTCATGCAGTTAATAGAGTAAGGTTTTTAAAAGTACAAGTAGTATACAGACACAGCTCAGCCAGCTCTTATTCAACGCTATGAGTATTCAGTTCCATGAGTATTTAAATTCTGTGACAAGATTAGCAGGTTAAACATTGAAGAATTAACCCAAGGTATTGTCTTTCCTTCCACCAGAAAATCCACTGAAACAAAGTAAGTGAATAATAGAGACTTAATCTCGTAAGAGAAGGGAAATGAAAAACTCGACTGTTTGGGTGTTAAGGTATCAATTATATCTCTTTCTTGCCAACTGCAGTTCAGAGTCACTGAGAGAGAGTTCCAGGATGGGGATCAGCTTTTCATGTTTAAAATTTTAAAAGCTGCATTGAAAGAGAGGGCTTTGGAAAGCAACTAAAAGAGCTTGTTCAGTCTCCTTTGAGTCTAATGGGGCACCCAGACTGGAGGCTGGTACAGAGGGCAGACCCAGCTCCAAGACACTCACCCGGTCACCTAAGAGCAAACGGGAGCTGCATGCACCCTTTGTGCATCCAGAGAGAAGGGGTTGAGCTGAGCACAGCCATCCAGTAAATCACAGACTCTTCTGAGGGGGGAAGTGAGGTCGCCCTCAAGAGAACAGAGTTGTGACTCAAATGGGTAGTACTGTTCCCTTAGTGGTGGTGCCTCAACTTGAAGACCTGAAACCAGGGGGATGAAGCCCACTGAGAAAACGTTCCCCAGCAGCATTGTGTCTTAGCCTTAAACCATTTGAGTGGAACTATTGATCCAATATCTTCCAGAAGATGACTTTGTCCCTCATGGGTGGATGGTTGGTGGTGGGTCAAAACAGTCTTGCTTCTATCTTTTCTGAGGCAGATCCATCAAAACCAATTTTCCTAAGATAATGGGAGGTTGATTAGATTTTGCTCATGGAGGCTCTGAAATGGGTCAGGAGAGTACATTAAGTACACAAAAAGCATATTAATTCTAAGGCTGAACTACCTTCAGGCTGAAATTTCACTCATGATTCTTTTTCCAAACCATATCCAGCCATATTGCCAACATTATCAAAGTATTAAATACATTTCTATAATAAAAAACCAACAACATAAAAATATCTCATATCTTGAACAGAGAGATTTTATCTCTCTGTTATCAAATTCTAAGGGAGTGATTAAAGTCCAAAGATTAAAATCCCATGTGCTAACCACTTTTATTCTTGAAGAAATACGGTACTGAATTGTATGGGAAAAGATAAATACACGTGGACTTCTGTCTTTTTCATATCACTAAAACCGGTAGAGTGTTAGTTTGGGCTTGTAGCACATACCTTCCCAGTTCTGCATTCAGTGACATCACATTGATAAAATTATCCAGAGTGGGAATATTTACAACATGGAGGTCATCAAATGGTATAAATCAGAGGGTTTTTTTTTTCCTCCTCTACGGTGAGTTTATCAGCATACAATTAATTTATAAAAACTTTATTATTATCTCCTTGTAAATTATGTAAATTATCTCCTTGCTGAAAACTATTTCTCCTTTCTGGGAAGGGGATGGTCTGCATCACAGTCTCTACATTTTAGAGCACTATACAAATGCAAAGTTTTAGGTAACAACTAGCTACAAGTAAGGTAAAGACATGAAATTGTTCTCTTCCATAATGGGGTGGTGGAGGAAGTATGTCTGTTTTAAAGCAGTAGTTGTGGGCCAGGAAAAGTGCATGAGGCAGACATCCTCACAGGCTGTGACAGAGAGTGAAGAAGGTAACCAGGAGGGGGCCAAGGTCAAGCTCTCACCCCCAGGGGCACTGCATCTTTACAGACTCCTGCAGTTCAGCTCATCTCCCTACCTCGAATTGGTCCGTCTTCTGTAACTTAATCTGTTTCACTTCCCACAAGCTGAAGTGCTTGCCTCAGACCACGAAAGAGTCACAATAATTGGATTTTTTTTCACTTCCCTAGGAAATGTGTCCTGAGTACAACAAGCTCAAATATGGGCATTGGTGGCCTGCTCTAGCGCTTTGACCAACTATAAGCTTGTTTCTTATGAGAAAATATTTCTGAATCAAATCTGACAATTAGGTGATTAGAAAATTAGGAACTTACAGAATCTTATGAAAAAATACCTAGTGCACTCATCACAGTGTATGTTCCACAGAATGTTAGTTTTGAGAAACGTTGAAAGGAAGAGGAGATGCTGAGATAAACTAAGTTAATTATTTTAGAGAGTTAGTATACATTACAGAAAAGCCACAACAAATAAAACTTTGGAGTATAAATGAATTAAATTTTAAGACTTCATGAATTGTACCATCTTTCTTCATATTTTATATTCAGAATTTTGGTTTATCTGACTCTGGCAAGACCGTGTTTTTATATCACTCATCAGCTGCATCCACTAGGCAGAATGTTATGTTGCATTTAATGTATTGAAAAAACTGCATTTAAAATACCATGTAGACAGAAGGGATTTCCTGTGGATCTGTGCCTTATTTTTAGATTAATAGCATACCCTAGTGTATATGGGCATGTGCATTTGTGTGTGTAGGGCCAGGGGTCCTGGGTAGGTATTACATAATTAGTGCTTTCCTATTACATATATGATTGGAAATGGGTCATGACTTCATGGGCTGTTTGTGACCACAGTACCCATGTACACACACAGAGCATTTTCCATAAAGGAGAAAAAAATGCTAATTGTTCTTATTAGTCCTTTGATATCTTTTTGATCACTGGATGTTCTGAAATCTGTGATCTAGAGAAGCATAGTGGGTTACACCTATAAGGCATATGAAATATTATCTTGTCTAGTGTTATCACACTTTATCTTGGAAGAAAATCCCCCTCCTTGTTTTTATTTCTCAAATGAAGCCTTAAGGCAGAATTCAATTTTGTAAAACTGATGAACAGATCCGGCCTCCTTGGAGAGAAACGAGGGCCCTGTAAACTTCACTGCTCATCATGCAACTTTCCCACTAACCTTTGGCTTCTCCTGGCTCCTGAAAACCCCACCCCAGGGTCTCAGGAGGTGTGATTTGCAATCTACAGATCTAGAGAAATCTCATTTTAGACGGGGGAAAATGATTCTCAATGAAGCAAAGAATAAGTGTGGAGTTTAAAAACATTTTTCTTTGTTGGTTGCTTTTTTCCCTGCTATGAATTCTCAAATATGCGTGGGGTGGGCATGCAGAGGAGGAAGATATTTGACTCAGATCACTGGCTAAGAGAGCTTTAATGTTCCTCTCCGCTGACTAAACTTCAGACCATTTTCTTCCTCACTCTAGATATCGGACCTCCTTTTTCTTGGAACATTTGCTTTAGAAAACTTATAATTGTAAATCCTTCCTCTGCTCCTTTGAGATGTAAACCTTTTTCAAAAGCCTCTTGCCAGTTTTACAGCCCAGGGATGTCTTTCTCAAGGACCTCAGAGCCAAGCGTTTGAAATGAGATTGTGCCCATCTCCCAGTCTGGAGGCTGGGGAAGGAGCCTAACTTCAGGGGGCTCCAAATTGTAAAACCACCTCTTGTCACAAAGGCATGAAAAAGTTCACTTTCTCTTTGGGTAAAGCCAATTAGCAAACACACTGGCCAAGATACTTTCCTCAGCCCAACCTCCTAAAAACCCTGCAACCCTTTGTTTTAGGGAATTGAGTGTAGACTCAGTTTTTAACTCTCTCCCCTATTGCAGTAGCCTTGAATAAAGTCTTCTTTACCTGTTTAACTTTGGTGCAAATTGAAAGCTTGATTCTGCTACTTAATTTGAAATTCTTATAACTCTGTCAAATTAGATCTATAAACTGGGGATTATAATAGTACCTAACGTTAGATTTGTTCTGATAATCAAATGAGCTAACATAAGAAATGTCTTTAGCACAGTGCCTGCCTCCTAGTAAATATGGGCAATAATAATAATATAAGTGCTGTTGTTACACCACTTAGTTATCAGTGAGGACATTGAGTTGGCATTTTTCTCTGTCTTGAAATGGCCATATAGTCTACTATGGTAATGCTATTATCATAATTCTTTCTCTTTTCATTGCAGTGCTAACATCTGAGATTCATTATGCAATTAAGTAAATTCCTAACTACTTAGGGACATTTAGCTATCTTGTGAATTAACCTTTTCACCTTTCATGTTAGACTTGGCCCACGCATGGCTTTTTCACTGGCAATTAGCACTTCCTCTGTTTGGACTACCACTGCCAGCTTAACGCCTCTCCAGAGGAGATCAAGGAAAGGGAAAGAGAGAAAACCCCAAAACTCGGTTGACAGCACTGCTTTGGAACGTTGAAGTAAAGTGATTCTGAGGAATGTGATGGCTGAGTCTTCTGTCTTTTGATCCATTTCTGGCTTTTTGCCCTGATTGCTCCTCACAAGTGTAGAGACCCCACTGGCTCTGGATCACAGATAAAGACATTCTTCTTTTATTTTGGGGGGAGGGGAAAGGTGAGTTCTTTTGACTCTTGTTCAATTGAAATTCAGTTCATTTCTGAAAATAGGTGCTTTGGGAATTGCATAGTTAATCTGTAAAGTAAACCAAACATCAGAGTTTGAATAAATATGTCTATTTAATAAGTTAATTTCAACTGTGCCCAATGGAACACAAATAAAGAGATATTTTCTAACTTTGCCACAGTTCAGACTCTTTGCTTCCAGTTTTGAGAAGCCATAGGAACAAATAGATCAGCTTTATAAGGCTTGATTAAAACTGCATTTTAATGATAAGATTTCATATTTGTTGAAATTTTTAAAAAATAGTTGCTTAAAAATCCATTTACACTTTGATGTTTTTTATTGTTTCCAGGCCTGTTAGCAAATACTGCTAACCAGCACCTACTGAGAGTAGGTTAATTAGGTCTTCCGGCATCAGTGGGGATGATTAAAATCCTGCACACTATTATAGCTCTCTCTGTATCCCATCTTTGTTTTAACTTCATATTTGAGTTTTATTGAAAAAGACTGCCTATCAGATAGTAGGACTGAAGAGGAAGTAATCTACTTCAGCTTCACTATTTTTTTTTTGCATTCAGAAATATAAAAAATACATCAAAGAAGTATTTTTTTTGTCACTGTTTTGCCTTTTGATCCTTTATAGTCAAAGACTTATATTAAAGTACATTCACTTGGTTGTGCTCGTAAGATAAAAAAAAAATCACACAACATACAGGATAGGGGGGTAGGGAATAATGTTGAAAAACAACCCACTTCCCAGCATACTGAACGTATTTGTGATGAAGCAGCTGATCTCACCATCTACCAGATGGGTCCTCGGTTGATATTTCAGGGATGAGGTTTAGATCCTCAAGGGAGCTAGGATAGGAGGGTAGAAGTGTCTTCCTTTTTCTTCTGGGAGTTCTTAAAGCTAATTCTCCAGTTCTTAAAGCCAAAAATGACTTCATAAAGGTTTTCAGGCCATGTCTTTTTCTGGAGAATCTTAATGTTCTTATGGAGACTTAGGAAAAAAGCTGTAGTGAGTAAATTTCAGTTATTTGTTAGCATGGGAAAAACACAGTGGGGGAAAGTGCAGTGTAGTGAACCAAAGAATCTTTTGCTTAAAAATAAAACAAAATTTGCCTATTGAAACTCCTTACACAAAAGGCTCATCGGCCCCTGTGAGGTCTTAAGCAAATCTTTGTGGGATGAAAGAATATATGCTGCCTAAGTTGTGGTTGTAGAACCTCTCAGGCTTGGAGGGGTATAATTACAGCCTTTTAAATCATTTTGTCAGTCAGAGCTTGGCTTCTAGTGGAATGTGCAAATGAATTCTTTGTGGAGGGATGATAGTAACTGGCCAAATTTTGTGAAGTGTTAAACCTGTTTTAAGGAATTGTTAGGCATTACCATAATGAAAAATCATGACTGGTCATTTCTGATCTAAAAATTAGCTCTTGTTTATAAGTCACATATATATTTTGAACATATATATTTTGAATATACTTATAAATATATAGTGTAGCCTGTAATATATAGTAGTGTCAGAATATCCCATTTATGTATATATTTAAGTATAAATACCAATGTCTAGTATTCCATTTACAAGGTTCCTAGCATAATCTCTGTATTAACAAAGTATTTTAAAATCATATCCAGTGGTACCTTTATTTAGAATAATCTATATACTTTTCTACATTTTGAATGACTTATTTTATTTACAGAACTATGCTTATAATATATCCACTAGGCAGTGGTCCCCAACCTTTTTGGCACCAGGGACCAGTTTTGTGGAAGACAATTTTTCCACCGACTGGTGTGGGGGGGATGGTTTCAGGAAGATTCAAGTGCATTACATTTATTGTGCACTTTATTTCTATTATTATTACATTGTAATAAATAATGAAATAATTATACAACTCACCATAATGCAGAATCAGTGGGAACCCTCAGCTTGTTTTCCTGCAACCTGATGGTCCCATCTGGGGTGATGGGAGACAGTGTCACCCGAAGTGTGTTGCTTATGTCCATCTACTCCGTAATCTCGTTTTGGTCGCTGTCACTGCAGAAAACCCTGCTTCAAAACGATAAGATGTTGGAAATGGAAGCAGGCTTTTCAGTGCTTTTGTGGCAATCTCAGGATATTCCGCCGTGACTTTAATCCAGAACGTATGGAGATTTGAAGTTGTCTCAAACATACTTTTAAGGCCACCATAATTTGCGATCTCATGTAGTTGATCTTCTTCTAGCATGGACAAAGTTAATTCATCTGGCTTATTCACAGATGGGTTGTGGATCCATTCTTTCCCAATTCAGGGCTCTTTTGCGGTTGGGAAGTAATGCTCAAACTCTTTTGAAAGCTGAGATAGGTGATCATGCACCAGCTGGGAGAAAGAAGGCCCTGGCTCAGTCTCTTTCAAAATCTCTGCTAATGTTTGAAACATGTCAAAAATCCCAGTGTTCACTTGTCACCCCCATAATTCCTGTTTGGCTTTGAATGCAGCCACTTTATCTGCTGACTTGAACTCAGTTGTCGTTCTCCCCTGAGGTGACAGATTGAGTTCATTGAGCAGGTTGAATATGTCACACAAGTAAGCAATTTTGTGACCCATTCTGTGTCACTGAAATGTGCTGCCAGTGGTGACTCTTTTTCTAAAAGAAATGTCTGGAGTGGCTCTCATAACTCAAAAACTCTGGCCAGTGATCTACCTCTAGAAATCCATCTCACTTCTGTGTATAAGAGAAGACGTGTGTGCTCTGCGTTCATCTCATCACAGAGCTGCACGAACAGATGTGAGTTAAGGGCATGTATTTTAATGTGGCTGATAATTTTAGTCACAGCCTGCAAAACGTTGCTAAGTTCAGTTGACGTTTTTTGGCTAGCCAGCACTTCTCTATGGATGACACAGTGCATAGACTCACATTCAGAAGTGACCTCTTTGACCCGAGTAGTGAAACCACAAAGCCGTCCAGTCATGGCAGCTGCTCCATCCGTGCATATACCGACACAAAATGACCAATTCAGTTTTCCTGGTATGTAATCATTCAAAGACTTGAAGAGTTCTGCAGCTGTGGTGTTGGTTGGCAACAAAAGTGCACATGCTGTATCCTCATTCACATCCTCCTGAAAAATACATTGCACAGAAACAAGCATTGTTGCCTTGTTGTCAACATCAGTAGACTCGTCAACCTGGATTGTGTACCACAGTGACTTATTAATCCTCTCTAATAATTGTGCCTCAGTATCCTCTGCGATTTCATCAATTTGTCTAGTTATGGTGCCAGCTGAAAGAGGAGCACGTGCCACCTTTTGAACTGCAGCCTCTCCTAAAAGTTCACAACGAACGTCCTTAGCAGCAGGCAGGGTCTACTCCTCATCAATAGTAAAGGGCTTCTTAGCTTTAGCAATGCGGTTAGCCAGTAAGAATGGTGCTCTCGGTGCAGATATATTTGATGAAGTGGTGGCCTTCAATAATTACTTCTGTTCTTTGTGGTCACGCTTTTTTCTTTTGAAGAGCTCCAAAGGCTTGTCTTTTAATGCAGGGTGCTTGGGCTCCATGTGGCGAAGCAGTTTTGAAGGTTTCATGGTTTCGTTAGATAGCTGGTCACCACATATTATACAAAGCGGGCTTGGAGAATGTGAATCACCTGTTGCAGTGAACTCGTAATCTAACTAGGACTCTTGGTATTTTCTTTTAAATGCAGCTTTCTTTTTGTGGGCAGCCTTAGAGCCCTCTGCTGTCTCATCATTGGGTCTTTCCCCCTTTTCAAAAAAGCTCTCCAGCAACGTTTGTTTTTTACTCATATTGGCTAGGGTTAGCTCGTGGGCTTTCCAAAACCGTGACTGAGACAAGTGTGCAGTGTGGGAAAGAGGCGCAGATGTAAGTGGTAAATAAAATAATGGACGGGCCATGCATGGACTAAAATAAGTGTCAGATTCTGATTAAAACCTGCCACCAGATGCAGCTGTACAGTTGAAGTACATCAACTCACTTGCTACTATAAAGCCTGCCACCAGATGCAGCTTGTCACTTACCACTCACTGATAGGGTTTTGATATGAGTCTGCAAGCAATTGATTTATTATGGTCTCTGTGCAGTCAAACCTCTCTGCTAATGATAATCTGTATTTGCAGCCGCTCCCCAGCACTAGCATCCCTGCCTCAGCTCCACCTCAGATCATCAGCATTAGATTCTCATAAGGAGCATGCGACCTAGATCCCTGGCATATGCAGTTCACGTAGGGTTCTCGCTCCTATGAGAGTCTAATGCCACCACTCATCTGA
Source organism: Hyperoodon ampullatus (assembly GCF_949752795.1). NCBI lineage: Eukaryota > Metazoa > Chordata > Mammalia > Artiodactyla > Ziphiidae > Hyperoodon > Hyperoodon ampullatus. The sequence goes on from NC_136926.1 coordinate 80,379,677, forward strand.
CAGGAGGCAGAGCTCAGATGGTATGTGAGCGATGGGGAGCGGCTGTAAATACACATGAAGTTTTGCTTGCTCCCCCACCATTCACCTCCTGCTGTGTGGCCTGGCTGGGGACCCCTGCACTAAAGGTCTCCAAAAAACAAGAGTGAATGAAATCAAGGAAAAGGTATATGGCCAGATGTATTAAAAGTGTCATTACTCCTTTTTCTAAAAACACACTAATAAAAATGTCTTCATTTTGTTAGAGTTACAATATTGCCTTATTTCTTTACCCATTTCGCTGGCAAAGGTCTCAAAAAACAAGACTATGCAACCCTCTTCTGCTAAATGCTTAGTAAATGGCTATATTTACTTTTTTTTTTTTTTTTGCGGTACGCGGGCCTCTCACTGTTGTGGCCTCTCCTGTTGTGGAGCACAGACTCCGGATGCGCAGGCTCAGCAGCCATGGCTCACGGGCCTAGCCGCTCTGTGGCATGTGGGATCTTCCCGGACAGGGGCACGAACCCATGTCCCCTGCATCGGCAGGCAGACTCTCAACCACTGTGCCACCAGGGAAGCCCTATATTTACTTTTGTATTTGTTTTATTCAATCAACATTTATGGGTGTCTATTATTTGCTAGATGTTGGATGTAACTAAAGTATAGAAATTCTTCAGGTTTCTTTACTTTACCAGATATTGCAGCTTCTTCTTTGTTATAAAATATTCACGTTCAAATTTCAAAAATCATTTTATGAGCCTAACTTTCAAATCTATACTGTTCATCTTAATCACTACTGAATTTCCAAATCTATATTGGTAAGAATTAAGACAGCTTCCTACAAATATGAAGATCATGACAAAGTAAATGTTTTTATAACTTAATTCGTCATCTCACCCAGGACTTTTCTTCCATAAACTTAAGATCCAAGGTCCACCATTGTCCTATCGCAGCCTTGGAGGGATCTTTGATATCCATTCTTTATCATCCTCAAAATCTACATTGTAAAAGTGTTGGGTTCCTTTCTACATTTTTAACTCTTTTGTCCCATTCTTTGTTATTTTACCTGAAGTACAGTAATAATCCTCTAAGTAAGTAATTCATGATTTGAACCAAAATAGCTCTTAGCGCTATCCACCAGTGCTCCAGTATTTCCCTATGCCATTCACTTTTACAGTCTTCTAGACAGTTATTTAATAACTTCTCCTCTCTTCTGGTATCTTCAAAACATTTACCCCATCCTCACTTTTAGGTCCTAAGTGTGTGTCCTATTTCAGCTCATAAATTTCCCCTTCCATCTCTACTGTTGCTAAAGACCAGCAGTGCTCCTGGAGAAGCCTCGCTCTCCATTTGTGCACCAGATTCTTTCTTCTACTGAAAGACAGTGCCCTAAATATTTTCTCTTATTTCTACTGCATTATCAAATTTTCCTTCATGAACACGTCCACCAGCATAAAACACTTTAGTAAATTCTACTTTCCCCAAAACATAAACCAAAGGTCCTCTCTTGACCCAAGTCTTCTCTACCTGTTTCCCTACTCTCCATTTCAGAAAAACTCCTTTAAAAAGTTGTCTATGGGGCTTCCCTGGTGGCGCAGTGGTTGAGAGTCCGCCTGCCGATGCAGGGGACACGGGTTCGTGCCCCGGTCTGGGAAGATCCCACATGCCGCGGAGCGGCTGGGCCCGTGAGCCATGGCCACTGAGCCTGTGCTCCGGAGCCTGTGCTCCGCAAGGGGAGAGGCCACAACAGTGAGAGGCCCGCCTACCGCAAAAAAAAAAAAAAAAAAAAAAAAAAAAGTTGTCTATGTGTGCTGCCTATAACTGATTTCCTCCCATTCTTCATTTAAGTAAGGTGATGACTTAATTTATTGGGTAACCAGAATATTATTGAGAATAAAAAGAAATGCTGTTAATAGTGAAATTTAGTGTGAACCTAGATTGTCTCAGACAGATGAGACATACTGAATCCTTTTATAAATTCACTTCAGTGACGCTTAATCTCCATTACTCCCCCAAACTGCTCTTGCCCAAGTCAACAGGAATCTTTGTTTTGCTAAATTACAATGATTAATTCTCATCTATCCTCTTACTTGACCTGTTAGTGGCATTTGATACATTGGATCACTCTTTCTCCCTGAAAACATTTTCTCTGTGGTGCTTGCAGGACACCAGCTCCCTTGGTTTTCTTCCTCACTGGGGTGTCACTGCTTCTCCCATCTCCCTTGCTCCTCTAGTCTTCATCCCTCTGACCATTTTAGTCTTGGGCACAAGACTTGAATTCAGGGCACACCCTTGAATTTTTTCTCATTTTTATCTATATTCACACCCCTGATGATCTCTTCTGGTCCTATGGCTGTAAATGACATAATTAAGTTAATTGATCCAAAATTTAAATTTCCAGCCTGTCCTTCTGCTCTGAAGTTCAGGCTCATTTATCAAACCTCTTATTCAGCATTTCAACTTGGATTTCTAACAGACATATGAAATGTAATGTGGCCCAAACCAGTTCCTGATCTCTGTACCTAGAATTTGACCTAATTGCAGACTTCTCAGTTTCAGTTAACTACAATTCCATCCTTCCAACTGCTCAGGCCAAATCATATATTGGTCTCTGACACCATTCTTTCTGATGTGTCCTATATTTGACCACTCTATCCCAAACTCAGTTTTCTTCTTCGATTTACTTTTTACCACAGTACTTATAATACATTCCAATGCAATTTATCCTTTTATTTTATTTTATTATTATACTTACATATTATATATGCTATTATTAGTTATTATTATATAGATTATTATCATATAATTTATCTCATTTAGTATTTTTATGTGTGTTTCTGTATTCAGCACACACACACATTTTTACATGTCTGTCCAAAACCGTATCTGGTCTTTTTTGGGCTTTTGCACTTGTTGCTTTCTTCTTTTTTAATGGCTAGCCTTTATTTCTCTCTACTGTCAGACAAAGTCTCCACATTTCCCAATATTTTCTCTAACCAAGCATTCTTTAAAAATATTCTTACCTACCACTCTATTCCCATAGTTATTATTTTGCATCCATTATATAACATATGTGACAGCATCCTTTGAATTAGAATCATTTATATATGTGCTTCTCTGCATGAGATTGCACAATATCTATTATTTAATCTCATTGTCTTTATCTTTATTTTAAATCTCCCACTTTGCCTACTTCAGTGTTTCATATAAAATTCTTGCTCCAGAGACATTTGTGATATGTAACTATATCAAGATCTGAAATAAGAAAGTTAAATAAAAGACAATTTTAAAGTAGTTTCTGCTATGCCCAAGATTTAACTAATATCTATTCAGAACTCTTTTTGTGTTGTTTTTAAACCCCATTGGTACTGAACTACAGGTTATAAATCATAAAACTATAATAGTCTCATGTTTTTTATGCCAGGAGAATGTGTTTTCCATAAATAATTTAAAAGTACAATATTTTCAAATCTAAGTTACATTAAAAGAAACTTCGTTAAAAAAAACAAAACAAAAAAACCTTTAGGTACTTGGGTCAACAAAATTATTTTGAAAATATTTTCTTATTGAAAGTAGCCCAAAATAGATGGTGCCATGATATTTAATTTGCTATTTCTCAGGACAGAAATTTATTGGTGCTCAACAGCTTTGCAGTATCCATCAGGAAACTATGTTGTGCTAAGCACAGATGCTTTATATGCACAGCCCTGAAGGTACAGTGCCTGTCAAAGTGGAGACTCCTGGGAAGTGGAGGACAGGAGGGAGAGAGAATGCTCTTAGTAGATAACCTGCAGGGGACCTCCGTGCTGCTTTTAGGCCATCACAGACTTCTCTGAGAATTTGTCTTAGTTTTCTTATCTTCTTTTCTTCTTGTCTTAGTCTGCTTGTCTTAGTCTTCTTGGGCTGCTATAACAAAATACCATAGACAGGGCAGCTTAAACAATAGACATTTATTTCTCAAAGTTCTGGAGGCCATAATAGGTGAATTCTTACTGAGGGTCCTTTTCCTGGCTTGCAGAGGGCTGTCTTTACTATATCCTTACACAGAGGAGAGAGAAAGGTCTAGCATCTCCTGCTCATCTTATAAGGGCACTAATAGCATCAGATCAGGAGGACACCATCCTCATGGTTTCATCTAAACTTAATTTCCTCCCAAAGACCCCCACCTCCTGATACCATCACATTGGGGGTTAGGGCTTCAACATGAACTCTGGGGACACATTCAGCCCATAATACTTCTATTGCCTATTTAGTCCAAATTTTCTGTAGAACCATTAAACTCCTAATAACATTGAGTTATCTTTTGTAGTATATTAGAACACTCAGTGACCTAAGACACAGATGGATCACATAAAAGGTAGTATCCTATGTTCTAAGTTCGGTTCAAAAAGTGTAGAGCAAGTCATTTACACTCTTGACCACAGCTTTCTTAGATGTAAAAATATGGAGTTAGGTTGGATGAGCCCAGCGTTTCCTTCTGACTCTGAAATACCAAGATTTTCTGATAAAGATAACCTTCCTTCTTTTATTGAAAGAAAATTAAAATTAGTCTGAATTAGAAACTGGACTGCCTTATGATTTATTGCTCTGACATTGAAAATCTTTATGCAAAATACCTGTAAAACAAATTTTCAGTTTCCCTCTGGTACAAAGTTAGCAGAGAACAAACCTTTCACCAGCTTACCTCATAGACATTCTAGGTGAATTTCACCCCATTTCATTCTAAGTATTTGGTGAAAGTCAAATTTCAGCAGATCAGCCACCCTGTCTAGCTCATGGTCCCCTCGGTGGTTTCTAATTAATGATTCTGTGATGGAATATCCACCTGACCTATGTTTACCTCTACATTCAGCTCAACTTCAATGTGGGCTGCAAAATCATCCTGGCCCCCAAAGTTCCCAGTTCTAACCACTGACAAAGTCTTCCCAGCTGATAATGAAGCTTACCTGGGCACTTCCCACTGGGAGCACAGTCCACATGTTCTTAGCTGTCTGGATTGTCACATGGAGTACTGTCTCAGTTACATTTTGATGTGGCATGAAAAGATGTGACTTCCTGAATACTTTAGAATGAAAGAAATCCTTGAGTTCTGGACCTTGCCAGATGTATGATGTTTATAAAGGGTAACACATTTAATTCATTATTTATAATAGAAAGTGAATGATGCTATAAAGTAATATTTAAAATTACATAGCACCATCAGAGCTGCAGATGTTCAGGAGAGCAAGTGTGAGCTGGGATCCCCTTTTTTACAGCTATAGTCTGTGGGAGGTAACCAGCTACCTTAGCCATCTTAATTCTATCTGGCCATAGTATTAACTGTTGAGCTTGGGTTAACTTGCTGAGAAGGGCACCAAATGTTTTATTTTGTATTTCCAAATGACACGATTCTTAGTACAAGGCATACAAATGTATGAAGATCAGGGACTTCCCTGGCAGTCCAGTGGTTAAGACTCCACGCTTCCACTGTAGTGGGTGTGGGTTCGATCCCAGATCCCCACATGCCACGCTATGCGGCCAAAAAAAAAAAAAAAATGTATGACGATCAGTAGTAAGCATACAGCATGTAAATGGTTTTGACTGTGGGTTTTTACACATTTGGAATAAAAAGCATGGATGCCTTTAGCCACCAAACCAACTGTGGCTACAGTGGGAAAGTTGATTGCAATAGTTTGACTTCTACAAAACCTTAGAACAGAGTGGTGCTTTTGGGACGGGAAGAAGTCAGAAGGTTATCAGGACCTCAGACAGCACTGGGGGGAATAGGAGCCCTTGAGAGAGGAGGAAGTGTAGTGTGACAGGAGCCAGACAACCCTCTACCTTCCTCTCCCCATTCTGTAACCCAGGCGTCCTATCTCCTCATTCAAGAGCCAGATGTGGGGAGGCATGTGTGGTCATATGACGTATGTGTGTGTTGTAATGTACTTGGTGGATAAGGGATTTACTTCTACACTCTTCTTCCTAAAAGTTATGAATAAGTAATTGAATGTTAGGGTCTTTTAGGCCAAATTCAAAGAGCAGTTTCGAGGACTTAAAACATCATGCAACTGAGCTCATGGCAATCTCAAAATAGCTTATATGTAAGCCTCTTTTTATTTTGACACTGTTTTCCACTAAAATTCATGTGAGGAAAAAGACATCAAAATGTTTGTGGTTTTTCTGAATGGAAATACCACCAGGGAATGATCTCAGTTATGGAAGAAACTACTCTAAAATTCTGGAAAAGTCATAAAAATCCTTTTTCCTTGTTTTTCCCCACCGCGGTAAAGAAAGGAAGGGCGGCCAAAATTTTCAAACATGTTTAGTGACGAAAGCCTGCATTTTGGGTAAATGTTAAAATTGTCCTGTTTCTCTGTAAAACTTTTTTATAAAGATGGCTAAGCCATATACCTCTGAGGTTTAAAAAATAATACAGGATAGGGCTTCCCTGGTGGCGCAGTGGTTGAGAGTCCGCCTGCCGATGCAGGGGACACGGGTTCGTGCCCCGGTCCGGGAAGATCCCACGTGCCACAGAGCGGCTGGGCCCGTGAGCCATGGCCACTGAGCCTGTGCATCCGGAGCCTGTGCTCCACAACGGGAGAGGCCACAACAGTGAGAGTCCCGCATACCACAAAAAAAACAACAAAAAACTAATAATAATAATACAGGATAATTTTTTAAAAGCCTCCAATAAATTCCTCAGTATTGAACTATGCTCACACACCCTTCAAAGCTCCTCTATACACAGTTCTTGATGGGTAACAATTCCCCAGAAAAGTGAATTTATCTCTTAGTATCCCTTAGCCTAAATATCATTCACTTTGAGGGCTTTGAAGAGTGAGAGAGAAGGAGAAACTGTGTTCGTGCATTCATGTGTGTGAGAAAGGGAAGGAAAACTGAACTTTTCATGTAGATTCAAGAAATGGGTTTCTCTTGCCTCATTCCAATAATAGCCATTCCATCACAGTAAGATGACGCAGGGCTTGGTCAGCCTAAGAAGACTGGTTCCAACACGTACCTTCCGTGGCTCCCCCTGGTCAGGCAGCTGGTGCTTCTCTGGGACTATGACATGCTGCTGCAGTTATGACGGTTAGATGTAACATTTATCCCCTTAACTTCCAAAGGTTATACAGCCTCCCCACCAAACAAGGGGTAATTGCTCAAGTGATGTTAACCATGAATGAGATATCATGCATACACACTATATCATCACTTTTCTAGGTACTTTAGATGAACTCAGAGGGCATGTAATTAAAACACAATGAGTTAAGAGAAACTGCTTTTCTCCCAGTAGCCTACACAGAGAGCATTATAAATGGCCTACCGTCTTCATCAGAGAGGCAAGGTAGAAGAGGTTGAATTATCAGTTAAAGCATCTAGAATGGACTTTATTTTTAATAATTCCCAGTGGCCGCATTCTTAGAGCCTTAAACATTTGACTTAAGCACAATGTTTTACATAGTCAAGGGAGCAAAGCTTTTACTTAAGCGGACCCATAGATTTATATTTATATATTTTAATATCCCATGACCAAATTTCCTCTTGTATCTGACAGTTTGCAGAACTATGATGTATGTTCCATTGTTGATGTTGGTCTCTCCTTGCCTCCATGCACAGGGGCCAGTTTCAGATTTCCCCCAGGAAAATGCAGGCCCTGAGAGTATGTAGACCTTCCAAGTCCCCCACCCCTATCCCTTTGGTGGCCCCTGCAGCCTATAGACAGGGAGTAGAGGAAATTCCCTCTGATGCCTCGTATACAGATGGGTCTAGTCCAGGCCATTTGTGCACATGGAGTTCAATCACTATTCAGCCCAAAACTGACACCATCTGCATGGAATCAGGAATGAACTGCAGCTGCCCGTGGGCTGAACTCAGAGGGTTTGGCTAGTGATCACTCTTGAGCCCTGACCATTAACCCTTTACACTGACTGATGGGCTGTTCTAAAGGGATTAACTCTGTGGCTTCGACAATGAGAAGCTGAAGGGTAAATGATGGGTGGAAGGACATTTAGATTTACCTTCAAGAGCCTGATACAGTTCTCACTGGTTTCCAAGTCCCGGCTCATTGACACCCCTGGCAATCAGGAAGCTGATGCCCTAGCCCAGGTACAAGCCCCAGCACATGAGCCTTCAGGAGATACAGCAGATGGGCTTCAAAGGAAGAGTGGCCACTGCAGTGCCCGGGTGCAATGGTGTATTGTCAAGGATGCCCGATTGCCCTTGAACTACTGTGACTCAGTTAATTCAGTAACAGCATGTCCTGTGTTTGCTAAACAACCCAAGGCAGCTGCCAAAGGAGTCCGGGCCATTCATCGGAGTTCCTAACCAGTGAGGGATTAGCAAATCCATTATATTGACCCTGTCCCTTTGAGTGAAGATTCTAAATATGCTTGATTTGTGTGAACACAGTGTCAGACCTAACCCAAGTTTTCTCCTGTCACCATGCAAACCAGGCTGCTCCCAATAGGGGATTAAAGAGGCTGAGTACCACGTGCAGATACCCTCCTCCAATAGCCAGTGATGAGGGGTCACATTTCAAAGGTCATGATGTGGAAGCCTGGGCAAAAGAGCATGATGTGGTGTGCCTGCATTGCTGCTGTGGTATCTGTCTCCAATGCAGCCCAACGAGCCACCTTCATGCAACTTAAGCCCACTGGTGACCATTCAGGACCCACGGCGGGGAAGAGGGGATGTGTGAGACTGTGAGAGCCGCTCACTAGGGGAGGAGTGTTGGAGGAGGTCATGGAGTGGCAGTGACCGCAGGTTGACTCTCCAGTGGGACCCCGGCAACCAAAGGGTCCTCCCCACTCCTGCCCTCGGGACGTACCGGGATGTGTCTTTCACCCTCCAATCCCCAAAGTGGAGCCGTTTCAAGGACACAACCTTGAGAGAGCAACGTGGTACTGAGACCCTCTGACTGATACGGGACTGAACACCGTTGAGGCCTCTAAATAAACTCAGGATTCTGGCCGTGGGTGCAGAGATCTACTCACCTGGTGACACTCAAGACAAGCCCGCCCTGTAAGTTCCCGCGCTAGTGAAACCTGCCACCTAGAGTGATCCACCTCTTCCTTTGGGCTCTCCTTGGCCTCCAGGTCCGGGGACCAGTTTCAAATTTCAGCCAGGACATTCCTGAGGTTTCCAACCAGCACTATCCTGACTTTCAGCAGCAAACATGTTAACATGACTAAGGACAACCTATAGATCCAGATGCAGCACAGGTAGGTGGATGACAGGAAGACAGACAGACAGGACCGTGCCTGCTTTACAGTAGTCACCCACCCACTGACTGTATAGCTTCATCCATTTCTACTGAAATTTGGGAACTTTACTATCTGAAAAATTCCAGAAAAATAGTTATCAAATGATGCTCTCAGCATATGCGATCCTTCTGATTGAATAGAGCCATTCTGCAAAAATTGACTAGTGGCGATTCTGACTCTCCAATTAATAGAAGTAGAACAGCTTTTGTGCCAAAGCATTGAGGATTAACGTTCTGACTCCACTCCTGAGCATTAAGAGTGACCTAGGGCGGGTTGTTTATTTTTCCATTGCGAGCCCATTTCTTCATCTGGCAAATGATAAAATGAATACATCTCCTTGCAATGTCATGCTGAGGATTGAGAGAATTATGTACAACATCTTTAGTACTGTATCTAGAATAGAGTTGATATTCAAAAATTAATAATTTTCTTTTTCTGTCCTGTATTTCACATTTCTCTAGACTACAATATTCTTTTGTGTTTAGAATCATTTAGTTCAACAGCAATTAATTAATATTCTGCTCTACACTAAGACCACTGTGATAACAGCTCAAATAAATTAGAAGTGAAATACTAGTATGTGCTATTATTCAATTAGAAAGGCAGGTACAATCTCATAAAATCCATAGCTTTTCACTTATGTATCACAGACATGTAATTTTGTGTTTATATGTGTGTGAGAGGGAGACACCTAAAGAAAACTGGAGCGATGAGACAGACAGAGACAAAGAGATATTGAGGGAAGATAATTTATCACAAAAGGGAGTGGCCTGAAATGTATATTGTTTTGGCATCTCATTTCACCCAGTGTCTCTGACTGTTGTAAAATGATAGACCATCTGTGTGGTTTGTGTGTGTGTGTGTGTGTGTGTGTGTGTGTGTGTGTGTTCCCGAATATTTAGAGATGACAGTAAAAAGAATTTTAGATAAATCAGTGGCTGGGGGCCAGGTGGAATGTAATGATGGATTGCTAAAGGAACCACCCCAGAGGAGACGGGCAGAGGAGTGATGAAAGAGAAATACACATTAATGCATTGTTCAAAGTAGCTTACTGAGGGTGCATTCACAAAATTGTTTCCTCTCTGTGGGTTTTATGGTGTGTTGACTTGTAGCTAACTATCTCAGTCATTTAGTGCCTAGGACAGCTGTCCTTTCATTGTGAAAATGTTTGGATCCCCAGGAGAAGTTGAAATTGAAAATTTTATTTACATTACAGTGATAACGTTTTTTATAAAATAAACAGAGAGGAGAATCCACAATCTACAGCATTATTATATTTTACCGCCCATTCTTACTTATTTAATATAGGGCTCAACATATAGACTCCCTTGTAATTGTATTGTTTGCCATTTTGAAGTAATGTCCTTTTCTCTTTAATTAGGGAGCACATTTCCTATTGATTTTTTGGAGAGAAAACTCAGCCTGGAATCTTAAAGTGCCTTATGTTTCTAGTAGAAAACTGAGCTTCTACATGTCTATCTTCTATCATAAGAAACTTGGAAAAGTAGTAAGAAAAAGTCTAATAAGTCAAAACTGAATATTTTGTGAACTGGCAGCAAATTTAGGGGTAGTGGAAAATGAGATAATTTTGCTGTTTTTTTCTTTCTTTTTTAAAAATCATTGAAGAGCTCAAAATGTACTGGCACTAAGACTCCTGCATCTAATTTTATTTCAGCTTTTAATCACATTATCTTACCTTGTATTTCACTTTAATAAATTCATATCAGAATGCAATATTTTGGATAGATGGGTAACCTTGCATTTTAAGAATTCCAGACAAAATAGAGAAGGGAAAATGCCTCTAAGCTACACAGTCTTTGCTTGTGTTGGATGTAGAACAATCTGCAAGCAATCCAAATGACTCATATATTTGGACTGCCGAAACACTAAAAACCTCTCTCTCTCTCTCTGTCTGTCTCTCGTGTTCTGTCATTATCTTCCCATCTTTCTTTTTCTGTCCTTTCCTTCTAGATCCTTCCATACTCATAATTTATATACACCAAAAAATACATCCCAATGTGTGAGTAAATACACAGATGTATGACATCAGAGTTTGAAAAAGTCACTCTGAGAGAAAAATAAAGTAAATCTTAGAAGAGTTATACTTGTAAAATTATTATACTGTCCTTTAAAGGTTTTGTCAGATTGTTTTTTCTTTAGTTTTTCTTTTAATTAATTAATTACTTTTGTCTGCGTTGAGTCTTTTTTGCTGTGTGTGGGGGCTTTCTCTAGTTGTGGCAAGCGGGGGCTACACTTAGTTGTGTTGTGTGGGCTTCTCAATGCAGTGGCTTCCCTTGTTGGAGCGTGGGCTCTAGGTGCATGGGCTTCAGTAGTTGTGGCATGTGGGCTTAGTAGTTGTGGCTCACAGGCTCTAGAGCACAGGCTCAGTAGTTGTGGCACACAGGCTTAGTTGCTCTGCGGCATTGGGATCTTCCCAGACCAGGGCTTGAAGCCGTGTCCCCAGCATTGGCAGGCAGACTCCCAACCACTGCGCCACCAGGGAAATCCCTGTCAGATTGTTTTTATGAAGAGTCTTAAACTTCTTATTCTATTTTTGACTCTTGGAAATAATTCTTCAATCTCTATAGATGAACTATATATATAGTTATATATATAGTGTATATATATATATTTATATATATACTAAATACAATGCTGAGGTCAGTATTTTAAATCTCAAATATGTTTTGATGAAATATTATGTTCAAACTTTTATTCTTTGTTTCTGGGCCACACAGCTCTGTCCTTAACTGACCTGCTATTTTCCTGCATTTAATTACCACCATATCACTTCCTATGGCCACGCCAGGCCTCAGATGACCAGCTCATGCCAAACCTACTTATAGTGAGTTCAGCTACAGTCAATCTTATTTTTTTTTAAGCTGCATATAAATCCAAGATTGGCTCCTTGTAACAAAATGTTAATTACAACTGTGGTTACAGAAAATCTTTCACAGACCATTTTGACTCTGGTGAAATTTACTTTTGGAGTCTCAAGCCTGCCAATGAAAGCAATTAGGTATTTATTTCCTCCCATTAGTATTATAATGTACTGAAGTCTAGAAGTTTTAAACTAAAATTTCAAGCATTTGTCTTTATATTCATAGCACTGGTTGATTTTTTTCTTAGATGAGGGACAAAGTCAAAAGAGCATGAGATGCTTTAGAATTATGCTTAAGAATTTTATAAAATAGGTAACTCCTAAACCTGTTCAATAGTAGCAATTCTAGACTCAGATTCATAAAATCTGGGACCAACCAAAATACATGGTGGCTCTGTTTTCCATTAAATTTAATTCAACAAACATTTATTGAGGTTTATCAATTTAAGCCATTTAAATTTAAGATAATAAACATTAATGCAATAGATTAAACTGTCATGGAGAATGCCAACTTTTTGGGAAATGAAATCAAATTTTTCTAGGAACTTTGCTTCTTAAAGCTTGTTTTAGGTTGTATTTTTCTTGTAGTGGCTATAAATGTGCAAGCCTGCTGTGCAAAGAGTAGAGGGAAGCGAGGCTCAAATACTTTGAACTTTGTGGAATTGGAGACCTTATCTAGGGGCAGCCTTACTAAGTTTGTCATTTTGATTTTATGAAAATGGAAGGATTAACGGTTTTATCTAATGTTAAATATTTCCCCCACTGGCCACTAATAGATTCAGAAATGCCTATAAATAGAGCTTCACCACTGCAATAGCGTTACCAAGAAAATCCAAGCTCAAGTGTGTTCCTGGAGAGGGAAAGGAGTCTTCATTAGTAATAGGATTATATGGGATCTCACGGCAAGGGAGTATGAATGAAGGATGAATCAACGGAATACATTTTTAGAAAGAAGCGGTGGAAAGGAAGTCTTGGTAGGCAGAAGAAAACTGATACAAATTCATACAGAGAGTTATGCTTTTATTTTGTTTTTTTTTTTGGGGGGGGGCTGCATTGGGTCTTAGTTGCAGCATGCAGGATCTTTTGTTGCAGCAGGCAGGCTCTTAGTTGCAGCATGCGGGGCTTCTCTGTAGTTGCGCATGCGGGTTTTCTATTCTCTAGAAGTGGTGCACGGGCTCCAGGGCGCGTGGGCTCAGTAGTTGTGGTCTGCGGGTTTAGTTTGCCCCACAGCATGTGAGATCTCAGTTCCCCAACCAGGGATCGAACCCGCATCCTCTGCATTGGAAGGCGGATTCTTTACCACTGGACCACTGGGGAAGTCCCAAAGAGCTATGCTTTTAATGTGATTTTCTGTTGTTTTCTTTTTTAGTATCTACATCTACATCAAACTTTTAACAGTAGGTCTCTCTGATGATGAGATAATTATAATAGTAACAATACTTTTAATGTTTAAAAACTTCATAATTATAACTAGTAAAAACCATGATCTATCTATCTATCTTCTATCTATCTATCTATCTATCTATCTATATCCCAATAGGCTTTAAATTACATTAAAAAAAATTTAATTGGTAAGATCTAAGTGAAATTGGGAGCTTTTCTAAGCTAATTTATAGTTAAAATAGCATTCACATCTGGGGAAGTGTTCATGGGAACTGAAAAAAAACTATGTCCATGTTGACTTACTCACAGACCTGTTCTCTCTTCCTGGAAAAATACTGGACTATAACCTTAAGCTCAAGGTGTCACTTGACCTTCATTCTCTTCATTTGTAAAACAAACAGTATGAGGAAAGCCATTGTACAATTCTGAGAACCTGCTTCTGCTCTAAAATTCTCTGATTCTAATTTCTAGACAATCTTAGAACTGTTCAAGGGCAAAAGAAGTCCAGATGATATGAGGTTAAGACTACATGATGATGAAACTGGTCAGGCAAAAATGGCCTTCTCTGTTTTGTCACGGGAAACATTGCATATTTCTGCCTTCCCCTGTTCTAGCATAATTATAACATTTCTAAACAAAGCTATTGGAATCTTCTAGTCTTACAAACTTTGACAAACTCTAATACTTACTTTGTGTTCATACAGTCTTTTTTATTTTGAAAAATTTAGTGCAGTCACATCCATTTCTCATATTTCATTAAATATGATAGAGTGTTGTTAATAGCTCATTTCTTCTAGAGCGAGCATGAACCAGGTAGAATTATAGAAGTATTGAAATTGAATGTTATCTCAAAAACTATTCAGTTAACCTTAAGAGAATTGCCAAATATCAGATTGAAATACTGTCTAAATGGTTTTAAACACAGCTCTCTCATTCAATATTTTCATTTAAGTATGCAAATTCAATTGTATGTATTCAGCATAACCTTGCATTAAAGGAGGAAAACAATAGAAAAGTCAAATATCATATTTCCCCAATTATAAGGTAAACAATCACTATAGATATTGAATACATTTTGTTTTAAAACATTCAGAAATTTCAAATGTTTAATATATTTATTTGTGTATATTTTTATTATCTTTCATTTTTACTGGCTTGTAATTTTATTTATTTATTTACTATATTTTTAAAATTTATTTTAGGTTTTTGGTTGCACAGCACAGCTTGTGAGATCTTAGTACCCTGACCAGGGATCGATCCCAGACCACGGCTGTGAAAGCACAGAGTCCTAACCACTGGACCGCCAGGGAATTCCCTGGCTTGTAATTTTAACAAGGAGACTGTGTCTGCTTTACTTAGAGTCACAAATACTGTGTTTTGTACATGATATGTGCCCTATGGATTTATTGAATTGAGAGGTGTATACATAGAATTCTAAACACTCACAAATGTACAAATATACAAGTTTACACACTTTGGGTTAATGCATTTTTTCCCCTGAAAATCATTAATCAACAGGATGTTTAAACTTCTAAGGATAGAAAATATGTGCCATTAAATTTCAATTTTTTACTAATCTAGAATTATTCAGGCCAAAGAAACTCTATAGAATGTGGTGGCTGGCAAAAGAATGGCCCCCCAAAGATGTCCACTTTGTAACCTTCAGAATATATGAATATGGTGTGTTACATGGCAAAAGGGAATTAAGGTTGTAGATGAAATTAAGACTGCTAATCATCTGACATTGAGATGTAAACATTATCCTGGAATATCTGTACAGGCCCAGTTTAATCATGAGTACTTAAAATAAGAAGAGGCAAAAGCATAGATGAGAGAGGGTAATATGAGCTGGAGAGAGGTTGAACAAGGGGGTGTGTCAAGTACATTGAGTTATTCCTGAGTTTGCAAATGTGTTTGCTTGTGATTAGATTATCTGTGTTTGCTAATTGGTACCCATCACTTTAAGCTCCCACCTTCCTATGGAGACTGGGAGAGCATCTATCTTTCTTTTTTTTTAAATTTTTTTATTTTATTTTTTTTTTATTAGTTTCTGCTTTATAACAAAGTGAATCAGTCATACATATACATCTGTTCCCACATCCCTTCCCTCATGCATCTCCCTCCCTCCCACCCTCCCCATCCCACCCCTCCAGGCGGTCACAAAGCACCGAGCTGATCTCCCTGTGCTCTGCGGCTGCTTCCCACTATCTATCTACCTTACGTTTGGTAGTGTATATATGTCCATGCCTCTCTTTCGCTTTGTCACAGCTTACCCTTCCCCCTCCCCATATCCTCAAGTCCATTCTCAAGTAGCTCTGTGTCTTTATTCCCGTTTTACCCCTAGGTTCTTCATGACATTTTTTTTTTTAATTCCATATATATGTGTTAGCATACGGTATTTGTCTTTCTCTTTCTGACTTACTTCACTCTGTATGACAGACTCTAGGTCTATCCACCTCATTACAAATAGCTCAGTTTCGTTTCTTTTTATGGCTGAGTAATATTCCATTGTATATATGTGCCACATCTTCTTTATCCATTCATCCGATGATGGACACTTAGGTTGTTTCCAGCTCCGGGCTATTGTGAATAGAGCTGCAATGAACATTTTGGTACATGTCTCTTTTTGAATTATGGTTTTCTCAGGGTATATGCCTAGAAGTGGGATTGCTGGGTCATATGGTAGTTCTATTTTTAGTTTTTTAAGGAACCTCCATACTGTTCTCCATAGTGGCTGTACCAATTCACATTCCCACCAGCAGTGCAAGAGTGTTCCCTTTTCTCCACACCCTCTCCAGCATTTATTGTTTCTAGATTTCTTGATGATGGCCATTCTGACTGCTGTGAGATGATATCTCATTGTAGTTTTGATTTGCATTTCTCTAATGATTAATGATGTTGAGCATTCTTTCATGATGATGACATTTAGTAAGGTAATTCCCAGGTCCTTGAGGAAGACATTCCTAGTTTGTAAAACTGTTAGCCATTAAAAAATATTTACATCTCAAAGAGGCAAAGAAAGAATTTTTACTCTTTGTAAAGGCTCTAAGAAAAGGGAGGTCAGGGCCTAGAGCTAGGATTACCTATAGTTTAGCCAACCTGAGGGAAACGTTTGGTCTTCTTAGTTGTCAATAGGGTCTCCAGATTCTGTGCAGCAGATAAAATTCAAGCAATGCACATTGGTATATAGTCAGGAAGAATTCAATGTCTCTACCAACAAAATGCCCTCTTGACTTCCTAAATATGAAAGTAAAATGAAAAAAAAATAGAGTTTTGTGTTTCTAAATTGTTCAAGATATCATTTCAAAATTGTAGAAGGGCTGACAATCTCACAGAGAAAAGCTGTGCACAAAATTTATGCCTCATATGACATAAAGTTTTAATCCATCTATAAAACAATGTGATGAGGTAAGAAGAATAGATGAGACAAAATGCAGAGCAATCACAAAGCTCTTACTTCCCACATCCTCACAAACCTGGTGAGGTTATTGGTCTTTTTGAATCTGAAATATGTCATTATAACTCATACACAAGAGAAGGCATTACTTAAAAAGATGCTCTGGTTGGTGGAATTATATAATATGTCATTTAGCATGTGGAATGAGAATAAAGAATCCAATTCTCAACTTATGTGGAAATAGTAGAGCAAAGTTATAAAGAAGTTGAGTTTCAGTGTTGGAATTCCAAGGTCAGAGTCCTACCTCGATCTGTTACTATTCTGTAAAATTGGACAAATTAATTAAATCCATTGAAGTTCTGATTCCTCATCTATAAAATGGAGACAATTTTGACTAGCTCAGGGGTCATTCAATAAATATTTATTGAGCATCCATTTTGGGAAAGGCAGGATGGAAATAAAATGAGATAAGCTTAGTACAAAAATACATGGCAAGCGCTACAAAACTGCAAATGTACATGCGTGCACACACACAAACACACTCATACACACTCATACACATACATACATGTGCACCCTGGGCCACATATTCTAAAATACATCTAGAATACAATTCATATCGTATTGGCTGACTTGCTGTATAAGCAAGTACATTCTGGTCTTCAGTTTTACAGATGAGACTGTAAATGAAATGTAATTATGAAAGAAAAAGAACATTTATTTATTTTTAATGGCTTATTAGAACAAATACCTATAGATATTATATATGATATATAAATTAATTATACAATATATCATGTATTAATTATTAAAACATACTCTGGTAAATATTATATATTTAATATGAAACAGGAGGAAAGGGGGCAGGGCACAACCTTTAAAAGAATGACATAGCCCGAGGACACAACATAAACTGATTAGAACAAAATAGGTCCAAGATGGCGGACGAGCCTACTTCCACTAGACCTTGAGCCTCAGTATACACTCATCCTAACACATCAGCAAGCTAAGCGACACACCCACAGGCACCATGACAGTTCCAAGGATGACCATAAAGGTCAAAAAGTGGGCGGTGGCCCAATTCCTGGAAATCCCCACCCCTTCCCCAAAATAGCTGGAATACTCCTTCCACTCATTAGCCTATGAAATTACTCACCCCTATAAAACTAACATCCCCATACCCTGGTGCTGCTCTCACCTTCTGAAATGGCCCACTCTCTGTCTGTGGAGTGTGTTTCTCTCCAAATAAATCCAATTCTTACCTATTACTTTGTTTCTCACTGAATGTTTTTCTGCGATGAGACATTGAGAACCTGAGCTTCATTAAATCCTGACACCAGCGGTGTGATCTCAGTTAAAAGACCATGGGTTCAAGTCCCAATCTGAGTTACATGGTTTCAAATATGCTCTGGTAAATAGTTGATAATACTTAAACACATTTTCAAAGGCTATCTCAAAATAGGGAAGAATTCTTATCACTTCCAGATAGCCAACAATTGGACAATTTGATTTCACAGTAATCTCTTCTTCTAGGTCTGAGTCCCTGATGATATGGCTCCCTTACTTCCTCTCCGGACTGTTCAGGTCTCTACTTTCACTTGGTTCTCACAGTTAGCTCACTAACCTCCCACCTCTAGACTCATGATATCCCTTCTTCCAAGATGAGTCTGACTTTGAGGCAGGAACAGGTGTAGTAGGATTAGTAATAAGTCTCCTTCCCCACAGATCGAGGATATGGTGCTTCCTTCTCATCCTTTAATTCTGATAAAAGGGTTTTGGTACTGGGTCAGGGACAGATGACTTGTTTTGTCCTTGAATCAACTATCTATCTAGATTGATAACCAGACTTCCTGTATCAGTATAAAGAGTCCCTGTTTGTTGGAGAACTAAATTTCTAGAAACTCTTATCAATGGAGAAGACCAAGGCTTATTATATCTGCATAACAACCACACCTTCCTTTACTGTGCTTTGCCCCCTTCCCCCAATAAAAGACAGATTAACAGGGGAAAAACAGTCAGAAGTTTAATAACATGTATGCCTCCTGTGTACATGAGAGATACCAAGAAAACTAACTCCCCCAAATGGCCCAAGCCACCACCTTAGATTCCATCTCCAGGTAAAGACAGAAGAAGATGTTGGTGGGAGTGCAGCTATGGAAGGTAATCCAGCAAAGCACAGTAAACAAGGGTAAGGTTATTAGGCAGATTTAAGTCCTTGCCTTCTTCATTGATAAGTTTCCAGAAATTTAGTCATCCTCTTCTTCCCAGTACAGAGAGGGAGACACCTCACAAACGACGATTTCCCTTATAAATGTAAAATGCCTCTTACAAAAGCATAACTTCTACTCTTCTCCTGTGTCTGTTTCTTAAAAACAACCAACTCAAGATAATCCTTATGTCAAAGAGGCACACTTTGGGGTGGCAAATTCTGTTCCCCGTCAACCGTCTATCATACAATGTATTTATTTTAATTGTCTGTTTCGTCCCACTAGAATATAAATTCCCCATTAAAAGGAGCTTTTGTCACTTTTGTTCTCTGCAGTATCCCCAGTATTTGGAACAGTGCCTGATAACTATAGGTGTTCATCACATAATTGCTAAATGAATACATCCTTCAAGGGTTACACTTATCATTAATTATTCTCTCAGAAACCGGACACCTGGACCTTGTGAAAGGTTTCCTGAGTATTTTATTTTTCTGTTGCAAGCTCAGTTAAGATAACTTATTAGTTTATCTTGAAAGATGATTTGTCTGAACCTTAAGAGAAAATTGCCTTGTTCTTGAGAAACGTGCCTTGGCCACTTGTCAGAACCTCCATTATTATTATTACACCCATCATCCTATACTTCTTACACTGTTCTTACTACCCGTCCTTCCCTACGAGGCATCTGTTACCATGTCTCTTTAAACTTCCTGACATCCTTCCATATCACACCGATTGTAACCCATTAACATACTCATAGATGGTGGGGCTTTACCAAGTACAGCTAAGACCTGCAGCAGGACAAACACAATCAGATGAAGTATTTACTGAGCATAATACAATATTCACTGTTAAACTGCTCAAGAAACACTAATTCCTTGTTCTCATCCCATGATACACACAGGTATTCTTACCCCGAGGTCTTCTCACTTTACTCTCTTCACTTCTGCTCCATTTTGTATTTCGCCAGCGTGGACAGGAGAGATGGTGAGAAGTAATTCTCTTTCCATTTACTCGATTTCACCTCTTGGCTATTTTTTTTTTAAAATATCAAGGGTTTTTTTGTTTTGTTTATTTATTTATTTATGGCTGTGTTGGGTCTTCGTTTGTGTGCGAGGGCTTTCTCTAGTTGTGGCAAGCAGGGGCCACTCTTCATCGCGGTACACGGGCCTCTCACTATTGCGGCCTCTCTTGTTGCGGAGCACAGGCTCCAGATGCGCAGGCTCAGTAATTGTGGCTCACGGGCCCAGCTGCTCCGCGGCATGTGGGATCCTCCCAGACCAGGGCTCGAACCCGTGTCCCCTGAGTTAGCAGGCAGATTCTCAACCACTGCGCCACCAGGGAAGCCCCTCTTGGCTATTTTTTTCTCTTGTTTTCTTCTTTGATCTATTTGCATAATCTGGCTCAGGATAGGAACTTGCATATTTTTCAGGCACTGCTCCAACTTAATTTTATTTTCACTCCAACCAGGATTTTTTTTGTAAAATGTGTGTAGCAGAGTAGAGATTTAATTCTCTGGCAAAAGACAAGGTATAGGAATGCTAAGGTGTTGATCATGGGAACACTAAGGAAGCCAGCCAGGTAGGGGAGAAAGCTGGTGTCCTCTTAGGGAAGGAAGTGAAACAGACTGCTTGCCAGAAAGGAAGTGGAATAAACCTCTTGCCAGAATCTAAGGCTACATTACCTCTGAGTGAAGATTAGATGAGAATATGCCTGCAGCTAGGATCCATATTTTATTCAGAAAATAATACTAGATTTACACCAACACATTAAAAAAATGAATGATTATGTTCTTAAATTTCTTCAGCATAAAGTATGGCAATGTAGGGGAGGCAAATTCTTACCTCTATCTTCTTAGGGATATTTTGGCTGTGGCTGAGAATTAAACCGACATAAGACTGATCAGCAGGAGAAAAGCATATCAATTTATATATGTTTTACATGAAATGGGAGCCCAAGTAATGACACGATATCCCAAAGACATGGCAAAACCTAAATATTTTTATACTGGGTTGAACAAAGAGAGGTGATTGTGAAAAATAACTAAAATATACCATGAGGCTAAAGAAAGATGAGCATTATTCTAACAAGGTTTATTTGTATAAAATATTTTCAGCTTTGAATCCCTATAGACGAGTGTTTCTTTCCCTCTGGTACAGGCAGGGTATTTTTCACATGGGACTTTTTATTTCCTGTTATCAGGAAGAGAAGGGGAAATTAGAATGCCCTTTCTGCTTCTGCTGTTTTTTAAGTGCCTTAACTCAAAATAATCCTTATGCCAAAGTGGCATATTTTGGGGTGGCATATTCCACTGCCCCTCAGCAGCAATGATATTAATATATAAAACTTTCAGGGCTTCCCTGGTGGCGCAGTGGTTGAGAGTCCGCCTGCCGATGCAGGGGACACGGGTTCGTGCCCCAGTCCGGGAAGATCCCACATGCCGCGGAGCGGCTGGGCCCGTGAGCCATGGCCGCTGAGCCTGCGCGTCCGGAGCCTGTGCTCCGCAGCGGGAGAGGCCACAGCAGTGAGAGGCCCGCGTACTGCAAAAAAAAAAAAAACTTTAAAATTTGGAGTTATCAACTACATCCTACAGCCATATAAAAATCATCTTGATGCATATTCTTGAAATGTTTTATTTGAAAAGTAGATTCCATATGCCCTAAAGGAAAAAAGATTTTTAAATACCTTGAGTCAATTTTACTGTATGTTAAACCTCAATTAATTGAATTTTAAAGCAATGTTAATGAAATAAAACACTCTTAGAAAGTGGAGTAAAACAAAAACAAAATATACCTCTATTCAAGTGCATCATAAGGTTAGATCAAAGCCAGACTAAATTTTTAGAAAAATCTTAAAAAAATTTTTTTCTAAAGCAGCAGTTTTCAAATGTAGAAAAGCTAGCTTCCCTCCCTGATTAAATCCTGTATTAATACCTAGTGTAAGAAACATATGAAAGCAGAGCTGCTCTAAGTCAAGCATCTCCCCTAGTAAACGCAGGTACTCATCTGAAACAGTTAAATGTAAATTTGAAATCTTAAGGCTTGATAGAACACAGTTTGAAAGCCACTGTTCTAAGCCATTCTTTTTTACTTGATGAAAGAACCAATATTCTTTTGAAGCCACCATAAGGTTGTGAGAATATCAAATAGTCTGCAGGAATATGTGGGCAGGGAGGGTTTTTTTTTCAAAGTCCATAGCCTTTGCCATTTGCTTTCAGTATGGAGAGTCTTACACCTGCTATGGGGAACCTTCTCATATGTCAGGCATCATTTAAAAGAGTCAAGTCCTCTATGTAAACATTCCAAAGCAACTAATCGAATGCATGCCTGATCCTTGTCCGTACTTTCTATAATTTGTACTTTGGAAGTTTGTCCTCATTTTCGTTGTTATAGTCCCATATGTGGTCCCTTAAAATTCTGACATTTTAAGTCAAATTGTTTACTAGTCACCTAAAGCTAGATATGCCAGGAAAAAGCAGGCACCTCTTGAAGCTAACTATAAATCACAGACAGAAAATAGTGAAAGGGAACAGAATATACTATCCCAAAATATGCTTCTTTGGCATAAAGATTATTTTGAGCTGGTTATTTTTAAGAAAAAGTAGACCTAGGAAAAGCCCTGAAAACCAAATTGAAGTTGCCCTCTTTTAAGAGATATTTATGTTTATAAGGGAAATCTCCATTTGTAAGGGTGTCTTGCTGCTCTCTGGACCAGCAAGAGAAAGAAGACTAAACTTCTAGAAACTCATCAGTGGAGAAGACCAAGGCTTACATCTGCATAATAACAACAACACCCTTGTTTACTGCACTTTGCCCAATAACCTCCCCAAACTCACTTCTTCTCACTCCCGTCCCCTGCAACATCTTCTTTTGTTTTTAGCTGGAGATGGTATTTAAGGTGGTGGCTTGGACCATGTCAAGGAGTTATTCAGTTTTCCTGAGTATCTCTCATGTTTACAGGAGGTACGTATGTCATTAAAATTCTGACTGTTTTTCTCCTGTTAACCTTTCTTTTATTAAAGGAGGGTCTCAACCAAAAGCTAGAAGGGTAGAAGGAAACTTACTTTTTCTCTTCATCAATAACATACAGGGAAGGAGTCCAAGGGGAAACAGCGTACAGCTGTTCAAAAATCCTAGGGAAAACACACACAGCTTTATCTTTATAAAACAATTCTAAATTAGCACATAGGATGTAGGATGTTATGCAGATGATCATAAACATGTCAAATGAGGATCTGAGATAATTAGATAATGATGATTGTAGTCTGTGGTTAATGGTGATGGCAATTGTCCTTATAATGACAGTATGCCAAAGAATGAATTTATAGAAATGGATTGAATGGATTCAGGAAAAAAAAATTAGTGTGAAAAATAATTACTGCAACAAATGAGAAAAAATCCATATGAATTTTAAATTTAGCCATGCTTCATTTTGGACAGGATAATTTGGCAGATAGACTTAATTTTAAAGGTTTGTATAGATTCTTGAAGACAAAAAGACCAGAATTAACATCTATTCAGATCATACCAGCAGATTAGATAGTGGGCCCATCCACTAATATGTGATATGTCAGAGTGGGAAGTTCTCCACAATCCCAATTGTAGTCCATTATAAAAACCTGTGGAGGTAATGGAACTTTATAGCTGTTGATAAACATTTACGATGAACTACAACAAAGCTCATGTTCCTCCAGCTGGAGCAGCTCACTTTTGAAAATCAGGAACAGAGATCTCAGGAGAACTGAGCATATAAGACAGTAAAGATGACATGTTGTGATTAAAATTTTTTTAAACTTGGAAATTTCTCGTTCATCCCAGATTTGTCTTAAACTTGACCTCTATTGTTTTCAGTTATGTACAAACACCCATTTACAGAAACACACATAATTTAATTTGTGAAAAGTAGAAATTCACTGATATATCTATTAATACTCCACTGAGAGATGAATAATCAGCCAATCAGGTATTTCAGACACAGATGCATCTTGGAAATTTTGTCAAGAAATCTAGGTACTCCAACAATAATTTCCAGACATTGACAGATGCTAATGATGGAGCATATGGAATCAATTGGCTTAGTTCAAAATAGTGTTCCTATAATAGTAAAATTTCCAGAAGGTTCTTCAAGCAGAACTGGTACAGACACCTTCTTGTTTTTTAAATGACAAATTTGAAATGACATTAATTCAAATATAGTACAAGCTCTGGGATGGAGCTCAGATACCTCATCTCTGCAACCTGATTTTAACACTGATTTTTTTTTAAAATACAAATTTGCTTTATTCCTAGTAGTTTATGGCAGGGAGAGGGGAGTGCAAATTATTTACACTTACAGTGATTTAACATGCTGTTAAGTCCTTTATCATGATCTTAGGCATTGTAAGAATTACTGACATTTCTCATGTCAAATTAAAATAACTGTCAGAAATAAACAAACACACCCTCAGAGCTCATCTTTTCCAGGACTGTGTCCATCCTTAATTTTTGACTCAAGCTCAGCCATCCAACCTGTGCTTTCAGGTTTCTTACAATAGGAACTCAATACCCCAGAAGGTAATAAACAATTTTGATTGTTTATTTTTTAATATCTTTTCTTTTTTGAACAAAAGTTTATTCCTATTTTTTCTTAATTTTTTTTTTTTTTTTTTTTTTTTTTTTGGTACGCGGGCCTCTCACTGTTGTGGCCTCTCCCGTTGCGGAGCACAGGCTCCGAACGCGCAGGCTCAGTGGCCATGGCTCATGGGCCTAGCCGCTCCGCGGCATGTGGGATCTTCCCGGACCGGGGCACGAACCCGTGTCCCCTGCATCGGCAGGCGGACTCTCAACCACTGTGCCACCAGGGAAGCCCTCCCTATTTTTTCATCTGTAGTTATAAAGAATAAATTTAAATCCCTTTATCATTATAGCTCTTCAGAGATTCAGATAGCTATTCAGATATCTACTGAAATGCTTCCACCTATTACTCTTTGACACGTATCATCACTCTCTGCTTTTCTTCAGTAGTTTAATGTTTTCTTTAATTCTGAGGCTCAGAATTGAACATTGAAATGGAACAGAATAGGTCACCTCAAAATGTGCCAGTATAGTATGTGGCTTGTTTTGAGCTGAAGGAAATTAAGGTCTAGCAGACTCAGGGAGAAAAGCTTTTTACCTCTCCCTTACTTGCTTAAAGGAATTTAGATAGGGGGCCTGTGCCAGGAAGAGAGCTATTATCAGAGATAACTTCTCATACCAGAAAGACTTATCTGCATGGTCTGCCAGAGAGTTGATAACCAAACGCTTGCTCTTCTCAGCTTCCTGTGAACTGTCTTCTTCCCCTTTGGAGCTCCAGACCCTTCTCCTTAGCTCAGGATGGCAGATATAAGCCTCTATTTCCTGACTGCTTCATATTCTATGGGGCTCCCAAAAGTATGAAACTGAATTTGTTTTTCTCTTGTTAATCTGTCTTATGTCAATTTAATTATAAGACCAGCCAAAGAACCTAGGAGAAAAGAAGGGAACCTTTTTCCTCCCCTACAACATGCTATTGAGATATAAGATCTATTCACAGTTGGAATAGGACTAGTATCTTAGCTCAGTTGTCGTTGGCACAGTACACTGCTCCAGGCATGCAGTGAGTTCCAGCTTTCTCACACCTTAGGTCAGCTTAACAGTTTTTGCTGTGAAAATAGTATCCCCTATCCTGTGATAGCATAGTTGATTTTTATATGAGATGCACCCTCATTACCTACAATTTTGTTACTTTCTGTTCTTTGTTCCACCGTTTCATTCATTCACTTGACCAGCCATTTATGCATTGCCCTCACGGAATGAAGTTGTATAATAGGAGCCAGGATCCACCTGTGAGCAAGAAAAACACAGCCCTTGCCCTTGTAGCAATACATTCTTGTGGGTGAGCATGGCGTTTAACAGAAAAGTTACATGATACATTATCAACTCAAATTCAATTCACATATTACTGCCACAGGAAATGTAGGATGGCGGTAAGGACCTCTGGTTCAGGAAATTCTTCAAAGTCTTGGGGAGATATGTTTTGAAGGATGATTAGGAATTAACTAGGTGAGGATGGGAGGAAATGCATTCCAGTAACTGGCTGAGGCCCTAAGACCTAAGGAGCACAGTGGTTTGGAGTAATTTAAAGGAGGCTGGCGTGACTTGTATTCAGAAAGCTGATGAAGATGGCAGGGCTCAGCTCACGTTGAGTTTTGTGGCCATATTAAGGGCAAAGGAGGAACAACCTTAAGAACAGCAAGAGGCCACTGAATGAATTGAAACGGGAGTCTGAAAAGATCTGATTTTCACTTCTTATACACATACCCTTAACCTCTACCTTGGTCCAGTCTACAGATCCTTTACTGAAATCTGATTCATCTTCATCTCTCATTCCCCATTGTGTTCCCACCAACAATAAATCAACATTAACTGTGTTTGATAGACCAGGGTTGAAGAAAAACCCCAGGCTTACCAAGAACTTTCTTTTCTCTAATACAAATGGCCTAAAATTAAAGATGAAAATAAAATATCCAGCAGCATTTCCTCTGGGGTAGGTGTGCTTTGTCAAACTTGCATCAAAACACTTTTTCAAAGCCATTCTGAGCTAAAGTCCTATCTTATGCTTAAAAAAAAAAAAAAAAAAAAAAAAGCAAATTTTTCCTAATACTGTTGGATGGAGAATGAAAGCAGTCAGCAGGCCATGGGGCGACGGGCTGGAGTGAATTTATTGGTCCAGGCAGGCTTGTGCCTCTTGTGAAATTTTTCACATTATTTCCTTACATGCTTGTTGTATTTCTATGCTGGGGAAAGTTTTATACGTCTGTTTAGAGCTGCAATGAATTTGTGAGCCTAAACAGATGCTCAGAAATTTTAGTTCTCCACTACTTTGTCCATTTAAAGAGCTTAGGACATCTCAGGTTAGGGCTAAATTATTATCTGTGTTTTCATTGAAGCTAATGAAAAAGTACTGCCACTTCTATTGCTTTGTCTTTCTGACTTATTAACAAATATTTCAGGGCTAGGACATTGCCTTAATCCAGAACCTCAGAATCAGAAATGAAATTAAGGAGGCTAGGGCTTCCCTGGTGGCGCAGTGGTTGAGAGTCCGCCTGCCAATGCAGGGGACATGGGTTCGTGCCCCGGTCAGGGAGGATCCCACATGCCACGGAGCGGCTGGACCCGTGAGCCATGGCCGCTGAGCCTGCGCGTCCGGAGCCTGTGCTCCACAACGGGAGAGGCCACAACAGTGAGAGGCCCACATAACGCAAAAAAAAAAAAAAAGAAATTAAGGAGGCTAATGAGACAACAGAGAATAGGTATGCGTATACACACACACACACACACACACACACACAGACATCACACACACATCATATATGCTAAACAAGCTCTATAAAATAGATAGCAACATGCAAAAAGGGATAAAGAAGAGGTAAAATTATAATCTTATGTTGGGGGGAAAGATTTCTAGACCTAGATCAAATTTTAAAATTAGTGAAGCTGATCTTTAACACGAGTTTCCTTTCCTTTTGCACCTTCTCTCACCTTTTACTCTACAAGGTCCAAACCACAGACTCTTGGTTTTCCCTCCAGAGTAGGCCTGACTCCGACCCCATCCTGGTCTGTTCTCCACAGTCAAGCTTCGTTTTTAAACAGTTGCTCACTCTTCTTCTCATTCTTTCCACTCCAAACAACATAAGTCCTTTCCCCCAGGTTAACAAAGAGCGAGTTGGCAACTTGAGAATTGAGGAAATCAATATTTTTCAATTAAAGAGTAGGTGCAATTTCAGACAATGTGGGAGAGGTGTATTTTTTTAGGCAACAAAAATACCTTTCCTAGGTTTTTTTTTTTTAATTTAGTACTTAGCATGTCTAGCTGTGATCCCAGATAAATCATTTAACATTGACGTCATTTTTTCAGATAACAGAATGAAAAGGTGATTGTTAAAATGTCTTCTAGCTCCTCCTGTATTTTTTCACTCTCTGCTGAGAATTTCTGTTCTTCTGTGCTTTTTTAGTGAACTTTGTTGTCTTAGGTCTCTCCGTGTACACTGTTTTCCCCAAAATTGTGTGAGTGTGTGTGTGTGTCTCTGTGAGTGTGTGGTGTATGTGTGTGTGTCCATGTGAGGGTATGTGTGTGTATATGTGTGTGTCTGTGTGAGTGTATGTGTGTGTCTGTGTGTATTTGTATGTGTGTATCTGTGTGTGTACGTGTGTGTGTGGTGTATGTGTGAGTGTATTTGTGTGTATATGTGTGTGTCTATTTGTATGTGTGTATCTGTGTGTGTGTACGTGTGTGTGTGTACGTGTGTGTGTGTGTGTGTGTTGTAAAGTGAGCTCCTGCATGTGTGGTGGCGAGTTGGGATGACATGGCTCAGCTATTGTATTTTTTGTTGATAGGAATGTTGGGGCCTATAGAAGTTAAATAATTCAGCTAAAATTGCAAAACTAGTAACTAGAAAAGCCAGTTTTGAACCCAGACAGTTAAATAACAGCAGTTGTTGTTAGTAAAGACCTTAAAAAAATACCAAGTAAAAACTGCAAGTTGTGGAAAAATAGGTACAGCGTGATCACATTTCTGCTAAACATACACAAGTATATATACACACGTGTGTTTATATATTACGTGTGAGTGTGTGTGTGTCTGTTTTCACTCATGTCCCATAGTCTCATATACACATGGAGGCAACTAATTAACTATGCTTCCCTCTGGATTTGGGGAGGTCGGATGAGAGGGAGTGACCTGAAGGATCACTTCCATCGTGTTCATACGCTTGTAGGGTTTGGAAGGTTTACGTCTTAGTACAAAAGTACTAACATGGAGCTCGAACACAGCGCCATTCCTCTTTGCCCACCTCTACTGCTGCCACTCTAGCCTAAGCACCTGTCAGTTCTTGCCTCCCTCTGGCTTGTTGCCTGAGTTTAGTAGCCAGCTTTGCCTGCACCCTGCTCTCCAACCCCCCTGAGTGCTGTTCTTGCTCTGGAAGAAGTCACATTATGATGAGCCTCTGCTACAAGCCCTCCAGTGAGCTCCTGGCTCATGCAGGATAAGAACCAGTCTCTTCAGAACTGTCTAGAAGACGTACAGCACTGGCCAAAGCACCCCCTCTGACCCAGACGCTTCCTCTTGCTCAGCCCCTCCACCACCTGCCCTCTTTCTGCTCCCGGGCTCTGCTCTGCGGCTTCCAATCAAAATATACAAATATGAACCCATGAGGTCTGGTATTCCTGTCCATTTTCTTCACTACTCTATTTCCAGTGCTTAGAAGATATCCATAAGATATATTTGATGAATGAAAACTGACTTGCAGGTTTATTACTATATTCAGTCTCATGAGTTCTGAGTGGGTAAGGGACCCACACATCTGTGGATTATATCACTATGCCACCTCTTCCTTGACAATTTGAATTTTGCCTGCTGGAATATTTAGTACCTACATCTAAGACTTTGCAGAATTTTTCTTTTTTTTCTTTTCTTTTTTTCCTTCCCATGCTTAAAGTACTAAATACTAAACAAGACTCTCTCCTGAGGGTGGTTCTTTCTTCCAGAAACATTTAGAAATGTGTGAGGAAGTTTGGGGGTCCCAGTGAGTGGGTGTGTGAGAGATTGCAGTACTGGCCCCAGTGCTTCAGCCCTCTCTGTGTCCAAGTCTCCAGTAGCTGAATAATGGCCCCCAGAGATGTCCAGGTGTTCATCCCTGAAACCTGTGAATGTTACTCTGGGTGATTACTCGGCATTATTCTAGTGGGCCTTTGACGTAATCACAGATGTCTTTATAAGAAAGAGGCAAAGGGAGATTTGACACAGGAGAAGACATGTGATCACCAACACGAGATGCTCTGATCAATGCTCCCTATGAAGAGGAAGGAAGGAAGGAGCCATGACCCACAAAATGCAATGAACACAGCTCTAGGATCTGGAAAAGAGAGGAAAACAGATTCTCCTCTACCTTCAGAGAAGAACGGCCCAGCCTGTACTTTGATTTTGGCCTGTTGAAATCGATTTTGGACTTCTGACTCTCCAGTATTGAAAAAGAATGAATGTGTGTTGTTTTAAGCCTAAGTCTGTGGCACTTTGTTACAACAGCCAAAGGAAACTCATATAAAGGCTCTGATAGTTAACTTTGCATTTCCTCTTCCATCCCTGGAATTTGGGCTCAATGTTGTAATTGCTTTGGACCATAAGAGTGAAACAGACATTTTGATGTGCCAGATCCTAACAGCCTGGGCGTGAAGAACTTGTGTGTTTTTGATTACTTTAGTACTTCTGCCATTTTCAAGTGAAGGACGTGCCTAGTCTAACCCTCTGGTTCTGGGAAGAGGATGAGATGCACATGGAACAGAGCTGCCCCAGGCAAGATCACCTGGAGTGGAGACTTGGAGACCATCAGACAGATAAGCAAGCCCACCAGAGATGAGCAGAGCTACGCCCACCAGCCTTCAAATGCCTGAGAAATGAATATTTATTATTTTCCTTTACTGCATTTTATAGCTGTTTATTTTATAGCAATAGCTACCTGTTATAAGGGCAAATGGGACTTGGTGGGTGGAGACAAGGTATTCTAAATGATGAAGAATTACCCCATCCATGTACCAATAATACCCCTTGAGAAATGTCAAACAACTCCAATCTATTAAAAGAGCAGTAAGACATAGTGTAGGGCCTCCCTGATAATTAGTAAATCACTCTCACATTCTATGAGATACATCATTTGCAGTTTGCACATAATGATCTTTGCTTAGGAACTAGTAACTGAGATTTTTCAAACCAAAGGGCCCTTAAGTAACTCAAGTATCCCGAAGCTCAGGCCAGTCTCAAAAAAAAAAATTACGCACATGTGTCTCTGTTGTTCCCAGTGACTAACTCACTTGCCAGTAGTAATTTGAGCTTAAGTAGACACATAGGTTTAGTATTGTACGACTGTGATGCAGTAAAGAAATAGCTATGAGTTTGATCAGGGCAAAGTGCCCGGCCGCTAAGCATTCCGTGGGGTATTCTGCAGCTGTACAGAAAGTTAATGACCCAGGAATGGAGTGTAGCTTGCCCAGCTGAGGGTCAGTGACAGAACCAGACTCAGAATCACAGAGCTGGCCCTCCAGCCTGCTTACGGTGGGTCCTTGGGCTTAAAAAGCCTTTCAAAGAGAGTGTTTCCCAAGACCTGAGAAGTGTTTTTAATAATAAGGTAATAAGAAGAATATGAGATTCTCAGAGTTGAAAAAGAGAGAAGCAATATGCACGTTATTATCATTGCCATTTACGGGGCCCACCTTACAGGTTGTTTTCACCCCACCAAAAAAAATCTTATTTTTCAGCTCTGCAAGTTCAGAAATTTTATGTGGCACAGATTTATTTGGTTTTCTTAAAGGCACTGTTACCCTTTTCACACAAAACAGATATATGCCAGAAGAACAAATGGATTCAAGTACAATGGAGACACAGCTGCCATGCCAACAGGAATTAATCTCATCAATGGTCCATTCACTTCTGTTCAGTAGGGAAATATATGTGGGAAACCAAAGCAGGACAAAATGATTGCTTGATTAATATAAAATACAGCTAATACAGTAAATGCCTACAGTGCCATTTGGTATCTTAATGCTCAATCTATAGCCACCTAACCAAGCCTCATATCAGTGCCATGAGATAAGAGCTCTTATTATCTCTAAAAATGAGGACGTTAAGGTGTAGTCTGATTAAATACCTTATCCTAAGTCACAGAGGTAGCAAGTAGCAGAGCTAGGGTTTGAACCCATGAGTCAGATTCCAGAATCTCCACTTCTAACCATTCTTTATCAAGAGTTAGTTGATACAGAGAGTTGTATCAATTAACTTTTCTTTTTTTTTGCGGTACTTGGGCCTCTCACTGTTGTGGCCTCTCCCGTTGCAGAGCACAGGCTCCAGATGCGCAGGCTCAGCGGCCATGGCTCATGGGCCCAGCCGCTCCGTGGCATGTGGGATCCTCCCAGACCGGGGCACAAACCCGTGTCCCCTGCATCGGCAGGTGGACTCTCAACCACTGCGCCACCAGGGAAGCCCCGCTTCTAATCATTCTTTATCAAGAGTTAGTTGATACAGAGAGTTGTTTAATCAGGTTAGACCAACTGTTTTGGATAGGTCCTTATCTCCACAAAGGTGATGTACGATGTGACAGATTGCTAGATGCTTAGTCAGTCTCCATTTTGCCTTAGTGAGAAAACGGGGTATGCTCTGGGGTAGTGATATGCCCACTGAAACACTGTTTCCCCAGCTTCCTTTGCAGGATGGTAGCTTGGTGACACCTTTTGACCAATGAGAATTGAATCTATATGTTGGGCATTTTTTCAGAAAGTTTTTCTTTCTCAGTGTAACTTCCTTGCTTTTATTATTCCTTTTCTTCTTCTTATCTGAAATGTGCAAATGAAACTGAAATTGGAAAAGCTATCTTAAGGCAATTAGGATAAAAATTACATGGTAAAGATGACATGGATGGGGACAGAGGGCTCTGTGACATTAATGACAGGACAGAGCTGATGTAGAGGACTATTCTGCTTTCCTCTTGACTGCTATGTAAGAAAATTAAGCAAGACTTATGTCTCTATAGGCAGATGACGTCGGTCTTCCTCACTTGACTTGGAGGAATTAGAACTCTGTCTGCTTGTTTTTATTACCGTTGTTGCCTCAGAGGCTAATACAGCACCAGCCTAACCATAATTACTCAACAAAATTTTGAATAAGTGAATGAATGCATGAGTATGAATGGAGACTGCCAGGTACTCCCACTGATATTATGGTCACTTTGTCCCCTTTAGGAGCCACTGTCATTGAGAGAACAATAAAGATAGGCCTGTTATCAACAAGATGTACCAAACGGAGGGGCTGTCGATGGGTTTTATATTGGGAGCACCTTTTAGAGTCAAACTGGACAGAGTTACTGTTCGGGATTTTCTAGGCTGCTCTTCTGTTTCAGAAGCAGTCACATTTGTCTTTTGGAGGGAGAACACATATATTTAATCCTTCAGTGTATTTTATACTGACATAGAGTAAGGGGAACCACACTTGATTTTGTGTCTAATGTGCTCCAGGCACTTTTCTTCTGTCTCATTATACACTTCTCAGTTTATTGCTCGGGAGCTTGAGGCTGCAAGTGTCAAGGTCATATAGCCAGTAGGTATATCTCGGTGTTAAACCCATGCTTCATGGGAATGCCCACAGCCTAAACCAGTTTGCCTCAGTCCTCACAGTTTCTCTCGAGGTAATCTGTTAGGGCTGGAGGACCACACACCCTGGACATGGACTTGGGGGAGCCCAGGGATCCACTTGTGAGAAGTCTGCCATTATTCTGTTTGAAGTAAGGGGAGGGGGGGACTCAGGCAAAGATGACCGTAGGGGAGATTGCTCTCCCCAGTACTGACCGCAGTGCTTCACATATGACAAGCTACTTTTGAAGCACTGCTGGATTGAAATGAATGCTATGTTTTAACCAACAAAATATAGTCTTTGCCACATAGAGACTAATTGCAAATGGTTGTAATTTTTCACCAGAGAAACTCTACAATGGTTCTCTCATATTTAATGTTTTCCATATTTTAATTTGACTATGGGGGCCTGCTTAGAGTCTGATTTTGTTTCGTGGTTTATCCTTCTCTGTTTTGTCTGTAACTTTGTGTTTACATTGAATACTTTTCTCAAGCTGTTCCCTAGTGGTCACTTCTCCCCCCTTTTCTGACTACATTTGGGACCTTTCAACCCATCCG
The DNA here is from genome assembly GCF_949752795.1 of Hyperoodon ampullatus. Taxonomy (NCBI): domain Eukaryota; kingdom Metazoa; phylum Chordata; class Mammalia; order Artiodactyla; family Ziphiidae; genus Hyperoodon; species Hyperoodon ampullatus. The sequence continues at coordinate 80,413,486 of NC_136926.1, forward strand.
AAGACTTAGACTGGCCCCAGACCCTCGGTCAGTCCTGATCTCAGGAAAAGAGAAAATGATGAAGAGTTTCACACTGAGGATTTCTTTGTCACATTCCCATGGTTGTGAATCATCAAAAATATTGGACCCAAATTCCACACCTAGGAATGGTGAGCTTCAGATTCTGAAGACACATCCTAACTAATATTCTACTTCTGGTGCCTGTATTCTTGTCCAGCTTTGTTTGTTCTTACCTGTGATTAGCTACTGTGTGAGTGCCTAAATGTCTGTTATCCGTAGCCTATTCTGCAGGACTACAGATCTTGCCTCCTGGTTTCAATTCCCCAGACATCTGCCCAGGGCCCTGTTATCTGCTGACAGACTACCCAGTCACCACTATTTGTTTGCTGGCTTGTCTCTTTAATTCCACCTGCTCTGAGATTCTCCATCGCTCTGCTCTGTCTACCTGTCAAGTCATCTCTTTCCTTGTATTGAACTTTTCGAGATAATTAAGTGCCAAACGCACAAATGTGGCAAAAATAATAAAGGTTAAGACATAAAACCATAGCAGGGTTCAATAATACCAGCAGTGTTTCCATGTGCTGCCCTAATAGGAATCTCTGCTTTTGTTTATTTCATACTCCCTGTTTCCAGATCACAAAAAAGACAGAAGCATAAAGTAAATTGAAAACTCCATTAAAGAAACACAGCACCTGGGGGAAAAACATGGCTTTAAAAGAACAGAGAAAAGGCCTTTGAAGTTCATCTTGCTGACCCCCTTTTTTTTAGATGGTCAGTGTTGCACTTTATGTGAGGATTATCTTCAGGATACAAACGAAATATCCACTTTGCATGGGTGATTTTGGGAATTTGGGGGTAAAAATCAGTCACAAAACCTAACAGTATTACCAAATGAAAGTAGAAACATAAAAGGAGATCTGATCCAACAGGGAACCCTGGCAAAAGATCTTGGAAATAACTGAGGTTAAACAGAGGGAAATGAAAAATAGCACCTCAAGAAGGATGTGTTATCTTATGCAAATAAAACCTCATCAAAATAAAATCCTTACCAAATTGCTAAAAAGAATAAAATGGCTTGGTGTTGTCAAACAGCAGGTTAAAGATAACTCGGGGAAGAAAACAGACTCATTTGAGCTTCATAAAAAGGTCTTTGCTGACTCAACACTAGACTAAATGAACAGAGAAGCACAAAGAGAAAGAAAAGAAAAGGTAATTGTTACTAGGTAATAAAAGGTTGGAAATGGTCTGGAGACAGTCCCTTTTTCGTTCTTTTTAATTATATATATTCCTCTTCTAAATTTTTTCTAAGTGAAAATTTATTGCTGGCTCAGTGGAAACCTAAGTTTCCTTAGACATTAAATTGAAATTATATATATGAAAACCACACTTTCTGTGAGTAATGCACATCTCCTTTCATGATATTCATGCCAAAATCCATTACAACACGAAGATAATTGGCTGACTTCTGTGTATTTTACAACAGGCTATTTGCAAATCACACTTACACGGCCTCATTCTTAGAAGAACGGCATTTCTCCTCAACAGATATTTATCTGGCAGAAATGTTCTTAGGATCTTAATTTAAGAGGTGTAGAGGAAAGGCACAGTCAGGTTAATTGACAATAAGAGAACCATTCTGGGTAGATTGGGAAATGAAATCTCTAATTCTTGGCTTCTAGCCCAGTTTCTGAAGGCTAATGCTTTTTAGAAAAAATTAAAGAAACATAATTTAAATAGTTATTATAATAGAAAATATCCTTGGGCTGAGAACCAGGACTTTGGTTTCAGCATTAACTAGGGGTGTGACCTTGGACAAGTTACCTGCCTTCCCTTCCCTAAGGGGCCTTATCACGAAATAAATGGGGTCACCTCTGAACACCCCGTGGGTTGAAAAGGGTTCCTTCCCTTCCCACTGGAGATGTTAAGTCTGGATTCTTATTAATATATTTATTAATGGTTTTTTCTTTGACATTCTTTTTTCTCTATACTTCATCCCAATTAAATTTCTGTCTATCCCAAATAGTGATGCCACATTCAACTCTTCCAGTACCATTTTTGTTGTATAATTTCCCTACAAAACAAACATTTAATAACTTCTTATTCGCAAGTGTTGAAATACAAAAGACAAAAAATCTTCCCCAAAAGATAAATGTAATCTTCCTCTTATATTTCATCATTCCCACATATGAATACTCTTCGCATCAGCTTCTTCTCTTTACTCCTTGCCTCTTGATACGCAACGCATTTATTAAAATTCTTGATAAGGCATCAGCAATTTCAATCTCCTATTGAGTTTTCCCTTTTTTGTTTGCCTATCCAAATCTCTTCTATCCTTCAATACCTAGTTGAAAACTCTCAGAAGTGTCAACTTCCCATCACACTGAGGCTTTTCTGAGCTCCAAGAGCAATTTCCTGTATATTTCATTCAAAGGTTTAATCATATTTTACTTTGTGGCATATTACTACTTTATTGTTATTCAGATTTCTTTCTATTGAATTAAATCTCTGCTTTTCAAAACCTTTGGGAAATAATTTATTCTGTTAAGCTAAGCTTTCTGGCTAACTGGAGATTTACTCCTTTTTGTCTTAAACTTATTTGAACCATTGTAGATAAAAAATTTTCTAAAATAGACAATATATTTCTGCGACTTTTGAAATTTAAAAAATGGTAATTTATTAGTTTTCTTGGTGGCTTATATCACTAGTGATATATATCACTAGTGTTATACTACAAAGTTGCTCTGAGAAGTTACTAATGGGAAAACTACAGTGAGTACTGAGAAATATTTGTCTGCTTTGTAATTTTATTTGTTGTTTCCATTACAGGTTTTTATTGGTGGTTTGGCCTCTTATAGCAGTGTCTGTAATCACCACTAATTCGCTAAGAACTTGATTGTATAACTGTGATTATGAAATGTTTGCCTAAAATATGTATAAGTAGGCTCAGAATATATACAGTGTAAAAGTCCTTGAGATTTAGTTCTTAACAGTTGGAACATATCATTTGCTTTCCTGTGAAAGATCTCTATAGATATTTACCTCCCAATTTTTAGCTGAATTCAAGGCAGATATGATTGCAGGAGAACCAAATTTCACATAGATTTTTATTATTATTTATAACCTGTTTTGACTTATGTCTTATCTTTCCAACTCTACCAGAAGCAGAAATGTACAGTTCTACAGTTTTTAACTCTTTAAAGGATTTTGTCCAACGTCTTGTACTTTTAAGAGATACTCAAATAGGAATTGAATTCAAGAAATCTCAGATTTATATAAAGATACTTTACTGCTTAATCACTAACTTTTTAACAGGTTACATGTGGAAAGTATTTCTTAGAAAGACTCAGGGGTAGAGAGGAGAATATGGGGGATATAATAATTTTCAGTGACTTTCTCCATATTTTCTTCTGCATTGCTTTACCCTCCCTCTCTCCCTCCCTCCCTTCCTCTCCTTCTACTAATTAAGGACCCAAATTGTTTACGAAATGCATGATTTTTGATCTCCAACAGTTTCCAGTTCTATAACTACAGAGAGACGTTTCCTCAACTACAAAATTGCCCTGGTTGGTTATTAGGTTTTATTTTAGTGTATTCAAGGCATTGTACACTTTGTATACAGTTTTATCCTAGTATCCATCTCAAACTTCTATATCAGATTTCTCTGTATCTTTGGAAAAACCTCACATTTTCAAACCTCCATGGCATGTTATCTTTATGAAGATATTTTAAATGTTATGGAAGAGAAATAAACATTTTAACATGTGAATTTCTCATTCTCTTTTGCTCCCTACTGTTTAAAAAGAACCTTACCTTTGCCATCACATTTTCTGGGCCTTGGCTGTGCCTGGAGAGAAATGAGACACATCCAGAGTAGATACGGAAGGTGAGATGGGAGTGACTGTAGAGCCAATAGTCAATACAAGTAGGGTTTTGGGGGAATTTAGAATAAAGGAAGAAAGTCACTATAGACAAACAGAAAGAGAAGAAAGAAACAAACTTTATGAATATTTTCAATGTTTTAAGAACAAATCAACACTTTCAAATTATATTTGATAGAAATTTAAAATTAGTTTAATTTTTTTTTTTTTTAATTGGCTGTGCCATGTGGCTTGCAGGATCTCAGTTCCCTGACCAGGGACTGAACCTGGGCCATGGCAGTGAAAGTCCAGAATCCTAACCACTAGACCAGCAGGGAACTCCCTAAATTTTAAAAATATTGAGAATTGTGTTTTACACATGAATGTATCTTTTCAGAGGAAAGACTCTTACTACTGCTATTACTACAAAAATGTGTCCATCACTCAGGTGAAAAATGTAACATTACATTTAGAATACTGGTACAGGAGGAAGTAGGTCTTTCTTGCCTGTTGTGGAATGTAACCATAGGAAAGAATAGACTACAATGATATATAAGGAAAAATTTAATTGAAAGAAGTTTTTTGACAAGTAGAGAATATTATATATGAAAATGAAAAGCAGTATTCATTATAAAAACAAAGGGCCTCCCTGGTGGCGCAGTGGTTGAGAGTCCGCCTGCCGATGCAGGGGATACGGGTTCGTGCCCCGGTCTGGGAGGATCCCATATGCCGCGGAGCGGCTGGGCCCGTGAGCCATGGCTGCTGAGCCTGCGCATCCGGAGCCTGTGCTCCGCAACGGGAGAGGCCACAACAGTGAGAGGCCCGCATACCACAAAAAAAAAAAAAAATAAAATAAAAAAAAAAATAAAAACAAAAATTGGAGACAACTTATAGGCCTAGTGTTATGAAATTGATAAATAGTACAAGATTAATAAAATATAACCAATGTAATCAGTAATAATATGATTAATAATAACAATAAGTCTATATTTATTAATTAAATACAGCTTCAATATAAGTAATATGAAGTATATAAAGTTAGCTTATTTTTGTAAAATTTTATTTTTTGTATTTTTTCACAAAAGATCTCCCCTTCCCCCTCAGTGGTAACCACAAGTTTTGTTCTCTGTATCTGTGAGGCTGCTTCTTTTTTGCTGTATATACTAGTTTGTTGTATTTTTTAGATTCCACATATATATCATTTATATATACTATCGTACAGTATTTGTCTTTGACATATTTCACTTAGCATAATGCCCTCCAAGTCCATCCATATTGCTGCAAATGGCAAAATTTTGTTCTTTTTTATGGATCCTTTTGGCTTTTTGTTGGCTAACTGTGACTTTGTCACTTATAACGTCTCTGAGTCAGAACTTTAACATTTATAAAGCATTATTCCAACACCATCTGCCTATCTGCTTAACTCGTGGGGTGTTGTGATGAACAAATAAAATAATGCAGGTGAATGTCCTCTGGAAAAGATAACTATTATATAAATGTAAGATGTTTAGGAAGGGAGTTTGTAGATTTGAAATATCAAAATACTGAACAACTCATTGTATAGTCATAGACTACAAGATTTGATAACATAAACAGCATTGTATTATCAAATATTTTATATGAAAAATCAGCAATGCTATGCATATATTTTTTTAAAGTAGGATACTTTAGCAACTATACTCCAATAAAAATTAATTTAAAAAAAAAGAAAGAAAGAAAAAAAATAAAGTAGGATACTTTGAGTAAACGCACTAAACAAAATAGAAAAGCTGACAAAATATAAAATTATTGTTCTGGATGATATATAATCCCACTGTTGACAGAAAAGGACACACTGACTAGAAGGCTGATGGGGATCAGATATGAAGTGTAAGTTGCAATCAGGTAAAACAGAAAAGAGATTTATGCAAAAAAAAAAATCTCATTCTTCTGACAAGACGGATAAGAAGAAAGGAAAACCTGAACAAATAGATAAGGACTATGGTTTGGAATTACCCAGCTAAGTCATAGTGACAGTCAGAATGGGAAGGGCATTGTCAAAACGCTGATTTCAGCTGAACAATGATGTATTTTGCAGAGACTCAGCATTAACAGGAGCAAGTGCAATATTCTGAGTCATTTTTGAAGAGAATGGTATCAATGTGAAAATCGAATGCAGATCATTTAAAATAAATCAAAACACATGGAATGAAAGGTGCCTGTGTAATCAACTACTTTTCAGTGACGACACTTGCAGCCTTAAAATTCAGGTTTCTAAGAAGGATCTGGTCCCATCGTCACCTGGCTTCAGATTGCTCTGTGTGGTTGTCCTGTAGTTTCTTCATCTGTAAAATGAAAGAACTTTCTTGGATTCCATGTATGATCTTGTTGTCCACAGTCAAAGAGTTACGATGTTTAGAGAGAGATCACTTTAATATGCAGTGAGATTTAACATATTAATTATGTGGATCTGGAACAGCCTAAGGGAGCGACTGGAACAGAGTCAGATGGTCTCAGCCTAGGAGACAAGTGTACTCAGGAAAGAGTTGGAGTGAGGAGGGATGTTTGTCACAAAATGAACTCGAAATAGTTTGTAAATATCCCTGGAAGTTTCAGGCAATGAGGGGAAGAATGTGGGGAACAGTTGTTTACTGGCCGTGAAAGATGAGGTGAAGTGCATAGTATGTGTAGGTGCCCTACTATCAAAAACATGATGTAAATGAGCAGAAGTGGACAGCTGTATGTTTTCATCTCACAAGCAGAGGAAGGAGGAGGGCTATAACTATCTTTTCTTTTCCTTGGTTGCTTGAGCTAATCTTTGCTAACTATGCCCCCAGGAAGGAGTGTCAGTAAAACCCAACATGCAGAAAGAAAATATGGAACAAATTTTTCTCTACCAAGCCTGGCATGGCAGCATGTGTGGCTTTGTGTGTAATCTCGTAGGAGCCTCTTGCTTTTGATGTCAACCAAGCTGACATTTATGGAAACGGCAACCTGGAATTGATGAAGAAAACATACAAACAAACCAAAACGAAACCCCACTTTCTGGGACTTCCCTGGTGGTCCATTGGCTAAGACTCTGTGCTCCCAATGAAGGGGGCCTGGGTTTGATCCCGGGTCAGGGAACTAGATCCCACATGCCACAACTAAAGATCCTGTGTGCCACAACTAAGACACGGTGCAGACAAATAAATAAACATTAAAAAAAAAAAACCCACTTTCTGAAAGTATGAAAAAAACAGGTAAGCCTAACTGAATGTGACTGAAATCTTTACTTTGGCTATTTAAAATCCATGCCACAGCCTAGGATAGATGCAGCAATAAGAGGAGAACACCAAAATCATGAAGTAATCAAGAGATTAGTAGGGTTTTTGTTATTTTGCTTTGTTTTGCTTTTTCATATGAGACCATTTCTTGGCTCAGCCAGGAGAGTTTTTCTCACTAAAGGTTTTCAGGTGGGAAGTAAGAATTGCTTTCCAGTGAGTTTTGACCTCCTCCCTCTCAAATCTTCTCCATGCCATTCACAATTTTATCAAGGTGAAGAAAGAAAGAAAAAGAAAGAGAGAGAGAATAAAGAAAACATGCACAGATTGAGGAAGAGAGAGAGAGAGGTCGTCTATGAGAAACTCACCTGAGAGAAAAGCTTTGTCATAGAAATGATGGCACCATTTGTATGCATTGTGAAGAAATAGCTGAGAGTAACACTAAGGGTCCCAGATACTGCCAAGCTGATGAAGATAATGACTGACTAGAAGCCACTCTTTTATAACCTCACAGAGTTCTTTTTACGCTAGACGTGGTTAATTCAGGGTGGGGTATAAGGTGTACATCACCAAATTGCTGTTTATGCATCTCTCCCAGAAACAACATATTTTATATGTGTTGTATGTATAGATGAGCTATGTCTATATATCTATATATTTTAGTTATACCTATAATTATCTAGCTATATTATGAAAGAAAAGGTAGGAGAAAGATTCAGTTACATTCATGCAAACAGAAAGGAAACCAGTTATAAATGATTCAAGCACTTTTATTTCCTGAATGTTTGCTATGATAGAAATGTAGTCTCTACCAAAATTATAGAAGCTTAGTGCATGGGTCATATTACCAGAGAACTGGGTTCAAGATTCACATTTCTATTTGAATGTCTGAAATACCTTGTAAAAATATTTCAGCTCCTTAAGCATCTGTTAATACCTCTGTGAAAATAACTGCAAGGATAGCACCTATCTCATTACGTCGTCGTGATGATTTAAAGAGAAAACGAATTTTCAACACTGAGAGGTAAGGGTTGGTTTGATTGAGGCTAAACTCCCACAGCCTTGTTCCCAGAGCACAAGATGGCGTTCTGCAGGTCCTTAGAGGAAGCAACTCCAGCCAGTGCTTAAGGCAATCAGTTACCCTCGTCCACTGAGTGACTGGATTGTGCATGAGTTTCTGCCAATGAACATAGCTCTAGCTGCTCTGGTGTGCGTGCTGTTTGTCTTTGTTGGTGTTGGTGTGGTGTCTTAGTCTGTTCTGGCTGCTCTAACAAAATAGCATAGACTGGGTGGCTTGTAAACAACATAAGTTAATTTCTTACACATGTGAAGGCTGGAAGTTCAAGATCCAAGGTGCTGGCAGATTCTCTAGTGAGAGCCTGCTTCCTGGTTATCTGTTATCTAAGTGTTGTTTGTATTACGAGACCCATGTAACTGAACCATTTAGACTATCTATCTATCTACCTATACATATATATAAAATTTTCTTAACTTGTATATAATTTTATAATTATAATTTTATAAGTTAATTGATTAATAGAATATACATAGTTTAGATATAGTTATATGTATTAATGTACAGCATGATTTCAGTTCTCTTTTGTGTTTTCTTTATAAAATCCCAACTTAAAGAATCTTTCAGATATGCCAAAGTGAATAAAGTGGGCAGCAACTGACAACTGTCACAGACTTTCACTCCTCGAATGGGAAGATGAATACATAAACAACTGTTTTTGCCTAATTTTATACTTTGCTAAGTATGCTGCATTATTACACAAGCCCAAAGAATCACTGTTTTGCCACATTGAACAGCTGAATTACAAGTATCAATTTGATCAATAGCCACAAGAGTCAAACTAATTATGTGTTTTATTTTTCATTCACAGAGGGTGTCATTCTGACATAACAGTCTTGAAGGCTACATCATAAATTCTTAAAACTAGTCAACTAGCGATGTCTTATTCAGCCTTTATTTGTCTATATAGTATAATGTAGTGTTATGTATAGATTACTTATAATCAAGCAAAATACCCTGGTAAACACTTGTTTTATCCTTAGTTTTGAGAATAAAAAATTTAAAATTATTTTTCTGTAGCATGCAGCTACTCTAAACAAAAACACACTTACATGGTTCTGAAGAACCTCGGGGCAGGACAGGAATAAAGATGCAGACATAGAGAATGCAGACATGGGGAGGGGGAAGGGTAAGCTGGGACGAAGTGAGAGAGTGGCATGGACATATATACACTACCAAATGTAAAATAGATAGCTAGTGGGAAGCAGCCTCATAGCACAGGGAGATCAGCTAGGTGGTTTGTCACCACCTAGAGGGGCAGGATAGGGAGGGTGGGAGGGAGACGCGAGAGGGAGGAGATATGGGGATATATGTATATGTATAGCTGATTCACTGTGTTATACAGCAGAAACTAACACACCATTGTAAAGCAATTATACTCCAATAAAGATGTTTAAAAAAACACACATTTGTAATAGAACTTTCCCTTTATGTTCCAGTAGACTAGCAAAACAAATGAAAAATGCTAATTAACCTCAAAGACAGTGATAACATTATCTGTGTTTTAAAGGACAGTGTACTTTGACCATTAAAGTAACCACAAGTTTATTTTACTCTATTTATATCTGTCCAGTCAGTAAACAAGGTTATTTTGCAGAACTAATGTTCCAGATAAAACCCCAATTTCTTGAATACCATTAAAGATAGGTTGATATTTGGCATTCTGCATTAATTCTCTGGGAAGCAAATTAGCACTCTGAAGCAAGGGTACAGTCAGCTGGAATGCAATAACGATGATGGGATGATGCCTGTTCAAAACACAATGAAATAGAGGTGAAAGGAAGTTTTCAATAAAATGGGTCTCAAGAAATCTTGAGTAGAATCCCCATGGTCATATAGTCATAAGACACAGTCAGTATTAGGATTACCAAGGCTTGTGAAAGCCTATTTTGGAGATGGATTGGGGGACCTTTTGTAGGAATCATGGATGGTGGACCAATTCATTAAAGTAAGAACGTCTCTGCTCTAGGTCACTCAGATACAAGCCACCTTCATGGTTCTTATAAGTAATGTTGAATAGAGTGTTTCTGTTATTTCTTTTAGCACCTACCTGGAGTTGGAATAACTAAAAGCAAGCTGAGATCAGACACTGAAAAAGTTACTGGTGGATCAACAGAGGCTGCTGTGAAGGAAGATACAACAGTAGATCAAGGTCAGAAATTCAGTACAGGAGAACAAACCAAATGTGAGCAAGAAGCCAGGAAATAGAGGTTGAAGCTAATATTTACAAATTTTAACAAATAAACAAGTAAAAAAATTCAAAGTAGTGAACATATCCTTAAATTCAGTCAAAGATTTATGAATAATGTCTTGCTGATGTGTAAACTCCATCAGAGACCAATAATCCCATGACCAGAGATATTTACCATCTGTATCTTAAAAGTACAATATTCTAAACCTATGGTCTGACACTGATCATAAAACTGAACAAGTAAACTGAATACCTGCAGAATAAGTATCCTGAGAGTATATTTAACAAATTTCTTAGAGTATTTTCAGTGACTACGTAATAAGTCTTGGGCAATATTCCCAATTCTCCACATGTGAAATTTTTACCCCACTTATAGGTTAACTCCCTGAGAAAATGTAAGAAATAGCTCAGAGACATTACAACTTTACCACCTGGTCACATTATAACACTTTGGACTAGAAATCTTTCTTCTGGGAAAAGAAAATTAGCATTTTTGAGAACCTAATTGTTGGCTTTTCTACAAGTGCCTTATTGGCCTATAGTTGGAGTTAATTAAAATGTCTAACTAGGGTGCTTCTTAAAACAATCAGCATGATTTATTCCAAAAAATTCTGGCAATTTCTTAGTTGCTTTGGGACACAAAGATTGATTTCAAACCCAAGGATGTTGTACTAGTACTAAATTTGGCTATGGGTCATGGGTAGGGGGCTCTAAATAAATGTGCTGAGATTTATTTCCATAATTATGTCAGTTGAATTTGACCCAAGATAGTGCATGAAACTGAGTCCACTGACTGATGGAGTGTAGTAGATTTGTTTCCCGTAAAGAAACTCTTTTAACATTCTAGGAATTAGTAAAACTGGGAATCTGGCCAAATTTGATTAGTTAGCCTAATTCTGATGTCAGTATATTATAGCCATTCCATAAGCCAATGAAAGGCAGTGTGTTATGTTGGAGGGAACAAGGGAGCAAATGATCAAAGCTACAAATTTTCTCTCTTCCTCACATGAGCTGTTTGACCTTCGACAAGTTACTCAACCTCTGTAAGCCTCAGTTTCCTCTTGTGTGCAATGCAGGTAGCACTAGTTGTCCAGAAAGTGTGTACAAAGTGGCAGAAAATGGGCATGTAATAAGCCCTCAATAAGCTGGAGCGAAAATCTAGGAAAACCCATTGAAGGATTGGGTCTCCTCCTTGACTATGCATTAGAGTCACTTGGGGGAGCATTTAAAGCATACTCTTTACCCAGGCTGTACCCCAGACCAATTATAACACAATGTCTAGGTGGTTCCTAGCATCGGTAACCTTTCAAATGTGTAGTAGGTGTTTCTAATCTGCACGATCTATCTTACAAAAGAATTTCATCTAGGACTTAAAGGGATCGTGGGGATTATCACTCTAGTAGTTCTCAGATGCCCATCTACAGACTCGCTTCATCAGAATCACTTTGGAAGCACACTGAATATATACATTCTCTCACCTTACTTCCTAGTTACAATGTTAGACTCCCCGTGGGTTTTCCTTGGAGCCTGTACTGTTAACAAGATCTCCAAGAAATTCTGCTGAGTCATAGTCAAAACCACCCATGCAAAATGAGTTTCCTTGCCCATTCTCATTTTAAAAATAAGAAAACAAAGCTCCCAAGAGCAGAAATGACTTGTTTAAGGTCACCTAACAGTTAATGGCAGTGTCATCAAATCCCAATTCTCTCCAAGCCCTCAGTCTAGTTCTGTTGTTAATACACTGCTTTTAGTGCTTTGTTGATTTGGATTGAAAAATAAGATCTGTGAAACCAACTCCTGATTTCATTAATATGGTGACTGCAAGCAAGCTCAGTTGTTGAAAATGAAAGAGAGTCCTCAATTGTCAACAAAGCTGAAGGTTCAGCAAAAAAAAATAGTACTGCTTTGGAATGGCATGTGGAAAATTAACAAATTCCTCTAAATCACAACCTTCAACTTTACTGGCACTCTGAAGAAAAATATAAAAAGACAAAAATCACATTACTTGTGCTTCCTCTGCTTTGCTGAACAATAATTCTCTGCTCTGTCTGGATTTGCCAGTTGCAGGGGTAAGATTACAATAAAGCCAGTTGCAGATCTCCTTCTTCCAGTGATCAAAACAAAGTCTTTTGCTTCTTTGAGATCAGCTCATCATACCCTCTAGCCAGTTCTGCTAGGAAGATTGACAGGTCACATCATTCAGACATGCTGTTCAGGAGCCAGTCTAATAGCAGTGTGTATCAAATCATCTTCAGACAGCAGAAGAGAAGAGAGTGTGATCATTAGTCCTAGTGCAATTTGCATTCATCTCACATACCAAGGTGCTTAGGAGACAGACTCTGGTAAATGAAGATCAGATATTTAAGATCTGAAGTAATTGCTGGCTGATGTAGTTTGGTAGGAAAGACTAGAAAATTTAATGTTTATCTGCTATTTATATCATCTGCTGGATAAATGATTATATATTGGACAGTTTTAGGATGCATCAGAGTTATTTGCATTAGATTGTTCTTACAAAGAAATATGAGAAACATGATTTTCGATATAGGAAGACAAAGCCATAATTATCTAGCTAGATAAAGGAGAAATCAGCATTTCAGCTAAATTTTAATTTATTGTTCTGTTTAAATTAATGCTAGGGAGATTGTATTTGGAGACCAAAAGACTGAACTATAGCTCTGGTCTAACAAAGACTAACTCAACAACATTTTCTGTTTTACACTAGTTTTCTCACAAAAAAAGATTTCAGAGTTGGGCTATAATTATTTCCACCTTAAATGCAGTATTTTTTGGTTAATGATTGGTTCACCTTTTATATTAATTATGAGATGTACAATTAGTTTACTTAGAAAGATCTCAAATGTAATAGAACAGGATATTTACGATCTCTGGTGGCCTCGGCCTGCAGCGGCTTGAAGCAGTTTCCGTTCCCGGCCAGTGACTGAGGTCGGGTCGCGGCAGTGAGAACACTGAATCCTAGCCGCTAGTCCAGTGGTCAGTGACAAGGCCCTGGCTCTCCGGCTTTGCAGAAAAAGAATTTCCACAAACATAGAAAGTAGTGAAACAGATAATGTATTTATTAAGAGAAAAAAGGAGTACGGTACGTGTGGATAAACACACGGGCAGACTCAGAGAGAGAGTCGCGCCCTCGCAGCAGTTTAAATCACTTATATGGGGCGGTTCTTCCGCGTTTCCTTTGTCCAATCATTTTGCTTTGCCTGGTTCAGAGCCCATATTTCAGGATCCTCCCATGTGTGCGCGCGCATCTCTTAGCCAAGATGGATTCCACCGAAGAGGCTTCCGCGTAAGTGAGCGTTTGTTGGCGTCGCTCCCCTTTTGACCTCCAACAAGCCTTTCTGTGCATATGCAGTCAGGGAGGTCTCCTGACTTCAAGAGTGAGGAATATGTGGCCTCTTATCTTCTATCTGGGCAGGGCCCACCTCCTCTCTCAATTGTCCTGTTATTTATTCCTGTCTCGGAGTACCGGTCCGCAAGGAGCGAACTCAAACGGTTTGCCCTGAGGGCCCATCTGTCTCCTGCCTCGTTTATACTTTTATGATAGAATTTCTGAAACATGAAGGAGTGTAATGACTTAGTGTGTAACTTAAAGGTTTGATTTATAAAATAAAAATAAAGAAACCATATTAGAAATACCTATCAGTAGGCAGAAAAAAATAAAGATGGCTAACTAAAAATACATTACTATTATAAAACTGAGTTGGATTGCTGAGGTAATTAATTAAAGAATAGAAAAAAAATTTAAAACCTGCCTCTTTATTAAGCATGCCTAAAGGGCTTCCATCTAAAAAATTAAGGTATTTTCACCTGGGAATTCAGTGTTACTATTACTAGATATGTTCTGGGGGGGAAAAGAGATAAATGAATTCAAGGCTATAGGGATACAGAAACTTATATTACCCTTTTCTTGAAGCAGTAAAAGGTATGAATCTGTAATGAGTTGTGAAAAAAAATTTTCTGCTTTTGATCCACTATATTTTAGAATTTGAACTCTGTACACAAAAAAGGAAGCAGAAGATTTCAATATTTGACTTTTTTCTTTTAGAAGATAGTTTGTCAATCTATGTTTTGCTCAAAAACTGAGAATCACTATAAAACCTGTACAGTTTCATGGAAACAAGGAAGTAATGGGTGTTAATGAGATGATACGTGTACTTCAACTGTTATTGAACTGTACTATATTAACAAAAATAACCAAGATTTTTATTCTGAGATGGGATGGGGCTGGCCAGTCCTATCTCACCACCTGCACCTCATCCTCCAAGTGAATTAGAAGCTCATTTGGGGAAGATTTTTCAAACTACACTGCTCTTCTCAACTCAAAGATCAGGTCTGCGTTCCTCTGCTTTTTCCCTCTCTCCTTTAAACATTGCATAAGGAGAGACGTTTTGGATGGTCGGGGTATGGATGTGAATGGAGTGGGCAGGAAATAATGTTGAATCTGACTGAGGGTCCTTGGGATTAGGATTTGAGAGCTGCATTAAATCCTAGTTGGGCAATAAGTGTTTGAATAGTGCATTTCTGTTGACTTTTTAAGTGACAAAACGTTTATTTTATGTCCTTTAAGAAGAGACCCGATGGTAGAGCCCAGCATGAGGAAAGTAGCCTGGACAAGTGTGCTCTGTCCCAGTGACACAATGTCATATTGCTTTCTGCCCTACATCTAGTAAGATGCGCTCAGAGTCATCTGTATCTGATCAGATCATCATCATCAGTATCATCCTAACAGTAATTGAAAACAACTGCTTTGAGTTTATAGTACTCATAGGCCTTGAGATTCGGAACTCTAATAAATGACGAACCACAGAACACGTGAAGGTCTGTTCAGTATCTTTCCTAGTTTCCAAGGAAAGGGAGTCAAAAGACCTCTAAAGCCCTTCATTTTTTTTTTTTTTTTTTTTCTTTTCTGATGCGCAGGCCTTTCACTGTTGTGGCCTCTCCCGTTGCGGAGCACAGGCTCCGGACGCGCAGGCTCAGCGGCCATGGCTCACGGGCCCAGCCGCTCCGCGGCATGTGGGATCTTCCCGGACTGGGGCACGAACCCGTGTCCCCTGCATCGGCAGGCGGACTCTCAACCACTGCGCCACCAGGGAAGCCCAGCACTTCAATTTTGTTAGGCCCTGGTATTAAAATTCTATGTGGAAGATCAGCGTTTATCAGGCAAAAATGCAATCAGTCTTAGTAAAGCAGGTGATGGAAGAAGATAAAGTTCTCTTTAAATCAGCACTTTTTTATGACCATTTTTAAAATGTAAACGCAGACTATATTATAATTGGTTGAGACCTGCTTAAACAAAGAGGAAAATAGATAACTTAGAAAATAGATAAACAGGCTTGAAAGTAATTTCATATATGTTTTGTTACTGTGGTCTGGTAAAGAAATTACTATTGCAAAGGGTAAAAATCTGGAGTTTTCGCAGTATTTGTTTCTGGATGTAAAAATGCAGGAATTACCTTGGAAAAGCATCAGGGTAGTGAATATAGTACCTACAAGGTACAAAGTCCATAAAGCATATTTTAATATATGGCAAGAGTATTTTAATATATGTTTAACACACTTTGTCTCATTCTTTCTTTATTCTGTATTGATTTGACTATTATTACACTTTACTTATCAAATGGAAACCATATTATATATTCCAAAATGTTCCTGTGGGGTGTTCACATCCAATCCAACATCAAATTAACTCTTGTAATCTCCTGTCCTTTCCATTATTACCAATAAACAGCATATGCCTAACCTTGGATATTAGAGTCTGAATGCATCAGATGCTAATAATATTCTTCTAAATTATCTGTTTGCAGAACTTTAGGTCAGAGGGTATACTTCTGTGTTCATAAACTAACCATGCAGCTACGCCAAGGGAAGCTGTGTTCTTGAAGACAACATGAAATTGGAATGAAAACCATTTTGCTTGGAAACCTAGTTCTGCCCCTTATTGAAGGTAGGACTTCTCATGCTTACTTTTTGTCTTGAGCTTTAGTTTCTTTCAGTGTAAATGGGAATCTACCACTGACACACAAAATATTCTTAGTGAGCTGTATTATGCACGAGACAGCATAATAAACCCTGTGATACATGAATAAGCCGAAGAGTTAACACCCGTGGCTTCGTAGAATTAGGCTTGGAGGATTCAGATTCCAAATAAGCTATATGAGGGAAATGTAGAAAGTAATGTGCAAGCTTAGCACAGTGGCAAGTGAACTAGTTTATTTAGGAAAAGGAATATTTTCATAAAAAATGTATATTAAAGCTGAGACTTCAAAGGATGAAAAAAGATAATCAGGAGATTAGAATTTGAGTAGGAGATAATATCTCAATCTGAGAAATGAATACAAGTGTGGGAGCTTGAAGGTATAAGAAGAGCTAAAAATATTTCAGTTGAGTTTGTACACAGAATTTTTTTAAAAGATGAGAATATATTGGGATGAAAAGAAATACCTTCCTTTTATAGTTCTTATTAGGATTAAATATAATATATAAAAAAACTACATATAATAAAAACTCATTATAAATTAATGAATATAGTCATTATACAATCCATTGCCATGAAATCAGGATATAGACTAGAATTTCTAATACAATTTTAGAAAATCTATATGACTAATGACCATTTAAACCTACTTTAGTTCCATGACTATGAATCAACATATAAATCTACTTAATATCCTTCATCTATATTTAATTAAAATAACAATGTGAACTTATTTCCAACTTGGATTCATAGTTCTCAGAAACAAACAAGCAAACGAATGAATTAAAAGCCTATGTAAAAACTGAAGAATTCAAATCACTCATTTTACTAATATGTGACTCAATTTGTTTTCATGAACTTCTTAGAACAAATTTACATGAAAAAGTATGATTATAACTCAATCGATACCATTTAAGCAAACAAGCAAATAAATGAATATGTACTTGCCACTGGAACTAAATTATATAACAGAGTTAATCTGACATTTTTAAGTGCATATTTTAAAAAAATCCTATATAAAGGAACAAAACTACAAATTTCTGTAGACAATTGATTCTAGCTTCTGATCTATCTCCATTTTTGTGGCATAGCATAGGGCGCACATCTGTAGATTGATTTGATTATTTTCAAGGAGTACTTGCACTGACAGCCATGGAAAGAAATTTAACAATTCCCTTTTGCATTGTAACATCCCCTCTGTTTTTCTCTTTCCCAGCCCAACTATTAAACTCTTTGCAGTTCTTCTAACATTTTGGAGGTGTTTATAAAGCTATTAACAATCCTTTCAAATTACTCCCTTCAAAGTGATTTGCTTTTACACTTCTTTTGGAAAAAATATTTTACATTCAACTTTATTGCTAACAAAGCATCAACACTAGCTTGGGCTTTTATAATAATTAGAACCAAGATTACTTTAAATGTTGTTGAATTGAGGAATTTTAGAAAAACCGAATTATTAAGCCAGAATCTATTTTTAATTCCAAACCCAAAAGAATATGAAGAAATTTAAGATGACATTTAAGTTAAAATTACTATCAATGGATGATTTGACATTTAAAATTTTTAGTTGGCTTATTTTTACATTGAAAGTAGCAAGAGAAAAAGAAAGTGTAACAAGGATTGAAAAGATCAATAATAGGCAAAATACATATTTTATAAAAACTGTATTTTATAAACATGAGTAAAGCATAACTTTAAGAAATTAACCTACTTCCAAAAACATCAACACTAATAACTGTCAACAGGTCCCAGGGAAGAAGGAAGTTAGGGCAAAACTACTTTTATAAGAGCAATACTAATTAAAATCTTAAGTAAATCACTTGCTCCCCACAGGAAATATTGCCAAGGGTAAATAGAACAATCAGTTTGATATGTAAAACTGATTTTACTCTCCAAAAGTAAATCTAAGCATATATACATATATAAAAGCATATATAAATATATAAAAGGTAAACATAAGCATATAGACATATGTATATACACATATGTATTTTAAAATGCAAAATGAGATGAATAATTTGAGTCAACAAAAATGGTTTTGGGCTGTGATTATATAAATTTGTTCTTTTCAGTCTTTTTGCATGAGACCTTTTTTTAAGCTGTTTGTTTGGAAATAATTTCAAACTTACTGAAAAATTGCAAAAATAAACTAAGCTCTTGGAATTTGTGTGACCCAGAGTGGGTAAATGAAGGAACTTCAAAGTAAGGAAATGTAGAGAAAGACAGTAGGGGGAGGGGAAGGGAGAGACAGCAGGGACAAGAAAATGAGAACTAAGAGAGGGATCCTGCAAGGCATTTTCAAAAGTGAGAGGTCGCTATTTTTTCTTGAAAATTACAAAGTTAATGAAAAATGTTAACTTTTTTTCATTTTACGCTGTACTTCATTTTGGGGATTTGGTTGCCTCTTCAGTAAAGAACTTTATCTGGATGTGGATACACTTGGAATGGAGACAGTTTGTCCCCTCACTGTTTCTCCTGCAAAGGCTCCAGCTACAGGGGCGTGGAACCAATTTGTTTATTTACAAACCTACCCTTCCTACCTGAGACAGAAAGTTTCCAGAGCCTCAAACTTTCCTACAGACAACTGGCCTCAGCATCTCCCAGGATTTTGCTGGAATGAAGTTATCTGACTTTTCCCTAGACAAAGGTGAATAAGAACCTGCATCATAAGATCCTCAGGTGATCACATTCCAGTTGTAGGAGCACTGCTCAGGGGAAGCCAGACACTGCCTAGGAAGAAACATGTGTCTGTTCTCAGGGCCTGTAAGGTACCACTTTATTCTCCACCTAATGTTTGGTTCAGGATGGGAAGGTTGACTGCAGTCTGATTCTCAGGTCCCCTGTAAGGCCCTGCACTGTTGACCACAGCAAGATGAGGGCTGTTATTTAACCTTAAGAACAGTTATAATTTACCACATGATTCCAGTTAGTGATCAGTTTTCTTTTATAGCCTCTTAGCTGAAGTATAATTACAGTCTTTTATATCACAAACACAAGAGATTATGGAGGTTTCTTTTTTTCCCTCTTTGTGGAATCTTTCATGGTTTCTACTTGTTTGTTTTGCTTCATCTATCATCTAGCTAGCTAGCTAGCTAGCTAGCTACCTACCTACCTACTTTCTATCTATCTAATGGTTTGTTGGTATTAATCAACTAGGAGTATGAGGAATAATCTGGTAAGAACTGATAGGCTGATTGAATACAGCCATGAATACACACGTATGTGTGTGTGTGTATATATGTATATATATATATACACACATATTTCTAATATAAATTTCATATATTGGTTCTTAAATCACTTTTATGAGTCAATTACTTTTTTTTTACATTTTTATTGGAGTATAATTGCTTTACAATGGTGTGTTAGTTTCTGCTTTATAACAAAGTGAATCAGTTATACATATGTTCCCATATCTCCTCCCTCTTGCGTCTCCCTCCCTCCCACCCTCCCTATCCCACCCCTCTAGGTGGTCACAAAGCACCGAGCTGATCTCCCTGTGCTATGCGGCTGCTTCCCACTAGCTATCTGTTTTACGTTTGGTAGTGTATATATGTCCATGCCACTCTCTCACTTTGTCCCAGCTTACCCTTCCCCCTCCCTGTGTCCTCAAGTCCATTCTCTAGTAGGTCTGTGTCTTTATTCGCGTCTTACCCCTAGGTTCTTCATGTCAATTACTTTTTAAACCTTCCCTTAGGAGTACAGGCTTGTCACCTTTACTCTGGTCATATGGATCTGCAAAGTTGACATGCACAACCAGCAAAGCAGAACTAGGTAATATTCCCTTAGAGAGAATTAATTCTTGATTCTTTTTCTGCTTCCTCCATCTAATATAGCTTTTAACCATGTTGTGCTGTGTGGTCAGTAATTATAACTAGACAATGGATTTCCTGAGAACAGAGACTGTGCACTGTATGTGTGTGTTTCTGTAGCAAGAGTCTTCTCTATAGTGTATAGAACCTGGGAAGATTCATGCCATATGCTTTCTGACTTCACTACTCCTGATATTTTTGTAAAGATTATACTGAACTAAAACAGGTGTATAAGACAGCTTTGAAGGCAAACAAAACCAGCTGAAAACAATTGGGGTGGGGTGATTATGAAAAGACCATCTGTTAAGAGCACAAGCCCCTAGTCTTTGTCAGTTGGGAGCGTGGTGTTTGCGATGGAGAGCAGATACGAGCTTAATAGGAAGCAGGATGCAGATCCAACTATTTCCTTTCCTTTCTCAAATGTCAACAAGTCAAGATCCTACAAAACTCAGGGAACAGAACAAGAGACCTGATTTATCATATCCCAGTATTTTTAATACCTGCTGTCTTGAAGTGAATAATTGTGGTTTGAAGAGCTGTATTGAGTGTGTGTGTGTGTGTGAGTGTGTTTGAGCGCCTTCAGTTGTTTATTTCTATGTAACAATTTTTTTAAGACAAAAATATGGGCAAAAAGAGTGGACATAAATGTTCAGAATTCATTGTGGATTTATGAAATAATTCTTAAATCTCTAAAGAGCAACTCAGTATACTCATTTATACTAAAAAACAGGTAATTTTTCATTTACATGTTTTGTTGGTATGTGTTCAGGGGGTGCATTTATCATCGAAGACAATATGAATGGTAATCCCCAGATTAGTGTAGCCTGGTAGCCCTGAGGTTTTTCAGTGGAGCCAACAAATAGCACATTTCTCTGAGGTATGAATTAATAGCTGAATAAGAAGCAAACACACTAAATAGTCAGTAAATAGAGAATGAAAATAATCACTCTCCTGATACTTGAAATACTTAACAACTGCACGGCGAAGGCTTAGAACATTTAGAATAGTAGCATCCAAGCTTAACAACTGCAAGGCCTCATGGGCCATATCTGCTGAACATGAGCCCTATGTGTGTTGGTCAGAGTGACCTTGCTCTCTCCTACCCACCAGAAGAGTCAGGTAAAGACAAACCACGGGGAAGAAAGTTTACAAAGCTGTTACATCTCACCCACTTACATCTTGGTCCATGTGGGATGAGATGCAGAAACAGATCAAAGAATCCCCCTGGGAGCTCAGGACTGTGGAGGAATTAACTCCACTCACCCAAGAAGGGGACTATTGACTTTGAAGAAACAACCAGGTAACATATGTTACATACAGGGGAGGAATAAAGGCTGAGATGAGCTTAGGAAGGCTTAAGAAAGAACCATCCTCCAGAAAGAAATAACAGGAGAGGATGAAAGTGTTCCTTCCTACAATATCTCATCTTTAACGTTATATCTATAGCATGAATAAAATAAATAGGAAAGCTAGAGGAAAACTAGGTCAAAGGAAAGGAATATTGACTCAGCCATACCTGGCATGTTTAGTTGACTGGACATTGATTTTATTTAAAGAAATACAACCGTTCTAAAAAATAGGGCTGAATTATCCCCCAAATATAGCAATTTTATCAATTACTAAAATATCTTAAAATGTATAGGTATGGACACACAACTTTACAATTGACCTATAGAATATACAATTTTCTTATGTAAGTAAGCTCTTGCTTTCTTTTACATCAACTTTGAAAGGCCATTGTATATTGTCCACATTTTTAACAATAAAGATACCTGTATCTTTTAAAAAATTAATTAATTAATATATATTTATTTTTTACTGTGTTGGGTCTTTGTTGCTGTGTGCAGGCTTTCTCTAGTTGCGGCAAGCAGTGGCTACCGTTGCGGTGCCTGGGCTTCTCATTGTGGTGGCTTCTCTTGTTGCAAAGCACGGTCTCTAGGCATACAGGCTTCAGTAGTTGTGGCATGTGGACTCAGTAGTTGTGGCACACGGGCTTAGTTGCTCCATGGCATGTGGGATCTTCCTGGGCCAGGGCTCGAACCCGTGTCCCCTGCATTGGCAGGCAGATTCTTAACCACTGCGCCACCAGGGAAGTCCAAGATACCTGTATCTTAAAAATGTTTTAATATGGTAAAATGCAGCAAAGTCAGAGCTAGAAGACACATGTGCTATTAATACTTAATAATAACAAAACAACAAATGCCAATAACTACAGGATACTTGATATGTGACAGGCACCAAACTCAGTACTTTATATATATTTACCTTTTAACACTGTAATTATCCTATGAGATAGATACGGTTGTTATTCCATTTTATAGAGGAGGAAACTGAGTCATAGAGGCATCTTTGGAGGTTACTTAATAATTCCACTTGGCGAAGTTGTTTCCCACTGGGGCATGGATAGAATTCTTAAACTGCTCTACATGTGTTCTGAAATTGAACAATTATGTAAACAGATAAAGGCTGGTAGAAACCAGAGTTCTCAGTGTTGGAGTGGGAGATAACAGGTAAGCCAGGAAGGAGGCCACAGTGACCCGTATGGTTGTGGGTTAGAGCTGGATACAGCAGTGTGATGTCATGTTTTGCTTAATACACACACAGATGGTTACATATAGACACATTTATAGATAATAATATGTACACAGGTTAGTACACACATATATCTCCTTGCTCTGTCAGCTGGGATCACCCAGATCTTGGTTTATGGTAGCTCTCTTCCTGAAAAGGAAATAGGACTCCTTCGAGATATGGCTGGTTCTAGGACTGGGGTAGGAATATACAAGATAAACCTGGAGCATCTTGTAGTGCCAAAAAGGAAGAAAGTGCTAAAAAAAAAATCTATCATAATGTCAACAGGGCACAGGAGAAAATGAAAGGTCACAGGTCACAGGGCCACATGACCAATGGCCAAACCTGGAAAATTTGAACAACAAGATAGAAAAGACGTAATTGGAGGATAATCCAAAGTATATAATAAATACCCGTGAAGCAATACGGGCAGTGTGAAGGAAGAAATGATTGTCGGAAATTGTGGGGATGACAGGTGTTATACTTCCATTAAGTATAACTAGAAAGAAAAAAAAAACTCTGCCTCTTACCCATGCTCCCCTCCCACCCTGTTGACTTTTCCAACTCAAAACAGCTTCCTGACGAGGCAGAGCCTCAGGCTGCCAGGCTGTGTTCACTTTTAATGACTGTTTTCTTTTTGAAGTACAAGCCAAGATCACCTACTGAGAGTGAGGTGACTTAGAAAATAGGAGTGAATTAACAGGACTAGTATTAAGAATAGCTGCTCTGGGGGGAAGAATGGAGATGTGACCAGGGTCCTAAGATATATTTTTGAATGTCATTGAGGGCTTAGCTGAGATTAGAGGCAGTTATTTAAAAGAACCATTTGTATTATAATGTGAATATTTTTGATCAAGTTCCTAAATTGTTCAGAAATAATCTCTAAAGTCTACACTTGAGACATAATAATTATTATATTTCCTCCTATTCTGAAGTGCTCTTAACTGTAAAATGCACCATCATTCTAACAACTGCTTTTTATTCTTTCATGCAATAAATGTTCCATGACCTCATGAAGCTCACCGTCTATTGAGGTGAGAGAGTGGCTCATAAAGTAAATATGTAATTACGATACATTTCAAGTGATGATCATTTCTCCTGAAAACTGTAAAGCAGGAATACAGGAAGGGCAGAGGTTCAGTTTTTCTGCTGTAACTAGGTTGGTATATTAGACTTCATCACGATGGTGGCTTGTGGGCAAAGACCTAAAGAAAATGAGGGAACAGGTGTGCAGATTATCTGGGAGGCATGTATCCAGGTTCACAGGAGCAAAGACTTCTGTGCAGCTGGAGAGTGAGCGAGGGGTAAATAGCAGCTGGTGAGTCAAGGGATTAGAAGGTTCAGGTACTCAGGGCTTTATGTGCCACATGCAGACTGGGCTTTTACTCTTAATGAGATGAAAAACCATGGAGGGTTTCAAGCAGAGAAGTGACATAGTCTGACGTGTTATAAAAAGGTCACTCCAGTTTCTGTATTAAAAGTAGACTGTAAGAAGGGAAGAAAGGAAGCAGGGATATTAGCTAGAAAACTATGAAAATAGACAAGATGTTCATAACCTTGTCTAGTGTGGTAGTAAAGGAGAGGATAAAAAGATGAATTATTATAGTTTGATGATATAGACAAGAGAGTACAATTACCGTTTTGGTCTAAGCATCTGATATAGAAATGCTATTAACTGGGGAGACAGAGGAATGGGGTGATTAATTCAGTGGTTAAAATTTTGAGATGATTATTAAACATCCTAGTGGAGATGCTGAGTACCCTCCTGCATATGTCAGCCAGGGAGAGACCCAGGCACTACATATACATTTGGGAGTTGTTGGCATATAAATTAAAGCCATGAGAATGAATAAGATAACCAATAGAATAAGGCTATATGGGAAAGTAGGTCTGGGATATTCCAATGTTTGAGGGATAGGAATAAAGGGGGAACAAGCCAAAAAGACTTAGAAGGATCAATGGAGATACGGTAACAAAAACATCAGAGTATTGGTACTTTGGAATGCAAGTTATAAAAGGGTATCTGAGGGGACTGAGGGACCATGCCTTCAAATGCTACTTGTAAGTCAACTAAGATGAAGACGCCAAATATACCATTTGCTTTAGCAACGTGAACGTCACTGGAGATTTTTTCCTAAGTGTTGGTGGAATGGTGGGGGCAAAATGTGGTTAAAGTGGATTAAAGAGAAAGTAGGGGGAGAGAAATTAGAGAGAGTCTAGTTCACGCTCTTTGGAAGTTTTGCAGTGAGTGGGAGGAAAGTAGAGAAGTTTCTGAAGGGAGATGTGGAGATAAAAGGACGTTTGTGCAAGAGATCAGAGGTATTATTACATGTTTGTTGCTAAAGATAATCATTCAGTTGGCTGAGAAAATTTGACAATGCATGAGAATTCAGAATTATATGCTTGGAAAAGTGGGAGGGAATATGGTATCTAGAGTTCAAGCTTAATTGTAGACAGTGGCGGAAAATGCACCTGGATTAACATGTTTGATGGCAGGATTCATGGACGGGGAGCCTGGGAGGTGGGTGTTGTGATGTTAAGAGCCTATGGATGTTCTCTTCTTATTTATTTTTTTATTTTTTTTATTTTTTATTTTTTTTTGTGGTACGCGGGCCTCTCACTGTTGTGGCCTCTCCCGTTGCGGAGCACAGGCTCTGGACGCGCAGGCTCAGCGGCCATGGCTCACGGGCCTAGCCGCTCTGTGGCATGTGGCATCTTCCCGGACCGGGACACGAACTCGTGTCCCCTGCATCGGCAGGCGGACTCTCAACCACTGCGCCACCAGGGAAGCCCGGATGTTCTCTTCTGATTGCTCTTATTTGCTCAGTGAAGCAAGACCCAGTTATATGTGAGAATAAGCTTAGATGAGAAGGTATTAGGTATTTAAATAGAGAAGGTAAGGTACAAAGTCATCATCTAAGAGATTGAAGTATGAGTGGATTAGGAAAATAGAGAATGAATGTTGGAAACTTTAGTAACTTTTGGAAAAAAAAAAAAAACCTCTCCCATATTAAATGGACTTATCAAACATGAAGTTTTAGAATTCTGTGGGAAAAGTTCTAAGAATCAGATGAATATGGCAATGAGTATTCTTAAATACTCAGAATTCTCTATTTTTGCATCCTTGTAGTCTCATAGAGGCTATACTCTTCTCTTAAATCAGAAGACTGTTGGAAGCCCATAAATCAAGCTCTGAAAAGCTTTGTCTCTGACTCTGGTCCTGCACTTCGGAGGACTCTGTCACGTTCTTTTACCTTGATAGCGTTGTGTCATTGATTAGATGATACATGTGATTTAAACATGGATTCAAGTGCTTATAAGAACCCTGGGTTCCAAAGTGGTGAGTTGGGATTGATTCAAGTTTGTGCCAAAGGGATCTTAGGTACACATAGGCGAGCAGGGACATTTTAGTGAGGGTCACAGTGAAAACCATTGAGCTCAGGATCATTTGGCAAATAGATAGTGACCAGATTAAGACAATTGATGCAAGTTAATACTTGTGTTGCAAACAAATTATTATAATTCCAAGAAAAAATATATAAAAAGAGGGGATTGGACTTGATGCTTATTTTTGCATTCTTTCTCTTAATGCTGAGATTTTAGAAAGATATTTTAGGGTCTATATAATTCTATTATTTTAAAGTGATTGCAAACTGTTCTAAAATAGAGTATGTTCTTGAAGTCACTTTAAAATATCTTTTCAAAAATGTATGCAAATTTATTATAGGATTTGTTTTCCTGGACATTTTTAGTGTTATTTTAGCAATTTCATATATTTTCTGCTTAAATATGGACACATTTCTATGACTCATCTATGTTTTCTGATTTGCAGTATAATTATCACTATTTATTTTTCATTTGTGTTAATAGTCCCTTGGAAATTAAAATAAATTGATCTCACATTTTTCAGCATTTAATTTTTGAATACATAATTAAAAATGAAAATTATATGGAATATGTATGTCTTAGTTCATTCAGGTTGCTATTACAAAAATTCCATAGACTGGGTGGCTTAAGCAACAAATATTTATTTCTCACAGTTCTGGAGGTTGGGAAGTTTAAGATCCAGGAGTTGGCATATGGTGCATAGATGGCCGTCTTCTCCTTGTCTCCACACGTGGTGGAAAAATCAAGAGACTCTCAGAGGTCTCTTTTAGAAAGGCACTAATCCTACTCACAAGGACTCCATCCTTATGACCTAGTCACCTCCCCAAATCATCACGTTGTGGGGGGTGCAAACATTCAGTCTATAAAAATGTATAGACGTATTTATATACCTATGTATACACATATACATAATATATCTTCACTCAAATACATATATGTATTATGTGTATATGTGTGTATATGTATACACACATAATACATACTTAGTATATGTGTGATATGGTATATGTATGTATACGAATACATATACATATACATATTCAGTAGTCATGTCACAAATACAAATAAAACTAGTTTCCCTAAACATATTAATTTATACACTAAATCCCTTTTTCTGGATAAGCAGTAATGTTATCTTAGTTTCCATTTTCTTAGGGTTTCAGTCAAGTCCTGAGGCTGCTCAAGCACCTCTGCTGCACAGCAGGCACAGAGGGTGTAGACGTCTGGTGTAGAGGTCATCCACCCTCTGTTCACCCAATACCTGGTCAGGACTGCTTCATGACTGCTTCCCACAGTCCCCACAAACTCCTTTTGAGCCCCGTCTGCACGCCTGCTTCCAGGGTGGTAGCTCCTTCTGTGCTTCCCTGCTCCTTTTGTGCACACATAGATCATCGGCTGCTCCTGGGCCATGGAGGTTGGGGGAGTTCGGTGACCCTGGGAGGTCCTGTCTACTTGGATCCAATATGAAATTGTGGAAGATGCTGTCTACCTGGGTACAGTCTCAGGGGGCTTTTTCTCTGAAATTTTTCCACCTTCACTGAACTTTACTAGGAAGCAAAATGCAGGTCCCTTCTGCTTGTCCTCTTTCCTTTCGTTTCTTTTCATTCTTTCTTTCCTTCCTTCCTTCCCTCCTTCCTTCCTTCCTTCCTCCCTCCCTCCCTCCCTCCTTTCTTTCTTTCTTTCTTGATTTCTTTCTCTCTCTTTCTTTCTTTCTTTTTCTTTCTCTTATTTCAAAATCTCTGGGCAACATGATGTGTGTAACTATTTAGCTATTTCTTTTAAAGTAGCAAGTATTAATAAAAATATTGGCATCAAATATGCAGCCCTCCAATGTAAAGTGAATGTCATCCTATAGTATGGAATTTCATATCAGTTTAATCCCTTGCTTCCTTTTATATACCTATCAGATTTGAGTGTGTGTGTGTGTGTATGGATGTGTATGTGTGCGTGAAAAAGAGACGGGAAAGAACAAGTATACAAATGAGCAAATATTGGTAACTGTGGTTGTGGCTTTTTTGTTTTTTATTGCTTATTTGATTTTGTCCTTAAATCTTGAGGGTTTGTTTTAAAGGGAAGACTCCAAACCAAATTATTCTCTATTTTAAAATTTGAGATCTAATCCAACACATAGTAATATTGTAGTCTAAGAATATGGACATTCAAGACATGAAACCTTTAGAGTTTATCTTAATATCAAAATTATGTAAGCATGTATTTTAAAGAGTTAAAAAAACCTTGATCTTTTACTATAAACTTTTTTTAATATCAAAAATAACAATTTCCCTGTGTCTCCTTTCTCAAATGTTTTTTCATTTTTCTGGACATATTTTTAAAATAGTATGCTTATATTCAAGTACCTCAACTTCCCACTTGCAGACAATGCTTACTAACTAATTTGAAAGATGAGGATTAGCTCTCCTTCATTATGACCCCCGTCCCTTGCCTCTCCATTCCCAGGTCTGTGCCGTATCTTCCTGTGCTGCATATTCAGAGCTGATGGTCAAAATACTTAATCACAGGTACAGCCCTTGTTCTGGCCAATCAGAGTGGACACAGCCCTGAATAACTGGATTGGCAGTACCAATGCTTAGTGGTAAATAACATCTCTCACTGGATCTTAAATGTTGTTATATGAGGATTCAGTGTTTGTATTAATATAATTATGTAAATGCTCTTTTGTTGAGCCATGTAGTAATCACTGCTTCTTTTCCTTTCCTGTACAACCATGTGTTTTGACTGGAACTAATTATTGTCTTGTTTTGCTATGGTTATAGTATGTTTTCATGTTTAGTTTTCTATTTATTGCTAATTCAAGATATATTTTCACTTATGAAAATCTCTTCATTTGTTCACATGTATTAAATACTCTATTTCTTTTTTTGTAAGAAACGTCTCACAGATCCTCTGTGTTAACTCTGACCTTAATTGGCTTGTTGAAAAACTTTGGCTGGAAATACTTTGCTCCAGTGTTCCTATTTAGAAGATGGAGTCCATTCTGATTCTTTAAACTTTTCATTAATCTTTTTCTTTTCTTCTCTGGGGAAGATTGCAAATTCTTTTCATTGCTCACAGTGTTCTGATATTGTAGAATGTGATTTGGTTCTATTTTCAATCATTGTGCTGAATGCTTAGAAGGTCCTTCTAGTGCAGACACATAGGGCAGCAAGTCTTGATCCCAGCAGATGTGGCTTCAGGCTCAGTATATTCTAATGTGAGAGGAAATATTTCATCACTTCTCATTATGGACCCGTATCCAAAGTTACCCACTGTTCTGATAAATTGAATGTCATGATAACATGGTAATTATGATCTTCAGCAGAACAGTCAGAAAAATCTCGATATTTGTGTAGAACAGAGCAGAGGGAGACAGGAGATAGTTCTGATGAGGTTTGGAAGAAGCCATCAACAGGCAGGCTGACTCCAGAAGGATTACTTCCTGGACATGCAGAGATGTCCTCGTGTCCTTCAGTCTTTTAAGTGTCCTCGGTTTGATTCATTCTGGGGGGACTGATTCACACAATCTCCACAGGAGGTCGGAGACTATGAAAAAGAATAACCTGAATATATGTATCCAGAGTATTTCTTTCTTATATAAGAATGACCAGAAAGCTTAATTAATAATAATAAGGCTCCTAGCAGAATGAGGTCCGAGACAAGATTGGTGGGTAGCTTTCATAGATACTAAAATATAGAAAAGTGTACTAACTGTTGAAACAAG
Source organism: Hyperoodon ampullatus (assembly GCF_949752795.1). Lineage (NCBI taxonomy): Eukaryota > Metazoa > Chordata > Mammalia > Artiodactyla > Ziphiidae > Hyperoodon > Hyperoodon ampullatus. The sequence goes on from NC_136926.1 coordinate 80,443,331, forward strand.
TCAGGATGCAGTGAGTGCCATGAATCACCTGCCCAGATGAGAACAGCTACATTCAGGAGTCACATGCTCAGCTAGTGGATTAGTGTGTGTCCTTGATGAGAAGCATCCCAAGCCACATCTCACTAATTTAGGGGAGAAATGGGATTTGTTATTAGGATTTTGCATAGTTCACAGTATCTGGGAGGGTAGGAGAGCTAAGGCTCAGGGGAACAGAATGAGAAGCAAGGTCCAGTGTCACATCCCAGAGCAGGACCCTTGATGCTGCTGTAACCAAATGGTCCAGTCTCAGCGACTGACTGGCAGCTCTGAGGGCTCGGGCAGCTTGGGGACTGGGTGCCCCTCAGAGAATTGCTCCAGCAGGAGCCGCCACTGCTGCCACCTTGAGTGCAGAGCAGGTCGTGCCCTATCCCCCCTCCTCACCAGAAGGCTGTTTGGCCAAGTCAGGCAGGGGTTTCTGAACCCACATCTCAGGCTGGCAATGTCATGATAAAGAAGGCTGTGGAAGCACAACTTTGACATCTTCATATTCTCTTTATATCCTTCAAGGAAGGAGCGTCTAAAAGGTGGGGGGTCTCCAACATTGGAGAGTAAACAGAAGTGAGGTGACCAAAAAGAAAACCTTTGATTACTCAGGTGCAAGAATTTTGAATGTGGTCATTAATTGATGTCCTATCAGGTGTCCTATATATATATGTAGCAATACATGAAGGCTTCATTAAGGAATCTTTAAGAACTACAAAAGATTTGTTGAGAATGACGAAACCCATACTGTGCAATGAACTATTTATGTTTTATTCAGTAGTTAACATAAATAAGAATATAAACAACTAGCATGCAACACAGAGAATAGATTTAATAGTATTTTCCAATTCATCCTCATGGAAGTCATTCCATGATGTGACCCAGTAGCACAAAGCCTGCCTGTCCATAGAAGTCCCAGGTTTAGAGGTTTTAAATGCACAGCAGTATGTAAATAGAAGAATAGGGTTTCTTAAGATAGAGTTTTTACATAAACTAGTATTTTTGTCTCTAATTATAGGGAAAGAAGGATGTCAGTATTTCCAGATATTATAGAAATAAAACTGATATTATTTTTCCCAATTTTTAAAGATTTCTTATCAGAGGAGGTTAGCTCAACTGGTTCACATGACTTTATTTGTAAAAAATCTGAAAGATATGAAATGTAACTTGTTTTATAAGTCATTATTCAGCAATCAAAAACATGATAATGTTCAAAATTTTGCCAGTGAAATTGACTACAGGAAAAAGATGAACCAAACTACTTAATTCTAATTTTCCAGGTATTACTATATTATTTCTGCTATTAACTTACACTAATTTCTCAAACCCTAAATCATCACTGTTTGTGTAGTTTATGTTTACTGTGTGCCAAACACTGTAATTAGTGTTTTACACATATTAGTTTATTGACGCAGCATTGCCTAAGGTAGGTGCTATTATTTCTATTGTTAACTAGTTTGTAAATCAAGACAGAGTCTTTAAGTAACTTGCTAGTAAATTGTCAGGCTGAAGCTTGAACCGAGACAGTCTGACTCTGCTTTACTGCTGAATTTGTGCTACAAGGTCGTGATTAGCCATGCTGGTTTATGCATCAGTGCTTTATAAGTCTGAAAAGTTTGTGTTAACAATCTGAGTCAGAGTACATCAATATGGAGTATCCACTGGGTTTCTGAGATTTCTAGTGACTTACCTTCTTCTGGGAATCAAGAGAATTCACTGAAAGGCAGAAACCAAAGAGAAATTTATAGTATAATTCCAGAATCCTGCACCTGCACTATTAGTATCCAGTGACTCGACTCTCATTTGACGTGTGAGTCAACCCCCTGGGGACAGGACGTGGACAGAAGCCCAGGAAGATGTTTTTCATTCAGGCAACCCCACCTTCATAGCTGCAGTCATTTTCTCTGCTACACCCTGGTGGTGTGATCTTGAGTCTGTCTGATCTGTTAAACAGAGAAGACATGGAAAAACATTTCAACATAGCTTATAGTTTAAACAGAGTACAATTCATACTTACAGAATCTCATTCAATCTAGCCCATATCCTTGTTCTTTCCTGCCTTACCATTTAATAAATGGTTAGTTCTGAGGCAGATTTTTCCTATAACCTTGGTTAGTACAGGATTCTTTACAATACTGTGATGACTCTAGTAAGTATTTGAACTATTGAAGCTTCTCAGTGTTTCATTATTAAACTGTAGCCCCCATGTTTTCAGGAAAGCTGGTCGACCTCTAGCTACCTTAGGACTTTTCATGTAACAACTTCCTTGATTCTTCTGTTATAGGTACATTTTCCTTTCTCTAAATACTTACGACACAGTGTTTTTTTTATATTTAAATTTATACTACAAAATGATAAGCTTTTATTGCATAGATTTATTTGTGAATGCAGTGAAGAATAAGAAAGAATAATGATCTATAAAATTTAGGGAAAAAAGGGCTTTTGGATACTGAATAATACAATTATTGATATGATTTATAGATACAGTTACAAGTCTGCACTGCATTTTGCCAGAGTAGGCAAAACCAGAGCTTATCTACATATATTTAATAGGAGATTTGTTTCAAAATGGTTATTATTTAACTTCAGTTACTTTCCATTTATATTTTTTATCATAGCCATCTTTTCTAATATAAGGTACACATTTCTAAAGAAATCACTCAATGAATCTGTAAAATATTATAGCTTATTCGAACATGCTTTTTAAATTGTTTTGTGGAGGTGCTATCTTTACTGGTTAAGTATAGCACTGGGAAGGACCTTCAAGATGGCAGAGGAGTAAGACGTGGAGATCACCTTCCTCCCCACAAATACATCAGAAATACATCTACACGTGGAACAACTCCTACAGAACACCTACTGAACGCTGGCAGAAGACCTCAGACTTCCCCCAAATCATGTGGCTGACAGGGTCTTGGTCCTCCAGCTGGGTGTCAGGCCTGAGCCTCTGAGGTGAGACAGCTGAGTTCAGGACATAGGACCACCATAGACATCCCAGCCTCACGTAATATCAATTGGCGAGAACTCTCCCACAGCCCTCTGTCTCAACGCTAAGACCCAGCTCCACTCAGTGACCAGCAAGCTCCAATGCTGGACACTCCATGCCAAACAACTAGCAAGACAGGAACACAACCCGACCCATTAGCAGAGAGGCTGCCTAAAATCATAGGAAGTTCACAGACACCCCAAAACACACCACTGGACGTGGTCCTGCCCACCAGAAAGAAGAGATCCACTCTCATCCACCAGAAAACAAGCACCAGTCCCCTCCACCAGGAAGCCTACACAACCCACTGAACCAACCTTAGCCACTGGGGACAGACACCAGAAACAATGGGAATTACAAATTTGCAGCCTGCGAAAAGGAGACCCCAAACACAGTAAGTTAAGCAAAATGAGAAGACAGAGAAACACACAACAGGTGAAGGAGCAGGTAAAAACCCACCAGACCTAACAAATGAAGAGGAAACAGGCAGTCTACCTGTAAAGGAATTCAGAGTAATGATAATAAAGGTGATCTAAAAACTTGGACATAGAATGGAGAAAATAAAAGAAACATTTAACAAGAACCTGGAAGAACTAAAGAGCAAACAAACAATGATGAACAACACAATAAATGAAATTAAAAATTCTCTAGAAGGAATCTATAGCAGAATAACTGAGGCAGAAGAACGGATAAGTGACCTGGAAGATAAAATAGTGGAAATAACTACCACAGACCAATATAAAGAAAAAAGATGAAAAGAATTGAGGACAGTCTCAGAGACCTCTGGGACAACAGTAAATGCACCAACATTCGAATTATAAGGGTCTCAGAAAAAGAAGAGAAAAAGAGACTGAGAAAATATTTGAAGAGATTATAGTTGAAAACTTCCCTAATATGGGAAAGGAAATAGTCAAGTCCAGGAAGCACAGAGAGTCCCATACAGGATAAATCCAAAGAGAAACATGCCAAGACACATATTAATCAAACTATCAAAAATTAAATACAGAGGGCTTCCCTGGTGGCACAATGGTTGAGAGTCAGCCTGCTGTTGCAGGGGACACGGGTTCGTGCCCTGGTCCGGGAAGATCCCGCATGCTGTGGAGCGGCTAGGCCTGTGAGCCATGGCCGCTGAGCCTGCACATCCAGAGCCTGTGCTCCACAACGGGAGAGACCACAGCAGTGAGAGGCCCGCGTACTGCAAAAAAAAAAAAAAAAAAGGTTCTGAAGAACCTAGGGGCAGGACAGGAATAAAGACACAAAAGTAGAGAATGGACTTGAGGACATGGGGAGGGGGAAGGGTAAGCTGCGACAAAGTGAGAGAGTGGCATGGACATATATACATTACGACATGTAGAATAGATAGCTAGCAGGAAGCAGCCACATAGCACAGGGAGATCAGCTCGGTGCTTTGTGACCACCTAGAGGGGTGGGATAGGGAGGGTGGGAGGAAGATGCAAGAGGGAGGAGATATGGGGATGTATGTATATGTATAGCTGATTCACTTTGTTATAAAGCAGAAACTAACACAGCATTGTAAAGCAATTATACTCCAATAAAGATGTTAAAAAAAAAAAGAAGTAATGAACTATTGATACACACAGCAACTTGCAGAACTATAGGTATTTTTCCTGAGTGCAAAAGAGATGATCCCAAAGGTTACACTCTATATGATGCCGTTCATGCAACATCCTTGAATTGACAAACTTACAGAATGTAGAACAAATTAGTGGTGGCTATGAGTTAAGAAGAGGATGGGGTAGGTTGGAAGTGGATGTCACAATTAAAAGACAACTGTTCTTTGACTATATCAATGTCATTTTCCTCTCTGTGATATCATACTATAGATTTGCAAGGTATTGTCTTTGAGAAAACTGGATAAACGGTACGAGGAATCTTTGTGTTATTTGTTATAGCTGCGTGTGAACTTACAGTCATCTCAAAATAATAATGTTAGTTTAGAAAAAAAGGTAAAGAGCAAGACAACTTTTTCCAACATAAGATATCCAGGCAAATCCTGGTCAAGAAAAAAGCATTTCTCATGTTGTCAACTCTAACATAGTTAGAACACTGAGCTGAAATGTGGGATTGGTGAAAGCAATCAATTAATCGTTAAATGCACTTTTGCTTTCTGAGATGTTCCTCTCCTGCTTTTCACTTCCCTTTTGTGTAAGCAATCACTTTCCTGGCATGTAGCGTCTCTTTTTTTTGTTGTTGTCGTTTGTTTATTTTTAATTGCAGGCTTTGACTTGGAAGGAAGCTTGAACTTTGAGTATGCAAAATTTACAGGGCTCAGATCACACCCATACCATTCAACCTTTCCAAGGTTCTCTTTACTCCCAGCAAAAGGTGGAGTGAAATCCTCTCCCAGTTTTACCTGCTGTTTCCAGAATGTTCAGCTGTGCTTTCAGGCTGTTAGGATCACCTCAATTTGGGGTATTGCTTTGCTTATTTTTTTCTTGGTTTTCTAGTTCATGAATCCATTTGTCTGCTATCCAGTTGACACTACCTACCTCTCCCCTCCAAACACACACACCTCACAGTTTGGAGTCTGGGAAGATAGCTGGTGATGCCATTTTGTGGTATACAATGGGTGTGGGTTAGGTACTATATAGTTTTGTTGTTCAAATTGTTCTCTTGGGCTTCCCTGGTGGCGCAGTGGTTGAGAGTCCGCCTGCCGATGCAGGGGATACGGGTTCATGCCCCAGTCCGGGAAGATCCCACATGCCACAGAGCGGCTGGGCCCGTGAGCCATGGCCGCTGAGCCTGCGCGTCCTGAACCTGTGCTCCACAACGGGAGAGGCCACAACAGTGAGAGGCCCGCGTACCGCAAAAAAAAAAAAAAAATTGCTCTCTCTACATTTGTGCAAGGACTTATTTGTGAAGATTCAAAACGATGCCACTGCTACCCTTGCCATCTTATCTGAGATATGATTTGTGGTATTTCTCTGTGATGCTTACCCACTTGTTTCAAATCTTAGGTGATCAAAGGGTGAGATCAACACTTTTTTTTCACCTTCTTAAACACTTAGCTGGAGTTCAATTTTAAGATAAAAGCCGAACCTCATGTATAGGAGATCATCCACCAGAAAAAAGACTATGCAGAGACTAACACCATGAAATGCATCTTATTCCTTATTTGTGTCCGGTTTTAACTGTAAACTATCTCTGGAGTTCAAGAATCTTGAGCCACACCATGGGAAATGGCTTTGAAGTTTTTTATCTAATAATACGTTTTGAAAATAATAGATTTTTAATAGCCCCCTCCCAATTTAATTAGTTGACAATAATGGAGCACAGTACTTTGGAGTAAACCTGTGCTTTAAACGTGCTAATTTATTATCCTGAGTGTCTTACTTTTATTCGAGATTTCAACAGTTGTGGGGGGTGGTAACTGAGTCAGCAGGCACACACACTGCAGTCAATGTGAAGAAGTGCTTACACTTTCAGATCTGTCTCCATGAAATGCAGAAAATTACTTAAAGTTAGCTAAGAAGAATAATGAATCCTTGACTAAAGGAGCATTTTTAAGGAAACCGAAATCCCAGAACAAATTACAGTGCAGAGAGCATGGCAGGATGTTTCTCATTTTTCATTTCACTTACTCTTTCTACCACATTTTTTTAAACCAAAGTAAAATGATTCAGGAAAAAAAAGAAACTCAAAGAAAATCTTAAAAATCACAACCAAAAGAGTAGACCTCAAAATCAGTAGAAGTGTTGCATGGAAAATATTTCCCAAGCTGGCCCTAATTATATTTTGGCTACTACCTCATCTCTGTTTCTTTCTTTTCTGTATGTTTCAGACTCAGATTCCTCTATGTCTGAGAATGGTTCTGCTGAAGTGTAGGCTTTCCTTTTTCTTTACCTTCCAAATGCAACAACATACTGTTGTCAAATTTAATTCAGAGACTTTCTAAAAATTTGATAAATCTGCACCTCATTTTTCCTTTACATTGTGATAGCTCATTGGCTTATTATGTAGTACATGTACCTAAGATTGAATAAGTACATTCTGCAAATAACGTTGTGAGATGTGATAATAATGCTTTCGTGTAAAAATATATAATGTTTTCAACCAACCTTCTAATCCACTCATAGTCCAGCTGTTCTGCACTTATAGGGCTTAAAGTGTGAGTGAGGACAGGACAGATGTGCCCTGTATCCCTCGATGATACAGAGGGAGAAACTAGACTCCTTTATTGTCATCCTTGTGCACTAAGGAATGAACGCTTACCTGATTGCCTGCTGTGGTATCACCATAATGTTCCTCTGAACCAGACAATCTCTAACCTAACTAAACATATACAAGAAAACGGGTGTCTTCTTTTCTTTTTTTTTTTTAAGGTAAGAGAGATTTTATTTTTCAGATTCTTTCAAGTTATATTTGTACAGGTTTAATTTACATACAAGAAATTTCACCCTTTTAATGCTACAGACTGAGGAATTTTGACAAACTTGTACAGGGCTCCTTGTATTTTTTATTTGAATTTTATTTTATTTATTTCTTTTATACAGCAGGTTCTCATTAGTCATCCATATTACACATATCAGTGTATATATGTCAATCCCAATCTCCCAATTCATCCCACCATCACCCCCCCACCGCTGCTTTCCCACTTTGGTGTCCATACGTTTGTTCTCTACATCCGTGTCTCAATTTCTTCACTGAAAACCGGTTCATCTGTACCATTTTTAGATTCCACATATGTGAGTTAATAAAAACGATATTTGTTTTTTTCTTTCTGACTTACTTTACTCTGTATGACAGTCTCTAAATTCATCCACGTCTATACAAATGAACCAATTTCGTGCCGTTTTATGGCTGAGTAATATTCCATTGTATATATGTACCACATCTTATTTATCCATTTGTCTGTCGATGGGCATTTAGTTTGCTTCCATGACCTGGCTATTGTAAATAGTGCTGCAGTGAACACTGGAGTGCATGTGTCTTTTTGAATTATGGTTTTCTCTGGGTATATGCCCAGTAGTGGGATTGCTGGGTCATATGGTAGTTCTATTTTTAGTTTTTTTAAGGAACCTCCGTACTGTTCTCCATAGGGGCTGTATCAGTTTACATTCCCAACAACAGTGCAAGAGGGTTCCCGTTTCTCCACACCCTCTCCAGCATTTCTTGTTTGTAGATTTTCTGATGATGCCCATTCTAACTGGTGTGAGGTGATACCGCATTGTAGGTTCGATTTGCATTTCTCTAATAATTAGTGATGTTGAGCAGCTTTTCATGTGCTTCTTGGCCATCTGTATGTCCTCTTTGGAGAAATGTCTATTTAGGTCTTCTGCCGATTTTTTTTTTTTTTTTTTTTTTTTTTGCGGTACACGGGCCTCCCACTGTTGTGGCCTCTCCCGTTGCGGAGCACAGGCTCCAGACGTGCAGGCTCAGCGGCCGTGGCTCGCGGGCCCAGCCGCTCCGCGACATGTGGGATCTTCTCGGACCGGGGCACGAACCCACGTCCCCTGCATCGGCAGGCGGACTCTCAACCACTGCGCCACCAGAGAAGCCCTTCTGCCGATTTTTTGATTGGGTTATTTGTTTTTTTTTTAATATTGAGCTGCATGAGCTGTTTATATATTTTGGAGATTAATCCATTGTCTGTTGATTCGTTTGCAAATATTTTCTCCCATTCTGAGGGTTGTCTTTTCATCTTCTTTGTAGTTTCCTTTGCTGTGCAAAAGCTTTTAAGTTTCATTAGGTCCCATTTGTTTATTTTTGTTTTTATTTTCATTTCTCTAGGAGGTGGGTCACAAAAGATCTTGCTGTGATTTATGCCAAAGAGTGTTCCTCCTGTGTTTCCCTCTAAGGTTTTACAGTGTCCAGTCTTACCTTTAGATCTTTAATCCATTTTGAGGTTATTTATTTATTTATTTATTTATTTATTTATTTATTTTTGTGGTACGCGGGCCTCTCACTGTTGTGGCCTCTCCCGTTGCGGAGCACAGGCTCCAGACGCGCAGGCTCAGCGGCCATGGCTCACGGGCCCAGCCGCTCCGCGGCATGTGGGATCTTCCTGGACCGGGGCACGAACCCATGTCCCCTGCATCAGAAGGTGGACGCTTAACCACTGCGCCACCAGGGAAGCCCTTGAGGTTATTTTTTGTATGGTGTTAGGAAGTGTTCTAATTTCAGTATTTTACATGTAGCTGCCCAGTTTTCCCAACACCATTTATTGAAGAGGCTGTCTTTTCTCCATTGTATATCCTTGCCTCCTTTGTCATAGATTTGTTGACCATAGGTGCTTGGGTTTATCTCTGGTCTTTCTCTCCTGTTCCATTGATCTATATTTCTGTTTTTGTGCCAGTACCATACTGTCTTGATTACAGTAGCTTTGTAGTATAGTCTGAAGTCAGGGGCCCTGATTCCTCCAGCTCCATTTTTTTCCCTCAAGACTGCTTTGGCTATTCAGGGTCTTTTGTGTCTCCATACAAATTTTAAGATTTTTTGTTCTAGTTCTGTAAAAAATGCCATTGGTAATTTGAAAGGGATTGCATTGAATCTGTAGATTGCTTTGGGTAATACAGTCACTTTCACAATGTTGATTCTTCCAATCTAAGAACATGGTATATCTCTCTATCTGTTGGTATCTTTAATTCCTTTCAACAGTGTCTTATAGTTTTCTGCATACAGGTCTTTTTTCTCCTTAGGTAGTTATATTCCTAGGTATTTTATTCTTTTTGTTGCAATGGTAAATGGGAGTGTTTCATTAATTTCTCTTTCAGATTTTTCATCATTACGGTATAAGAATGCAAGAGATTTCTGTGCATTAATTATGTATCCTGCAACTTTACCAAATTCATTGATTAGCTCTAGTAGTTTTTTGGTGGCATCTTCAGGATTCTCTAAGTATAGTATCTTGTCATCTGCAAACAGTGACAGTTTTACTTCTCTTCTGATTTGGATTCCTTTTATTTCTTTTTCTTCTCTGATTGCCATGGCTAGGACTCCCAAAACTATGTTGAATAATAGTGGAGAGAGTGGACATCCTTGTCCTGCTCCTGATCTTAGAGGAAATGCTTTCAGTTTTTCACCAATGAGAATGATGTTTGCTGTGGGTTTGTCATATTTGGCCTTTATTACATTGAGGTAGTTTCCTTCTGTGCCCCGTTTCTGGAGAGTTTTTATCGTAAATGGGTATTGAATTTTGTCAAAAGCTTTTTCTGCATCTATTGAGATGATCATATGGTTTTTCTTCTTCAGTTTGTTAATGTGATGTATCACATTGATTGATTTGTGGGAATGGAAGAATCCTTGCATCCCTGGGATAAATCCCACTTGATCATGGTGTATGATCCTTTTAATGTGTTGTTAGATTCTGTTTGCTACAATTTTGTTGAGGATTTTTGCATCTATATTCATCAGTGATATTGGTCTGTAATTTTCTTTTTTTGTAGTATCTTTATCTGATTTTGGTATCAGGGTGATGGTGGCCTCATAGAATGAGTTTGGGAGTGTTCCTTCCTCTGCCATTCTTTGGAAGAGTTTGAGAAGGATGGGTGTTAGCTCTTCTCTAAATATTTGATAGAATTCACCTGTGAAGCTGTCTGGTCCTGGACTTTTGTTTGTTGGAAGATTTTTAATCACAGTTTCAATTTCATTACTTGTGATTGCTCTGTTCATATTTTCTGTTTCTTTCTGGTTCAGTGTTGGAAGGTTATACCTTTCTAAGGATTTGTCCATTTCTTCCAGGTTGTCCATTTTATTGGCATAGAGTTGTCTGTAGTAGTCTCTTAGGATGCTTTGTATTTCTGCAGTGTCTGTTGTAACTTCTCCTTTTTCATTTCTAATTTTATTGATTTGAGTCCTCTCCCTCTTTTTCTTGATGAGTCTGGTTAATGGTTTATATATTTTGTTTATCTTCTCAAAGAACCAGCTCTTAGTTTTATTGATCTTTGCTATCATTTTCTTTGTTTCTATTTCATTTATTTCTGCTCTGATCTTTATGATTTCTTTCCTTCTGCTGACTTTGGGTTTGTTTGTTCTTCTTTTTCTAGTTCCTTTAGGTGTAAGGTTAGATTGTTTATTTGAGCTTTTTCTTGTTTCTTGAGGTAGGCTTGTATAGCTCTTAAACTTCCCTCTTAGAACTGCTTTTGTTGCATCCCATAGCTTTTGAATTATCGTGTTTTCATTGTCATTTGCCTCTAGGTATTTTTTTATTTTGACTTTGATTTCTTCAGTGATCTCTTGGTTATTTAGTAATGTATTGTTTAGCCTCCATGTGTTCGTGTTTTTTACGTTTTTTTCCCTGTCATTGTTTTCTAATCTCATAGTGTTGTGGTCAGAAAAGATGTTTGATATGATTTCAGTTTTCTTAAATTTACTGAGGCTTGATTTGTGATCCAGGATATGATCTATCCTGGAGAATCTTCCATGCGCACTTGAGAAGAAAGTGTAATCTGCTCTTTTGGGATGGAATGTCTTATGAATATCAGTTAAATCTATCTGGTCTGTTGTGTCATTTAAAGATTGTGTGTCCTAATTAATTTTCTGTTTGGATGATCTGTCGATTGGTTTAAATGAGCTGTTAAAGCTCCCACTATTATTGTGTTTACTGTCGATTTCCTCTTTTATAGCTGTTAGCAATTGCCTTATGTATTGATATGCACCTATGTTGGGTGCATATATATTTATCATTGTTATATCTTCTTCTTGGCTTGATCCCTTGATCATTATGTAGTGTTCTTCCTTTCTCTTGTAACGTTCTTTATATTGAAGTCTATTTTTTCTGATATTAGTATTGCTACTCCAGCTTATTTTGATTTCCTTTTGTATGGAATATCTTTTTCCATCCCCTCTCTTTCAGTCTGGATGTGTCCCTAGGTCTGAAATGGGTCTCTTGTAGACAGCATATATATGGGTCTTGTTTTTTTATCCATTCAACAAGCCTGTGTCTTTTGGTTGGAGCATTTAATCCATTCATGTTTAAGGTAATTATTGATATGTATGTTCCTATTTCCATTTTCTTAGTTGTTTTGGGTTTGTTTTTGTAGGTCCTTTAATTCTCTTGTGTTTCTCACTTAGAGAGTCTCCTTTAGCATTTGTTGTAGAGCTGGTTTGGTGGTTCTGAATTTCCTTAGCTTTTGCTTGTCTGTAAAGCTTTTGATTTCTCCATCGAATCTGAATGAGATCCTTGCCGAGTAGAGTAATCTTGGTTGTAGGTTCTTCCCTTTCATAAGTATATCATGCCACTCCCTCTGGCTTGTAGAATTTCTGCTGAGAAATCAGCTGTTAACCTTATGGGAGTTCCCTTGCATGTTATTTGTCGTTCTTCCCTTGCTGCTTTAAATAATTTTTCTTTGTCTTTAATTTTTGCCAATTTGATTACTATGTGTCTTAGCGTGTTTCTCCTTGGGTTTATCCTGTATGGGATTCTCTGCACTTCCTGGACTTGGGCAGCTATTTCCTTTCCCATGTTAGGGAAGTTTTCGACTACAATCTCTTCAAATATTTTCTTGGGTCCTTTCTCTCTCTCTTCTCCTTCTGGGACCCCTATAATGCTAATGTTGTTGAGTTTAATGTTGTCTCAGAGGTCTCTTATGCTGTCTGCATTTCTTTTCATTCTTTTTTCTTTATTCTGTTCCGCAGCAATGAATTCCACCATTCTGTCTTCAGGTCACATATCCATTCTTCTTCCTCAGTTATTCTGCTATTGATTCCTTCTAGTGTATTTTTCTTTTCAGGTATTGTGTTGTTCATCTCTGTTTGTTCTTTAGTTCTTCTAGATCTTTGTTAATAGTTTCTTGCATCTTCTCCATCTTTGCCTCCATTCTTTTTCCGAGGTCCTGGATCATCTTCACTATCATTACTCTGAATTCTTTTTCTGGAAGGTTGCCTATCTCCACTTCATTTTGGTTTTTTTCTCTTTTTTTTTTTTTTTTTTTTCCTGTGGTTTTATCTTGTTCCTTCATCTGGTACATAGCCCTTGCCTTTTCATCTTGTCTATCATTCTGTGAATGTGGTTTTTGTTCCACAGGCTGCAGGATTTTAGTTCTTCTTGCTTCTGCTGTCTGCTCTCTGCTAGTGTTGGAGGGTCTCCTGCAGAGGCAGGAGGTGACTGTGGCTCACTGCAGGGACAAGGACACTGGCAGCAGAAGTTCTGGGAAGTACCCCTTGGCATGAGCCCTCCCAGAGTCTGCCATTAGCTACACCAAAGAGTCTGCAGCCTACAAGATCTTTTTTGATACACCTCCTGCTAGTGTTGGAGTGTCTCCTGCAGAGATGGGAGGTGGCTGTGGCTCACTGTGAGGACAAGGACACTAGCAGCCGAAATTCTGATAAGTACTTCTTGGCGTTAGCCCTCCTAGAGTCTGCCATTAGCCCCACCAAAGAGCTGGGTTGCCTCCAGTGTTGGGTCACCTCAGGAAAAACAACCAAGTGTCTTCTTTTAAACTTGATAATTTATGAGGGCTAAGGGTGTTGCTTTGTAAACTTATTCCAAAAGTCTTGCAATTCTTCAGGATATTTCATCAAATACTTTTCTTAATAATCTCCTTATGTTCACTCAATACACTTAGTGATGGAGTGCTTTTTTATTTAAATGTGGGTTTCATTGTTGGAAGGGAATAAGGAAAACTCATTTTTATGGCATGCTTATTATGTGCCAAGTACATTCCTTTTACATTAATGTCTAAATCTGTTCCTCATGGAAAACCTTTAATGTACATATTATTTACTTTTTCCCAGATGATGAAACTAAGGTTCAGAGATTTTTAAAAGCATACTCTAATTCATCTAGCAGAACAGGAATTCAAATTCTAGGCTGTCCCTAAAGTTCATACTCTTAAGTAATTTGAAGTCGGGCAAGTGAAAATTATATTTTTCAAAGGCAGCGTTTGAATGTGGTACAGTGCAACATTGTGTTACATGGTTCTTAAACATGGAACAAGTTCCAAAGTCAACAGCTTTTCATACGTCTTGAATAGCACCATCATGGATTCTCAAATCTTCCTGAACCACAAACCCCCATTAATAAATGTCAGCCATGTGTGCACACACACACATTCTTGCATATTCTATCAGGAGGTACACTGATTCTGGATTAGGGATCCTTGAAATAAATGAACAGTATCCAAAGGCATTTAATTTTAAAAGACATCGCTGATTTATCTTGTCTGTCTTGAAAGATCATGTTCATTCCTAGTCACAGTTTAAATAGACTCTATACTTGATACAATCTGTAGAAAAATGTTTACTCCTCAAAATTCATTGTCTTCATGATTCATCAACTGTTTTGCATTGTTTGTTCACCTTCAGTTTCTGCTACTGTTTACTGATAGTTTGGGAAAGGAAGTGGGGTGCTCTACTGCCAATAATATTATTATCTGTATTTTCTTATGGTTTCTTGTGAAGTTCAGGTATAGGAGGTGGTTGAAACTAATAGCTAAATGAGCTATGATGGTTTCGCTGTGGATTTCCTCAATTCAGTACTTTAATGCCATTAATATAGATAATTGAGAGCTATATATAAACATCCACCTTGCAAATGGATTTAAGTTTTAGAGATTTTAGAGCCATCAGAAATTACATACATCTTCCAACCCACTAATATGGACCGGTGTCATAGAGTGGGGCTAGTCCATTATTGTAATATATTAAATAAGAGAAAGAAGACATGTTTTTCAGGCTTAAGAAGATACACTCTTGATTTTTGTTTTTGTTTTTAATATTTATTTATTTATTTATTTTTGGCTGCATTGGGTCTTTGTTGCGGTACATGGGATCTTTCATTGTGGTGCGTGGGCTTTTCTCTAGTTGTGGCGCTCAGTCTCCAGAGCACGTGGGCTCAGTAGTTGCTGCATGCGGGCTTAGTTTCCCCGTGGCATGTGGGATTTTATTTCCCCAACCAGGGATTGAACCCACATCCCCTGCATTGGAAGATGGATTCTCAACCATAGGACCACCAAGGAAGTCCCCTGGGAGATACACTGTTGTTGATTATCAGCAAACTAAATTAAATGTCAGCTCATCTCAATGTATAAAAATACCATCATCATTATCACAACTTACATACCTCTTCTGTTGTTCTGGTTTAGTATTAAAAAAAAAAAAGTTCAGCTCTACCAGTGTTATCTTGGGAGCACAAATGAGCCATGGGTAAGACAGGGATAGATTCTAAGTACTAGCAACATTGCTATCATGCTGTTAACATACTCTGTCTCTCTCTGTAGGGTAGAAATATGTCAGTGCTGTTACTTTTGCCAACATCCTACTCATATCACCAATCTTTGATGTTACAGCTAAAAAAAACAATGCTTGTGAAGTATTTTCAGCCTCATTCCTTAATCAGTAGCTGAAAATGTTGAACCTGTTCACAATGATCTTAAAAGTGAGCTTATTAGAATAGGTTTTAATAACTTTTTTTTTTTTTTTTTTTTTTGGTGGTATGTGAGCCTCTCACTGTTGTGGCCTCTCCTGTTGGGGAGCACGGGCTCCGGACGTGCAGGCTCAGCGGCCATGGCTCACAGGCCCAGCCGCTCCATGGAATGTGGGATCTTCCTGGATCGGGGCACGAACCCGTGTCCCCTGCCTCGGCAAGTGGACTCTCAACCACTGCACCACCAGGGAAGCCCCATAACTTACCATTTTTAAGTAATTTGTGTGTGTGGTGGTGTGGGTAGCCCTATGAGTTTTATGACTGGTGGTAAGAATTTTACTTGTCTTAAATGCATTCTTACTCTACTATGAAATTTCTCTTCTATTTCACTTGATGGAAATATACTTACTGAGATTATAAAACCTAAGTAGCATAGAAAGGAATTTCTAATCTTTTTTTTCTTGCCTCCCTTTCACTTATTTTTTACACACTTAAAATATTTTAAGAAAAATAAGTATAAAGAAAATATAATCCTACTCTATTTTTAATGCATTTCTGAGAGGTACTGCTATTTTCTCTTCTATCATAACACACTCTGGGATCACAGTATTTAATGTTCTCTGATCTCTCTGCTGTTTCAGTTTAGCATCACAGCTCCACATTGTGTTGGCTGAAGATCATTTGATCTTTTATTTTTTTCCATATTCACCTCTTCCACATTGTCCCATTTCTAAGTCTGTTGGCTGAAGATCATTCGATCTTTTATTTTTTTCCATATTCACCCCTTCCACATTTTCCCATTTCTAAGTCATAAGTATTGAATTATTATTAACACTTTCAAGCTGTTTTTTAAAACAATAGGCGTGATGATTTGAAGGCTTTTTATCTTTGGAGAGAAAAGAAAAAAGCTAACTAGAAAATACAACTCTGTATCTCCAGGACCATATATAGAGAGTTAATGTAAGCAGTGAGTTAGTGAGAACTTGTGAATAAAGGAATAAGAGAAAAAAAAAAAAGATGTAAAGATATCATGATTTTTTTTTTTATTACGGGAACTATTTCAGTGTCCATAAATTGTATAGTACTTAATGGGAATGAAATAATTCACTTGGGACCATGTACATTTACCTGAAGAAAACAAAATATCCTTTACTGCAAGATATCTGTGTGTCCAAAGTTAGAAATGTGCTGAGTGCAAACATTTTTCTTATTATTTCTGAAACTTGAGAAATGAAAAGAGAATTCATTTTTCAAATGGCAATTACAAGTTTTCTTTCTTTCACTGGAACTTTCCATCTCTTTCAACATGAACAGGAAGTAATGGAGGTTAGGCAGTTTGAGAAGAAATGAAAAAACTTAAAATATAATCATCTGTGAGAGAGGAAAAACAATAGATTGGTAACACACACTATTTTTACCAGGCAATACTAGGGGAACTTTACAGTTGGAGTGTTTTAGTTTGGATGTTCATGGGTTTCTTTTTTCTCCTAGCTAGATTTAGTTTCATGGGTGCAGATATAAAGTAAGTGGGAATTTCAAGTTAACAGAAGGTTGTATTGGCACAAATAAAGTGTAATAAGAAAGAGAGGGCAAAAGCTTTATGAGAGTTTACGCAAGAAATGACAATAATTGTTGTTCCTAATATTTAATCCTAAGATATTAAGAACATGGGGGTAAGGGACTATGAAAATTTCGAAGGATAAAAAGATTTCAGTCCTGGCAGAACTGAAAGATTGCTGGAGTCAGAGTGTGTGAGCTGGAGACCTAAATGTGTGGGAGAGCTGAGATTTTGGCAGGTCACGCTGTTGATAAATTCCACCCCAGCGCCCAGCTGGGAGTTCCTGCAGCACATCGGAAAATACCGTTATTGGAGAAGAGAAGGTCGGGGGACTCAGGTCCTGGGTACTAGGACATCCTCCACATGAATATTAAAATCACCCGCGAATTATGAAAGGGGTCATACTGAAGAGAATAATAATAAATCAGAACAAAAATCATCCAGGACAAAGTGGAGGAATCATCCTGGCAACATGATAGATGATTACTTCAAAGAGGGACATCTCGGGTTCTCTAGTTATTACTCCTATATGCCATTCACTCCTAAGGCTAAAGGTCTCCACTCACAAAAGGCTACTTTAGGTTTTACTCTCCTGCACAAAAATTTCAACATCTTTATAGATCTTTCATATTTATTTCCCTGGACACGTATTGAAACTCCTATATAGATCTTAATTTTTTAAGAAATGTCGTGTATAACAATGATCCTTTTAAATGTCCTTTCTGAAGTTGCTAAGTGATGACCCTCAAGTCCAATCTCTAGCGTCCCCATCCCACTAACTCTTTACCATGCCTCATCTTCCCTGTAAAGCCACCCGAGATCTCACAGGAAAATCTCAGAGAGGATCTTGGTAGAGCCAGTAAGAGCATCTACTACATTAGGGGCACAGTGGAAGGTTTTCAAGAGGGAGTGGTGCTAATGGGTTCCAAGCAAAAATGATGTATAGGGTCGTAGGGAGGTTTGAGTACCAGAGCTTCTTTCGGTAACTGAAATGAACATGGACAAGGAGGATAATTACATATATCCTGTTGGTCCCAAAAAAGATAGAAGTGGAGAGGCTGTGATTGTGTAGGGAATGGACTACCAGAAGCAGAAGTTTGGGGCACCCACCACCTTGACTCCTGCTGATAGAGTCTTGTAGAAGGGCAGTCACACTCCAAGTGCTTTATTGAGCCCTGCTGAGTAGGGTCGGCTGAGGGTAATTCCTCCAGAGATCCTCTTCCTGGTGATAACCTGCCCAACAGCTTCTTTACCCTGCACAGTCCAGCACTCATTGAACTGACTTGAATAATTTAACAACATTTGATTAAATTGTAAGATGGTTATGTGGCTATCTGTATTATTTAGGGTAGTCTAGACAGCTAGAACAAATAGACTTCAAAATCCAGAAGCTCAAAGGAAAGAGGAGGTTACTTCTTGCTCATATACCAGTCTGGATTGGGTGCTGCTGATTGAGAGAGCGTCTTCTCCATCTGGTCATTCAGGGACCCAGGCCCGTGGTGTCCAGTTGCCTTCAACTGGTTATTTCTAAGGCTTCTAGGGTCCTCAGAGTTCCAGCCTGCACAAGGCAGGAAAAGAGCTTGGCAGAAGGTGTTTGAGACGTTGTGCGTGTTTTGTCTGGAAGTAATGATGTTCCCATCGTTGAAAACATAGTTACAAGGATGTTGATGCTTACATGCAAAGAAACCTGGGTGATGTGGTCTAGCCACGCACTTGGAAAGGAGAGAAAATTCTTAGGTAGAGAGCTGGCCGTCTCCAGAGATGTTTCTGAGAATACCTTATTAGCCTCTTTAATCATCTTCTTCCAGAACTAAAAGAATAAATCTGTTTAAAGGACAAAAAAAGATGCCAAATCACAATCAATGCATTTTGTCTATATAGTTTTGCTATGTCTCTCTTTAGAGATTCACTGAATGAGTGAATATTGTGTTTTTAATATCTACTTTTTTGTTTATTTTACCCAGAGACAAAGTAGTATAATTATGTTTCTTGAGTTTATGTCTTTTCTTCTTAATTCAATTATCAAGCCTTTGGAGGCAAGAGGGTTTCTTCCTCTTTATGTGCATAATGGCAAAGATTGAGGCATGCAGTAATAACCTCTAAATGTAACTGAATTATTCAGAGCTTCTTATTTTATTTTTCAAAGAGAAAATCAGACTTAAGGGCTATTTATAATCCTTCAATGCTTTCTGGTATGAACTTAAGTGACATCTGCTGATATTAGAAGTTACCTTTAATCAGGGTGGGGTTGCATGATTAAAACACTAATTTTTGCTGATACGTTGCTAATCAAGGATTAAACCACAATTCAGCAGAACAAATTTAGTCATCAAAAGAAACAGAGATGCCTGCAACATAAAAAGGAGACTATACCATTCATCTGAACAGTTTATTTTGTAGCTTCATAATGGGTCCTTTGATCAGGTCTAGGGCAGAGATTCCTGTTCACTGTGCATCAGGGCACACAGAGATAACGATAATGTAAAAGGCAAGGTTTTTCATGTCCACTTAAGTCTGGCCTAGCTGCTCTGTCGTGTGCATACCTAGTATTTCAGGAGTCTCGATGGGAATTTCTGGTGTTGACAACAATTCCAATTTCTTACCATTGAGATGCTAAATAGATACCATCACAAAAATGCTATGTCATAATTTTAGGAAAGAAAAGAAAACATCTTATACTGACATACATTGTCTTGTTTTTGTTGAATAGGTGATAGTAATGGAGAAACATACTCAAAATTCTCTATCCGTTGCTATACAGTAAACAATAAAATTAAATAGTAAGTTTAAAATTTAACCTAAACTTGTTGAGACTCATTGTCACAGGATGGCATGATTACCTTGTAAAGTTGTCTTCCTGTCTTAGCATGACTTATTTGATAGAGACCCAGGCATGATTATAAAGATTAGAAAAAGTTTTCTGTGCTGTTGGCTCAGCAGAAATGGAGAGGTGATTTGTCATTATAAACCATATTGTTGATATTCAGAAATTTTTTTTTTCCTTACTGAGAATATGAGTTGCCTAATGGTAGCATCTGTTGTTGGCCCAGTAGGCAGGCAATGGGCTGGAAGTGATGCCAGCTTGGATGCATGAACCCCTGGCAGCTCTTGAGTGGACCATGGCCCAGGCACCCTCAGGGGGTTAATAGTTCAGGCTCTCCAGGACCAGAACATGAAAACAGTAGATTTCTTGTGTGTATTTCTTGTGTGTGTGTGTGTGTGTGTGTGTGTGTGTGTGTGTGTGTGTGTGTGTGTGTGTGTGTGTGTGTGTGGCTTGTGGGATGCATGGACAGCAGGTGCAGCTGTTCGGAAGCTACAGAGTACCTGCTGCCATGAACTTCATGATGGTTTATAAGGAGGGAGTTACTGAAAGATTAGAGCATTGCTCTATGTCACTTCAGGTCGCAGAAAGGGACTCCATTTATTTACTGACAGTAATGATACCAACAATTCCTGAAATTCAGTAAATTATATAACAAATATTAGAATGAATTATTTACATTAAAATGTATGCCTAACAAGCAATTTTGTAATGTATCTTTTTGTTTATATTGAGACTAAAAGAGAGCATATTTACTCATATGTTAATCTATTTTAGCATGCGAGGTGATAAATATAACATTGTCCCTTTGTATAAGTATGTGTAGATGAAATAGGATTATTCTATTCACATAAATATGACCATCGTTTTGTAAATTAAAGTACCACCTGTTTATCTCATGAATCAAAAAGTACAGGCTTAATTAATTTTTGTTAGTCCTGTGTGATGTTCCATTGTATAGCGTTGTGTATTTAGTCATTTCTCTATTGAAAAATATTTTTCAATTTTTAAACAATTGTTGCTTGTTTTTTTGTCACCTTCAATATAATCAGTTTTCAATATACACTCTTGAGCTTATATTTTATATTCTAGCATTTTTATTTCTTTTGGAAAGTTTTCCCAAATAGAATTTTCTGATTATTTTCTGTTTTTCCACATCCTTGTCAAGACTAACACTAGTTATCAATTTGTGTTTTGTTTTCATTTTTAATTTTGGCAAGCTGATAAGTAAAACTATAATATCACTGTTACTTTAATTAACGTCTCGGTATTATCTAATGGAGTTAAACCTATATTTGTGTAGGTATTATCTATATAAGTCAACTCTTCTGAGAGTTTCCTCGTCATGGGCTTTTTTTAAAAAATTCATTTTCGTTCTTTTTTTTTTAATATAAATTTATTTATTTATTTATTTTTGACTGTGTTGGGTCTTCGTTGCTGCCCACGGACTTTCTCTAGTTGTGGAGAGTGGGGGCTACTCTTCGTTGCTTCATTTTATACAAACTATTTCTAAAGAATAATGTATACCATTTACTAGTTTAATGTATTACATATCTATTTTTTCTTTTGCTTTGTTTATGGTATATTTCTCCATGCAAATATATTATGTGTAATTTGTAGTTAAACTACTTTTCCCCTTTATGACAACTCTATTCTCTGATGAGCTTAGAAACCCCCAGCCCACCAATGTTATAGAAATATTCTCCTAAACATTTTTTGCTACTTATTTTAAAGATGTTTATATCTAATCTACAATTGACATGAAACTTACTTTTCTATATTTTTACAAGGTGAAGGGCTATTTTTCTTATTTCTCTTTGAGCAGCTACTCTTAACCACATCCTGTATTTAATAACTTTTTATGTACCAAACTGAAATGATACCTTATCTTACACAATGCTGTGTACCATATTTGGATCATTTCCTAGACTCTCTATCCTGTTCAACTAATCCATCCATTTTTTTCTTAATACCATATCATTTAATACAGTTACTCATATTATACTTTAGTATCCTTTAAAGTAAGCACTTTCCATTTTTATTTTAAATTATCTTACAATATTCTGATTAGAATTGTAATAAGTTTATATGGACATTTAAATAATTAAATCATGACTGATTTCTCTGTTAAGGACCTCTTACTTTATATTCATTCAATAAGATTTGATAACTATTTTTGTCTTCATGTATATCCTATACTTTTCTTATTTAATTTATTCAGGGATATTTTACACATATTTTTCCATTTTTAGTAAAATGTAATTTCCATTTGAAATTCAAAAAGATTCTTGCTAATGTATTAAAACTGTTGATTTCTGTATATGCAGCTAGTCTTCAGCCACATTAAATATCTACTTCATCATGTTTGCAGATAAGTCTTTTCTAAATTTATAATCATAAAATGCAGTTAAATTTATTTTGCTAAACATTAATTTTCTTACTTTATTGCACTGGCTAGAACCCCCAAAATAATACCAAAAATCTCTAGTGAGTTTTATTCTTGATTTTACTGAACCTGGATTTAGCAATTTATTATTTGGTATGCTATCTTTTGGAGAACTTTAGCTAATATTCTTTATAATATTTCATTGTTTTATCTATATTCTGATGCTACTGATTTTTAAGCTGGGAATAACTTGTATTTTTTCTCTTCTATTGGTGTAAATATGTTTTGGTGTAAATATATATTTTTTTTTTTTTTTTTTTTTTTTTTTTTTTTTTGTGGTACGCGGGCCTCTCACTGTTTTGGCCTCTCCCATTGCGGAGCACAGGCTCCGGACGCGCAGGCTCAGCGGCCATGGCTCACGGGCCCAGCCGCTCTGCGGCATGTGGGATCTTCCCGGACCGGAGCACGAACCCGTGTCCCCTGCATCGGCAGGCGGACTCCCAACCACTGCGCCACCAGGGAAGCCCTGGTGTAAATATATTGAATAAACATTAGTATAATGTATATAGATAATATTGTGACATGTGAAGTTTAGAAGTTACATGGATACTGCATGTATACATGAATACTAATGTAAAGAAAGCACTCAGATGAGCAGGAATTTATATACAATTTAAACCAAAGCTGTTTTGATTTTATCTCAGAATGATAAATATCAAACAATTTAAGTTCTACAAAGCTTTTAGCCTTGTCAGATGGTTTATGCGTTGAGGAACAAAAGTACTTAGTTTGGAGTTATTTAAAACATTAAAAGCCACTATATGATTTAAAATAAAGGTTTGTAACCTCATCCCACAAAATAACTTTTAGGTTTTAAGTAATTTTATGAATTATTCTAGCTTCAGCAAGTATTAGAAGATTCTCCATTATATTGAAGAATGTTGGAGAATTTTGTTAAGATTTAAACTTTGTTTCAGATTTGCTTCAAATTCTGAAAAGGTATTTTTGCATCAAATCTTCTTAAAAGGAATTCAATATTGCTGTCTCACTCTCTGTGACAAAATATTCATATATATGTACATGAATATATATATATATATATTTTTTTAAAGTTTTAATTACCAATTCAACATTCTTTTAAAACTTTTAGTTTAAAACCTAAGTACCATGGAAGAATTTTCTCAGCAGAATGGAGATTTTCTCCATTAAATAGTTATTTGACACCCAATGTTCTGTCCTGTTTCAAAAATCCTTTCTTGAATTTTATATCACTCTTTTAAAAAATGAAGCTTCTAAAAGGCTACATTTTAAGTCATTCTTCAATACAGCAGACATATATTGAAGTGTGAGCAATTTCTTTGAAAAAAATCAGACTCATTCAAACCATTGTGGTGATTCAAATGGATTGATACTCAGAGAATATAACTGTGTGGAGGATGTAGAATAGGTTTTGAACCAGTTATAAATATTTATAAATGAATTGTGAGGGAGATCTTTACGAAGAAAACGAATGTGTTGCCATGGCTAAATACCATTTTCTTTGTTAATTATAAATATTGAGGGTTCTGTAGGTTCATTCATGTTTAACCTAATCCCTGGATAAGCAAAATACATGACAAATCGTAGTTCTGAAATATTGAAAACACTGTGACATTTTTATTTTCCCTTAAACATGAAGTGTACATTAATAGGTAATTTTAAGAAAGAAATAATGCAATTAAACACTTAAATCATCTTTTCCTAAATCACATGTTTGGAATTTGGAATTAAAAAAACAAAAACAAGAGCAAAAACAAAATCATGGTTAGTCATGTTGTTGAAGTTTGCAATTACCCAAAGCAAAGAATTGTTTACTTTAAATCTTAACCTCCACATCCTAGGTAGGCACAGCAAAGTCAGTGTCTCACAATCTCTCTTCACATTATTTTGTCTTTGCTCCCAAAAATCTTAACTCTGATTATGTGCTGTAGAAACAAAACAGATATAAAATCAGTTCAAAAACAACGACCAAAACCAGTGAAACAAGTGGAACATTTTTTTCAGAGAGAACATTTAAAATGTTGCACTAAATCAACTGAATAATGTAAAGATAATAGCATATTGCTACTCTCATTTGCTACTCTAATTGTTCCACATTTATGGAGTTCTGCCCTGGGTAGTTTTAATAGCAGTTGTTAACCACTGTCATTTATCAGCAACCTTATTACAGTTCAAAATGGAATTGTAATTGAAACACTTGAACAAGTTAAAATTGACAATAAACTTACAGTCCGATAGGATTTGCTTAATGAACTTGATGTAATAAAATTTTAATTGTTGTTGAGCATTTACAGGATATATTGCCTAAAAGTTTTAAAATTTATAATTAACCCATAACAATTCAAGGGAGTAAGTTCATACCAGAAAGCAAAGGCAAGTTACAATTAAACATAACATTATTCCTAATTTTATAGAAATAGTAATGATTTTCCTCTTCCTGCATTCTTCTACTCTTCTATTTTTTTCTTCTTTTCTTGATAGGTGAATTTTTTTTTTTTTTTTTTTTTTTTTTCTGCCTGTGAGATGTAATTTGTGTGGCAAGAAGAAATCTTGCTTAACTCCACATATCTTATCCACTGGCCACAATGTCTGAATATTTATGAGAATACATTATATCCAAATTATTAGATCTTAGAGTCAAATGTATGGGATCTGTTTCTCCACACACCACATTCACGTTTAATACCTGTGGGCACCAGTATCTGTACCTATAAAAAAGCAATAGCTATCTGTTTGTTGTGAGAATCAAAGTAGATGGTAAACATATAATAAATGTTACTTTATTATTATTTAAAGTTTGGAATTTCCACTTAAGTGATCTCATTTAATCTTTAAAATAAATTAAATCCGAGTAGGTATTTTCAGGTGATTGTCAAGAAACTAGCTGATGAACTGAATAGGACACATATTAGGTAGCTGATGACCTAGCAGGATTGAGATGTAAGTTGTGAATTAAAAAACCCAGTCTTTAGAGTATGAAACATAAGGTCTGACCATGCGGAGCACTGCAGAATTGTTCTTGGTTAACAGGGTGGAAAGTGAGGTTTGTAGTCCACAAAAGAATATAGAGTTGCTGAAAGTGAATCCAAAATGTCTGAAAAGAAGGTAGATATTGAAAGCTGTTCATTCATTCATTCATTCATTCATTCATTCCTTATTTAGCAATGGCCTCCACCCCACCCCCTTCCTAGAACACAGAAACTCAGCTGACTTTAAAAATGTGGGAAACATGCCTTGTTTGCCTGAGGGAAGAAAGGTTAAACAGATAAGCTTTTGGTCAAATATTTATGATTATGTTTCTTAAATACCTTTCTGAAATTCTCCATAGTCTAGAAAAGAAAATAAACTTCACTAGAAGACTGTACTTAATATGTCATTTTTTTAATGTACAAAAGTATTACATGAACCCTTTTCTTTAAAGTTGTTTCAAGCAATGTTTAGTCACCTACATGCAGTAAATGCAATTGATTCTCTTTACAGAGATATACGCACCTCCTACTTCTGTGCCCCTTTCCAGATAAAACTGCTAACAGTTTGTTCAAGAGAGAACTTCCTTGTCGCTTGGGAGGCTCTCTCTACCTCTGATTTTGCTTACATTGTTATAAATAAATAATATGTAAACAAATACTTCGTAATACATTTTGTAAACAAATTTGCTGAGTTTGGTGATTTGACTCTCTCCCTTAAATATATATCTTGGGAAGCTTTCATGTCAATACAGTATTTTTTTAACGTGACATATATATGTGTGTGTGTGTATTTATATATAATACTGTGTAACATGATTTATTTGAGCACTCCCATAAAGATGGCACTAAGTTTGCTTCCATTTTTCAGATGCTGCTCATTCACATCCTCATCTTTGAGCATAAGCACAAGCCTTTCTGTAGTGTATACTTCAGAAGCAATATTACTAATCTTAATGGTATTTATATCATAATTTTGACAGATGTAGCCATATTCTCTAAAAAAGTAATTAACAGTCCACAACCCCATGAAAGTATATCATTATGTATTTCACTAACAATGGATATTATTAATGCATTTTAATATTTGCCAATCCAATAGAAAATAATTTTAATTGATGCTTTTTTTTTTTTTTGCATTACGCGGGTCTCTCACTGTTGTGGCCTCTCCCATTGCGGAGCACAGGCTCCGGATGCGCAGGCTCAGTGGCCATGGCTCACGGGCCTAGCCGCTCTGCGGCATGTGGGATCTTCCCAGACCGGGGCACAAACCCGTGTCCCCTGCATCGGCAGGCGGACTGTCAACCACTGCGCCACCAGGGAAGCCCTTAATTGATGCTTTAATTCGTGTTTTCTCAATTATTAGTGATCTGAAGCATATTTTTACACTTGATTATTTGTATTTTTATATTTTGTGGAATACTGTTAAAACCTGAATTATATTGTTTTGTCTTTTTATTGATATTTAGCCTTTTTTATGTATCTACATATATTTTGAAAATCTTTTTCTTTATATGCTTTGATTTTTATGTCTTTAACAGGAAGAGTTCATCAACCTGACGATTATGGAAACACTGTCCAATAATTTTTATTTTCATACACTTAAACCTTTTAAATATAGGCATTTAATCCATCTAGAAATTATATCTTTGGTTGCTGAAGATAGAGAGTACATTATTAGCCAGTTTTCTGAGATACAATTATTGAATATATCATTTTATCAGTAAAATGAAAGGACATTTCATCACATACTTAAGAATCCTATGGACCCTATGTTGTGTCATATTGATTTACTTAAATATTTATGAACAAAACAATGTTTTAATTGGGAAAGATTTGTGGTTACCTCATAGATAACTCATTCATTTTTTTTTTTTACAAACTTTTCATAGTTATTCATGTTCTTTATATCTTCCCAGTGAATTTTAGTATAAGCTGACTGAGTTATTCATAAAATATTTTTGGTTTGTTTATTTTGGTTAGCTTATTTGGAGAAAACTGACTTCTTTACATTAAGAATCTTCCCATCCAGAAACATACATGTCTCTCCATTTGGTTACATTGTCTCTCATGCATTTGGATAGCATTTAATATATAATTCCCATGGGTATGACAGCTCTTATGAAGTATTTTCCAAAGTACTTGAGTGATCTGTGTGCTCTAGTAAGTCTTTCCTTATTTGTTGGTTCTTTCAGTTGTCTATATTTGCACCTCAGTTTATGGTGTTTGTTTTTTCTCAAAAAATGTGACAGATTTTGGATGTTTGCTCATCTTTTCATTTTACTCTGCATGAAAATCATGATCTATTAAATGAAGTGTCCATAATTTGGTTACTTGGTATCAGATATCTCTTTTACTACTGAAAATATTTATTTGGACATAGATTTTAAATCTTCTTAAAGTGTGTCTTAATGGATAGCTTCATTTTACTTTCATCTGTTTTCTATTCATCTCAATTTTGAATCACATATGATCAAGCACTTTTCATTTACTTTGGAGCTCCTAAAAATACTATAGACAATTTATTATTTTCTCAGGAATAAGTATATTTTTAGAAAGAAGCTCTTTATATTTAATGCTATTTTTGTCTCTTTTGTACTTTGCAGATTCTTTTAGGCTTCATATTCCTGTTGATTATTTTGAAGTGCTGCAAATACATTTCAGCCTATACTTTCTCATAAATATTGTGGGTGGCTTTTATTTAGATTACTTCAGTTTTTACAGCTGGTATAAGAATCTTATTCCTTTGAGCTGAGATATGAGGATTGCATTAAGTGAATTCTTATTGTCAGTTTAAACAATTAGTATCAAGAAGAGGACTAACCTGGATTCATGAGATATTTTTTAAAGCAATTTTCTCTACATTGAAACTTCGTGAGCAGAGGCAAGTGTTTCCATATTTGATTATTTTAATGTCTCTTCTCTATTCAAAGTGTAGGCTAAGATTTTGAGATTCCATTTCTGCTCCTTTTATTGCAAATTCAGGAAAATGACTAGTTCTCTTAAGATGTACCCCTCTCACAGCAATGTACGTCTGTGTAAGGAAGGATGTGAGACAGCAGCTGGAAGCTGCGTAGATGGGAATTTGCCAACAAGTTTTATCTTTGGTGGACTTAGCACACCCCTGCAGAGCACATCTGCTGCTGGTTTACAAAGTTAACATGATCACAAATGTGCTTTGTTTATCCTAAAGTCTTGCTTCATCTGTCACATCTAAAAGTAAGAATGCTCAGCTTTTCAGGAAAGTAGTGTCCTTGATTGGAGTAAAGTCATGTGCCAGGACTACACTGTTTAGCGCTTAGCCCTGCTGTTCATTGGCTTAATATTTGTTGTGTTTATGGTTAATTTTCCATTCTTGGTAAGTAACTTGGAAGTTTTCTGATCTACATAAAATTGTCTTCAAATGGATTCAGGCTATATTTCCTAAGATTCACCTTTTCCTCTACCCCAGCTCTCCAAATAGCAGTCGTTTAAGTTATTTTGCATCAGTTTACTTATTTCCATAGCACACACTTAGGTGTACACACATTGTTTCTTGATTAACACTACCTGATCCCATCTATAATATATTTAGAATATATCAATATATATGTGTGTGTGTGTGTATGTATTCACATATATAACGAGTAAACACAGGGAGATCATGTTAAAAGGACAATAAGTCAAGAGTGAGATATTGAGTACCTTTTTCATACTATGTGCACAGTAAAATAAAGAATGAAGGAACGGAGGGAGGGAGGGAGGAAGGAGAAAGAAAGAAGGAAAGAAAGGAAGGAAGGAAGAAAGAAAGGGAGAAAGAAAGAAAACGAGAGGGACGGAGGGAGAGAGTAAGAAAGTGTGTAAAGACAGATATATAGGTATATGGGCAGATAGATAAATAGATGATAGCAGGCTGACTGCAAATAGGTATGAAGGATCTTTTAAAGTGATAGAAATGAATAGAATAATTCATTTTGGTGATATTTGCACAGCTCTGTAAAGTAGCAAAAAAAGCTTAGTGTATAATTTAAATGGGTGACTTTTATGGTATGCAAATTATTTATTAATAAATCTGTTATTAAAAGATCACTTGAAATCTTGTAATAAATATATTAAAAATTAATAAATCTGTTCAGTAACAGAACTTTATTGAGTACACACCTCACACCAAGCACTGTGATAACGATTTTAGACTTGATCAGGAATAAAAGCAATTATTAAACGCTTTCAGTCCGGGGCTTCCCTGGTGGTGCAGTGGTTGGGAGTCTGCCTGCCGATGCAGGGGACACGGGTTCGTGCCCTGGTCCAGGAGGATCCCACGTGCCACGGAGTGGTTGGGCCCGTGAGCCATGGCCGCTGAGCCTGCGCGTCCGGAGCCTGTGCTCCGCAACGGGAGAGGCCACAGCGGTGAGAGGCCCGCA
The DNA here is from genome assembly GCF_949752795.1 of Hyperoodon ampullatus. NCBI lineage: Eukaryota > Metazoa > Chordata > Mammalia > Artiodactyla > Ziphiidae > Hyperoodon > Hyperoodon ampullatus. Next base: position 80,472,833 of record NC_136926.1, read on the forward strand.
TGCTGCAAAAAAAAAAAAAAAAAGCTTTCCAATAGAAGCCTACTGTTGAGCCTGTCAAAGGTTTTCCTCATTTCTTTTAGCAATTTGTCTTAATCTAGCACTTCCATTTATCTTCTTCCATCTCACTGGTGAAATCCTTCATGTGTTCAGGAAGTTTTGCACCTTTTCCACTAGTGCCTTAACCTATCAGTCACAGTTATTTTAAATTCCCTGGCTGACAGTTCCAGCATCTGGGTCATATCTGAGTCAGGTCCTATTGAATTTTTTGTCTATTGATATTAGATTTCTTTTTTGTTTTTCTGCTTGATTTTTTTGCCTTTCTGAAAAAGTTTGGCTGAAACACAGATAGTGTGTCTATTTATTCCTTGAAATGAACCTGTATTTTGTTTGCTATGCTTTTGAAGAGTATGAGAGTGGGGATTTGAGTCCATCTCATCAGGAGTTGAGCTGGGTTTGAGTTCTGTTGTTATAATGGCTTCCTACAATGAATCACTGGCTTCAAATTCTTCTAGCATTACCTTGCCCATAGGGTGGGGTCTGTTTATCACAGGATTTTTCTTATTGTCCCCTTCACTCTCAGGGTTAGGCTAGTCCTTTGTGTCTGTAGCTCGAGAGGGTCTTTCTTTAACCTCTGACCCCTCTCCTGCAGTAGGGTGCTGTTGCCTGTTTCTCTCTGCTTCTAGTCTGGTGGAGGTGGACAAAGAGGCAGTCTGTTGTCATGGTTCAGCCTCAGGCTTAGGAGGGTCCTAAGTCTCGAAAGAGGGACTTTTTCAGTAATCCTGACCCTCCCTGGTGCTTGGGTATCTCTGTGTGCTCAATATGTTGACCTTTTCTCCACTCAGGGGTAGAGATTATTTTCTTCCTATTCTCTGCTCTGTTCCTGGGAGTGATAATGTTTGTTTCTCTTCCCCATGAAAATTAAGACTTCTGACCCATAGGCAAGAAGAATACAAATGAGATGTATTACTTTTTTCACTATGGTGTCTATTCTTTTCTTCTAGACTTTCCCATTTGAGAAGCTTTCTCCAATCTTTTATTGTGAATATTCTGTCAGGGTCCATGAATAGGTGCCAATACTACTTTTGCCTGCAGTTCGCTGAGGTTCTATACTCTCATCGTCACCTACACTCAGCTTTTTGGAATTTGTTTTAAAAAATTAGCTGAATTATTACTTGTTGCTTAAATAACAGTCCCTCTCCCTCCCAAGTTCATCTCCATGTGAATCAGTGTTGATGTCTCCAGAGAGATGGAAAAAAAAATAAATGTAAAGGAATAAAAAGATAGTAAACAATGTCAGTAAACTGAATTCTTTTCAGCAAAGAATGATGAGGATAAAAAGATAACTAAAAATCAAGGTATAAAAGAAACAACAAATTAACTGGGGATGTGTGATATGTGAGAAAATAATTTCAAGAGATAGAGAACTCATGTGAATCTAAGGGTACATTTTGCCCATGTAGTTCAATGGAACAGAACAAAATATATAAATTTGAAATTGTGAGACTATATATTTTAATTAAATATAAAGAACATTTTTTCTAAAAGTGAATTGCACAATAATTAAAAGAAATGTTTTAGAATTTCATCACAGCATATTAATCAAGATTGGAAAAGTGCTTGTTACTGTTAACCTATGGAAAAGAAAGCAGGACTTGAATTTGCTGAGACAATTTTCAAACAAAATAAAAAGTGTTAAAGTCTTTATGACTACATGACCAATTAATAGTCTGTGTCTCTAATAAAACACTTTTTTAATAGACCTTATTATATTGTGCAAGTATATTAAAGATAGAGCCTTATCTCCTAAGACAAATCATCTGTGAGGAAAGTATTTTTTCCTGTCATTTTAATATACTAGAAGCACAGTGGAATTTCCTGCTGTGTTTTCTTGCAATGCAATTTCAGGATAACCTTTGGTCACTGGAACATCCATCAGAAATAGGACAGACAGTAATTGCTCTCAACTCCAACTCATTAAGTCATCAGTTCTGACTAATCGGATTCTTAAAAAATAGTTTTCTAATGAACATTACTTTATATTGACCATGATGGAATATTTATGTAATTACTATTTAATCTAACATGTCACTCATAATTTTCTGTAGCATAATCTATTCTTCTCTTGAATAATGCAACACTTTGAAAACTAAACTAAATACTATGATTCAGGACGTTATTTACCCTTGAATCTTTTCAGTCAGTGACTGACAGACTCTAGCCCTATTCGATTCAGCATGCTCTCACAGTGACTTCTGTATTATAAAATCAATGTTTTCTATTCAGAATAAGAGTGGTTAATAAAGTTTAGCTTGAACAAATTCTCAGATCATACTAAGTAAATTTACTGATAATTTATGGAAGCACGAATAGCAAACCTAAGTATTCTAGAGCAATATAAACAATGTGTTAAATTTCCCTTGTAAAATGGACATCGTGCAGATAAAGGACAGAAATCCAGGACATTTGGGTTTAACAAACATAGGCTCATTAAGTTTTACTATCAGAAGTTTATTGACATCCAGGATAATTTTGCCAAAATAAATAACACATTCAATTGCCCAAATAAGTGTGAAATGACAAATAGTGCCTACATTACTTCTGGAAATTTTCTTGTGTCAATGCATAATTAGAATTTTTTAAATGGTTACTTATACTAAAAGAGGAGTATCTGAAGTAGCAATCACATACTATAGCCAGACATAGAAATCATAAAACAATTTAAGTCTAAACAATTAACTGCATGCAGATACTTTGTGATTTTGTGGGGGGAGAGTTGGGCAGATTGTTTTTACATTCTAAGTTTTTGTATGGGATTAAAAAAAAGAAACTTATTAGAATGATGCTAAGATGGTTCACGGAATCCAAGCAAGAGCTGACAAACCTGAATAGGGCAAAGGTGAAACCCAAGGTCACATCTCTCATTTTACTAATGGGAGTCAATGCACCTCCCCTATTGGACAGGTATCTGATGTTAACAGGATGTTAACATCTTACAACTCATGACTCAATGTGGATCACCTTGAAACAATAACCCAGAGCTGAAGACCACCCTGTGTAGAAGGAGAGCAGTCACAAGAGTCAAGGAACTCGGCATAGATACAGATAATATCAATAGATCCTGAGATGGATCAATTGATTGAAAGATTTTTATTAATGTAAATTTTAATATATAGAAAGAAGTGCCTAAATACAAGTAATGTGTACATAATTTTATACATATTATCATTAATTAAATGTTATTAAAGTGAATACCAGTAATCACCATGCAGGTAAGAGATTTGATTGTGGCTAGATTCTCTTTTTATTATTGGGGTGTTAAACAGAATCCAAAATAAAGGCCATGCTTTGAATAGACCTCTAGACTACACACTCACAACCAGGTAACTGAAACGTAAACTCTCTTGGTTTCCCTGAAATGCTGACTCTGACCTTAACCAAAACTTAAGCTTTCTTCATGTCAGCGTGACCTTCCAGCTTCCTAGTCAATCAAATACAGACAAGTAAGCTGAGTGCTGCCACCCTAAAAGGAACGTAAGTTTCTAGTAACCAAACACAAAACTACATACTCCCTCATTCACGTCTGTAAACTGAGCAGTAGCTGCTGAGAGCCAAGCTTCTTAACCACTTTTGGTTTTAAAATCCCCGTTTGGGAACAATCGGTTTCTCGCTCAACAGAATATTCATGTCAAGTGAAGCTCTCTGGATTTTCCTTAGAGAGAGGCAACCCTATCCTAAACTGCTTACATAGAGGTTTGCTTGATTTTCCTTTTTTAATTTGCTTCACTACGCATATAACACTAAACAATATGCATGTCTGCAGTTTTCATTTTTCTTTTTCTCATCATTATGTTTGCTCGGTTCATCAGTATTGGTGTAATAGCTATAGTTCTTTGTAATTACTTTTTCCTGTGGCTTTACTAATTTTCACTCCAGCAGAGATATTCTTGTTGCTCTATATCCTGACCAACACTAGATATTATTGGACTTTTTCCTTTTCAACTATTTTCCCTTCTTTTTGCAGAAAAGCTAAAAGTCAAACCCAGGTTTGTTTGGATTAACTATTTCCCTCAGGGCAAAGCAGTTTCAGAATCCCGGTCCCTCATGTAGCCCTTTTGATTCTCATTCTCCATTATATTTTTGTTTTATTTCTTAGTTTAATAGTTTCTTAGTATTTTGTCAATCCTTCAATGATTTTAAGTACCTGATATTTCGGAACACCCACTGTCAGATTTTTTAAGTTGTATGCATTTGAGGGTTCAGCCAAATTAGTTACCTTGCCATTGTTAGGAATAGAAGTCCGGGCCTTTATTTTTCACCTTTGAACTTGATATAATTGTCAAGTCATATAAGTAACTGTATACTTTTCTTGAATCTTCTATTTCACATGTATGGCAAGTGTCTTTTAAATCCCTCCTACATTATTTTTTATAAGAGCCTTGTTGGGATACAATTCACACACCATAGAATTCACCAATTTAAAGCATGTAATTCAATTGTTTTATATATTCATAGAATTGTGCCATTTTTACCACTATTTCAAATATTTGAGAATATTTTCATCAAACCCCTCCCCCCATATTTTTAAATCTTCATGGCCATTTACAATCCTCATTCCCCTCTGCCCTTAGCCCCTGGCAACCACTAATTTATCTGCTATTTCTACAGATTTGCCTATACTTGATATTTAATATAAAAGGAATAATACATTATGTGATCTTTTGTGACTGGTTTCTTTCATTTTGCAAAATGACTTCAAGATTTATCCGTGTTGTAGCATGTGTCAGTACTTCTTTTTATTGCTGAGTAATACTTCAGTGTATGGCTGTAACATGTTGCATTTATATATTCATCAGTTGATGGCCATTGTCTTTCCCCCACTGTTTGGTTATTTTAAATAATGGTGCTATAAATATCATGTGCTAGTTTCTTAACACAGGCTGACATTGTTTTTTAAACTCTGATACCATAGAAATCTATAGACGTTTACAATTTAATATTCGATAATTTCCCTTTCTTAGGCACTCTTTGAACCAAAAATACTCTTTCACGTCTTTACATTTTCAAACACAGTATTTTCCTGGCAAATGATGTGATTTTAGTAACTTTAAAAATGGTCTGTTAAGATGAGTTGCCCTCTCTTACTGTTTGCTACACTCTTTTTCTTTCTTCTTGTTTTTTTTTTAATTTTTAAATTTAATTTTATTTATCTTTTATACTGCAGGTACTTATTACTCATCAGTTTTATACACATCAGTGTATACATGTCAATCCCAATCACCCAATTCATCACACCACCACCCCCCACCCTCCCACAGCTTTCCCCTCTTGGTGTCCATACATTTGTTCTCTAGATCTGTGTCTCTATTTATGCCCTGAAAACCGGTTCATCTGTACCATTTTTCTAGGTTCCACATATATGCATTAATATACGATATTTGTTTTTCTCTATCTGACTTACTTCACTCAGTATGACAGTCTCTAGGTCCATCCACATCTCTACAAATGACCCAATTTCGTTCCCTTTTATGGCTGAGTAATATTCCATTGTATATATGTACCCCAACTTCTTTATCCTTTCATCTGTCCATGGGCATTTAGGTTGCTTCCATGACCTGGCTGTTGTAAATAGTGTTGCAATGAACATTGGGGTGCATGTATATATATATTTTTTTGTTATGCGGGCCTCTCACTGTTGTGGCCTCTCCCCTTGCGGAGCACAGGCTCCGGATGCACAGGCCCAGCGGCCATGGCTCACGGGCCCAGCCGCTCCACGGCATGTGGGATCTTCCCGGACCGGGGCACGAACTCGTGTCCCCTGCATCGGCAGGCGGACTCTCAACCACTGCGCCACCAGGGAAGCCCTGGGGTGCATGTATATTTTTGAATTATGGTTTTCTCTGGGTATATGCCCAGTAGTGGGATTGCTGGGTCATATGGCAATTCTATTTTTAGTTTTTTAAGGAACCTCCATACTGTTCTCCATAGTGGCTGTATCAATTTACATTCCCACCAACAGTGCAAGAGGGTTCCCTTTTCTCCACACCCTCTTCAGCATTTGTTGTTTGTAGGTTTTCTGATGATGCCCATTCTAACTGGTATGAGGTGATACTGCATTGTAGGTTTGATTTGCATTTCTCTAATAATTAGTGATGTTGAACAGCTTTTCATGTGCTTCTTGGCCATCTGTATGTCTTCTTTGGAGAAATGTCTATTTAGGTCTTCTGCCCACTTTTGGATTGGGTTGTTTGTTTTTTTAATATTGAGCTGCATGTGCTGTTTATATATTTTGGAGATAAATCCTTTGTACGTTGATTCATTTGCAAATATTTTCTGCCATTCTGAGGGTTATCTTTTCGTCTTGTTTGTAGTTTCCTTTCCTTTGCAAAAGCTTTTAAGTTTCATTAGGTCCCATTTGTTTATTTTTGTTTTTATTTCCATTTCTCTAGGAGGTAGGTCAAAAAAAATCTTGCTGTGATTTATGTCAAAGAGCGTCCTTCCTATGTTTCCCTCTAAGAGCTTTATAGTGTCTGGTCTTATATTTAGGTCTCTAATAAATTTTGAGTTTATTTTTGGTTAGGGAGGGTTCTAATTTCATTCTTTTACATGTAGCTGCCCAGTTTTCCCAGCACCATTTATTGAAGAGACTCTTCTCCATTGCATATCCTTGCCTCCTTTGTCATAGATTAGTTGACCATAGGTGCTTGGGTTTACCTCTGGGCTTTCTATCCTGTTCCATTGATCTATATTTCTGTTTTTGTGCCAGTACAATATTGTCTTGATTACTGTAGCTTTGTGGTATAGTCTGAAGTCAGGAAACCTGATTCCTCCAGCTCTGTTTTTTTCCCTCAAGACTCCTCTGGCTATTCCAGGTCTTTTGTGGCTCCATACAAATTTTAAGATTTTTTTGTTCTAGTTCTGTAAAAAGTGCCACTGGTAATTGGAAAGGGATTGCATTGAATCTGTAGATTGCTTTGGGTAGTACAGTCATTTTCACAATATTGATTCTTCCAATCTAAGAACATGGTATATCTCTCCATCTGTTGGTATCATCTTTAATTTCTTTCAACAGTGTCTTGCAGTTTTCGGCATACAGGTCTTTTTTCTCCCTAGGTAGGTTTATTCCTAGGTATTTTATTCTTTTTGTTGCAGTGGTAAATGGGAGTGTTTCCTTAATTTCTCTTTCAGATTTTTCATCATTACTGTATAGGAATGCAAGGGATTTCTGTGCATTAATTTTGTATCCTGCAACTTTACCAAGTTTATTGATTAGTTCTAGTAGTTTTCTGGTGGCATCTTTAGGATTCTCTATGTATAGTATCTTGTCATCTGCAAACAGTGACAGTTTTACTTCTTCTTTTCCAATTTGTATTTCTTTTACTTCTCTGATTGCTATGGCCAGGACTTCCAAAACTATGTTGAATAATAGTGGTGACAGTGGACATCCTTGTCTTGCTCCTGATCTTAGAGGAAATGCTTTCAGTTTTTCATCATTGAGAATGATGTTTGCTGTGGGTTTGTCGTATATGGCCTTCATTATGTTGAGGTAGGTTCCCTCTGTGCCCCGTTTCTGGAGAGTTTTTATCGTAAATGGGTATTGAATTTTGTCAAAAGCTTTTTCTGCATCTATTGAGATGATCATATGGTTTTTCTTCTTCAATTTGTTAATGTGGTGTATCACATTGATTGATTTGTGGGAATGGAAGAATCCTTGCATCCCTGGGATAAATCCCACTTGATCATGGTGTATGATCCTTTTAATGTGTTGTTGGATTCTGTTTGCTAGTGCTTTGTTGAGCATTTTTTGCATCTATATTCATCAGTGATATTGGTCTGTAATTTTCTTTTTTTGTAGTATCTTTGTCTGATTTTGGTATCAGGCTGATGGTGGCCTCATAGAATGAGTTTGGGAGTGTTCCTTCCTCTGCCATTCTTTGGAAGAGTTTGAGAAGGATGGGTGTTAGCTCTTCTGTAAATGTTTGATGGAATTCACCTGTGAAGCCATCTGGTCCTGGACTTTTGCTTGTGGGAAGATTTTTAATCACAATTTCCATTTCATGACTTGTGATTGTTCTGTTCATATTTTCTATTTCTTCCTGGTTCAGTGTTGGTAGGTTATACCTTTCTAAGAATTTGTCCATTTCTTCCAGGTTGTCCGTTTTATTGGCATAGAGTTGTCTGTAGTAGTCTCTTAGGATGCTTTGTGTTTCTGCGGTGTCTGTTTTAACTTCTCCTTTTTCATTTCTAATTTTATTGATTTGAGTCCTCTTCCTCTTTTTTTGATGAGTCTGGCTAATGGTTTATCAATTTTGTTTATCTTCTCAAAGAACCAGCTTCTAGTTTTATTGATCTTTGCAATTGTTTTCTTTGTTTGTATGTCATTTATTTCTGCTCTGATCTTTATGATTTCTTTCCTTGTGCTAACTTTGGGTTTTGTTTGTTCTTCTTTCTCTAGTTCCTTTAGGTGTAAGGTTAGATTGTTTATTTCAGAGTTTTGTTTCTTCAGGTAGCCTTGTTTTGCTATAAACTTCCCTCTTAGAAATGCTTTTGCTGCATCCCATCGGGTTTTGAATTGTCGTGTTTTCGCTGTAATTTTTCTCTAGGTATTTTTTGGTTTCCTCTTTGATTTCTTCAGCGGTCTCTTTGTTATTTAGTAACATTGTTTAGCCTCCATGTGTTTGTGGTTTTTATGTTTTTTTCCCTGTAATTGTTTTCTAATCTCATAGCATTGTGGTCAGAAAATATGCTTGTATGATTTCAATTTTCTTACATTTACCGAGGCTTGATTTGTGACCCTATATGTGATTTATTCTGGAGCGTGTTCTGTGTGCACTTGAGAGTGTAATCTGTTGTTTTTGGATGGAATGTCCTATAGATATCAATGAAATCTATCTGGTGTAATTTGTCATTTAAAGCTTGTGTTTCCTTATTTTCTGTCTAGATGATCTGTCCATTGGTATAAGTGAGGAGTTAAAGTCCCCCACTATTATTGGGTTACTGTTGATTTCCTCTTTTATAGCTGTTAGTATTTGCCTTATGTATTGTGGTGCTCTTATGTTGGGTGCATATATATTTATAATTGTTATATTTTCTTGGACTGATCCCTTGATCATTATATAGTGTCCTTCCTTGTTTCTTGTAACATTCTTTATTTTAAAGTCTACTTTATCTTATGAGGATTGCTACTCCAGCTTTCTTTTGATTTCCAGTTGCATGGAATATCTTTTTCCATCCCCTCACTTTCAGTCTGTATGTGTCCCTAGGTCTGAAGTAGGTCTCTTGTAGACAGAATATATATGTTTCTTGCTTTTGTATCCATTCAGTGAGCCTGTGTCTTTTGGTTACAGCATTTAATCCATTCATATTTAAGATAACTATGAATATGTACATTCCTATTACCATTTTTCAATTGCTATGAGTTATTTTTTTTATAGGTACTTTTTTTCTCTTGTGTTTGCCACTTAGAGCTAAGTTCCTTTAGCATTTGTTGTAGAGCTGGTTTGGTGGTGATGAATTCTCTTAGCTTTTGCTTGTCTGTAATGCTTTTGATTTCTTTGTTGAACCTGAATGAGATCCTTGCTGGGTAGAGTACTCTTGGTTGTAGGTTCTTCCATCACTTTAAATATATCGTGCCACTCCCTTCTACCTTGTAGAGTTTCTGCTGAGAAATCAGCTAATAACCTTATGGGAGTTCCCTTGTATGTTATTTGTCATTTTTCCCTTGTTGCTTTCAATAATTTTTTTTTTTTTTTTTTGGTCTTTAATTTTTGACAGTGTGATTACTATGTGCCTCAGTGTGTTTCTCCTTGGGTTTATCCTGTATGGGATTCTCTGCACTTCCTGGACTTGGGTAGCTATTTCCTTTCCCATGTTAGGGAAGTTTTTGACTACAATCTCTTCAAATATTTTTTCGGATCCTTTCTCTCTCTCTTCTTCTGAGACCCCTATAATGTGAAAGTTTTTGCGTTTAATGTTGTCCCAGAGGTCTCTTAGGTTGTCTTCATTTCTTTTCATTCTTTTTTCTTTATTCTGGTCCATGGCAGTGAATTCCACCATTCTGTCTTTCAGCTCACTTATCCATTCTTCTGCCTCAGTTATTCTGCTATGGATTCCTTCTAGTGTAGTTTTCAGTTCAGTTATTGTATTGTTCATCTCTGTTGGTGTTTGTTTTTAATTCGTCTAAGTCTTTGTTAAACATTTCTTGCATCTTCTCAATCTTTGTCTCCATTCTTTTTCCGAGGTCCTGGATCATCTTCACTATCATTATTCTGAATTCTTTTTGCCTATCTCCACTTCATTTAGTTGTTTTTCTGGGGATTTATCTTGTTCCTTCATCTGGTACGAAGTCCTCTGCCTTTTCATTTTGTCAGTCTTTCTGTGAATGTGGTTTTCCTTCCAGTCTGCAGAACTGTAGGTCTTCTTGCTCTGCTGTCTGCTGTCTGCTGGATGAGGCTATCTAAGAGGCTTGTGCAAGCTTCCTGATGGGAGAGTGGTGGTGGGTAGACCTGGGTGTTGCTCTGGAGGGCAGAGCTCAGTAAAACTTTAATCCCCTTGTCTGCTGATGTGTGGGGCTGGGTTTCCACCCTGTTGGTTGTTTGGCCTGAGGCGACCCAGCACTGTAGCTTACCTGGCTCTTTGGTGGGGCTAATGGCCAACTCTGGGAGGGCTCACGTCAAGGAGTACTTCCCAGAACTTCTGTTGCCAGTGTGCTTGTCCCCACAGTGAGCCACAGCCTCCCACTGCCTCTGCAGGAAACCCTCCAATACTAGCAGGTAGGTCTAGTTCTGCCTCCTATGGGGTCAGTGCTCCTTCCCCTGGGTCCCAATGTGCACACTACTTTGTGTGTGTCCTCCAAGAGTGGAATGTCTGTTTCCCCCAATCCTGTTGAAGTCCTGCAATCAAATCCCCCTAGCCTTCAAAGTCAGATTCTCTGGGAATTCCTCCTCCTGTTGCTGGACCCCCAGGTTGGGAAGCCTGGCATGTGGCTCAGAACGTTCACTCCAGTGGGTGGACTTCTGTGGTATAAGTGTTCTCCAGTTTGTGAGCCACCCATCCAGCAGTTATGGGATTTAATTTTATTGTGATTGTGCCCCTCCTCCCATCTCATTGTGGCTTCTCCTTTGTCTTTGGATGTGGGGTATCTTTTTTGGTGAGTTCCAGTGTCTTCCTGTCGATGATTGTTCAGCAGTTAGCTGTGATCCAGTGCTCTCAAAAGAGGGAGTGAGTGTACGTCCTTCTACTCCGTCATCTTGAACCCAACCTGTATTTGCTACACTCTTAACCACCAAAAGTTAGGGCTGTCATGACCTCTCTCTCTCTCTCTCTGTGTCACCTTTTCCCACTCCCAACATATACCCTAACCCTTAGTTCACTGCCTTGTGCTGCTGCCATTTGTGGTAAAAGCTAGGTGCTGTCTGTAATTCAAATGTATTGTAGTAGTTTCTAACCCACTGATTAACTCTACAGTGTGAGGGGAAATATTTATCTTTTCAGAGAAAACCCCATCATTTCAGAGGACTGCCCCAGGGGAGGGTATTTTTCCTGCTGTATTTAGTGTTTCTCTTGGTGACAGGTGCTGTGTTGCTATGTATCATAATCATTGCCCAACTGCCTCTGGGAGGAAGCACTGTTGATATTAACTCTTTGCCTCATTCTTCTATAGAATGAATATCCCTGGTCCCTCTCTTTTGGCAAACATGTAGAATCTTTATATTTAATTAACTTACTTTTATTGCAAGCAGACAACCTGTTTCTGAATAGTTGTAAAAATTTTCACCAGGGAAAACACAAAACCAAACAAAACAACAAGAAAAAGCAAACGAGCAAAAATGGACCCACCTCTGTTAAACCATTTTTTCAATCTCTTGTCTGAAAAGGACTGTGCACAAGATAGAACAAATTACCTGGTTCTGAAAAATTCTGATAATTGCCTTAATATTGAAATAAATGGTCCTTTTAAAAGTCATTCAGATTAAAAAAATATGTAGTTATATATAAAAAATAAAACTTGAAAATTCAGAAGACAGGCACACAGGAACACAGTCCATAATTCTGAGTCTACTCTCCTCTAATCTCACCACTCTTGTCCTTGCTCTTTTTTACCCCTTTCTATTTCTGTGTCTTTCTTAATGCACTTCTGAGCTTCCATCTAGAATCTTTTCCCTTCTTGACCAATAATACCCTCATTTTCCCTTTATTGCAGTTCTGGTGGTGACACATTCTTTCAGGTATTTTCTTCTGAAAGTGTGTTTGTTTTACTCATAGTTATGTGGTTTTGTTTGTTTGTTTGTGTTTGCCCAACATGGATCTCAGGTAAGCTGGAGTCTCAGAAAAGGAATTAACTTCTGCAAAGCTCCATGCAAACTGGCTAAGGCCCAGTTGGGAGGGCAGTTAAACTTAGTTTTAGACCCAAGCCTCACCAAGATGTCAGGGATGCTATATCCACCATGAATGCTGATGTGACTCCTGATACTGTTATGTCACATAGGTGCCTCACGAGGCTTGCAAACCCAAGCCACTGACAATAGTCAGGAAGGGCCTTGAGGTTAGTTCCTCATATAAAAACCGAGCTGCCAGGATAGAGCTGCAATCAAGCCTCTGCTATACCACACTCCTGTTGAATCCTGACAAGGGAGCAGGCAACACTTTTTTACCCCACAACACAAAGCCCCAAGCCCAAGGGTTAGGTGATCTTCCAAGACTCTGACATCTGCTCTGTTAGATGTGTCTTTCCCCAGGGTGATAAGGCAAAGAGGAACCTACCATCAGTTCTTTTCTGTAATATTTCCTGAAGAGCGTGCTCTAGCAGGTGTCATGCATGTGCTGCTTGGGTAGTTGCCCTTGTCTTTGTGACATTCATCTCCATTGTTGAAGAATATTTTTTTCTGGCTACAGAATTCTAAACCCATAGTAATTTTTTTCTTGCAATTTAAAGGTATCATTCCATTATTTCTTGACATCCATTGTTTCCCCTGGGATAGGTGCTCAAACATATTGTTGCTTTATTAAAGTTAATCTCTCTTCACCCTCCGCCTTCATTTATGATTTTCTTTTGGTTACTTTGTTTCTTTTAAGCAATTTTCCTGACATATATTTAATTGATGTTTTGTCTTTTTATCTCTCCTTAGTTTGTACATTCTGTTTTAAGTCTCTGTTTTTCTCTCATAACTTTTGAAAATTCTAACCATTTGCTCTTCACTCTTCAGATATTACACTGACTTGCTTCTGTCCTGGTTGGTCTGTTTCAAGTAATCTCTTAACCCTAAGGTTTAATATTTGGGCTCCTAATAAAAGCTAGGGTTGTTGGAGAATATTGAGAAGGTCAAGGTGGTCCTGATATACAGTTCCTCCTTTATGTCCCGGGTGTAAATTATCTCCTTCACTCCTCATCTTCTCTGCTTCCTTTTCTTCTATTTGAAAAGTGGATCCAAAGGCTAGCTTCTCCCTGAGTTTTCTTACTTTACAGGTCATGTACCATTTTAATATAGTCATACTGTTTTTTTTCCAGCATTTTAGTTGCTCTCATTAGTGATATTGTTCAGATTAACTAGTATCTCAGTGTGGGCATCATATGCTCCCTTGGCTTTAAGAAGTCATTACTTACATTACCCATTCCAAACCAATCTTCTTATATTCATTTAAATTCAATAAACAAGGTATTTTTCACCATGAATGTGTTTATTCTTCTCCTCCACAAAAGCATGATAAACTAGTCTATATGTAGTACTGTGTGATTGCAATAGTTTATTCACAGTAGACTACGGAAGTTATTAATCTGTCTTTGATATCTCAATGTAATACATAAAACTAGTGTATTTTTTCCCTTTAATTTTTTTATTTTGTTATTTTATAAATTGTTCTATTTGCCTTAGAATTCTGAAATGTTGCAATAGTAAGCCCAGGAGTAGGACATTTCTCATTAATCTTCTCCAAATCTGCAGATTCAAATATTTCTTCAGCAAGGGAAACACTCTTCTATGATTTATTTAATTTATTTAATTATTAACAGCCTTCCATCTGTTCCCTTTTCTCCTTCTGGAATTCCTGTTATTTTCATGTTAAGCCTTCTGGATAAATCCTTCAAATCCCTTTTCTTTTCCCTGATGGTGATCTTCTGACATATTTCTTCCATTTTTTTATTCCAAGCCACTGATTCCAGTCTCATCTTTGAATGTATATTTCATTTATTGACTAAATTATTTATATAGGAAATCATGTTTCATTTAGGTTAGAAAATAATTTTGTGCTGATCTTGAATCTCTTTGTTTTGTTAAATTTCTATTCATTAATCTCCCTTGTGCTTATTTTGACTGATCAATGATTTTTCTCTTCTTTGGATGTCAACTGTTTAGATGTATTTTTATTTACTTATTTTTTCTTTCATTGGGGCATAGGTGAAGACACACATACACACAAACACACACCTTGCGTCACACATTTCCAGAATATTCCACCTTTTTTTTCAGGTCTTTATGATAATAACTTAAAGATTATCTTTTATCTCTTGTTTCCAATAATCCTAATTACATAATATTTACAATTTACAGTACTGGTCACTTTAATCAAGTTATCCACTTATATATTAGTTGAAGCTTCCAATACCTAATGACAAGAAATATTGCACATCAGCATTATTTGTATGAGAAAATAGGTTGCATATTGCTGATCACTACTTCAGAAAAGCCGCAGGTTGGAAAGACACTGATGCCAATTAATACTGCCAACATTGAATAATTTTTGTCAATTTTAGCTCTGAACTCAGACCTAAATCCAAATTTGACTCAAAATTTACTTGGCAAACTGGATCCAATGTAGAGTTTCTCCAGAATTTTGTTGTGGATTCAGTGAATTTTTCAGTAGTTCGCTGACTGTAGGAATTTTAATTTGACTTACAAGAATGGTTGGGATAAATATAGTTGGGTATTGCAAAAACAGAAAATACATCATGGCAAAATCAAAATAAATCATGGCAAAAACGTGCCAGGCACTGTTTTGAGTCTACACATATTAACACATGCTATAAATCATTACTCTGTATGCTTTCATAATACTAAAGTGTTGGTAACCTATATGATGTCCCTAGATAAGAAGTTGTTTACTTATTCCTAAATACAAGACCTTTTCTGTGTCTGTAAAATCATTAGCATTACTAACCATCAATTATGTGCACAAACTTGGCTATATAAATATAACTATACAAAACAATCTATCTGGAGGAGCTTTGTTTCCAGTTATGGAGATATTTTTAAAAATCATGTTTATTAGAATACAGTATAATTCAGTGACTACAATGTTCTAGGTGATTGTTTGAGATGATATGACTGATAGTTCAGGCTTAAACGTCCGTATCTCCTTTTACCTGCAGAGTCATCAAACCATTCAATGGTACTATCACTCTGAAAGCATATGCGTAATTCAAAATAATCCAGTTTGATTTAAAACTTCGAGTACTTAATATATAAGAAGAACTTAATTGCCCTGAGTGAATAAATAGCTCATACGTCATGTGCTTTATGATCTGGTTTTAGAGATAAAAATTAATCTATGGAGAAACAATTGAGAAAAAATATAATGAGAACCTGGGAATTTAGAGCAAAAAGAGATTGCGGGGGCTCAGAGTGACTTTTGGGAGGACAAACACAACTCATATAAAAGGAGAAAATGTGAAAAGACCACCTAGGAGAGCAGAGCATTCTGATAAAGGTCAAAGGAAACACATGAAGGGACATGTGGCAATCCATGAGGATGTGAGAGACAGAGGTATATTTTTAGCAAGCTACACATCACGTGAATAAAGAAGAAAAACAAGCATTTCAACATATGAAATATTTTTAAAAACACATATTTGTATTTTTTCTATTCTGATTTTTATATTGTAATTGGTTTCTGCTAGATTTATTATATATTTCATTAAATAACTACAATAAATTCTCCATGTTAGATTTATAGCTATTATAACCTTAAAACAGTAAAATTAACTTTTTTGTTACTTAGGCCCAGTGTGATCTACTAAAATTTAAAATCGAAAAAGCATTTCAATTTCTTTCTTTCTATTTCATTTTTGTTAGAGAAGTCAAAATCCCATAAATGAGCATGAGTTTTATCCTCTAAGTAAGTGACTCTTTGTATGTGCTAAATGATAGCTTAACTCTCTAGGAGCTTTCTGGTTGTAGGGTTATAGTTGATGAGATACTTAAAAGCCTCCTTGAAACTTGCTCCCCTCCTCCCCTTTTACTACAGTATAAGTGATACAACATCACAAACACAGTTTTTTATTTACAGCTGAGCTCATAAAAATAAGAGAAATTCCAAGGATCCAAAAATAAAGACAGAACAAAACCTCTAAGGCATTAAAACCTTCGCTGCATATATCAATGTGATTTATGATCTTGGTCATGTAGAAGCTGAGGGTTTAATGCACATATGAGATATGTAGTTTGAAGGTAGTAGTAGTCTGATATGAAAATGTGACCCATTTCTTAAAGCCAGATGCTTAAATAACTATATCATTAGTAAACTGGCAAACTAAAAAAAAAAAAAAAAAAAAGGATAAACAATATGTGGTTGTTATGGATCTAATTTTGTCCCCAGAATTCATATATTCAGGTTCTAATCTCCAATATCTCCAGTGTGACTTTCTTTGGAGACATGGTTTTTCAGAGGCAACAAAGTTAAAACTAGATCATTGGGGTAGCCCCTGATATGACTAGTGTTTTACAAGAAGAGGAAATTTGGACCCAGATACATATACAGCGAGAATGTCATGGGAATATGAAGATGGCATCTACAAACCCAAGGAAAGAGGCCTAGAACAGATCCCTTCCTCAAAGCCCTCAGGAGTCAACTCTACCAACCTTGAATTTAGACTTTCACCCTCCAGAACGATGAGACAATACACTTCTCTTGTTTAAGCCACTCAGCTTGAGGTACTTTGTTTGGTAGCCCTAGCAAACTAAAGTATCCTCCAAGAGGGAAAAAAACATGTCCCTTGAAGATTTGTAATCATGAGCCTACATCATATGCAAATTTGGCATTCAAGTTTGTGGTCTTGGAATCCTTTATCTTACATATTGACATAAAATGTGGCTACAGTACTGTGATGGTCCATAAAATGAAGGAAGGGATCATAAAGGTCTCACTAGACTTTTTGGTGTTCCACGGAGGAAGTCTTAACCCACAAGAATTCACAGTCCAAAATCACAAAACAAGCAAGGGACAGAATAAAAAAAAAAAAAACAGTAGAATTAAATCCCCAGAGAATTATTGTTTTTATATAAAAATAAGTTTAAAATTATTAAAGGAATAAAAACATAATAAATATACACAGTATAAGAAGTCTCTTTTGAAAATAAAACAATCTGGAAACAAAAAGAACAAAAAGAAAAAACTAAATTATGTATGAAGCTGCAGATTACATGAATTTGAGGAGAGAAAAAGTTAAAGCAAATATATTGGAATTCACCCTGATGCACTGAAGTAAGACTAAAAGATGACATTATGAAAGACAAATTAAAAGATTAGACAAGTGAGAAATTCCAATACATCTCCACTGGAAATTCCAGAGAGGAAAAAAGAGAATGGGAAAGGTAATATTTAAAAAGGTAGCACTGAAAATTTTCCAAAATTGATATGAATTTTCAGATTTAGGAAATACACAATCTTGAGTATGAAAAAAAATTTTTTTAATACATAGAACAGGGAAATTTCAGAACACCAAGGACAAAAAATAGGTTATAAAAACAACCTTAGGGCTTCCCTGGTGGCTCAGTGGTTGAGAATCTGCCGGCCAATGCAGGCGATACGGGTTCGAGCCCTGGTCTGGGAAGATCCTACATGCCACGGAGCAACTGGGCCTGTGAGCCACAACTACCAAGCCTGCGCGTCTGGAGCCTGTGCTCTGCAACAAGAAAGGCTGCGACAGTGAGAGGCCCACACACCGCAATGAAGAGTGGCCCCCACTTGCCACAACTAGAGAAAGCCCATGCACAGAAATGAAGACCCAACACAGCCAAAAATAAATAAATAAATTTATTATTTTAAAAAACCCCTTAAATTGGACATTTTAACAGGGACAAAAGTAGATACAAGTAGAAAAATATCTTTAATGTGATGTGAAAAAACAACTGTGAACTTTGAATTTTCTATGGAAATAAACTTCTGAAATATCTGAGTTTTTTGTTTGTTTGTTTTTGGCTGAACCACACAGCTTGAGGAATCTTAGTTCCCTGACCAGGGATTGGACCCAGCCCTCCAGCAGTGGAAGCACCGAGTCCTAACCACTGGACCACCAGGTAATTACCCTGACAGTTTAAATAAAGACATTTTCAGATAGAAACCACTGCTAATATACTACTATGGGAAGAACTACTGAATTATATATTCATAATGAGAGAAATCAAAAGCAACACAGTGTGGGCTTCCCTGGTGGCGCAGTGGTTGAGAGTCCGCCTGCCGATGCAGGGGACACGGGTTCGTGCCCCGGTCTGGGAGGGTCCCATGTGCTGTGGAGCGGCTGGACCCGTGAGCCATGGCTGCTGGGCCTGCGTGTCCGGAGCCTGTGCTCCGCGGCGGGAGAGGCCACAGCCGAGAGAGGCCCACGTACAGAAAAAAAAAAAAAAAAGCAACACAGTGAACTGAAAGGGAAATGGTAGCAACGAAATTGTGAAATATGTAAATAAATCTAAAATGTATTGATTGTAAAATGCCAGGGAATTAACTATAATGTCTAATTTGGAGGGATATTAAATAAAAAACTAAGATACTAGGCAAAAATAGCCTACGAGTACAATGCAAGATGGAAAAGAATCAATTAGATTTAAAACATTTTCAGTTATTTTTGTTGTTTCATTGTTTTTGTTTAGGAAGACATTGATTAATATTCAAATGAAATCCAACCATGAATATTAATTTTTGCATTTTATTAACATTTAATAAAAGGATATATATTCTTTCAATAAGTGTACATATATGTATTTTCCCAAATTGATCTCACCTGTGTAACCAGCCCCTAGGTTAAGAAATAGAATATTATTGGTACCACAAAGGCTTCTTTCATGCTTCCTTGTAGTCTTCCTTTCCCCCAAAAAAAACCACCATTTAGATTTCTAACAGCTTAAGTTAGATTTTCCTTTTTTTGTCCCATATTTGGATACAATACATTGTATACCTTTTTTTTTTTTTTTTTTTTTTTTTTTGCAGTACGCGGGCCTCTCACTGTTGTGGCCTCTCCTGCTGCGGAGCACAGGCTCCGGACACACAGGCTCAGTGGCCATGGCTCACGGGCCCAGCCACTCCACAGCATGTGGGATCTTCCCGGAACGGTACACGAACCTGTGTCCCCTGCATTGGCAGGCGGACTCTCAACCACTGCACCACCAGGGAAGCCCTGTATACCTTTTTTGATTTACCTTATTCAAAATTATATTTTGTAAAAAAAAAAAAAAAAAAAAAATTATATTTTGTAACATTCATTCATGTTGTGAAGCATTTTAGATTATTTACATCATTGCTGTTCAATGTTATTTTGTGTCATTGCATGACAGCTTATCCATTCTTCTGTTGATGGACATGTGTATAGTGTCTAGTTTGGGACCGTTACAAATCATGCTGCTATGAACAGTTTAGTATATTTTTGTAAGCATATGGACATATTTCTTTCAGATTTGTATCTAGAAATAACATTGCTTGGTAACAGTGTAAGTGTATTTTTAACTTGAGTTGATGCTGACAAGCAGTTTTTAAAAATATCAATTTATACTCCCACCAGCAATTTGTGAGTGTGGTTGCTCAACAACATCCTCCCTGATACTTGGTATTTTCTGATGCTTTTCTTTCAGTAAATCTGATACATTTATATTACATTGTGGTTTTCTTATTTATTTTATTTTATTTTGTTTTATTTTATTTTTTCCTAAATGTCCATCGACAGATGAATGGATAAAGAAGATGTGGCACATATATACAATGGAATATTACTCAGCCATAAAAATAAATGAAACTGAGTTATTTGTAGTGAGGTGGATGGACCTAGAGTCTGTCATATAGAGTGAAGTAAGTCAGAAAGAGAAAAACAAATACTGTATGCTAATACATATGTATGGAATCTAAAAAAAATGGTACTGATGAACCTAGTGGGAAGACAGGAATAAAGACGCAGACATAGAGAATGGACTTGAGGACATGGGCCAGGTGGGGAATGGGAATGTATTTTTAACTTGCATTTCTCTGATCGCCAATGAAGGTGAGGACTTTTTAATATAGTTATTAGACATTTGGGTATTTTTTGTGAAATCCTTGTTCAAATCTATGAACGTTTTGGGGAGGACTATATTTTTAATTTTTTTTTAAAGAAGGTCCTTTATATATAGTGGAGTCTGGGACAATTTGGTGGATTCGTGTATTGCAAATATCTTCTTCAGTGTTGACGATGTTGTCTCTTTTAGTGCCTAGCGAATGACACCAAAACTTACAGTTAAGATCATCAGTTTAGCCAGGTGGTCCATCTGGTCTGCAGCAGGCTCCGGTGAACTTGGTTGGTCCCACGCGTGTGTCAGTGGTAGGTGCTGATCTTACTGACTCTGGTCTGTGACCTTGGTTCTTCTTCACACGGCCTCTCATTTTCCAGATGACTGACTTCAGCCCCGTCACATGGCAGCCAAAAGGTTCCAAGCGCAGTAAGAAAGCGCGAGCCCTGATGTGCAAGAACGGCTCTTCCGTTCTCTCTTGCTTCATGTTTTCCAGCACCCTATTTGGCCAGATAAAGTCATATGGCCAACCCAAATTCAAGGGGAGGGAAAACAATTGATGAGCGAATCTGCAATGTCAGGATAAGGATGCAGAGAGAGAAAGAATATATCCCATTTTTACAAGCTACCACTGTCTCTGGTTGCAGATATTTACATTCTAGGCTCATGCAAAATATACACGCATTTATCCATGATCCCAAAGTTCTCATCAAATTCTGGCATAAAGCTCAATGTCTAGAATTTCACAAGCTGTATTAAATTTGACTGTATCTCCTCAGATATGGCTGCTGTTGATCTAAGGATTATGAACTATTAAACAAGCTATCTGACCCCCATCACACCCACCATGCAATGGTAATAAAGCAACAAGATGACTGTAGTAGACTCTTCCATTCCTAAATGGGAGGAACAAGAAGCACATAACAGTCTATAGCTCCATAGGAGTGCTGAAATTCCACAAGGTAAAAGGTGACAAGACCCCCATCTCTAGGGACAAGAAACATTCCTGATTAGACCCTGCTTCTAAGTTCAGGAAGTAGGAGCAGCATATAATAGTAAAAATAAAAGCAAAAGTGAAAAAAAGATAAACTAATTTCAACAGAGAAAATAAGCAGGCACATACTTGCAGATGACTGGTGTTTTCTGCTTGCTTTCAGTCTCCAGCAATTTGGGGGCTTGGAGGTCTTCTTGAAATTTGATAAATCTTGTTCCTTTTTGGTCCAAATTGGTGGTCCAGTTGCTTTATAAGTCTTTTAAAATTATCTATCAAGACTTCAGCTTTTGTGAAGGAGTAGATATAATTTTTGCTTTTTCTCTAAGTACAATTAAAAACCCTGGACTTTATATATAAGACAAACATTAGACTCTGAAAAGTGGAGAAAAAGCAAACTGTCTATGGACATTGGGACTCCAAAATGGTGGGATTTCCTTTCAGTCTTTTATAATTTGAACAAGGAGCTAAAGAAGGCAGCAATTTTGAAATATCAGAAGGGTCAGACTCAAAAATCTCCCCAAAGGCCTTCTCTTTCTCACCATAGAACCAGGAAATAGGCAGCCTAGCAAGATGGTAAACTTTTAAAAAATAAGCACTGTAGTTAAGCAGTCCTCCAAAGACAAGACTGTGACCCTGTCCACTTGAGCAAAGGCCAAGGGACCACCAGACCTCTACCTTCCCCAGACAGTAACAAGCTGTTGGTAAACTCCTGCCAAGGTGGTGTCAGAAAAGGCCAAATAGGGAGGCAAAGCTGCTTTAGCTTAGGGTCATTATTATTCAACCTAAATCTTAACAATATTCACTGCTTAATAAGGAAACAGTCTTCATCAACATTTATCATGAATATTATTATGCTAGGGCTTTCTTGTGACCTTCTTATAAATTTTATCAGTAGTATATTTTCTGTTTTTAAAACTTATCAAATGTATTTTTCTTTCATTTTGTCGAATTGTTGTTTTCATGTCATTTATTTTTATCTTGAAGGTTGCATGTGACAGATTATTTTTTTTTTTTTTACTTCCTGTAATGGTTTACCGAGAATAATTAACCTTTTCTCTCAATTTTAAGGATCACATGGAACTCTATTTGTAAATACACATATGCACACATACATGCAACTACAAACAAAAGTAGAGGGTGTATATGTGTTTATGCATCTTTGTGCATCTGTAGCATACTTAAGAGTAGGAGATGAGAGTAAGTCATAAGACTGGGAAATAGAAATTCAGACTGGTCATATTTGCTGATTATAAATATGGTTGATACGACTTGCCATAAAATGTTTCTCTAATGGAGGGGAGCCATCAATTGTTAGTACCTTTAAACACCAATAACAATATATCCTAATAAATATGCATAAGACATGCATGACTGATATCAGTAGTTCACAAATACAGAAGATTATCTATATGCAGATTTGGGAGATAATATGAAATTCTGATACATTTTACCTTCCAAAAAAATTCTTGATAAACATCGGAAATTTGTAAAAGCATTTTTATGTTATTTTCTTTTTAAAGAGTGTGCATAACCTAATCCAGTCCTTTTTTTTCATAGTAATTATATTTAAACTTCTTAATTAGCAGGAGATTATAACTCTTGTAAATAACATTATGCTAGTATTTTAAATAAAATTAAGAAAATATGATTTTACAATGTATAAATATTTATGCACTTTAAATAAATAATTTATATTAATATGCTCAGAGAAAATAGTGCTTTAAATGGATTATGGAAAGTATATGCTTTATTACACAGTAAAATTATGACCATGTAAACATAACTAATCCCCCCAAAAATGCAACCTTGAAGAAAATATAGCACAATAAGATTTCCTAAAGAATATAGGCAATAATAATCTGTTGGTTTCTCCTTGCTATTTCTAAATATTTTTAAAAGATCAATTTTTCAGGGTCTCCATGAGATTTCATGGAATTTGATGTTTCAGAGATTCAATAGCATTTTTTCTTATTGAGTATAGCTGTGTGAAATCTAAATTGTCCTCAGGTATTTTGTCTTCGAATGAAGTTATTGCAAGTACTTTTCTCATTTTTGACATTTCTCTACCTGACAGAAAAATCCTCTCTACAGAAGTAATGGAGAAAAGCATTGCTTCAAGAAAAATAATTATAAGCCGTGGTTTAAATATTAAACACCAGGTTTGAGTTTAAAAAGAAACAAATCTGAAGTTGACCTTTAAATTAAGGTTTAAAGTCTTTTATTATAACTAAAACACAGACAAAATAGTTATTTTCTCACTAATTTAAATAAAATTTCAACGTGCTGACACTTTTATTTAATAAAAGGAGATTATTTAGTAAAGGCAGACTTTTTATTTACTCAAAGGACATAATAAAGGAGTTAGAGATCTTTAAAGGATATAAAAAGGTTCCTGAATATTTAGTTTTGGGATTTTTTTGGTCAGATCTATAAAGGGAAAGTGAGAAGTAAACTTACAGAGAATAGCTCTGAAATCTACATTTATTCATAATACTCATCTCATAAAATAAAAACCTCTCTCTAATGTATCCCAGTTCCTGTTGGAGTTGAAGAAATTATATATTGGTTTTAGAGTGAAAATGTTAGTAATAGGCAAAGCAAAACTTTAATGATTGCATATAAATTTGGATAATTTACATAACTAATATTGTCAATTAAACCAAAAATTGTTTTAAAAATCACTATAGCTATAGCTTTATACCATGTTCCTTCAGAGAATGCCAAAGCATGACTTCTCATCAAAGTCACATTTAGATTCATATAAGTTCTTGCATTAGGAGTTTAGTCACTCTTTTGAAACTGATGGAAAAAATGTAGCATTTTTTTGGTTTTCTGGAGCATCTCTGGCCCTCATGCTGAGGAGTGCTGCATGAAAACCAGCTCTCTCTTTTTACCAGATCATTTGCCCAATTCTGTGGTTTAGAGCAAGAGTCCAGTTATTATATTACTTGAATGTGGTTTATCTCATATCATATCGTCTTTACTTCCCCTTGAAATCAGAGCCGCAGAAACTGCAGGCTGAGCCCTGGGGAGAAAGGGACAGTGCAGGTGACAAAGAGCAACTTATTTTTTAAAATGCCCTTTTGTCCTTCAAAAGGGTAGGCTTTAGAGTGCTGTGGGAAATGTTAACAAGTATATTTTAACTCCTTTTCAACAGAGGACATAGGACAGTGATCAGCATTTTTCTTCCCTTTGCTACTGTGTTTTCACACACTAGTGGAGAGGGTTTTTTGGGGTCACTGCCCCCCACGCCCCAATGGACCCGTCCACCAGCCTTATGCCTGACTGGACATGTCCCCTCTCAGAACTGGGCCATGCAGGTGTGACCTCCGCCGCTGCCCTTACCTCTCCAAAGTGTCCTACAGAAGCCCCAGATTCCCCGTATTAATCACAATGCTTCTTTCACAGAACAGCTTACGAAGCTTCCATTATCCTTCACAACAAAACGTACCTCACTGTGTTTTGAGGGGGGAGATGAAGTTCATGACCCAGAGATTAAGAAATGAATACGTAACTAAATCTACAGCTCAGGGTGACTCACAACGCTCTCCTGTAACATGGAGCTGCTAGAAACACATTTATTATACTCACTGACATGGCATCCAGAAAAATAGGCACAGGGAATGATTTTTTAAAAATTCTCTACATTACACAAATCTAATTTTTTCTGAACCTTCTGCTTTTTCATTCTCCAAATTCTATTATGTGAACCATCAATGCCTTCTCTAATCACTGTGTCCCCTCTGCACTCATCACTCGTCCCTTAATCCTTTGTTCTCTGTCACCCACCTCCAGCACCCTTGGATGTTCTGGCCACCAAGACACTAAAGGCTTTCCTGACTTGTCACTTCATTTTTTGCAGGGAGCAGTTAACTGCAGTGCACACTCAGCCTCCCTTGAAAAGCTGTTTCCTTGCCAGTTTCTTCCATGATTCTTCAGTTCCAACTTCCTTCCTATCAGACTCTTCTAAGATTCTTTTGTTGGGTTGAATTACCATTGCCAGTTCCTAATTACAAAATTACTTTAAAAGTTTATACTTAGTTGTATATTTTTCCTCACTTTTATTCCCTCTTCCAAAGAACATCCAAACTATGATTTTTAAGTTTTTCAGCTCTTCATAAACAAATATCTAAAATACTTTTCTAAAGCTTAATTCTCTTACAATGTTTAGCCATGTCTAAATGGTGTCTCCATCAAGAATAGAGTTGTTATTTTTTAATTGAGGTAATATGCTTGATAAGGAATGTGGTTGAAAACATGTTAAAATCACCTGTGGAACTTTTGAAATCAAATTTGAAACTCGTGAAAATGAGCTGCAGGCATTTTTGTGAGATTCAGCATGAACCCATCACCTCAGGTTACCCCAAATACTCAAAGAAGTAAAAATGCCTTTATTAGAAGAACAGAGAGATTTCAGAGATCCCCATAGCAAATCTCACTAAATGCACTAAAACACCACCTGCTAAAAGTACTATTTCTCTTTTGAGAACAGTCCTCAAAACGAAATTCTTCTATTAGAGTTTCTCCTTTTATCTAAAAAAATGCACTTCCTATATACCTTCAGAGTATGATCCATGTTGCTAATCAAGAGTATGACCATTCTAAATGATTCACACATTTCCGTGAACGTCTCATGTCATTGCCTATATAACCAACCATTTATTTTTACTGAATGAAGATTTCCCATTACCACAGGCATTTGACTTCCCTATCGTTAAACTCAAGAATTTTCCTGCACATGTCAGAACCTTGGAAATCATGTCTACATATAAAATATTTTTTCATTTGTTTTCTTATTCCTTTTGCTTTTCATTAAGTATGATTACAATTAGATAACTCCTAGAATATACCTCACAGGGAGGCTGTCTCCTTTACCTTTTTTATGTTTCAATATTTTTCATTCTTACTTTTATAATTCCATGCCTTTAAATCCCCCAACATCAGGGTTCCAGAAAGCTCTGGACTGATTACTCTTACTTGAAAAAGTGAAATCATTTTCTGTCTCCTTAGGTGAATATAAATCATTGGTGCTCTGGTTTTAAAGCTTTCTTGACTTTTTTTCTTTCTCCCTTTTTTATGGCTCCCTTGTTGGATGTCACCTCCTGAAATCAGATGTTTCATTTTTTGGAAATTCATTCTTTATTATTCAAATACTGACACATTTTCACTCTTTTAATCTTTCTATCTGAATAATTTCTTATCAATTATTTTTCTGAGTGGCACTGTGATTCTTTACAGTAGCTTTCAAACCTGGATAGAGACCAGAATCACCTAGGAATCTTTAAAAATATAGATTTCTGGATAATACCCTAAGATCGGATTGAAACATAACAATCTGTGTGTTTAAAAAGCTCTGCTGGTGACAACAAAGGAGATAGTCTGTCACAGTTCCAGGAACTTGAATTTAGGAATTAAAACTGAAGAAGAAACCTGGTTTTCAGAGTATTATTGATTTGGAAACAAACATATAATAAATAACATGCAATATTCAGTAACCTCTACAAATGAAAACTAACATATTTAGAACAATGCCTTTGCTCAATTAATCAATGACAATGGAGGCAAGACTATACAGTGGAGGAAAGACAGCCTTTTCAATAAGTGGTGCTAAAAAAACTAGACAGCTACATGTAAAAGAATGAAATTAGAACACTCCTTAACACCATACACAAAAATAAACTCAAAATGGATTAAAGACCTAAATGTGAAACTGGACACTATAAAACTCTTAGAGGAAAACATAGGCAGAACACTCTCTGACATAAATCTCAGCAATATCTTTTTTGATCCGTCTCCCAGAGTAATGGAAAATAAAAACAAAAATAAACAAATGGGACCTAACTAAACTCAAAAGCTTTTGCACAGCAAAGGAGACGATAAACAAGATGAAAAGACAGCCCGCAGAATGGAAGAAAATATTTGCAAATGATGTGACTGACAAAGGATTAATCTCCAAAATTTACAACCAGCTCATGCAGCTTAATATGATCAAAAAAAAAAAAAATCCAAAAATGGGCAGAAGACCTAAGTAGACATTTCTCTAAAGAAGACATACAGATGGCAAGAAGCACATGAAAAGCTGCTCAACATCACTAATTATTAGAGAAATGCAAATCAAACTACAATGAGGTATCACCTCACACCAGTCAAAATGGCCATCATCAAAAAATCCACAAACAATAAATGCTGAAGAGGGTATGGAGAGAAGGGAATCCTCGTACGCTGTTGATGGGAATGTAAATTGATACAGCCACTATGGAGAACAGTGTGGAGGTTCCTTAAAAAACAAAAAACAGAGCTACCATATGATCCTTCAATCCCACACCTGGGCATATATCTAGAGAAAAACATGGTCCGAAAAGAAATATGCACCACAATGCTCATTGCAGTGCTATTTACAATAGCCAGGACATGGAAGCATCCTAAATGTCCATCAACAGAGGAATGGATAGAGAAGATGTGGTACATATATACAATGGAATATCACTCAGTCATTAAAAAGAATGAAATAATGCCATTTGCATCCAACATGGATGGACCTAGAGATTGTCATACTGAGTGAAGTAAGACAGAGAAAAAGAAATATCATATGGTATCGCTTATATGCAGAATCGTAAAAAAATGATACAAATGAACTTATTTACAAAACAGAAACAGACTCACAGACTTAGAGGATGAAGTTATGGTTACCAGCGGGGAAGGGTGGCAGGGAGGGATAGTTAGGGAGTGTGGGGTTGACATGTACACACTGCTGTGTACGTTTAAAATAACCAACAAGGACCTACTGTACAGCACAGGGAACTCTGCTCAATATTATATAACAACCTAAATGTGAAAAGAATTTGAAAAAGAATAGATACATGTATATGTATAACTGAATCACTGCTGCACACCTGAAACTAACACAACATTGTTAATCGACTATACTGCAATATAAAAGAAAAAGTTAAAAAAAAATCACCACAGATGAAACTAGCATATTTAGAACGATGCCTTTGCTCATTCCCCAGCCTTTGCTTTTGCAACTACATTGCCAGGCCCATAATTGACATCCCTGACACTCAGCTCTGCCCTCTATACATGACCCATGCAGGTTCCAGGACGGTGATAACTTTGGGAGTTTCTTCACTCACGCTGCCCTTGACTTGGAGGGCTCTGCAGATACTTGGTAATCCTCTCTGTTGAACTGCTGTAAGATTCTGCATTCTAGTGCCAACACTGAGGTTTTATGTTAGTTTCCCAATTTTCAATTCATTCTCCTGGAAACTTACATGCCAATAATAAAAACCTCACTGCCTGAATTGAATTTGCAAAGCCTTATTTCAAACCCATGTGCTCCAGTTTGAAAATTTTTGGTTTCAACTTTGGTCTGCATTCTGCGTTTCTTGTCTAATATATAGCTTTGATTTAGTCCTGCCATTTTCCATCCTTAGTCCTTATTTCTAATAATAACTGTTACCAGTTACTACATTTTTGTCTGTAAATAGCCTGTCTACCTAGGCTTATAAAACTATTCCTTAACTTTAGTTCCCATCATCATTTGCAATGTTTATTTGAGACACTGAGTATTTTGGACTGGACTGCAATAAACACTGCCTAAATTGCCCTTAATTTAGGTGAACTCTTGGGCATTCTTCCTTGACTACTCGGAATAACTTCTATTGTGAGTTAGTCTGGGTCAGGAAGTCCTGCCCTTGGCTAGAAGGTGAGGGTAATACTATCTCTCACTATCTTTCCATGAGAGTAAACTATGATGCATCACTGAAATCTATGAATATTAAGAAAAGTTTAAGGCAATATATACTATTTGCCCTTCATATTGTCATGGCCTTATGAATATCACGTCCCTATGTACTCCAAGTTAAGTAGTTCTTTATATTATGAAATCAATTAGGGGATGCAAATTGAGTCATTAGGTCAATGGCAATACAGAGGAATCAGGTATATACAAAACACACATCCAGGAGACAGAAAGGTACAATCCAAAAATAGTTTAGTTACAGATGTAAATGGCAACAATTTGTTGCCTCATGAAATTACTAACAAAGGTTTTGCTTAGCTATCACATACACATCCTCATTTTTAATGAGCAAAGTTTGCAACAGTTACACACTGTGATAATGTAGGGTTTAAACTGTGAACAGCCTTTTAAGGGGTTGTGTGACTGCATAGCTAATGACTTCAGTATCTGATTGCTGTGTACTTAACATGCACATGTTCAATTTTTATCTGGAATTTAAAAGAACACTGAGTTGAAGCAATTACATCCCGCATAAAGGAATTTTAAATGCTTTTTTTTGGGTAAAGTCAAGGCAAATTGGCTTGCTGCTCAGCAACAAAGATTTAATACTTGAAATAACAGATGGCGGGCAATCATTTCAAAGGAGAAAGTCATGACTAACAGCATAAAGATACTTGATTGCATGGATCTGAGCCTTTGAAACTGTCATGGCGAGCACCAATCACCCTGGAATCTTCATAAAATATATTTTCTGTTCAGGTTCTATGTTGTGTTATAAAGTTAATGGGAACTGAACAAGTAAACAGAACTTATATGGGAGTAAAACACTTTTAAAACCATGGCTCAGAGATACAGTAAAATGTAGAGGAAGGATGTATGTAACATTAGCTGAGCAAGATTTTCTTATATAAATATAGGTCAGCCTTTGAGTGCTAGTGTCACTATTCCCAGGTAAGGATTTCCTGACCCCAATATGGCAGGTGATAGTCCTTGTTAGAAGAATATGAGTGAAGGATGACATTTTTGTTCACTGTCTCCAAGATTCCATACTACATGCTAAGATGGCCTCCTGGGGAGCTGAAAAGAAGCATGAGGATTGTGAGCCGTGCTGTCATTTCTTGCTGTCTTGAATACCGTGCTACAGGGAGCTCTGTTCCTGTTCCAGCCAGCGCACCTGAGCACGTATAAGACACGTGCAGCAAGTATATAACTTCTCTAGAAAAAGTCTTTTCTGTATCCAGGTAACTGGAAAAAGTATAGATCAGACAATCATGTATCCTGCTGAACTGCAGAAGCTAAATCTCATCCTAAAGGCAGTAAACTAATTATCAAAATGTTGGACCCTAGATGTTAGAATCAGATATTAAAATACAGAACACCAGGGGTTCAAGGGAAATCTGGGAATCCTACCCAACCTCCAAAGCAACAAATGTATTGTAATGAAAGGGCTGTAGTCTACTGAAGATAGAAATGACTCTTAAGTCACCATAGCTGATTTTATCAATTATTTTCTTGAAGTGGTGGAGTGAAAAGTTGGTGCAATTCTGATTTAAGAGCAAAGCTGGATATAATTTCTTGCATTAGTACATGTCAAAAAAGTTCCTCAAAGTGAGACTGGCAGCCAGTTGGCTCAGTTTGAAGAGGCACATATTGCCAAGGAAGCTCAAGACCAGGGACATATGAAACAAGGTATTTCAACCACTATGGCCTTGTTTGAGTCAGTATTTGGCCTAATACAAAGTAGGATGCTAAGAAGGTGAAGGACAAAATCTAAATATTGCCATTCAAGTCTCTGTCAAAGGCAATTAATTAGAAACATTTTATTGAAAAAGGGCCTTTCAGGTTACTCAGCTCATGCAATCCCCTAGGACTTATTCTTCATGTTAGTATTTTCAGACACTAGTGACCTTCCTTTCAATCTTCCTCTTTTCTCATCTATTGCTCTGTATCCACTATTATGTTCCAGAGTGGGTCTTCTGTTCCTTTCATCAAGCAACTTGATGTTAAAAAATTTCTTATAAAGACTTAGGCTAAAAAGATAATTATTCCTTGAAAAATAAAAAAGTTTAAAATCTTATAGAAGACCCTTTCATTTCATTAACAGTGACTAAAATTGAGGAAAGTCTTGCCTACCAGGCATTGTTCAAACGATTTCCATTTTGTCAATTCATAATCTCATCTTGTGTTTATTCATAGAGCTGTTTGCTCAGTTTCGATGATTACATTTTAATTGTTCCTTTGTAAGTAACTGAAAAAGTAAATATTTATTTTTTTCTTTTTTTTAAAATCAATGAATGAGCCTAAATATAGTGACACTAATTGCAAAGAATGTTCAGACAAGTCTCCTACAGTGTGATTCTGTCTGGGCATTTAAATTTTTTTTTTTTTTTTTTTGCGGTACGCGGGCCTCTCACTGTTGTGGCCTCTCCTGTCATGGAGCACAGGCTCTGGACGCGCAGGCTCAGTGGCCATGGCTCACGGGCCCAGCCGCTCCGCGGCATGTGGGATCTTCCCGGACCAGGGCACGAACCCTCGTCCCCTGCATCCGCAGGCAGACTCTCCACCACTGCGCCACCAGGGAATCCCTGGGCATTTAAGTTTCAATAACCTTGGGTCAGTTTGGATCTTCTCAAGGCTCATTGCTTTTAGAATTCAATGAGTTCCTTTTCTAAATCTAATTCTGAGTGCAAATGGGTGAGCGTTCTGTGTATTCTTTCAGCATCTTGTTGGCTCTCTTTATGCAGGATACAATATTTAATGAGAGATCAATATTTCCTGGGTACATTTCCTTTTACTTCTGTCATGTAGGAGTTGGTGGCTAGCAAGTCACTAATACCATCATTACCACGATCTCCATCATCACTCAACCAACAAGAATCTCCTCAGAACCTGTTTTAATGCTCAGCACTGTGAAAATTGCTTTCAAAAACACACAAATAAAACCTGAAAAATGCTGTTATATTCTTGGGAGGAGAGTGATTGCCATGACAAAGAACATTAGAATGTAGAGTGATTGGTATTTGAGTCAGGGAATTTTTGCATTTTTGATATGCCTCTAATAAGCTGGGTACTCAAACTCTCCAATTATTAGCTTGTTGCTTAGCACTGAATTAAATTATATAATGCATTTAGTATGTAAAGTGGTGCCTGATATATTTTATGTACATGCTATGGTCAGACAATAATCAATATTGATGCAAATATATAATGTAAAGATCATTGAATGGGGAGAGAAAAACATGGTTCCTATGTCTGAACCTACCACTTATAAGCTTTCTTATTGTGATCATGGGCCAGAGTCACGTGGCTTCTTGGATTCCCAATATCATCATCTCTAAAATCAGAAGGGTGAATAATTAGTTGACTACTGATGTTCCTTCCAGTTCTGTTAGTCCATGATTCTATGCATGTTCCATGCTGCTAAATAGTATCTGTGGGCATTTAAAACTTTCAGGTGTGTGTGTCTGTGTGTGTGATCATCTCTTTTGAGTTTCTAAACTGTGGATTTATCTCCAGAATAATGCACAAATGAACATCTGCACAGGTTTTGCATTCAATTTCAGACAGTCCATCTCTCTAGAAAAGACTTCTTGGTCCATCTGCAACCATGGTTCCCCAGGGGGAGCCCCTGTTATCCGTGCTTTAAGTGCCCAGAGGTGAAGGACATGATGGCTGTTTAGAAATCTGCGTATGTCTTTTCAAATTAAGTGCCAAGGCAGCTGCTCCTGGCCCCCCTCGCTCTACTTCCTTTTTTCAGAACAGGGACACAAAGTGCTCTTTTTAAAAAAAAAAAATTAATTAATTAATTTATTTTTGGCTGTATTGGGTCTTCGTTTCTGTGCGAGGGCTTTCTCTAGTTGTGGCGAGCGGGGGCCACTCTTCATCGCGGTGCGCGGGCCTCTCACTATCGCGGCCTCTCTTGTTGCGGAGCACAGGCTCCAGACGCGCAGGCTCAGTAGTTGTGGCTCACAGGCCTAGTTACTCCGTGGCACGTGGGATCTTCCCAGACCAGGGCTCGAACCCATGTCCCCTGCACTGGCAGGCAGATTCTCAACGACTGCACCACCAGGGAAGCCCACAAAAGTGCTCTTTTTTCTCCTTAATGCTCTGATGCATTCCAACACATACCTGTCCACCACTGCATCTCACAGCTGAAATAGGAGAAATAATCCCTCCAGTTCACCCCTCCTGATGCCCTAGAAGACCTTATCTGTTCCTTTATTTTGATGTGATTAATAATAGTTGAGAAAGCAGGATATGAAAATGACTACAGAATGAAATTGTAAAGCCTGAGTTGCTAACTTCTGGAAGTTGACTTATGTTGCTTCCAAGAAGAGGGTCATTGGAAGTCTTTGGATTCAGCGTGTTTCTACTGAGGATGGGGCTCACTAAACCTTCAATAGTCACTTCCTTCCCTGACTTTCTCTGAATTACACTAACCTTTTCTATCATTTACTTACAAAGTACTGAAAGGAAGGTCTTTGATTAGAAAGATTTAGTGTGTGAAAGGGTGTTTTTTTTTTTAATTCATAATTTTTTTGGCTATGGAAAAAAATGTTTATTCACTTTTCAAAATGTTTCTAGGATATATATTCTGGACTCATATAACATTAATATCCTTTTTATTTAGTTGCTTATTTACTACTACTAAAACCATTATTAATAATGAGCATTTATTAATGCATACAAAGCTCTAGGGTAAGTATTTTGTGTTTTCTCATTTAATTTTCAAAACATCCCTGTAGGTCATGTACTATTATTATCTCACTTTGTTGTCTTGTAAAAGGAGATAGAGAAAGGTTAGACAACGCAAAAAGATCATAAAGTAGCAAGGGATGAATTGGAAACTGAATCCATCTCTGTCTCCCCAAATGCCCTGCTCCTAATTGCCACAGACAGTCACATGTGACCAAGAGACTGGGGTAGAGCAGGGTAATTGTTTGCATAAACCTGTATTCCATGTGCTCTTTTCTTTCTTTCTTTTATTTTTTTGAGCTGTAAATTGACTTCATTCAGAAAATAAAATTTTTAAGCTGAAATTTTAACTGCCCCCCCCAATTTTAGGGTTTTTATGGTAATTTTTTCCTCTCTAAATAAAGTAAAAATCAAATACTTCGTGGGAAAAACAAAACATGGATCATCATGAAATGAGCATTAAAATAACACAGGTCCAATGAAAATAGATGAGTATTACTCAAGGTATCCAGTCTTCATTTGTGTGTATTTTCACCATGCCCCCTTTGGTTTATGCTCAAGTTTAGATTTCTATGTTTTCATGATCAAATGTGAATTAAACATTTTGCTTAGACTGCCTAGTTATTGAGTATAGGGATGTTTGCAGATCAAACAATTATTAGTAGGCTATAGGCTATATGGGAGGAAATCAAAAATGCTCTATAGAGATTCATCTGATGTGATGTTTCTGGTGATCTTTTCCACCAGCTTATCTAAGAATCAGTGTATCTTGTAAATAGAAACAATTTCTTATAAACAAATATATAAACTGAATAGATTCAAAAGAGAAAATATAATAAATCTACATGAAATAAATTGATTCAGCAGACTAATAAGCATATCATCAGAGATGCTCCTAAGAATCCTTAACATTCTTCTTTCCTTTAGAACGCCAGCTTTATTAGAAATGAATATGAAAACATGAGGCCAACACTGCTGCCAACAATAGTAAAGCTGGTTTCGCTTTCAGTTAAACATCCATGATTTGCTTCATTAAACATATTTCGTTGTACTCTCAGGTTTTTAAATATGTCTCCAAGAACATCTCATAATTTTTAAAAGATATTATAAGCTAATTTGCTTCACAGAAAGCATAATTTCTACGCATATTAAGAATGATGCTGGGGCTTCCCTGGTGGCACAGTGGTTGAGAGTCCACCTGCCGATGCAGGGGACACGGGTTCGTGCCCCGGTCTGGGAAGATCCCACACGCCGTGGAGCGGCTGGGCCCGTGAGCCATGACCGCTGAGCCTGTGTGTCCAGAGCCTGTGCTCTGCAGCGGGAGAGGCCACAGCAGTGAGAGGCCCACGTACCGCAAAAAAAAAAAAAAAAAAAAAAATGCATTTTCAGTAACAGTGTGTATCGATCAAGAGCTTCCTTAAGACGGGAATCTCCCTGTTCCCAATTCAGCTTCTCATATGCTATGAGGATGATAATTTGAAGTCAGCTTTTGAACATTCACTTTAAATGAGTCTCTTAACTGCGTAAATAGATTAGCAATCCTTGGGTATCTTATAAGAAAAGCTAATTATATGAAACGTGGTAATAAAACGTTAAATGTTTAAAAATTTCTTTAAACATTAAAAAGGAAAAATCACACATGTTCTAGGAAGATGAGAGAGAAAACATTCCAGATATCATACTGTAGGTTATATTTGGATACAATCACACCATTCAGATAAGACTTCCTGAGTGAATGTGCATATTTGTGGAGATTCTCCCTAAAAATCAGAATATATATTTTTTAAAATTTTATAACAGGGCTTCCCTGGTGGCGCAGTGGTTGAGAGTCTGCCTGCCGATGCAGGGGACACGGGTTCGTGCCCCGGTCTGGGAAGATCCCACATGCCGCGGAGCTGCTGGGCCCGTGAGCCATGGCCGCTGAGCCTGCGCGTCCGGAGCCTGTGCTTCGCAACAGGAGAGGCCACAACAGTGAGAGGCCCGCGTACAGCACACACACACACAAAAAAAATTATAACAACCTAATTTTTTTGTGTGCATGTATCTTTTTTTTTTAACTTTTTATTTTATATTGGAGTATAGCCGATTAACAATGCTGTGATAGTTTCAGGTGCACAGCAAAGGGACTCAGCCATACATATGCATGTATCCATTCTCCCCCAAACTCCCCTCCCATCCAGGCTGCCACATAACATTGAGCAGAGGTCCCTGTGCTATACAGTAGGTCCTTGTTCGTTATCCATTTTAAATATAGCAGTGTGTACATATCGATCCCCAAATCCCTGACTGTCCCTTTCCCCCAACCTTCCCACCCTGGTAACCATAAGTTCATTCTCTAAGTCTGTGAGCCTGTGTCTGTTTTGTAAATAGGTTCATTTGTATCATTTCTTTTTAGATTCCGCATATAAGGGATATCATACAATATTTCTCTTTCTCTGTCTGACTTCACTCAGTGTGACAATCTAGAATGGATAAAGAAAATGTGGTCTATATACACAATGGACTATTACTCAACCATTAAAAAGAATGAAATAATGCCATTTGCAGCAACATGGATGGACCTAGAGATTGTCATACTGAGTGAAGTACGTCAGAACATATATTTTTAATTAGACATTATACTTTCTGATCCATTTTACCCACAGTCGTTAAAACCATATACATTTATAGGAGGGAGGAGCACAAATGTTAAAGCCCTGCTCAGGAGATGTGTGTGAGCTGGTCAGACTGTTACTAACTTATCCCTTCCTCCTTACTGTGAGCTAGGGGCTTTGAGAACAATTGTGTTGTTTACCTTCAATTCCTAAATCCACAGGTTTGAGAAAACAAAGCAACTAAAGTCTTTAGAGTCACAAAGGTTTTGAAAATCAAATACAGTCAATTTCAATTGTGATTTAAGCAATTTCAAATGTATCCCCTTCTCCAGCACCTGGTGTTGTTTGTTTACCGAACGAATATGATTATCATCTGTCTCATAGTCAGTAACACCAAATTCACTGAGGCCGGAGCCTCAGAGCCATAAGCAAGCAAATGTGTGAAAAGTAATCAGAGGAAAGAATAAGTTTATACGATTTTAGCTCCAGGACCATGGTAAGTAAACAGAATTAGATGCTTTCATTTATCTAGCATCTACGTTTTACACCAAAATATCTCTCTGAGTTTTGTAATACAGTATAAATAAATGAGACATTGTCACACTATTCCAAAGCAAAACAGACAGGCAAACAAACAAAAACCTGAGTCACTCTGAAATGTAGGAAGCATTTTTATGCCATTTTTAGGACAAGATGGAGACTATTTTGTGAGTTTAGGCTATGGAATGAGAGCTGCTTAGAAAATTATTCCTCCATTTCAATAAGAATAATTATTCCTATTTTTAAATCAATGATTTCTTTTTTTTGCATTTAGACAAAGGCAACTGCTGTAAAACAAACTTTTTAAAAATAGCACAACAGCATTATAATTATAATTATTTCTTTTCACTCAAAAAATTCAGTCAATTTAACTGTTTATAGAACAGTTTATATGTTTAATTTCAGTCATTTAAATATAATTTTAAAAGTGACGTAAGAGGGCTTCCCTGGTGGCACAGTGGTTGAGAGTCTGCCTGCCGATGCAGGGGACATGGGTTCGTGCCCCGGTCCGGGAGGATCCCACGTGCCGCGGAGCGGCTAGGCCTGTGAGCTATGGCCGCTGAGCCTGCACGTCCGGAGCCTGTGCTCCGCAACGGGAGAGGCCACAACAGTGAGAGGCCCGCGTACCGCAAAAAAATAAATTAAAAAAGTGACATAAGAAAGAACATTGAAATAGTCCTGCTTGGAAAGAAACGAATGGCAATTTTAGCTCTAGCAACAAATCGCCAAGAAATCAGTATTCACACGGTGTTATTTTTTGAGTTATATAATAGTTATTAGATTTTTGTTTTCCTATTGTTTACATGTACTGGTTTCCAAAGTAGTTTTACACATTGCAAATATCTAGGTAATATAATTCATTATTTACCATGGGTTTTTAGAGAGCAATAGATTTTATTCCTAGATGCCCCTAAGGATGATTCTGATATGCTCTGAGCTCATTTGTTAAAAATATGGCAGGGAACTGGCAGGTAAAATCTTAAAATTGTTATGGCAATGCCTGTCCTCCATCTTTCAAGGTCCCTATTTCCCAAATGAAGCAAATACCAAAAGTGACATGAACCATGAACGTGGCTTTCCAATTGCTGGACTTAGTATTTGTGAAGAAGACTGATTTACATTGTTTGAGCAGTCCCTTCTTATTTTCACCATGATAAACTCTTGAAAAGTGGGGTAGATATTTTGTAGCACCATCCAACCAAGTTTTAATGAATGGCTTCCTTCAGCATATTTACTGCAGGAAGCAGACACATCCACTTTGCAGAGTGCTTTCAGAACACCTCCTGCTCTGCTCTGTATAAGGATTAGGAAGCCCAGGTTCTAGTTATGGTGCTGTGTGATTGTGGTCAGAACAGTCTCCATGTGCTTTAGCTTCTCATTAGTAAAAGCAGCGGAAAGGAAGATATCTCTAAGTCACTAGTTCATTTTGAGACTTTTAACTGGAAGGGTTTGAAAATCAGATACTTCTTTTTTATCTTATTCACAACTTTGTGTTGACTTGAATAGGATAAAGAAAACCATGAAGGATTGATGTCAAAGAGGTATGCAGTAGGCTTCTTCTTTGCTTTGATGTTGTTGGCTGCTGATAAGGGAAGCAAAAGCATCTCAGGGTTTGTAACCACCCAATGGATCGATATCAGCTCCTTAATTCCTCTCTCACTGTCTCTGTGAGTTGCTGCCCAGATTAGAATCTGATGCAAAAATTAGTCATGGTGTGACATTCAGAGGCAAATATAGATGTTAGAAGATATAAATACACTGAGCACTGATAGAGGAATATATACATAACATTGTATTTCCTTTATACATTCAAATTAATTAATTGATAGTAGTTGAAATACATGAAAAAAGAAGGATTTAGGCCTGGGGTATAAATGTATATCATTTTACAATAAGGCCCTGAATTAAAGATGAACCCTTTATGTAATTATTTACATATTTTAGCAATCAAACTGAACAAAAGTTTTGGTAATTTCCAAATTGCATTTTTCAAGTCTAAACTCTACCTACAACTATTATGTCTAAATGTTAAA
Organism: Hyperoodon ampullatus; assembly: GCF_949752795.1. Lineage (NCBI taxonomy): Eukaryota > Metazoa > Chordata > Mammalia > Artiodactyla > Ziphiidae > Hyperoodon > Hyperoodon ampullatus. The sequence continues at coordinate 80,511,670 of NC_136926.1, forward strand.
GTTGAAGTATGGGGAGGGAGAAGAGGCAAGACTATTTTACTTGCAGACAGAATTGAGGATAGAAAGTCCAAGGTGACTCTAAAGGCAGGAGTGAGAGGAAGATGAATGTGTTTGGACACATTCACTGTAAGAGAGGGAAAACAATGGGAAGGAGAAAAAAGGCAGGAGAGACAAGAGGGCGAGAAGTAATGCATCTTAGTAAATTATCAAAAGTGCTAAAGGCAAAGTAATCTTGAGCCTTGACCTACTGCAAGACCTGTTATGTAAGTATTTCCTTCTACTCTGAAGTGAATTTTCCTGCAGGGTCAATTTATTATGTATTTTATCTTCTCAGTTTTTAATCTAGTCATCTAGTTATTCTAAATGTGATGATGCTTTATGTCTCTCCCTACCTCTCCAATAAATATTCAGAGATAAAGGTATTACATTCTTAACCAAATGTTGTTCAGTTATTTCCTTGATTAATCTAAGTACAAATTTAGAACATATATTATGGTTGTCAATTTTACATTATATAAAAATAAAAATGTGTCAAACTCAGTAGGCACAGCAATAAATGTTTGAGTGATTTGATGAATAAAAAACATCTGCCTGGGCTTCCCTGGTGGCGCAGTGGTTGAGAATCTGCCTGCCAATGCAGGGGACACGGGTTCGAGCCCTGGTCTGGGAAGATCCCACATGCCCCGGAGCAACTGGGCCCGTGAGCCACAACTACTGAGCCTGCGCATCTGGAGCCTGTGCCCCGCAACAAGAGAGGCTGTGACAGTGAAAGACCCGAACACCGCGATGAAGAGTGGCCCCCGCTTGCCGCAACTAGAGAAAGCCCTTGCACAGAAACGAAGACCCAACACAACCAAAATAAATAAATAAATAAATAAATAAATTTAAAAAAAAACAAAAAACATCTGCCTGACGTCAGTAAATATAGCAAACTTAACAGTGAGAATCTTTAGATTAACTGTTCACATTTTACTGTGACTTTGTGTAAACATCTAACTAAGAAATGAAACACAATATCAGCATTTATCACCTGTCCATAATTCATTAGTCTAACTCAGAGTTTGGCAAACAGCCTGTTGGCTAAATCTATCCTACTGTCTGTTTTTATAAAGTTTTATTGGAATACAGCCATGCTTATTTGTGGGTCCTTTTGCACTACTACAGCAGAATTCAGTGGCTGAGGCTACTTTTATGGCCAGCAAAGCCTAAAAGATTTAGAGACATACCTCTAAGATGTTATGGGTTTGGTTCCAGACCATGGCAATAAAGTGAATATTGCAATAAAGCGAGCCACACAAATTTTTTGGTTTCAGAGAGCATATAAAAGTTATGTTTATACTATATTGTACTCTATAAAATGTGCAGTAGCATTATGTCTAAAAAGACCAATGTTCATACCTTATGTCTAAAAAATACTTTTTTGCTAAAAAGTGTTAACCATCATCAGAGCCTTCAGTGAATCATCGTAGTGACATCAAAGATCACTGATCACAGATCACCATAACAAATATGACAATAAAAAAGTTTGACATATTGTAAGAATTACCGAAATGTGACACAGAGACATGAAGTGAGCAAATACTGTTGGAAAAATGGAGCCAGTAGACTTTCTTGATGCAGGGGTGCCACGAACCTACAATTTGAAAACATGGAAAATCTGGGAAGCACAATAAAATGAAGCAAAATAAAACAAGGTATGCCTATACTATCTGATTCTTTACAGAAAAGGTTTGTTGACCTCTGACAGCTACTGTGCACAGGAGGGTCCTCCTTGTCCTGACTGTGGCTCTAACTGATTCAGGCCAGAAAATATGCCAACGGGTTCAGCAGTGGCATTTTTACCACATAACAGCAACATTTATTGATAGCTTACTGTGAGCCGGAATGGTCTAAGCAGTGTACATAAATAATAACACTTAATCCTTGTAATAATGAGATAGATATTATCACTATGACCATTTTAGAGGTGAGGCAACCAGAGAGATTTTGTGACTCACCTCTGATTACGTCAGTGTGTTGAAGCCAGGAATGGACCCTGAGTAATTTGATGCTGAACTTAAAAACAACAGAGAGATTTGAGTAAAAAAGTTGTTTTGGGGACTTCCCTGGTGGTGCAGTGGATAAGACTCCGCCCTCCCAATGCAGGAGGCTCGGGTTCAATCCCTGGTCAGGGAACTAGATCCCACATGCATGCCTCAACTAAGAGTTCATATGCCACAACTAAGGAGCCTTCCTGCCACAACTAAGACCTGGTGCAACCAAATAAATATTTTTTTAAAAGTTATTTCGTATCCTCATGTTTTTCTTATTTTGCTGTCTTACAACACTCGCAGCTGGGACTAGACAACACAGAAAACACAGTCAAGAGTCTTTTTGAGGGCTTCCCTGGTGGCGCAGTGGTTGAGAGTCCGCCTGCTGATGCAGGGGACGCGGGTTCGTGCCCCAGTCCGGGAAGATCCCACGTGCCGCGGAGCAGCTGGGCCCGTGGGCCGTGGCCGCTGGGCCTGCACGTCCGGAGCCTGTGCTCCGCAACGGGAGAGGCCACAACAGCGAGAGGCCTGCGTATAGCAAAAAAACAAAACAAAACAAAACAAAAAAGTCTTTTTGAGAAAGGATTACGGAGGGCGAAGACTAGGCTGCTGTGACAGAGATGATCCAGAGAAAAGTGAAGTTCATTCCCTCACTTCTAACAGTCCCGAGGTGAGTGGTGCGGGCTGATCGGTGGCTCTTTTCCACACTGCCCTTCAGAGAATCAGAATTCCTCCCATCCACGGCTCTGCCATGTTCTAAGGGGCTGATGTGTCTGCATGGCAGAAGCTGAGTGACAGTCATGCCCCTTCTGTCTGCAGATGTTGAAGAGTGTGTAGGAGCACACATCTGCTGTCCCAGAACCCATACCTAGTTGTGGTACATGCGGCTTCAGCTCACAGACACTCAGGAGAATTTAGTCATCTGGTGTCCTCCTGCCTGCAAAGAAGACTGGAACATTTAGGCTCCAGCTGAGCAGCCATGTGACCAGCCATGACCCTATTTCTGTGGGAGAGAGATGGATTTGGGGTTGACAAATGGCAATTTTCTTAAGAGCAAAAGAGTAAAAATTTTATCTTTTTATGGCTTTTCAGTGGCATAACTGGTCCATCTGACTTTTGGTTCAGTTGTTCTTGAGCAGGAAAACTTTCATGATAGTTTATGAGGGGGAGAAAAAGCAAACGGACTATTGAGTTTTCATTGAAAGAGGATCAGAGTGTGGACCTTCCCTTGGGTCATCTCCAGAGAACATCCTTGGATTATCCATCTGCTGTTCTACTTTGATTTTCAAAGCTCTGTTATTATTACCTTTTTCCATCTCTCTGTGATCTCAATTTTTTTCAAAATACTTAATCTTATTAGACTACAGTAATGTGAAGTATACAAATATGTATTTTTAGCAAGTGTATATCGACATATTTATAGTCTGCATATCTAACTTATTTACTAAAATTATATTAAGTGATATTTATAGTTTACATTTCTTATGTGTCATGAAGTTATAAGATACTGATGGTGATTTTTCTTCTTATTTTCAATCTAATTCTTATTGTTCTACTGTATTTTAATTCTTACTGTGCATTAGCAAAACAGATTATTAGAACCGAGTATTTGAGAGCTGGAAAAGTGTGAAAAAGCTTCATAAAGTTCAAAACAGAAACGAGTTGAGGCTTCCCTGGTGGCGCAGTGGTTGAGAATCTGCCTGCCAATGCAGGGGACACGGGTTCGAGCCCTGGTCTGGGAGGATCCCACATGCCACGGAGCAACTAAGCCCGTGAGCCACAACTACTGAGCCTGTGCGTCTGGAGCCTGTGCTCCGCAACAAGAGAGGCCGCGATAGTGAGAGGCCTGCGCACTGCGATGAAGAGTGGCCCCCACTTGCCACAACTAGAGAAAGCCCTCACACAGAAATGAAGACCCAACACAGCCCTAAATTAATTAATTAAAAAAAAAATCAGAACATTTCCCACCATTTCTCTGTGGTCAGAGGAAGGAAAAAAAAAAAAATGAGTGGAGTCTTGAAAATAAAACTAACAACTAAATATATTTGCAATATACACACACATGCACACATTTTCTAAGGGAAATTAAAAAGCTCTATAGTAATGAATATTACAGAGTACAAATGACTTTGTGTCTGAATTTCATTTTCCTCTGATTAAAGTGACATTTTCCTTTGCCTAAATAAGCTTAAGCTGAAACTGTCTATATGAAATCATCTAACTATAGATCTCTCCTCCAAAACAGTCGAAGTTGCTTGGTTATCTTGGTTTTCCAGGCATTGCATCTCTCCCATTTACCTCTGTAGGCTCTTGGAGAAGTCAATGAAAATAAATGTGTGTGAGTTGATACTTTCTTTTCTTCCTTTGATGTGTACAGCGAGATACTCACAATGTAGCAACCCTTATACTTTTAAAAGAGAGAATCCTGGTGGGAAAAAAACCCTGAGGTATGCATCCCTATAAAGCAAACTTTGCTTTAGTTTGTTTCTTTGTTTTCTAACTGTTGAGAGGCATTTGAAAATACGTGGAGTGCTTTAGATTTCTATGTCTGGTAATTATTTCCCGGGTCAGGGTCAGATATGACAAAGTCCTGCAACAGAGAAAGAGGCTCACAGGTGCACATCAAAAGACTGGCTTGACCAGGATGCCGGAAGCACTGGTGTGGAGGCTTGAGTAGAGTTAAGCTCCCCGGCCCAGGATGCCTCATTAGTCAGGTGGGAAAGAGCCAGGTGCAGAAGTCAAGGAACTACCTTAAGGATTCAGTGAAATGATCCATGCAGAGTGCTTCGTGTTTGGCTCAGAATAAGCAGTGCATACTCTTAACCCTTGGAGTAAATTTCTAACATATTTTTGTAAAGCAGCAACGATCATACTTACTTCATAGGTTCCTTCTAAGGCTTTAAAGATTATTATTGCTATAAAGTATCTCATCCTTGGTAGGTTACAGATATTCTTATTCTCACCAGTCTCCACTGTTTTAATATTTTCTATATTTTTTAAAGTGCCTTTGATTTCTGAAAAAAAAGTATACGTTTATGGTTTTGCATTTCTGACTTCTGGTTAATACTACTATTAGTGTGTTCTTCTCATCACCTGCTGGAATTTCTTCAACCCATCAGAATCTTCTTTGTAGTTTTCCTCCTGCCACCTAGTAATGCTCGGTCCCTATATTCTGGGTTGGGAGCTGTGATATTACTTACTAAATCATCCTCTCTGTTCCCCAGTTATTCTCCTAAAAAATATCCTTTAGGGTTTTTTTGTTTTGTTTTTTTCCTTTTAATCTGTCCTCTTACCTTCTCTCTTTAGATAACATGTCATATTACGTCTTGGGAAAGTTTCTTTTTACTGACTCAAAATTTGTGACTTATTAAAGATTTTGTATTTCACCCTCCCTCAAAAATCCATTTTAACTCAGATTTCTAACTCCCAAATTCACAATTGCTTAATTTTCAAAGGCTTTCTCGTGACATCTTAATAGAAAGAAGATAAGATGGAAGAGTAACATTCAAAATGTATTATTTGGATTCTCAAGATTAGACCCATTATTCTAGAGTTTCCTGAAATATGCATAGAAGTTCTTTGGAGAACCCATTCCTTTATGATATTGTGAAACAGTTTTCATTGCTTTTTGGTATCCGTTGATTTAGAAATTACTCAAATATAGTGTGGACTTTTACATTTATGATAATATACAATTCAACTGAATGTTTAAATAAATACATCACACACAATTTATTCAGAATTTTAAAAATTTGCTATGCCTTAATGGCAATTAAAGCCAAGGTCCTTCCTCAATTACAATTGACTGTGATATTTTTCAAGAAAATAATTTTGCAATTTTACATACAATGATGTATAGTATCTTTATGTAGTACTGGTTTTAAGTGTGATTATTTAAACTATTTTTAATATCATTACTTTCTAAGTATTCCAAGTGTTTTACTACATATATCAAAATATTTGAATTATTTTTTGATATTTAAGTATTTTTCTTTCTCATTCTGCTTGATTAAATATTCTTACATTCCAACCAATGCCAAAACTTAGCCCAGTTTTTCTTCCCTTTATCTTAACTACTTTTCTGTAAATGGGAATAATAATAATATAAACCTCAAATGTTGAATTCAGTATTAAAACTAATGCATATAAATTGCACAGCATAGTGACTTGTATAAACCAGACAATCTGTAACGATTTTGATGTAGAAAGTATAATCAATTCTATCTTTGTTCGGGCTGCTATGACAATATACTACAGGCTGTGCAGCTTATAAACAGCAGAAATTTATTTCTCATAGTTATGGAGGCTGGGGAGTTCAAGGTCAAGGAAGAAGGCCCTCTTCTTCTTCATAAGAGGTGCCTCGCTTTTCATCACATGGTGCAAGTGGCAATGAGCTCTGTGGCATCTCTTTTATAAGGGTGTCAGTTTTATTCATGAGGGTTACAGAGTCATGACCCAAGCACCTCCCAAAGGCCTCACTTCCTAAATACCATCATGTGGGGCATTAGGATTTCAACATATGAGTTTGGGGAGGATGCAAACACTCAGACCACAGCAAATTCCTTACTCTGTTTTTGGAAATATAATGTCTACATGGCACTAATCTACTAAAAAACACCTAAATCGATGATTTTCTAAATTTTTACACTTTATAGGTTTTGAAATCTACTTCCTTCACATTTGTATTTTCATCATTTTTAAAGTGTACAGTTAGTATCTGAACTCTTTTTATTTTGCTTTGTATTTTTTTCTTAGAAAATAGCAGAGAACCATCCGAATGAAACATAAAATTAATAATAAACTGTTCCTAAAATTCAAATGGAGAAAAATGTCAGCTATGTAGGCCTCAAGAATAGTTGGAACTTTAAAAAATATCTATTTATTCTTTTTGGCCAGAGGAAGCAGTAATGGTAACAGAGAATCTATATGGTTAATGATAAAACATATAAATAGAAACTAGAATCACCTTGTAATATTCAAACCCCTGCTATATCCACCACTTCTATTGTTTTTGGCTTTTGTTTCTTCAGCCATAAAATAGTGGCTACAATATTATTTCCCTCATAAATTCTTGTGCAAATTAAATAAATTAATATAAACAAGGTGCTTAAAATAGCATCTAGCACATAATAAGCACTCAGCAATGTTACATATTATTCATGATATTGAAAATAAAATATAATATAAAATTTGATAATGATATTTGGACATTTTTGGAAAAATGAAAATCAACCATGATCTGCCATCAATTTTTAAAGTGACAGAAATAAAATAATGATATTATTGGAATTATTTTGCTTTTCTAACACTTAACAGTGATTTTATGTCTTTCATTCCTTGCTTGGACAAGAAAATCAGTTAATTTTTCAGCTTAGCCATTTCCTTCTCTCCTTAAATAAATATATTCGATGAAATTAAGTTATGAAAAAGGAAGTAAAATTCCAACTGAGACTGGTATTGAACTTAATTCTCAAACAAACAAACAAAAAACCAAAGAAATACATAAGGGTAATAACTTCCTAAGTAAATATTGAAACTTTCTGTTCTGGTTAAAATATAATTATATTCAGGAAGTAAAAATTGTACTGCCTTTCAATACACAGTATTTTTTTTTAACATCCTTATTGGAGTATAATTGCTTTACAATGGTGTGTTAGTTTCTGCTGTATAACACAGTGAATCAGCTATACGTATACATATATCCCCATATCTCCTCCCTCTTGCGTCTCCCTCTCACCCTCCCTAACCCACCCCTCTAGGTGGTCACAAAGCACTGAGCTGATCTCCCTGTGCTATGTGGCTGCTTCCCACTAGCTCTCGATTTTACATTTCAATACACAGTATTTTGATAGTATCATTTTATCTCCAAAACACATAAGTGCACTGTCCAACTCTCCGGAACGAAAAAGAGAAATACATACTGAGAGCAGAAATATTGGTATAAAAGGTCAAACTGATAGACCATTTATTCAGTACTGAAAGCAAGTGAGTTGTAATAGCCTCCAGTCTTGGGAGTGTGCGCACTAAAGGAAAATGCAGCGGAACCAGAGGAAATGAGGTCATGCAAGAGGGCAAAGGACAAAGATGAACACTCACCGTTACCGGGTAACAACAGGAGGGATTCTCCAAGACACAATTCCATCAGTTTGGTTTTGTTTTCTTTCATCATGTGCTCGTTCTGGATAAACACGGTGCTCATTCTGAGAGAACATGAAAAACAAAAGAATATAAATGAATATATTGTGTCCATTATATAAAACATTTTATAATTCACCAAAGCAACAGTTGTTCCTTCTTTGTGAAAGTACTGAAAATATACTAAACTGTTAATAAAAATCATTTTTCTTTAGCTTAAGTTCTGTTTTTTACCTAGAATATACAGAATCAAGAGTGAAAGATTTAACATGATAAACCACATCATTTGAATGCAACTCCAGTTTATTACTGCACACTATGAAAAAATAACAAAGCTTAATGCTAAAATATAGATACTCCAGAGAAATAAAAGAAAAATGCATTTTATATGTATGAAAAACAATATTTACCTAATAAAATCCTGGAACGGAATAGGTGCAAAAACAGTAAAATAGGCCACTGAAGAGAATAAGTTTTGAATACAGAAAGTATACTGAATATAGAAATATTCAGCATATATATAGATTTTCTTGGAAGATTAGCATATAAAGCTGTATGCTTATATATATGTGAACTGCATCACTGATTTACAGTGTTTGATAATGACTAGGAAAAAAAATCACATTTCCCCACATTTCCTAAATTATTCTCACGTCTTTCTACTCCATCGTTTACACCTTTTAGATAATACAAGCCACATGGCATTGTTTTTAAATGAGAGAAATAAAAAGGGAATAGTAAAAACTTAATCTCACTAAGTATCTCAAACACATTTTAGCAGTTTTCTGACAATGTGAAGAGAATTTCTGCCTCATACGAAGCATGTATCACGATTACCCACTAATTTAATGCTAAACTAATTTAGTAGCTGTGTTTTCAGATCAGAGCAACTTTGCACAGTATCATGTAGGTATTACATTTTCCTTCTAAGCTTCACTCGAGTTCTTTAAAATAAATAATGAAATATTATTTTAAAGGTAAACAATGGGTAATTTGCAAAAACACATAAGGCAATTAAAAATAATGGTTCCTAACAGATTGAAGTATTAGTAGAGTGCAGTTGGTCACAAGAGAAGAGGGGAGAAGCTATTGGTGCTCAAAGGAAGGTAAATGTGAGCAAGAGTGAGCTAGTACAGGAAGGAGTGCGAGTAAAGTCTTGCCATGTGTCCTCGTCTGAGCACAGAGGGACGTGAACTTTGGTCTCTCCCGGGCACTAGAGGCTCAGAAAGTGGATGGCTGTGAATTTTCATCTGAAGCCAGACACGAAGCCACAGAACGATGACAGAAGAAAGTCAAAGTGACTATTGCCTCGAATTCATTGTGCTTGCAATTACGCAACTCTTGAAAACATGAGACTGCTTGATATTTTTTAAAACTCTGTATTTTACAATGCTTTTCCCCCCCAATTTTTATGAATGATAAAATGAATGCCCCTGTTAACTCTATTTGACAATTGTTAACATTTTACCATATTTGCTTCATCCTTTCTGGCTTGGTTGATTTCATCTAGAATCAGAACAGCCTTATTTGTCAGTTTTTCCTTCTCTGTGTATTTAATAAATGGTAATTGCTCACTTATCACACAATTATTGACTAATATCTTTATCATGCAAGTTTTATGATTCAAGGAGCTGTAAGTATTACTTTAAAAGCTTGGGGATTTTTAGATTTTCCAACAAAAATGTTAGTATAACATAACTGCAATCTCCATCTAAGTAGTGTTGGCCTCTCTTTGAATGTTTTATGAACTGGATGGAGCTTTTTATTTTCTTCTCTGAAAATGTTCATTCATAGAAAAAATTAAGCATGCCTTCCATGATTGGATCTTTCATGGATTGCTATATCTCAACACACTATCATTTGCTCATTTATCTCAACTGTATGCCCTTACCTAGGCCTGTTAGACTCCTTTAATTTTTTCACAAGCTTTTCCTCTTTCTTAGAAAGATATTATTCAAATAGCCTCCTATCAATAGACATTTGTGTTGTTTTCATTATTTTTCTATTACAGATAGGGCTACAATTATTAATCTTGCTCATATGTAATTTTATTCTCGTGAAGGTATATCCTTGGAATTGATTTCCAAAAATGCATTGACTGGGTCCAAAGCTAAATGTACTATATAATTTGTAAGATATTGACAAAATTCCCTCCCTGCAGTTGTACTGTTTGCCTGTTTCCTCAACCCTTGCCAGCAGAAAGAGAAATGTTATCTAAAATTAATGCTAGTTTTAATTTGCATTTTTAATTTGCATTTACCTTTTCATGAGGGGAGGTTGGCAAGAGCCTTGGTCCAAAGATGTCAATAATACCATGGTACTGGGAGGTGAAATGACTACTCACAAATCCTCTCCACAACAGACCAACACTAGAGCATCCTCTGGCATCAGAAGAGCTGTGTGTTTTACTGTCATTATATTTAGAATTTATACTGATTGTTTATTAAGTGATTTATGAATTTTGTTAGATGTTATTTAATATTATATAAATAAGATAGATTTTCAGATCATTTAGCAGCTTTTTCATTAAGGTGGTTTTGAGTTGACAGCCATATAACAGGTACTCTTCAGTATTCCCTCATGGATCTTTTCATTTTCAGAGTGATTCACCAAATAAAGTTTTATATAACCTCACCTTCCATCTGAAAGCACTGTTAGCCCATCTTTGAATGCTTTATTGCCAAAGACTTCTTGCTTCTCATCCTAAAGTTTCTCATGCATGAAAAAATCAAGCATGTTCTTTATGCTCAAGTCACTCATCTTTCACATATTTCAATTCACTATCATTTGCCCCAATTTTTATTTCTAATATAAACACTTTCCTAGGCTGTGAGACTCACATTTTCTTCACAAGTTTTTTCTCTTTCATAGATGATATTTTCACTGTATATTGTGGGGAAATGATGGTGATTATGCATAAAATTTTAAAGAATGCAATCCAATTCAGAGTACAGCTGATTATCTATTTGGATGATGAATTTTTAGGAAAACTGGTGTTGTCATTATAACAAATAATAACTTCATGTAAATTCAACTAGTAAAGGATATCTTTATTATCTCAATAATATCGACTAAAATTTCATTATTTTAAATTAAGTTTTTAACATCTTATTTGATTTTTAAATTGTCTAGAATATATTCGCTGTATGATAAATTACCCCACAACTTAGCAGCTTAAAAATTCATTTTATTTTACTTATGCTTTTGTGTACTAGGTATTTGAAGGTCCTAGCTGGGCACACTTCAGGTGTCTCATATAGCTGTAATCAGATGTCGTCTCGGACAGCAGTGATCTGAAGGTTTGGCTCAGCTAGATGTTCAGGAATGTGTCATTCCAATGCTGGCAATTGATGCTGGCTGTCTGCTGGAAGCTCAGCTGGGCTGTTGACCAGTTCACCTGCACATGGCTTACTCACCATGGCAGTAGGGGGAGATACTGTTTCAAGCATCTTTGGAAAGGACCATCTGCCACGTTAAGCTCCTATCGGTATGTATTTTAATATTATCACATTAAATTAACACATTAGAAAGACAAAGACATGTATATATATACATATCTTGATTTACACCTGCCTTAGGGCTGAGGAACATGGGTACACTGCTTTGCTGCATCTCCTGACTGCTGCAGTGATTAGTCAGTTCACTTCTAACTTGATCATGATTTTTTCCCACATAACTGATAACTTGAACTACTGTTGTATCTTTCTATCCCTTCCTGAAGTTTGAACCTAACAGGCAAATACATGTAACTGTCAACATAAATGCAAATGATTAGTTTTCCTCTAAAATAATGGCATAGTTATCAATATTGCAAAGCATAGAAAGGATTTGTACTTAATTCAGATGAGTCATTGCATCTAGAGGAGTTTTGGGATAAGAGTGGATGGGGCAAAATGTTATCTAGTCTCTTCTGTAATTTATATTGTTTTTGGACATTCTGGGTTATGAGAACACATTTCAGTTTAGCTACTCTCTCTCCTTATATGTACTTTCAAAAATTTTCAATATAACATGGAATATTTACAGTTATAATAGTAATAACTGTGTATAATATTTTTTTATTTAACATACAATTTCACTTTTTAAATACAAGGTATAATTTAAATTATATCTACCTTATTTTCATTTTGCTTGCTTTTTAAATAAATATGTATTTTGTTTTAAATTAATATTTCCATGTATTAGAAATATAATTACCAAATATTTCAATAAAATAATTGGTATGATACTTTAATCTTGTAAAAATATTATACATATATTTTGCAGATGATTTCTATCAAAATAACTGTAAGTAGAATGATACTATTTTTCCACTTTTATCATTTCGACCTTAGCAGTCATGGCTTCTTGAGTTTGAGTACATTTCTTCCCTCTAATCTGCAAAACTTCCAGAATCAGAAGAGAGTCAGACTAATGACAATAATGAGACTCATGTCTGGAAAGCACTGATAATGCTCCACGTGCATTAATGACATCCATGTAACTGAACACTGTGAGACTTAAATGGATCTTGGAACCATAAAACTGTAGCAAGCAATTTCCCATTTTTCTGCCGTGTGGAATGGTGCTTCTTAGCAGTGTTTACCTCCTATGAGCTTCTGAATTCAATATGCATGGAAAAGCAGATCATATTTAATAGGGTCACTTTATTAGTTTAAGAGCTAAAATGTTATCCTGAGTACTGATTTGTTCTCAAATATATAAATATAAATAACTTCCTCTCGAGGGGTCATTTTGATCAATATTGAGTCTGACATGGGCTCTTTTCATAGAGGTAATGGAATAATGGTGAAAGGTGCTATAAGCCCAGAATTTTAACTGAGTTAATGGTAGCTAGCTCTCTAGAACCCAGAGGAAAACAGAAAATGACCTAGAAAGGCAGGGCAAAGTAAAGTTTAATTCCACAAATGGTAGTAATTTAGTAAATAGTTTGTAGCATTATTTAGGATGTGTCCAAATACATTTTAGCTTTTAAACATGAATGTCAACAGATTTTTTACATTCTTTGTATACCTTTCCAAATGAGTTATTTTGGTAATACCATCTCCTCATCTATAATCCACTGCATATTTTAGACCAAGTATTAAGAGTAATTCTTAATTAGAGAAAAGGGCTGGTGTTGACATTGCACTGTCCAGGTCCTCCATCATCTAATAATAACAGTGGACATTTATAGAGTGCTTATTAGGTGCCATATTTGATCCACAGTTCAACACATTTTATATACATTCTTATCCACCCAAATTTTAAAACAGATTAGGCAATTGTAATATTTGGCAAGGTACACAGCTGTCGATTTTTGCCATGCAAATTCAAACTGAAATCCAAGTCTGAACTATTGCTTCACACTATCCCTCTAGTTTCTTTATTAATTCCCAAGTCCCAGAATTATATTTCCCACAACTAGACAATTAACCATCTGCCTTTCTCTTTCTACTTGAATTTCTGAAGAGTCTACCCCTGCCATTATCTTCAAATTTCACCCAAAGTCTTTGGACCCCTTATCTTCAGTTCTAGTGCAGGTCTTTCACCCTTGGTCTGCTCTTATAGTCATGCATCCAAATCGTACCACCACTTGGCTAACTGGCCGTTGTCTCAAAGTGAACACACTTCAGATCAAATACATTTTCTAATTTCTGTAGTACTATTTTTTCTATTCATTAATATTTTTTAATCAACACCACACAGTTTCAAAACTCTCTGTATTATTTCTAAATAGCTTAAGGTGGAAAGAGACTTGGAGAATAATCCTGGGTTTAATGCATGACTCTAGCCGTGATTGGGTTTATAATATCTACCAGGCAAAGTTCATGCTCTCATGGAGCTTAGTATACTATAATTGGAGAAATAGATTTTAAACATGTATATATACAAATGTCTGTATGATTAAAACATAATACTTGCTATATATGAAAATTTCACAATTCTGTTATATAGCACAACAAGCGGACTTTAAAATGAAAATAGTGCAACAAGGGAAGATATTAAAAGGATTTAATATTTAGTATGGGGAGGTATCATATAACATATCTCAAGGCAGTAACATCTAAACTGCGACTTGAGTGATGACTACAAATTCAGTGAATTCAGTAAATGGTCAGTGTGTGTTTGTGTGTGTGTGTCCTTAGTTGGATAAGTTGGAAAGAGAGCTAAGAATGACTCCCTGGTATTTTCCTTGCACAATTCATTTCATGAATGGTGGTGCCTTTCACTCAGCACTGGAGAGGATACAATTTTAGAGTAAAATTGTGATATGAGGCAACAATAATTTTTTCCTAAAATGATATTTTTTCACATATTCTACTGTTAAAATTCTTCTCCAGGCTATCATCTTGTGTCTAGATGACTTAACATAGCCAACTCACTTTTAATTTTAATTTTTCCTCATCTGCCACTTCCATATCCCTAAACATACAATTTGATATGATTTGACCTACAGAACCTATACAGATTTCTATTATTTTAGGGAAAGAATATATGTTTTCTTTCAATGTCCTTGAACAATTAATCTTGAATGAACTGTGTCCTCAGGATCTCAGATCTGCCCTAAGCCACGTGGCTGAAATAACACTGATATTTTTACTTCTTAATATATACTAAACTTATCCCTTTGCACCAGGAACTGACCCAGGCTTTTAATGTTGTGGAACAGCTCTCTTTCTTCTGCTCACTTGCCTCTTCTTTCCTTAGGGAAGACATATTCATCCCTCAGGTTTCAGGTTATATATCTTTGAGGCATTTTGATTCATTCTGCCCAACCTCAATTATACTCCCTTATTATACCTTGAGTTTTCTTTGATAGCAATCATTACTATAATTTATAATTATGGATTTATTTGTATATTTGTGTTTAAAGTCTGTTTTCTCCAACTAGAGTATAACTGAGCACCATGAGAAAAGAATCTCTGTCTACCTGTTGTGTTACCAGTGTCCAGCACATACCAGGGACTCAATACTAGTGGAAGAAGCTTGAGATAGGCATGTTTTATGTTCCCTTCATGCATAACATGTGCTTCTTCATATTTCTGTGGGTTTGATTATATGAATCTTTTTGTCAGAAATATCCTCTCTTGTCCTTTTGCCCATTCTATCCATTCTTTAAAATTCAAACCAAGATTAGAGGCTTCATAATATCTAACACAGATGTCTCAAGCATAGTTTCTTTCTACCAATTTCTGTTGCGCTTGCAGTCCATATCATATAATTAAATAATTATCCACATTGTTCTCCAATTGTTTCCTTGCCAAAACTATGAACACGTGGTTGATGTCCTATGTATTCTACATACTTTTGCACGTCTCTCAATACCTGCAGAACTACTTTGGATAAATGGTGCTTTATAATAATTTTTATTTTAATTAAAAAATAAATTACTTTACTTGCCTTGATGTTTAAGTTATGGATAAAGAGAAGTGAGCAAGCCCAATGATTGTATCAATTCAACACTCTATGAGAAAATTTACATACTCAACAGAGTGAGGGAAGTGTAATGAGGGACAAATTACAAATGAAATCAACAAGGGTGATGAAATGTACCCCATGACCAGCCTGAGGGGTAAGGAGAAGAAACAGTTGCCAACATCTGGAGTGAGAGCTTTAGCTCTTGCTTCAGCAGTGGGAAAGGGCCCCCTGACGGGAGCTGTCATCTCCAGGAGAGTAATGGAGCCATTGTTAACCCTTAGCCCAGCAAGCAATACACCAACAGAGTGAAGACACCATTCTCACTCCTCTTTCCCCCCACTTTCCAGATAGTCTTTCTCATTGGCTGAACTCAAACTGAGTAAAATGTCCATCATGGTCAACCACCCAGGGAACGGAGCAAAGTGGAGATGATCTGAAGGCACAGGGAAGATATCCAGGACATGGACAGCTAAGTTTGGTACCAGTCTACTTGCTATAACACAGAGGCCCCAATATACATTGTCTCAAGCAAGACAGAACTTTGTTTCTCTCCTGTATAACTCTCCGAAAGTAAATGGGCCAGCACTGGTAGTGCCCCTCTAACTTTCTAATCACAAAGCTTCTACCTCTGGGTCCAAAGTGGTTGTTCCAGGTCCTGCCACCACTCTTTATCCCAAGCAGTGGGAATGAGAAAAGGGCAAGGAAGCACATTGCCTTGAAGAGCTCGATGTGAAAGAGGCACCTATCACTTCTTACATTCCATTGTCCCATACAAAGGCATCTGCTGCAAGTACAGCCCAGCTAAGTCTTGGGGATTTTACTATTTACAGAAGAAGAAAAAACTAATGCTGGTGGGAAACTATCTGGGGTGATCCAGGCAGAAGAAATGTCGGGTACAAAGGCACTAAGACAGAAGCTTGTTGGAACACATTTATGTGTGAAGAGAATAATGATTCACAGCGTCTGTAAATAGGCATACACATAATCCTTTACTGAAGTTTACATATCCTATCATATATTGTGCACAATAATTTTCCTAAAGTGCCTTGTTTTGAACAGTCAATTTTGGTATATGGCTGATAAAATGTGTGTACTAAGCATATATATTGAGTTTATTGCTGCAATCAAATAAAACCCAGAGCAAATTTAATGGATAGTTTTCTAATGACATGCATAATTGTCTTTGTGCTACATGCTAATAATGTAGATATAAGTGAAATGCCATTTCCAAATAATACTAATTACAGTCATTTAGGTGGAAAACCAAATCACATTAAATTCTCTGATGTCTCTAATAGCCATTTTCACTAAGAGTCTTTAATTCTCCTCAAAATCCTTGTGAGGCAAAGCAGACACTGATGCCAACAGTGGGATTTTACTTTTGAGAGGTAGGTTTATTTAACATTTCACTGAGTTTCTGCATGTTCATTTCATATTAGTGTTCTCCAGAACCTGTCATATGTCTACAGGATCATTATATCGTCCTGCCCTCTTATCAGAGTGAAGAGTAAATTTATAGTGGAGAAAGGGTGCAGATTTAGAAAGAGGCAATAAGTGGGTGGAACTTCAGTCCTCAAATCCTGCTCTCTTACATTTCACCCTCCTTCATTCTTCATACTTAGCGGATGTCTGCCTCGGGCACAGGATAATCGCAGGACCCTTTCTTACAACTGTCTGCACTGCTTGTGCTTGGCTTGAAATGTCAAATGATTGACTAAATCACTCCCTAATTAGAGATAAAATCAACACTATGCAAATTTCTCAAAGTTAACAAATTATAAAATAGCTTCATTTACTATGTAATTGACAAAATCAGATGCCTCTTGCCAAGGGAAGAGCATTAGGAATCAGTAAATCACTGTGCTTGCAGGGAGGGGGATTTTGCCTTCGAGGAATAAAGGGCACAAGAGGAGACCTAAATAAAAATCATCTATTTTATAATGAGTTCCTAAACTCATGATTTTTTTAAAAAGGCTCTGTTTGTCTTTATATGGATACAGGTGCCTGGTTGTGCACACACAAAATCACTTTTAAAATACTTCTTGGCCATATAAAATTTTAAATACTGTGTTTGAAATATTCTTTTCCAAATCCTTGAAATTCTGATTATATTGTGTCAAGTTGATATAATTAACAAAAAGTAAGTGTCAGGCACTATGCATTTATGTGTTTTATCACGTATCTCTTGTATGTGGTCATTGATTTTGCTCATGACTGCAATTGCTATATTTCAGTTTTCTAGGTAATCATAACTGATTATTCTACGTTAGTATTTACATAAACATGTTAGGAAAATATGGTTGACTGCTGAGCCACACTGTATACTGTGTTTGCATTTGCCATCTTGAACAACTTTTGTCCCTGGGAATAATAACTACCTCATTTTTCTTTTTATTTCCTGTGTTCCTTTCAGTATTTCATTCACCCAAACACCTGACAGAGTTACAAGAATCTAATTTGAGAAAATCAAATTCTCCATCACTTCTGGTTTCGAAATCACTTTCTTCCTCGTGCTTTGCTCTAGACTTATTGCACCTTCTGTCATCCTGGAGTTTCCTCTCTCTATCAAAGAGGGATGCCCTTTGTAGGTGGTATCCCTTTTGTCCTGAATCTTGTCTTTCTTTTTCTGAGATAACAATCTTTTGAATAAAAACATCCTCTTCTGTTAGGATGAGAAAGGCTACGTGTGAAGTAATTATTTTTAAAATTTATATTTGAAGCTTCCATTATTCTACCCTTCCTCCAACAAATGAAAACATACTTCATTTCATAAATGGGCTGGAGATTTTACAGTGCTAAGGATAATTTCCCGATATGCCCAACTGTTCCCCAAGCTTCCAAAAAACATGTCAGTATGTTCTATGGGATGTAAACACCTGACCACCTCTCAGATGAGACTGGAGTTTCCCTGAGACTAATATATTTCATGTGTATATTGAAGGTTCACAAACAGAGATGAATCAAGTTCTCTGTGAGTAAGAGAGGATATTGGAAGTCTTGCTTGGATATCTCTGACTGCCCTCCTGTTTGCCAGTGCTTTCATTCTTCTGCTGTGTTGAATCCTTCACCTTTATTAGAGCCTGTGTGAGTACACAGGAATAATTGTTGCAACTAGTGTAGTTGGCAGGGTTATTGAAACATCTCAAGATAAATGGCAAAGGCTTTCAGAGGAAGTAAAAAATGAAAAAGGAGGATGAATCATCTCTAATGCCAAGTTGGCCCTTGAATCATCCCTAATTTGAGGTTGCCCAAGCATTATGATCAATTAGGGAAATGGAATGTAGAATTTATACATTCAGTGTCGGGTGAAATAGCAAAATGTATAAAGAATGAGCTACAAATCAAGGGCAAATCACCAATTAATTTGGTTCCTTGGCTGCTTTTAGCTATATTAGTGAAAGTCACAGTGGAGCCAGTTATCCAAAGTGCTAGATATGTCTAGCTGAAGCTAAATTATGACCCTGGTTAAGAATTGAAATATTATTGTGAAGAGTTTGCAAAAGTATCAGGGCGTGATAGATGTGACTGATTCCACCTCTCATTATACAAAATACTATGAAGATTAGAGATTCTGAACAGGTGACTCCTGAGGCTAGGGGTTATTTTGTCAAGGAATTGACTCATTTTGTGGACAGATACAAACAGCTACCAGAAGACTCCTGTTAAAATGAATTTTACATATTATTAAGTAGGGCAAAGTTCACTAGCTCTGCTCACAACTGAAAGAAGGGGGACGTTTGAGTTAACACAGGATTCTCAGCAGGTAGCTATTCACCATTGTGTGTGTGATGGATGAATCCTTCCATCTCACCCCTAACTTATTAGTCTGTATTGAAGGAGTTAGAATAAAGTATAAGGAGAAGGAAAGCTGCTTTACTCTTCCTAAATAGATCAGTATGCTGAGAATATAAAGACTGATAAAAATATGTTTTGAGTTGTTAAAAAGAAATCTTTGTTAAAAAGAGTAAATGCATCAGGAAGATTAAACCCAGGGGAAATATTTAGATGGCTGATTAAAAATGGAATGAAAATGGACCATCATTGACCTGACTTTTATTTAATGTGCTGGTGGTCCGCTCTAAGAGACTAGGTGTCTAGACAGTAAGTCTCCTCCACCAGTTCTTCAGAGTCTGCAAGAAACTCAGTTGATCTGTTCTATATACAAAAGTCTCGATAAGGTTTAAAAATCTGAGAAAAATACAAATCAAAAATCTAGATTATTTTAGATTTTCTGAGAAAAATACAAATCAAAATTCTAGATTCCAGTGAAAATGGGGTGATAAAGAGGGCTACCATTGTGAGTAATGGGGTGGCCAAGGTTCCTTGGTACACCACCGAGATATGGACCCAAGGCCATTCACATTAGCATGAAAAAGTGGTAAAGAATCCTTATTGGCATTACTGGACATCAGAGCACAAGTACATTCCCTAAATTTGTAATGGAGTTTAAAGAGTAATGTGATGAAATTTGAGGGTTATGATGATTTGACTGCAGAAGTCTTGAAAGGGAAAATATGCCACAGAGTCAAACTTGGTAAAATAAAATTATGCATGATTTTTTGGATACGTTGCCCTGAACTCCTCATTGAAAGCATGTTATATCTGATTGGGAGTCCTTTCCCTTATACTAGGCATTGGGAAAAGCATTGTCCTGCAGATCTACTGGTCATATGCTTTTAGTTGAATATTTCTGATGGGAAATTTTACAATTACCAAGGAACACTCAGTTAGGAAATTTGAAGCAGTATAGTTACCTGGGTGGGATGGGGAGGTCAAGGGGGATTTTGCTCTTACTTAAGATGTGTTAGAGCAGGTATACTTGATTCTTTTACTTATTAATTCAATACAGCCTATAAAAATAGCTGACAGTTCTTGGAGAGTAACAGTGGACTGCAGATGACCGAACAAAAGTGATGCTTCCAAAGATGTCACCTATACCAGAAATGGTGTTAACAGGGCTTCCCTGGTGGCGCAGTGGTTAAGAATCCGCCTGCCAATGCAGGGGACGTGGGTTTGCGCCCTGGTTCGGGAAGATCCCACATGCCGCGGAGCAACTAAGCCCGTGCACCACAACTACTGAGCCTGTGCTCTACAGCCCGTGAGCCGCAACTACTGAGCCCATGAGCCACAACTACTGAAGCCCGCATGCCTAGATCCCGTGCTCCACAACAAGAGAAGCCACCGCAACGAGAAGCCCGCGCACCATAACCAAGAGTAGTCCCCGCTCGCCGCAACTAGAGAAATCCCGCACGCAGCGACGAAGACCCAATGCAGCCAAAAATAAATAAATTTATATTAAAAAAAGAAATGGTGTTAACAAACCAAGCTTTGTCACAAACTGCAGAATATTGGTCTTCTGTGCAGATCCATTTGTCTAATGCTGTCTTTTGACTCCTACTTCGACGAAAGTCAAAGAAAGTTCGCATTCATGTGATAATGTCCAAGAATACATTTTTTACTGTGCTCCCACAGAGATATTTGTATTCTCTTGATTATTGTCATGACTTGGTAAAAGGAAGGCACTAGAATTATTTTCATGGTATAATAATGATATCTCAACTTAAAATCAAGTTGAATTACAAATGTGGAATAATAGTATGACCACCTGGGGATGGTTGCATCTCCTTGCTAAAATACAAAGTGTGTCATAGATGGTGGAATTCACAGGAAGAATGTGGGCATGAGCCACTATTGGGAACATTCCTCAAACAAAAATAAATTGTTATTTCTGCCAGCAAGAAAATATTAAAAAGAGGTACAGACATGATTGGGTTCTTTTTTTTTTTAAACATTTTTATTGGAGTATAATTGTTTTACAATGGTGTGTTAGTTTCTGCTTTATAACATAGTGAATCAGAGTCATGTACCACAATGTTCATTGCAGCTCTGTTTACAATAGCCAGGACATGGAAGCAACCTAAGTGTTCATCGACAGATGAATGGATAAAGAAGATGTGGCACATATACCTAATGGAATATTACTCAGCCATAAAAAGAAATGACAGTTATTTGTAGAGAGTCGGATGGACCTACAGTCTGTCATACAGAGTGAGGTTCCTTTATTTTTGAAGCATGATGTACCAAATTCGGGCTTCTACTAGCTCCACTCCAACAATTACATGAAAGAATGTTGACTTTGAATGGGGCTAATGGGGCTCTGTTATGCGTTGAATTGTGCCCCCTCATTCCTCAAAAAAAGATCTCTTGTACTAACGTGCTCACTCCCAGTACCTCAGAGCGTGACCTTACTTGGAAATAGAGTCATTGCAGATGAAGTTAGTTAAGATGTGGCCATACTGAAGTTAGACAGGTCCCTAATCCAATATGACTGGTGACCTTATAAAAAGATGTCATGTGAAGGCAGAGACATATAAAACAGCATGTGACGACAGAGGCAGAGACTGGAATTTTGCAACTGCAAGCCAGGGAATGCCAACGATTGCTGGCAAACTGCTAGAAGCTAGGAAGAGGAAAGCAAGGTTGCAGAGAGAGGACAGTCCTGATGGCAACTTGGTTTCAGAATTCTAGCCTCCAAAACTGTGAGACCATATACGT
The DNA here is from genome assembly GCF_949752795.1 of Hyperoodon ampullatus. NCBI lineage: Eukaryota > Metazoa > Chordata > Mammalia > Artiodactyla > Ziphiidae > Hyperoodon > Hyperoodon ampullatus. The sequence goes on from NC_136926.1 coordinate 80,533,791, forward strand.
TTATGTTGTTTTAAGCCATTAGTTTGTGGTATTTTGTTACAGAAGCTATGCAACTAGTACAAGCTCTGAAAGACAGGGCATATTGGAGCTTCACTGCTCAGTTGACCTCTTTGGCTTCTCACAATGACAGTGTGTAGATGGTATTACTAGAAATGCTAGTGATCCTCACCTCACTGAAAATCGACCTTTTCAATTAGAAAAAGAAAAGATAAATTCCCTCAATGGGCAGAATTATTAATAGTGGTCTTGTAGTATCTAAGGAAATAAATTACAGTAATAATAGAAATACTAAAGTATTGACCTATACCGATTATTTTTCAGTAGGCATTGGACTGGCCATATGGTCTTGAAAATGGACTTTGAATGGTTAAAGGAGAAAAGGCACATTTGTAGAAGATGCTATTGCGTGGAAACTGTTATGAACATAGAGGGAAAATTTAAGTGGGGCATATAGGGAGGGAATTCTCCTTCTGAATATGGAAGTGTCTGGTAGCAACAAGTGGTGTCCTCATCTGCTCTTTGAAAGTAGCATTCTTGGTACAAAAAATGAGCACTCACGGAAAAATGTAAGCAATGTACATGGACAGAAAAAGATCATTTCCTACTGCGTCCCTCAAAAACTAGAAAATTGACTAAAATTGTTATGCTCCTTGACAGGAATATCAGACACTAAAATCCATCATGAGTCAGACCATGAAAATCTGACTAGTCCATAGTGTGGGCAAGTGGATTGCATAGGTCTGTTACAGCTCTCTGTGGATACCTATGGGTCTTAACTAGAATTGAGACTCATTCTGGGTTTGATCTGCATCCCCAGAGACAGAAGCAGATGTTTCTAACCCTACTATATGATTAATTCAGAAAATATTTTATTTCGGAATCCCTGCTTAAATATCATCAGCTAAAGAAATGGGTTTTACTGCAGATGCAGGAAAACATCGGCTAAAAAACATTATGTACAAGGTATCACATACTTTATCATATACAAAATAGCAGATTGTTTCAAGGTTGGAAAGAGTTACTAAGATATGTACTTAGAAAATTGAGGGACAAGAAGTGTCTAAAGGGATGACTTAATGACTGCATGGATGCATGCTGAAACTTAATAAGCATAGAAGTAAAGAAATATCATCGTTGCATGTACAGTTGAAGTAATGTGGCGAAAATAGGGAAGAGAGGGTGGCGGTTATATGGAACTTGCATATGCTTCCTCACCACTTCTACAATTTTTTTTTTTTTTTTCTCTGACTGATCCTATACTAGGTCAGGGACCTGGTTGCATTAATGAGTTCCAGAGTAGGGACTGACTTTTAATATGACACAATGACAATACCTTTAAAAATGACTGCCCAAATTCTTCATACAAGTTTGAAATGATTGTTTTTACTCCTCAACTCTATATTGATATCACAGTTACAGCTTCTTTCCTACCCAGTGGAGGAGATCATGCTATAAACTTTGAATAATTTAAACCTACTCCATATGACTGGGAAGAGATAGAAGAGGGAAGCATTTGCAAGAATCATATTGATGTCAATTAATACCAGTTGGGCCCCTTGGTTGAAACAGAGGCTTCAGGTAAAAATTAGTGATAGGTGGAAAAATGGGAAGTGACCACAGAAAAAAAGGGTAAGACTTAGTTGATGCAAAAAGACAATAAAAATTAGTTTGGTATCCCCCGAAAAGTTGAGAGCTATATTCTCAGGTGCCTAGCGGCTAAAATTGTGTATCAACTGAAATTTCCTATATTTGAAGCAGAAGGTTCAGGACATGGGTTCCAGTGAAATTAAGATTGTTCAATTTGGATTTATTTGGATGCACTTTGATGAAGCTAATGATGTCTGTGGAAGAAAGCAGTACAGAGAATCCCTTTGCAGAGGAAACATGAAGAAACTATTGCCTCCAGAATGAATAAAAAAGCACTTGATTCAACAATAGAACCACTAACAAATGTGTACCAATTAATTCAATGGATAATTTGTAAGGAATATGTCAGGAGGATGAGAAACAGTAGCTTCTGATACAAAATATTGGCTCAAATTACTGAAACAAGTAATGACAAAGAACATGGTCCGGTTTTCTTTGATGAACAGCAATATTACTTAAATTATACTATATGCAATCCTCTCAACAATCTGGAAAAATATTTAATCCCATTTTAGAAGGAAGAGAATTGATATGTCCATAGGTTTAATAGCTTGTCAAAAATCACATAGCTAGCCAGTGAAGGAAACATAATCAAAACTCAGATTTACCAAAATGAAATGTGTGTACATGACCACATGTGTGTTTTATCTCTGTCATTCAAATGTTTAAATAGGTAAGATAACCCTGAAACTAAGAATAATATTTTTAATTTATTGATTACATTTACTATTTTGTTTTTAACATTTATCCAGATTAATATTGTTTCTTGACCTCCACATATGCTGAATAGTCACTTTTTAGCAAAACATAAAATTAAACACTAAAGTTGATTTTCTTATTTTTTTCTTCCCCAATGGTTATAGTTTTACTGTTCCTTCAGAATCTCCTGGAAACATAGAAACATCTGCTGTGCTTTTGGATTAACTTCAGTGTCCTTGTAAAAAGCACTTAATTAATAAGCGTTTATAGGCAAATATTGACACAAACCTGGTGGAACAAGATAGAGAATGAATAGAAATTCTGTTGCTCAAAATAGTGGTAGTGTGGCTTGGAAAGCTATAGCTTTCATTCAAACTTGAAGAAAATATTTATCAGCACATAATAGGAGATGGGAAATATTTTAGGTCCTTGGGGTACAACAAAAGCAGACAACAAAGGTCTCTGGCCATCACCAACTTTACATTATCCTGAGTAGGGCAATCAATTTAAGTGGCATTTTGTGGATCTGACTGAGGATTGTAAGAATCCAGGGGAGAGGATTGAACCTTGTCCATCAACTGGTCCATCAGTGGTAAGTTGAATGGGTGTTAAAGGAGGTGTATCATGATCTTAAGTTTGAAAGTACGATACACAAAAGTGTGAAGAAGAAAAGGAGAAGGAAAGGAACTTGGCATTTATTTTATATCCTTTGCCAAGCACTCTTGTTTCAGGAGAGTAGCCTCATCTGTTGCTTTCTGAACCCCAGATATTTTCCTATTTTTCACAATTTCCTGGAGTTCTATGAGGTTAAATACATTTCCTAATATCCCACAACTTTTAAACCAATGTCTTAATGTGGGGAGAATGTGGATAGTGACCACTTGGATATTCTGAATGGAAAAATACATATGTTCACACACACAAATGCAGTTTTTATAGTTTCAGAGGATTCATGAATTGCCTAAAAATCAATATTAATAATCAGATTAGGAATTTGTGTTATGTAGAAGGGCTAATAGATCAAACTTTTAAGGCATCCTACAGGGCAGTAGAGAACAGCCTTTCTCTGAGGAGGTGTATCTCTGATACCACATGTTTAATTAATTAAGATGAATTTGCACACTGGTTGTCTGGTAAGTAAGAATGGTTGCCTATCTGTGACTACTTTAACCACTAAGAATAATGTGACCTGTTGTTTGTATATGTGACTGTAGACAGCTTATATACAGTATACAGCTTAAGACAATTTTATGAATGAGACTTTATTTTCAAAATCTCAATCTTTTAGAAAATTAATAGCCCATAAAGTTTTAAACAGTTTCCTGTTTTCATATTCAATTCATAAAATGTCACTTATTTAGATTATGAATCAACTCAAACTCATCATTTAGCCTATGCTGAATGCAGGATATTGGGAAATGCATCTGGTCCTTGCCATGATTTTTTTTTGTAACTAAACAGCTACAGCTGTGTAGTGGGTCATGCTTCAGCAATTTTTTAGATTGATATGGTTGTCTGGGACCAAATCACTGTGCTATAAATAACTAGGCCAGAAGGCAATATACCATAGAGTTCTGAGTGCAAAAAGTGGATGTGATTTAGTCCATCGGTGGGAAAGGGAGCCCGTGTTCCACCTCTACTAAGAAATGGAGAAGAAATACTGAACAAGTGCCCCAAGAGGAACAAAATGCGTCACAGATGCTGCTGGTTACAACACAACATCTGCTCTCTTCTGCATCGCTAGTAATAGGACTCCAGTCTTACTGGGGAGTCAATGAACCAGCTAAATACAGAATTACTGTATGACTCAGCAGTTCCACTCTTGGGTATATACCCATAAGAACTGAAAACATGTTCAGACAAATACTTGTACATGAGTGCTAATAGCTGCACTATTTGCAGTAGCCAAATGGTAGAAACAATCCATATATACATCACCAGATGAATGGATAAACAAAAGGTAGTACACACGTACAATTTAATATTATTCATCCATGAAAAAGAGTGAAGTACGGATACATAGGTGAACCTCCAAAACATTATGCTAAGTAAGAGAAGCCATAAATAACAGGCCACATACTGTATGATTTTACTGACATGAAATAGCCAGGAGAGGTGAATCTGTAAACACAGAAAGCAGATTAGTGGTTTATGGGTACCAGTTGGGGAAGGAAGGTCAGAAGGAAACTAGGTAATAGGTATGGTGATGATTATGTTCTGGAACTACACAGAGATCCAGAGTTCCATCAGCTCATTGAGAATGTACTAAATTCCACTGAATTGTACACTTTTAAATGTTTATCTTATGCTTTGTGAACTTAACCTCAATTAAAAAAAAAAAAAAACTCTTGAAAATAAAGTTTGTCCCAAGGGTCACGGTGAGAAAAAAGAGAATGATTCAACCAAAATATCACATTTTCAGTTTTCTTGCAACTATGTGTGGCCACATGATTAAGTTCTAGATATTAAAATGGCAGTAGAAATGTTATGAGGGATTTCTGAGAAATACTTGGTTACACAGGCATTTTTTAAGTATCACAGTATATAAAATTATATAACACTTCAGAAATATGCGGGTTTTTTTCTCTCATATCTTACGTAAAAAAATGTATTTAAACCTTTCAAAGGCATCTTTGATATGAGTAGTTGTCATTGCCAGAGGCATTTTAATGCCAGCTCAGTTTCTCAGAGTACAATGTCCCTTCTTTCTAAATTGTTTAAAATCGTGAATACTTTAAACCCATATGTGATGCTGCCATCAGATAATTTGTCAGCCTTCCAGCACACACTCGTAAGGTAACTTACCTTGTGATGTATGTTTATGATCTCTCTAACACAGACTTTTATTACATTGTTGTGTGTGCAGGTGTGATCTACAAAAGATGGATTTACCTGGGAATAGATTCTAAATATAAATTTGGTTAATGTCTTTTTCTCTGTTTATCTTTTCTAGCATGTAACTTACATAAGCACGCTAATTGTTTTTTTTTTTAATTTCTTCATTTTTCTGTGTTTTTGTATTCTATTGTAAATTGTAACAATATACACAGAGCATAAAAATTAACATTTTAACCATTTTTAAGTGTACAGTTCTGTGGCTTTAAGTACATTCACATTCTTGTGCAATCATCACCACCATCTCCAGAACCTTTTCATCTTCCCCAGCTGAGACTGTACATGCATTAAATACTAACTCCCCATTCTCCCCTCCTTCCAGTCTTTGGTAAGCACGATTTTCTTTTCTTCTCTATGACTTCAGCTGCTCTAAGAACCTCACAGAAGAAGACTCATACAATATTTATCCTTTTGTGACTGGCTTATTTCACTAACAATGTCAGGGTTCATCCATGGTGTAGCATGTGTCACAATTTCCTTCTTTTTAAAGACTGAGTAATATTCCATTGTGTGGATGTATCACATTTTGTGTATCTATTCATCTGTTGATGTATACAGTTGGGTTGCTTCCATCTTTTGGCTATTGTGAATAATGCTGCTGTGAATGTGGATTTACAAATATCTGTTTTAGTCCTTACTTTCAGTTATTTTGGGTATACACCAGGGAGTGAAACTGCTGGGTCATATGGTAATTCTATGTTTAGGTTTCTGAGAAACTGCATAGCATTTCAACCTGGTTTCGACAGAAGTCTAATGAATGACTTCATGTTTTGCCCCAAATCTGCTTTATTATTTAAAATAATGCAGGTGAAAAAGTGATATAAAACTTGTAATGACCGATTGATAAAATTAGACTTATAGGTGGATATTTTTGTGAAAATGGAAAAATGTATTTTATATACAGTTCTACATAGTATTAAACCTTGTTTGAAGTTGGGAACACAAGAATCTGCACTTGGAATTGATTTATGTTTGGTATTTTTTAAAGTATATCATCCTATGTTATATACTTTCTTTTGTTGTTCTTTGTAATACACAGCTTTAATTAGAGCAGGTTTTAAAAATGCTTTCAGGAACTGGCAAATAACTAGACAACAGAAGCATAATCACTGTTTGTGCCCTTGAATATGTGGATCTCATTAAATAAGTATGAAATATATTTTATTTCAAGGACACTAAATTGCTTTGCTTATTGAGATATATCAACACAAATTGGCTTTGCCATTTGATTGCTTTGAAAAAGTACCTATTTAGCATCATATAGCTTTGTAATATACACTGCTTGAGGTAGTGTGCAGTCTTCTATTTCATTATAAAGGACAAAATTGCTTCTTTTTTTTTTTTTTTTTTGCGGTATGCGGGCCTCTCACTGTTGTGGCCTCTGCCGTTGCGGAGCACAGGCTCCAGATGTGCAGGCTCAGTGGTCATGGCTCACGGGCCCAGCCACTGTGTGGCATGTGGGATCTTCCCGGACCGGGGCACGAACCCGTGTCCCCTGCATCGGCAGGCAGACTCTCAACTGCGCCACTAGGAAAGCCCTCAAAATTGCTTCTTTATAGCAGCTTTGGGATTAACTTTATTTTTCTATGCAAAATTTTTTTTATTGAGAGTTAAATTAGTTTTATTCTAAAAAGGTCATAGGCTGAGCAACACAAGAAGTGTAAAAGGGAAAACAATCATTCTTTGATGACTTTCAATTGCTTCTATGATTATTGAATTCACATTTCAAATTCTTCACATTTTGAATTCTCCATCCATAAATTTGTCAGTTTTGCCTTTCAACAAATTTCAGTTTTACTGAGATTTTCTAATTTATTCATTTAGAAAGTTTCAAGGTATTGTCTCTTTAAGTCTCTACATTTGTTGGTATATCTACTTTTTCTGTTTTTAATTATTGATGTGTTTTTCTTTTTGCTTAAATATATTTGTTGTAGATCTGTTGAGTATTTTTCCTTTACTCTAACTCAATTTATTATATTTTTTATTACTTTTCTCTTTTATAAAACAGTTTTGATTTCATGCTAATTATGTCCTTTATGCTTTCATGAAGTTGCTTTTATTACTTTTTATAGAATTACGTATCTTTCTTCCACTTAAATTATAAAAACAAAACACCCATGTGGCAGTTTTTATTACTGTTCACAATATCCATTTTTTCTTCCTACTGATGATTATATTATTCTGCCACCTATAGTCAGTCTTGGCTGTGTGGTTCCGTTGGCCTTAGAAATGTGAGATGTGACACATGTCACTTCTAGGCAATAGATTTAAGAGACCGATCATGATTTTTCCTTCACTTGTTTTCCTCTGCTTTGGATACCAGAACTATGACTGCATCAGTGAAATCCCAGTGTGGAGATAAACGTTACGTAGGGGAAAAGACCTAGCCAACCAATGACACAAATTGTACACTGACAAGTGAATTGTTGCTGCTTAACTTACTAAGGTATGGTGTTGTTTGTTACTGCAAAATCAAATAGTGTCTCTTGACTGAAGAGTCTCTTACATCATTAATGGGCTAAGGAAAAAAGACATTCATGTTCTTTTACAAATACATCAATAAAGATAAGAATATTCCATCTCAAAACTCATGGCTCAGGCTTCCCTGGTGGCGCAGTGGTTGAGAATCTGCCTGCTAATGCAAGGGGACACGGGTTCGAGCCCTGATCTGGGAAGATCCCACATGCCATGGAGCAACTAGGCCCGTGAGCCACAACTACTGAGCCTGCGCGTCTGGAGCCTGTGCTCCACAACAAAAGAGGCCGCGATAGTGAGAGGCCCGAGCACCGCTATGAGGAGTGGCCCCTGCTTGCCACAACTAGAGAAAGCCCTCACACAGAAATGAAGACCCAACACAGCAAAAATAAATAAATTAATTAATACACTCCTACCCCCAACATCTTCTTTAAAAAAAAAAACAAAAAAACTCGTGGCTCTCAGTCTGTAACCCCAGGCTATACCCCCAGTCCAATGATGAGAAAAACATCAGACAAATTCCAATACACAGGCATCTTACAATACACTGAACTAGTACTGCTCAAAACTGTCAAAGTTATCAAAAACAAAAAAAGTCTGAGAAAATCTTACAGTCAACAGGAGCATAAGGAGACATAAAAACTAAAGGTAGTATGATAACCTGTATTGGATCCTGGAAAAGATAAAAAAGCATTAAATAAAAACTAAGGGTTTAGGAACCAAGATGTTGGAGTAGGACATGCTCTCACTCCCTCTTGCGAGAATACCAGAATCACAACTAGCTGCTGGACAATCATCAACAGGAAGACACTGGAACTCACCAAAAAAGATACCCCACATCCAAAGACAAAGGAGAAGCCCCAATGAGATGGTAGGAGGGGCACAATCACACTAAAATCAACTCCCATAACTGGTGGGTGGGTGACTCACAGACTGGAGAACACTTATACCACAGAAGTCCACTGACTGGAGTGAAGGATCTGAGCCCCATGTCAGGCTTCCCAACCTGGGGGCCCGGCAAAGGGAGGAGGAATTCGTAGAGAATCAGACTTTGAAGCCTAGTGGGATTTCATGGCAGGACTTTGAAAGGACTGGGGGAAACTGAGACGCCACTCTTAGAGGGCAAAGACAAAGTAGTCTGCACATCAGCACCCAGGGTAAGGAGCAGTGACCCCAGGGGAGACTGAAACAGACCTACCTGCTAGTGTTGGAGGGTCTCCTGCAGGGGGGGGGGAGGGGGGAGGCTATGGCTCACTGTGGGGACAAGGACACTGGCAGCAGAAGTTCTGGGAAGTACTCCTTGGTGTGAGCCCTCTCAGAGTCGGCCATTAGCCCCACAAAAGAGCCCAGGTAGGCTCCAGTGTTGGGTTGCCTCAGGCCAAACAACCTACAGGGAGGGAACACATCCCCACCCATCAGCAGACAAGTGGATTAAAGTTTTACTGAGCTCTGCCCACCAGAGCAACAGTCAGCTCTACCCACCACCAGTCCCTCCCATCAGGAAACTTGCACAAGCCTCTTAGATAGCCCCATTCACCAGAGGGCAGACAGCAAAAGCAAGAACTACAATCCTGCAGCCTGTGGAACAAAAACCACATTCACAGAAAGATAGACAAGATGAAAAGGCAGAGGACTATGTACCAGATGAAAGAACAAGATAAAACCCCAGAAAAGCAACTAAATCAAGTGGAGATAGGCAACTTTCCAGAAAAAAAATTCAGAATAATGATAGTGAAGATGATCCAGGAGTTCAGAAAAAGAATGAAGGCAAAGATCGAGAAGATGCAAGAAATGTTTAACAAAGACCTAGAAGAATTAAAGAATAAACAAACAGAGATGAACAATACAATAACTTAAATGAAAACTACACTAGAAGGAACCAATAGCACAATAACTGAGGCAGCAAAACGGATAAGTGACCTGGAATACAGAATGGTGTAATTCACTGCTGTGGAACAGAATAAAGAAAAAATAATGAAAAGTAATGAAAACAGCTAAAGAGACCTCTGGAACAACATTAAACCCAACAACATTCACACTATGGGGGTCCCAGAAGGAGAAGAGAGAAAGGACCAGAGGAAATATTTGAAGAGATTATAGTCGAAAACTTCCCTAACATGGGAAAGGAAATAGCCACCCAAGTTCAGGAAGCGCAGAGAGTCCCATACAGGATAAACCAAGGAGAAACACGCTGAGACACAAAGTAATCAAACTGGCAAAAATTAAAGACAAAGAAAAATTATTGAGAGCAGCAAAGGAAAATAGACAACATACAAGGGAACTCCCATAAGGTTAACAGCTGATTTCTCAGCAGAAACTCTACAAGCCAGAAGGAAGTGGCATGATACACTTAAAGTGATGAAAGGGAAGAACCTACAACCAAGATTACTCTGCCCGGCAAGGATCTCATTCAGATTCGATGGAGAAATCAAAAGCATTACAGACAAGCAAAAGCTAAGAGAATTCAGAACCACCAAACCAGATCTACAACAAATGCTAAAGGAACTTCTCTAAGTGGGAAACACAAGCGAATTAAAGGACCTACAAAAACAAACATTTAAGAAAATGGTAATAGTAACATACATATCAATACACACATATCGATAATTACCTTAAACGTGAATGGATTAAATGCTCCAACCAAAACACATAGGCTTCCTGAATGGATACAAAAACAAGACCCCTCTATATGATGTCCACAAGAGACCCACTTCAGGTCTAGGGACACATACAGACTGAAAGTGAGAGGATGGAAAAATATACTCCATGCAAATGGAAATCAAAAGAAAGTTGGAGTAGCAATATTCATATCAGATAAAATAGACTTTAAAATAAATAATGTTACAAGAGACAAGGAAGGACACTACATAATGATCAAGGGATCAATCCAAGAAGATATAGCAATTATAAATATATATGCACCCAACATAGCAGCACCTCAATACATAAGGCAAGTGCTAACAGCTATAAAAGAGGAAATCTACAGTAACACAATAATAGTGGGGGACTTTAACACCTCACTTACACCAATGGACAGATCATCCAAAATGAAAATAAATAAGGAAACAGAAGCTTTAAATGACACAATAGACCGGATAGATTTAATTGATAATTATAGGACATTCCATCCGAAAACAGCAGATTACATTTTCTTCTCAAGTGCACACAGAACATTCTCCAGGATAGATCACATGTTGGGTCACAAAAAAAGCAACAGCAAATTTAAGAAAATTGAAATCATATCAAGCATCTTTTCCAACCACAATGTTATGAGATTAGAAATGAATTACAGGGGAAAAAAAGTAAACAACAAAAACACATGGAGGCTAAACAATAAGTACTAAATAACCAAGAGATCACTGAAGAAATCAAAGAGGAAATCAAAAAATACCTGGAGACAACTGACAATGAAAACATGACGATCCAAAACCTAAAGGATGCAGCAAAAGCAGTTCTAAGAGGGATGTATACAGCTACACAAGGCTACCTCAAGAAACAAGAAAAATCTCAAATAAACAATCTAACCTTACACCTTAAGGAGGTAGAGAAAGAAGAACAAACAAAACCCAAAGTTAGCAGAAGGAAAGAAATCATAAAGGTCAGAGCAGAAATAAATGAAATAGAAACAAAGAAAACAATAGGAAAGATCAATAAAACTAAAACTGGTTCTTTGAGAAGACAAAATTGTTAAACCATTAGTCAGACTAATCCAGAAAAAGAGGGAGAGGACTCAAAATCAATAAAATTAGAAATGAAAAAGGAGAAGTTACAACAGACACTGCAGAAATACAAAGCATCCTAAGAGACTACTACAAGCAACTCTATGCCAATAAAATGGACAACCTGGAAGAAATGGACAAATTTTTAGAAAGGTATAAACTTCCAAGACTGAACCAGGAAGAAATAGAAAATATGAACAGACCAATCACAAGTAATGAAATTGAAACTGTGATTAAAAATCTTCCCACAAACAAAAATCCAGGACCAGATGGCTTCATAGGTGAATTCTATCAAACATTTAGAGAAGAGCTAACACCCATCCTTCTCAAAGTCTTCCAAGAAATTGTGGAGGAAGGAACACTCCCAAACTCATTCCATGAGGCCACCATCACCCTGATACCAAAACCAGACAAAGATACTACAAAAAAAAAAAAAAAAAGAAAATTACAGACCAATTATCACTGATGAATATAGATGCAAAAATCCTCAATAAAATACTAGCAAACAGAATCCAACAACACATTAAAAGGATCATACACCATGATCAAGTGGGATTTATCCCAGGGATGCAAGGATTCTTCAATATACATAAATAAATCAATGTGATAAACCATATTAATGAATTGAAGAATAAAAATCATATATTCATCTCAATAGATGCAGAAAAAGCTTTTGACAAAATTCAACACCCATTTATGATAAAAAGCTCTCCAGAAAGTGGGCATAGAGGGAAGCTACTTCAACATAACAAAGGCCATATACGACAAACCCACAGCAAACATCATTCTCAATGGTGAAAAACTGAAAGCACTTCCTCTAAGATCAGGGACAAGACAAGGATGTCCACACTCACCACTATTATTCAACATAGTTTTGGAAATCCTAGCCATGGCAATCAGAGAAGAAAAAGAAATAAAAGTAATACAAATTGGAAAAGAAGAAGTAAAACTGTCACTGTTTGCAGATGACATGATACTATACATAGAGAATCCTAAAGATGTCACCAGAAAACTACTAGAGCTAATCAATGAATTTGGTAAAGTTGCAAGATAGAAGATTAATGCACAGAAATCTCTTGCATTCCTATACACTAATGATGAAAAATCTGAAAGAGAAATTAAGGAAACACTCCCATTTACCATTGCAAGTAAAAGAATAAAATACCTAGGAATAAACCTACCTAGGGAGACAAAAGACCTGTATGCAGAAAGCTATAAGACACTGTTGAAAGGAATTAAAGATGATACCAACAGATGGAGAGATATACCATGTTCTTAGATTGGAAGAATCAATATTAGGAAAATGACTATACTACCCAAAGCAATCTACAGATTCAGTGCAATCCCTATCAAATTACCAATGGCATTTTTTATGGAGCTACAACAAAAATCTTAAAAGTTGTATGGAGACACAAAAGACCCCGAATAGCCAAAGCAGTCTTGAGGGAAAAAACGGAGCTGGAGGAATCAGACTCCCTGACTTCAGACTATACTACAAAGCTACAGTAATGAGCACAATATGGTACTGGCACAAAAAGAGAAACATAGATCAATGGAACAAGATAGAAAGCCCAGAGATAAACCCATGCACCTATGCTCAACTAATCTATGACAAGGGAGAGAAGGATATACAATGGAGAAAAAACAGTCTCTTCAACAAGTGGTGCTGGGAAAACTGGACAGCTACATGTAAAAGAATGAAATTAGGGCTTCCCTGGTGGCACAGCGGTTGAGAATCCACCTACCAATGCAGGGGACACGGGTTCGTGTCACAGCAAGATCTTTTTTGATCCACCTCCTAGAGTAATGGAAATAAAAACAAAAATAAACAAATGGCACCTAATGAAATTTAAAAGCTTTTGCATAGCAAAGGAAACCATAAACAAAACGAAAAGACAACAGTCAGAATGGGATAAAATATTTGCACATGAATTAACAGACAAAGGATTAATCTCCAAAATATATAAACATCTCATGCAGCTGAATATTAAAAAACAAACAACCCAATCCATAAATGGGCAGAAGACCTAAATAGACATTTCTCCAAAGAAGACATACCGATGGCCAAGAAGCACATGAAAAGCTGCTCAACATCACTAATAATTAGAGAAATGCAAATCAAAAGTACAGTGAGGTATCACCTCACACCAGTTAGAATGGGCATCATCAGAAAATCTACCAACAACTAATGCTGGAGAGGGTGTGGAGAAAAGGGAACCCTCTTACACTGTTGGTGGGAATGTAAATTGATACAGCCACTATGGAGAACAGTATGGAGGTTCCTTAAAAAACTAAAAATAGAATTGCCATGTGATCCAGCAATCCCACTACTGGGCATATACCCAGAGAAAACCATAATTCAAAAAGACACATGCACCCCAATGTTCATTGCAGCACTATTTCCAATAGCCAGGTCATGGAAGCAACCTAAATGCCCATTGACAGACAAATGTATAAAAAAGATGTGGTACATATATACAATGGAATATTACTCAGCCATAAAAAGGAAGGAAATTGGGTCATTTGTTGAGACATGGATGGATCTAGAGACTGTCATACAGAGTGAAGTAAGTCAGAATGAGAAAAACAAATATCGTATATTAACGCATATATGTGGAATCTAGAAAAATGGTACAGATGAACCAGTTTGCAAGGCAGAAATATAGACACAGATGTAGAGAAGAAACGTATGGACACCAACGGGGGGAAAGTGGCGGGGGGTGGTGGTGGTGGTGTGATGAATTTGGAGATTGGGATTGACATGTATACACTGATGTGTATAAAATTGATGACTAATAAGGATCTGCTGTACAAAAAAATAAATAAAGTTCAGAAATTAAGAAAGAAAAAAGAAAGCTTTTGCTTACACACACAAGTTATTTTTTTCCTTAAAATTTGAATCTCTAAAACATTATTGTGATATTATATAATAACCCCAAATAGTTAAAAGCCTTCCTAAAGTGGCTTATCATAATTCCTTCACTTATTTTTGTGAGGGAATTTATTTTTAAAATATCTTAATAATAAAATCAAGTATGCAGTTGTTATAAATGAGATCAAGATAGGTTGATAAGTTAGAACAAATATATTTTTTCTGTGTAATGCATTTACATTTATAGATATGAATTAAAGTAGCCATTCCCTTATTAGAACTTAAGAAAGAAATATGAAATGAGATTTATTTTCTTAACGTTCAGAATTTACTTTCTTATTATAACTATATGAGCATGATTGCAACATTATCCCAAATGAATTGTTCAGTCCTTCCACTGATGTAGTAGCTATATGCTTGAAATATTTTGCAAAAGTTCTTGTTATCAACTCTGTTATTTTTTCTCCTTTTACTTATTTTAAGCCAATAAAGCCATGTGAACCAATTAAAAAAAAAAACAAAAAAACTAAGGAACTATGAATAAATTATGAACAATAATTAATAACATTTTCTTTAAATAACAAAATATCTGGAGTGAAATCAAAGAAATATTCAAATGCTGATCCAATAGCTGCTTTATCTTTCTACCAACTGGGCACCTTCAATAATATTTCCTAGGAAAGGAACTTTTACCCCCATGTCTTGAATAGCACCTGGTACATAGTAAACACTTAATAGATGCATGTGAAATTAAGGAATGAAATAAACCAGACATTATAGAAAGGTGACCTAAAGCCCTCCTGAATTTGGACTTTTCCCTTTAAAAATAACAAGATTCAACAACAAAGTTAGAGTAAGAATGGGAGTTATTACTGCAATTTATTTGTTCATGATCAACTCAACTCAAGGCTTATTCCATAGTAATATCTCAATGGATAAACTAGAGTTGTTTCTTTTATACTCCTGCTTACTATACACAATGATCATATTGCTTGTCCTTGACAAGAATTTCTCTATTTTCTATTTTATTTTCACTCCGTGTATTTTCAAAGCAACAACTATGCTTCATATCAATCTTAACAATCCACCCATTGAGGATAATGCTGGTGACGTTTATCTGGAATACAGTACATGATTCTAGAGTGAGCTATTTTTGAAACATTTGTAAACAACTGGACTATTGAAATCTAGATGTATTTCTATGCTATACTGTATTTTAAAATGAGGAAATGAAATATGCTATCTACACTAAATGGAATTCCTAAAATAATTGACATTGAAAATGTTGTGTTATAAACATGAGCTAAACATGAGGTAAAATGCAAAATAGCCTAATGTTTAATTCACTGTGACTCTAATTTTCTGTAAACAGAAGCTCAAGTATAGAATGACCTTTATCTCTTTTATAGTAGGGAGAAACAATACTGGTACCATCCAGATTTCCATATGCATTTTAGCATGTGGAAGCTGTACCTTAGGAATCCATTATTGAATATTTCAGAAAGTGGGTTTCATATTCCAATATGTTTTCACTGCATATTTCTTATACTGTATTTGGGAGTAACAGAATTCATAATCGTCACATATAGAAACTTTATTTTTCTCTTTATTCTTTTCCCTAATTTTGTGCGGCAGATGTGGGTAATCAAGTGATATGTATTATACAAAACTACATTCAGTCAATTTTTAAAGAATATTTATTATTGTAAGTAACTGCCACTAAATACTTAAATATATACTGATCTGTAGATTTGCAGCTCAACACAGCTACAATTGGAGCTACTGTTCATTTCTGGCTTTCTACACAGTTGTTAGTATCACATAAGGAAACCATGTAAACATCCAGAGCAGCAGAGTATGCTATCCTCAAGTTAGTCTATTTAACTTTCCTTACAGGCAAGGATTGCTTTTCTTAGGATGGCATACAGCTAGAGAGTTTACATTTTGGAGTCAGACAGGTCTGGTTCCAAATTCTCTCCCTGCTGTTTGGCCTTAGACTTGTTACTTAATCTCTATAGAGGAGGCCCATCCTTGTGCCTTCAAATAATGATTGTAAGACTTTGTTCCAAAATGTCTTCTTTTATGGAGTACTGATAAAGACGGTAACATAGGCAAAGCATTTACCAGAGTGATTGCCTCTTTCTAAACCCTTGCAAGTCCTAGCTTCATAATCATTAGTATCAATGTCTTTGAATAAAAATACCCAAGTGATTCAAGAATTAGCATGTGAAAGTGCCCATAAGCACATGTTCTCTTGCAAAGGAGGCTCCTGAATTCATTTTGCAGACAGCTAGGTTTGCTGTGGGTGCATTCCAAGGCAGTGGGAAGGATTGGGCTGTGCAGACCTTCCTAGCAAGTCTGGTCCAAACATTAGGGGGTCACCATGGGCTTACAGTTGTGCTGAGACAGGGGTCCTCAAATCCCTGCCAGCTTAGCCAAACTCCACAGCAGGATGCTTTCCAGCTGTGAGTAGCATCCATTATTCTCAATAGATAATCACTTTTTAAGAGTGCTGAAGCCTGAAAAGATGTATGCAGTACAAACACGCAGGTTTTTTTTTTTAAATTAAATTTTGCGTTGTGGATCAATAAAAACATCAAAAAAAATCTAACTTTTATTCACAAAATACAAAAAATTGACAAGGGCTTCCCTGGTGGCGCAGTGGTTGAGAGTCCGCCTGCCGATGCAGGGGACACGGGTTCGTGCCCCGGTCCGGGAAGATCCCACATGCCACAGAGTGGCGGGGCCCGTGAGCCATGGCCGCTGAGCCTGCGCGTCTGGAGCCTGTGCTCCACAACGGGAGAGGCCACAACTGAGAGGCCCGCGTACCGCAAAAAAAAAAAAAAAAAAAAAAAATTGACAAAAATATCAACAGTGTGTATATACCAAAATATTTTTTAAAATATATTATCTTTTTTGTTTTTATACGAAGGGTGGATAATGATCCAACTTCAAATTATTCCCTTGGTCAACTTCAGATTAAACATTAGCAAAATGAAAAAAAGACAAATAGAAAATTGGGATTTCTAAAACCAGTCGGAAAGTTGATCTGTTTGCAGCGGGACCAAAGTGTCTAATTATATGACATTCATTAAGCATTTTTTTCTTAGGCTCTTAAACTGCACTGGTTCTTTCTGCAGTTTTTTTTTTCAGATTCAAAGGGAATAATTTTTTTTTCAATTTTTGAAACAGACTTTATTTCTTAGAGAAATTTTAGATTTACAGAAAAATTAAGCACAAAGTGCAGTTTCTAAAAACATCCTCTCTCCTTTCACAGATTCTCCTATTATTAACAACTTGCACTAGTGTAGGGCATGTGTAACAATTGGTGAACCAACACCCATACATTATTTTTAATTAAACTCCATAGTTTACGTTAGGGTTCACTCTTTGTGTAGTATAATCTATGGGTTGTGACAACTGTGTAATGACACATAATAACACTTACAGTATCATATGGAATGGTTTCACTGCCTTAAAAATCCCTTGTGCTACACTTATACATCTCTCCCCCCACCAAACACCTGACAATCACTGATCTTTTACTGTCTCTATAATTTTGCCTTTTCCAGAATTCCATATAGTTGGAATTATACAGTATATAGCCTTTTTACATTGGCCTCTTTCATTGGCAAAATACATTTAAGTTTCCTCCTTTTCTTTTTGTGGCTAAATGTATCATTTGCAAAGACTGTATTTGTAAACCCAATTGAAAAAATTTTAGCAAGACTAACAAAAAAAAAAGAGAAGAGGAAAATAACTAAAATCAGAAATAAATATGGAAACATTACTTCCAACCTTTCAGAAATAAAAAAGTACAAGAGAATATTATGAAGAATTGTATTCTAACAAATTAGATAAAGTAAGTGAAATGGACAAACTCTTGGAAATAGCCTAAACTGACTCAAGAAGATATTAAAAAAACCTAAATAGACTTAAACAAATTAAAGAGATTGAATCAGCAATACAAAAGCTTCCAAGGAAGAAAAGTCCCTAACCAAATGGCTTCACTGGTGAGTTCTATTAAACATTTAAATAATTAACACAATCCTTCTCAAAATCTTCCAAAAACATATAAGAGGAGAGAATGCTTCCTGACTCTTTCTGTGAGGTCAGCATTATCCTGTAACCAAAGCCAGATAAAGATATCACAAGAAAATTACAGACCAATATCCTTTATGAATATTAATGTAAATATCCTCAACAAAATACTACCAAACTGAATCCAACAGCACATTAAAAGGATCATACACCATGATCAAGTGGGGCTTATCCCAAGAATGCAAGGATTCTTCAATATAAGCAAATCATTCAATGTGATAAACCATATTAACAAATTGAAGAAGAAAATCCATATGATCATCTCAATATGCAGAAAAAGCTTTCAAGAAAATTCAACACCAATTTATGATAAAAACCCTCCAGAAAGTAGGCATAGAGGGAACTAACCTCAACATAATAAAGGCCATATATGAAAAACCCACAGGCAACATCGTTCTCAATGGTGAAAAACTGAAAGCATTTCCACTAAGATCAGGAACAAGATGAGGTTGCCCCCTCTCACCGCTATTATTCAACATAGTTTTGGAAGTTTTAGGCACAGCAATCAGAGAAGAAAAAGGAGTAAAAGGAACCCAAATCAGAAAAGAAGAAGTAAAATTGTCACTGTTTGCAGGTGACATGCTACTGCACATAGAGAATCCTAAAGACGGTACCAGAAAACTAGTAGAGCTAATCAATGAATTTGGTAAAGTACCAGGATACAAAATTAATGCAGAGAAATATCTTTCATTCCTATACAGTAATGATGAAAAATCGGAAAGAGAAATTAAGGAAACACTCCCATTTACCACTGCAACAAAAAGAATAAAATACCTAGGAATAAACCTACCTAAGGAGACAAAAGACCTGTATGCAGAAAACTATAAGACACAGATGAAAGAAATTAAGGATGATACAAACAGATGGAGTGATATACCATGTTCTTGGATTGGAAGAATCAACATTGTGAAAATGACTATACTACCCAGAGCAATCTACAGATTCAGTGCAATCCCTATCAAACTACCAATGGCATTTTTCACAGAACTAGAACAAAAATTTTCACAATTTGTATGGAAACACAAAAGACTCCGAATAGCCAAAGCAATCTTGAGAAAGAAAAACGGAGCTGGAGTAATCAGGCTTTGTGACTTCAGACTATACTACAAAGTCACAGTAATCCAGACAGTATGGTATTGGCACAAAAACAGAAAGATAGATCAATGGAACAGTATAGAAAGCCCAGAGATAAACCTATGCACAAATGGTCACCTTATCTTTGATAAAGGAGGCAAGAACATACAATGGAGAAAAGGCAGCCTCTTCAATAAGTGGTGCCGGGAAAACTGGACAGCTACATGTAAAAGAATGAAATTAGAACACTCCCTAACACCATACACAAAAATAAACTCAAAATGGATTAAAACCTAAATGTAAGGCCAGACACTGTAAAACTCTTAGAGGAAAACTTAGGCAGAACACTCTATGACATAAATCATAGCAAGATCCTTTTTGACCCACCTCCTAGAGAAATGGAAAAAAAAACAAAAATAAACAAATGGGACCTAATGAAACTTAAAAGCTTATGCACAACAAAGGAAACCATAAACAAGATGAAAAGGCAACCCTCAGAATGGGAGAAAATATTTGCAAATGAAGCAAATGACAAAGGATTAATCTCCAAAATATACAAGCAGCTCATGCAGCTCAATATCAAAAAACAAACGACTCAGTCCAAAAATGGGCAGAAGACCTAAATAGACATTTCTCCAAAGAAGATATACAGATTGCCAACAAACAAATGAAAAGATGTTCAACATCATTAATCATTAGAGAATGCAAATCAAAACTACAAATGAGGTATCATCTCACACTAGTCAGAATGGCCATCATCAAAAAATCTACAAACAATAAATTCTGTATAGGGTGTGGAGAAAAGGGAACCCTCCTACACTGTTGGTGGGAATGTATATTGATACAACCAGTATGGAGAACAGTATGGTGTTTCCTTAAAAAACTAAAAATAGAAATACCACATGACCCAGCAATCCCACTCCTGGGCATATACCCTGAGAAAACCATAAGTCAAAAAGAGTCATGTACCACAATGTTCATTGCTGCACTATTTACAATAGCCAGGACATGGAAGCAACCTAAGTGTCCACTGACAGATTAATGGATAAAGAAGATGTGGCACATATATACAGTGGAATATTACTTAGCCATAAAATGAAACGAAATTGAGTTATTTTTAGTGAGGTGGATGAACCTAGAATCCGTCATACAGAGTGAAGTAAATCAGAAAGAGAAAAACAAATATGGTATGCTAACACATATATATGGAATCTAAAAAAAAAAAAAGTGGTTCTGAAGAACCTAGGGGCAGGACAGGAATAAAGACACAGACCTAGAGAGTGGCCTTAAGGACATGGGGAAGGGGAAGTGTAATCTGGGACGAAGTGAGAGAGTGGCATAGACATATATACAGTACCAAATGTAAAATAGCTAGCTAGTGGGAAGCAGCCGCATAGCACAGGGAGATCAGCTCGGTGCTTTGTGACCATCTAGAGGGTTGGGATAGGGAGGGTGGGAGGGAGATGCAAGAGGGAGGAGATATGGGGATATATGTATACGTATAGTTGATTCACTTTGTTATACAGCAGAAACTAACACAACAATGTAAAGCAATTATACTCCAATAAAGATGTCAAAAAAATAGATCAATGACCTAATAAGTGCTAAAACCTTAATACTCTTAGAAGAAAATATAGGCATACATCTTCATTACCCTGGATTTGGCAATAGATTCTTAGTTGACACCAAAAGAAAAAAAGTGATAAATATGAAAATAAAAGCTTTTGTTCATAAAAGGACATTAGCAAGACTGTGAAAGCACAGTCTATGGAATAGGATAAAATATTTTCAAATCACATATGATAAGGGTTTAATATCAAGAATATATAAAGAATTCCTAAAACTCAACAGAATATAGAAAAAATTCAGTTTAAAAATGGGCAAAGAAATTGAATAAATATTTCTCCAAGGAAGATATACAAATGGCCAATAAGTGCATGAAAAGATGCTCAACTTCATTAATCATTAGGGCAATGCAGCTCATAAGCACAATTGTCTATGATTTTACATCTTCTAGTATAGCTATAATTTAAAAAAGCAGAAAATAGCAAGTATTGGTAATGATGTGGAGAAATCAGAATGCTCATACATTGCTGGTGAAAATGTAAAATGATGGAGCTCTCTGAAAAAGGTAGCTCCTCAATAAGCTAAACATAGAATTACCATATGGTCCATATGTTCTATTCTTAGGTATATATACCCAAAAGAATTGGAAATAGAGACGCAATAGATAACTTGTGTGCCAATATTCTCTGCAATATTATTAACAATAGCCCCAAAGTGGAAACAACCCAAGTGTCTATCAACAGACAGATGGATGGATAAAATAAAAAGTGATTGTTTCGGGTTTAATTTTGTACTTCCAAAATTCCTAACCTCTAGTATCTCAAAATGTGATCTTATTTAAAAATAGCGTGGTTGGAAAAGTAATTAGTTAAGATGAGATCATACTGGAGTAGGTTGAGCCCTTAATCCAGCATGAATGGTGGATTATACAAGTGGGAAATTTGGAGATAGACATGCAGAGAGGGAAGACAATATAAAGAGGCAAAAGGAGAAAATGACCATCTATGAGCCAAGGAGAAAGGCCTGGATTACATCCTTCCTCACAGCTCTCAGAAGGAACCAACCCTGCTGGCTGCTTATTATGGACTCCCAGCCTCCAGAACTGTAAGACAATAAATTTCTGTTGTTCAAGCGACCTAGTTTGTGGCCTTTTGTTATAGCAGCCTAGAAAACCAATACAATGGTATATACATACAGTGAAATATTATTCAACCATAAGAAAGTGATGAAGTTCTCATACAGGCTACAACATACATGAACCACAAAAGCATATGCTAAGTGAAATAAGCCAGACACAAAAGGACAAATATTGTATGATTCCACTTGCATAGAATATTTAGAATAGGATAACTCATAGAGATAGAAAATAGAATAAACTTTACCAGGGGCTAGGGTGAGGGGAAATGAGCAAAATGGCCTTAGAGTCTCTGGGGTGATGAAACTATTTGGAAATAATGATGATGCTTGCAACTAATTCCACTGAATTATACACTTAATAACAGTTCAAATGCAAGTTTTATGTTATGTATATTTTACCACAAAAATTCAAATATATGAGAAAAAGAAGTACAATGGGTTAGAAAGCTTCAGAGTCCATATTCCAAATGGGAGAGTTTAAAACAATCTTGGAGTCTTTGGATTTATGTACAAAAGGAGTCTTTCTTGTTGACTAGAAGTGCTGCTTTGGATTGTTATGACTCAAGTACTGGGCACAGATTGGTGAAAGCAGAGGGTGGAGGTTAAGAGTTAGTGAGGAAGCCAGGTCAGCAAGGACAAATATTCAATTCTGAGTAGCCATAAACCTTTGCTAAAATCTTTTTTTCCAGTTAATTGATTTATTTATTTTTGGCTGCGTTGGGTCTTCATTGCTGCATGCGGGCTTTCTCTAGTTGCAGCCAGCCAGGACTACTCTTTGTTGCGGTGTGCGGGGCTTCTCATTACGGTGGCTACTCTTGTTGCAGAGCGCAGGATTCAATAGTTGTGGCGCACGGGCTCAGTAGTTGGGGCTCGTGGGCTCTAGAGCGCAGGCTCAGTACTTGTGGTGCACGGGCTTAGTTGCTCCGCAGCATGTGGGATCTTCCCAGGCCAGGGCTCCAACCTGTGTCCCCTGAATTGGCAGGCAGATTATTAACCACTGCGCCACCAGGGAAGCACTTGCTAAAATCTTAATGTAGCAGTTTATGTGAATGGAAAATTCACTCATATCTATTTATAATCTCTTGAGTTTCCTTTTACAGTTCCCTTCATTATCCCCTATTTCATGCCCCTGCTTTAAAAAAAACCTAAATTTAAAAAAATATGTAGTTGGGAAAGACTGAAATAATCATAGTAAATTATAATCAAAAGATAGACATCAACCACTGTTCTTTTTTTAATGTGCTGTCAACTCATTTAAAGTTCATATTAGCAATTTTTTTATCAACCCTGAGAAGCAGGCATTGTTCTGTCAATTATGAGAGAGAAATTTGAGGCTGAGAGTATGTAAAGTATGCAGGCCAAGATGAGGTGGAAATGGGATTAAGACCAAGTCTGTCAGACTCTGACATCCGTGGTTATTTCATTGTATTCTGCTGTGGCTTCCTGTTCAAGGAAATGCACAGTAATGAGAGGGAAGGGATAGACCTGTATTCAGAGCTTGTGGTACGTTAGAAGAATGGTTCTCCTCCCTGCTCCCTGGGGAATCGCTTGATTACTAAAATTTTCTATTGCTGTCTTTGGGGAAAAAAAATCACCTTATAATCATCAATTATCAAGAATATCATAAGCCCCAAAGGGTGTAAATCAGTTCCTTTTGGGTAAGCAAAAACAACACCTATTTTTTTTTTTTCCTGTACGCGGGCCTTTCACCGCTGTGGCCTCTCCCGCCATGGAGCACAGGCTCCAGACGCGCAGGCCCAGCGGCCATGGCTCACAGACCCAGGCGCTCCGCGGCATGTGGGATCTTCCCGGACCGGGGCACGAACCCGTGTCCCCTGCATCGGCAGGAGGACTCTCAACCACTGCGCCACCAGGGAAGCCCACATGTTTTTTTAAGACAGAAGGCAAGTTACTTAATTAATATTAAAATAAAGTAAAATAAAAACAGTTATACTTAAATTTTAGCAACTTAAAATAATTTCAATCGAGAGTGCCATGGAAAGACTGGAAAATCAGAAATTTCCACATCAAAGAGTCAAGTGGGGCCACAAAAAGAGACAAGTTAAGGCAGTGAGAGAAAAGGTGAGAGAGGCATGAAGATGTGTGTTCATATAACAGTTTTGAGGGAAAGAATGTAAAAGTGTCTGACATATGATTGACTCGACGTCTGAGTGACTTCCCTTACTTCCTCCCTCCCTCCCCCCTCTCCTTCCTTCCTTCCTTCCTTCATTTTTCTCTCTCTAGTGCCATGAAAATACGAAACTAAATCAATCTTTCATAAATCACAAAATAAAACAAGTAACGTTCTGTAAGGAGCATCTGGTGTTCTGGTGTAGAGTTGCCAAGTGTCTTTTGAATATTCACTCAGCAGGGTATCTGCAATTTAAATACCTTGTTATAGTTGATAAGGGTTGTCAAAGAAGCACATTAACATGCCTTAGGGATTAATTTTGGGCTTTACAGATTTCATGTGTGTGAATAAGATAAGCCTGTAACATGAGTGGCACAATCTCAAAAGGCTATACTTAACATCTTTCATGCAGTTAGAGTTTGAACAATCAAATATATCTCAGGTTGTATTTTAGTAAAAATAATTATTCAAATATATACTATTGAAGATGTTATAAACAGTTAATTCTACACTTACATATTTGAATTAATTGTAGTGCGTTCATATAGTCATTATAGACATTTCTCTTTAAAGGTAAAAACTAGTTTAGTATACAGTTAACAATGTGTTACAATAAGTCACTAATAGGTTAATTTAGAAAAAAAGTAAGAATTGCTTGAATTAAGCAAGTTTTGCATCTCATTGCTACTTTAGAGAAAACCTTTAGTTTAACTTTTATGACTTACAAAACTCTGCCTATGCTAACAAAAAACTGGTGATTTCTACATATGAACATCTGAAATCAACCCCCCAAAGAGAGAAGAGTAGATAGAAGAGAAGTAATATACACATTGGAGACTATATGTTTTCCTCAGCATTTTCAGTAAGTCTGAAAATAAGACAAATTGCCTTTTATATTACCCTTTTTGATATTTCTTTTCCTACATTGTTGTCACCAAATGTGGGATTTCTTCTATAGTTAAGAGATGTATTTGTTTCAATGAGGTCACGACCATCCCTGGTTTACCAGATGACTAGTTCACCACATTTACCAACTGCCTGCAGGTATGCATACCCATATTCTCTGCTTTGAGGAAAAATCAACATATCTTGAAAATCAAAACTATTGATATTATTGTAAGTTTCTTTCAGCTTTTATTTTATTGCAGTGCTTTCTGTTTTGTATTCCATAGTTGTAATATTATTGCATATAAGATTTGCTTCCATGAGAGCAAATAATTTTGATAAGTAAGCATAATTTTCACAGAATGCATCATTCTATTTGCATGAAAACTTAGCACTCCAGTATGATTTTTTACACCTTTATATAGTTTATCAGTGATTTTATATTATCAAAATTGTACAAATAAAAAATATTGTCTCACTCTTCAACTAATAATTTCCCCTGTGTGTTCTTTATACTTGAGAATGAATTAGTATAAATGATTAGGTATTCTATTAAAGGTAGTTTTTAAATTGCGTGTTTAGAATAAATCTTAATTTAATCGAACTAATGTTTCTCATCAAAATGCCAGTCTATATTCTTTTGAAAATGACACAGGATATATAGAATTATATGTAGCATTCTTAGCACATAATTTATCAATAAATGGTGGTTTATTGATCTGGTTTAAAATCTCTATTATATTTTACACACATGCATTCCTATACAGGATTTTTAAAAATGTTAATAAAAGAGCATATCCATTTAATTTTGGTATTCACCTATATCTGCCTATGATGGCCGTGAACTGCTCATCGACACTCTAGTTTATGAACTTTGACTTAGAGGCAAATATATATATATATATATATATATTCAGTTGACCCTTGAACAACATGGATTTGAACTGCAAAAGTCCACTTATATGCAGATTTTTTCAATAAATATACCATTGGCTCCCCTTATCTGTGAGTTCCATATCAGGATCGTGTACTACGTTCGATGACATTCAATTGGTTGGCTCCACAGATAAGGAACCTGTGGATTCAGAGGGCCAATGATAGGATTTGAGCATCTGTGGATTTTTGTATCCAAGGTGGGTCCTGAAACCAATCCCCCTTGGATTCTGAGGGAAGACTGTATAGATATATACCATATCTTTTTTCTAGTTAATTCATCACTTGATAGACACAAGATGTTTACATATTTGCTGACTGTGAATAGTGCTGTAATGAACATGTGTATGCAGATATGTCTTTGATAACCTGTCTTCTTTTCCTTTGGCTATATACTGAAGAGTGGGATTGCTGGATCAAATGGAGTTCTATTTTTTTTTTTCTTGAGGAAAAATATTTTATTTTTTCTATCACTTTGGGGGGAACCTCCATACTCTTTTCCATAGTGCTGTGCCAATTTACCAATAATATTTAAAACTAAAATGCCACAAGCTAAGCCAGTTATTCCATTCCATTTCAATGCTTTAGATATTGTCACATCATCTATGCTAGTTCATTTAGAATCAATTTCAGAAAGTTCTCTGGAGTTATTCAGAAAAAGGCTTGCTTTGTAGTCTAGGATTCTTAACCATAAAATTACGTAAGACTACAGTTGCTGGTAACAACTATGAGGGGAGAACTGTCAAAGAGCAAAGCTAATCCAGGAAAATCGGAAGCAAATAATGAAAGAGACTGTCTTCATGCTAAGCCTTCAAGTCCCTGACCTGATACCAACCAGTTACATGAACCAAAATTATATTTTCTTAAAACTAAATTTGAATTAATTTTGTATCAACTAATATCTGAGAAAACTCTTGATTAAGATTGTTTTGTATTTTTCCAATTAATCTGATTTAAAAATTCAAAAGAAATTTTTGCATAATAGACCAAATCATCCACAGATTGACTGATGTTTAGTTTATACCAGTTGTCTTAGTTTTGTGTGAAAACTGTGGAGAAAACACAGTATGTATTTGGAATTAACTCTATGAAGAAATATTATTAATTCAACTCTTCCTCTTCTTGCCTTTTTGTTTGTTATTTTTTCAGAATCAAATAGTCATTATTTATTCCTACACAGTCACTTTAGGTAGTCTATCTAAATAGGTATCGAGAAGTAAAGTAAAATTTTACCTTAAAATAGAAAAAGAAGACATATTTTTAACAATTGCTATGAATTAAAGTGAAAATTTTATTCACTTGAAAATAGCACATCATGGAATTAGCAATGACTATTTAAATGTATTTTGTTTTGTTAAAATTTCCCATCAGAATCAGATTCAAAGAAAAACTTAAACCAGAGAGTTTCATAAAATGAAACAATCTCCACTGGAATGAAGTTTCAAAATAATGGGAGAAAACGCAACCATTATATCCTGGAATAACAATGATACGGTATTCATGTAAAAAAAAAAGATCAGAATAGCCTTTCATTTCTATGAGCGGGAAGCAGAGGAAAACCAAAAGGAAGCATGACAAATATAAAAAGTTAGGAAATGATGTGTTATAATTTCTCTTGTGAGGGCATAAGCTGAAATGAAATTTTCATTGTTCAGATTAATGTATTTAATTTATAGTGGAATTAGGAAGAAACCATTCCCTTTCAATGGAAATAAGATTGTAGGACCACAGAAATAGTGTTAGAATCAAACATTTACATATTTTAACTATGCAAAGCTAGATACTTATTCCTTACAGTATTTGAGGGAACTTTACAAAAATAATCATATGCTTAAAATAGGAAATATCTGTCAGAGCGAGATGAAAGCACATTTTTCCCAAGAGCCTTCGTTTCCAGATCCACTGAGTGCAAATGGCATCTGCCATTGAGCTGTATCTCTGAACTTTGGTTATTTGGCCATTTGTGTACATGTTTTTCTTTCTGAGAGTTAATTCATATATATGAAGACCCACAAAATGGCTGCCCCAGTGGCCCAGCCCACGTCGCAAATCTACACCTAAATCAGCCTGTCAAAGAAACAAAATGCACCAATCACCATCCTCCAACTCAGCCTTACTAGCTCCCCTTACCCTGGAAAATAGAACCTGATACCCTACAAGAAAATCCCGGACCTCCTAGCCAGTCACGCCCTGTTTTGCTTGTATCTTCTAATGCTCCGTAAAACTTGGTCTTGCCCCAAATCCCTCAGGAAGGGTTCTCCACTGCTTGCCAGGCACTGTACTCCCCCAGTCCATGGTTGTTTTCCTTTAATAAAGGACATCAAACTCATCACTAAATTGTTTTAGTTTTGTCATTTGACATTTCATACTATCTTATACGTCCCTTATGGTAAGCATCCAGTATTCCTGACTCACTGCACTCAACCTAGTTATTTAATTTTTTTAATGAATATATTCAAATAATTGAGTGTTTCTTTCACTATAAAACGCATCCTTGATTTACATGTTAACTCTCTGTTAAATACCTTATACTTTTCCTGGTGTTATCTGGAAATGGATCATGTCCCTAGACGCATATCACTGCTAATTTGGTGAATTGGAGCTAAGTGGCTGAGGTTCTTCAGGACATGAAATATCTGCAGAAATGTCACTGGGCACCCGGAGCAACAGAAATGACTCATCACTTTTTTTCAGGGGAGGTGGGTGATTTGCCTACCCTTCTCTTCTATCAATTAAGTAACAGTTAACTGACATAACTTAGAGATGCTCTATCCTAATATATTTTTTCTCTAACTGCTATGGTTGGGAAGTTTTGCAAATCAATCTATTTTGCTATTTTAATAGGAACCAATCAGAAGCAGCTTATATCTCACTATCTCGGATCAACAATGAATTCCTGTTACCAGAACTAACTTTCTAAAACACAGACATGAGAAGACTGAATAGAGTGTACACATTTTAGCGTGGGATAAATGACACCTCACAATTTGGACTAAGTTTACTTTTTAACACTCAACCCAAGCCTCAAACCATTTCCAGCTTCAGTCTGAGATAGTCCTTGTCTAACTGTCAAGAGCACTGCATTACAGCAAAGAACTTAGACTTCCCTTGAGTCTACATGCACTCATTATTTTCTTACTGCCATGCCTGATGTCTTTGTGCCTCTTTCCTAGGGTTTAACTGCAAGACTGAATACCATTACTCTTATTCCACTACTTTCCATTAACCTTTAAGACAACATAATTTGCTTCTTTAACACACTAACGAGGATTTACAAACTTGGAGGTTCCCCCAAATGATTTGGAATGCGATATAGGATTCATGAAGCTTATGGGAAGAATTGTGCAGTTAGTACCTATTCAGTTTCTCCCATATCTCTCCCTAGAAAGCAGCATCACATATTTCAATCTGACTTTATTTATTCAATTCATTAATAGATATCCAAAGTTCCATAAAATTCCATATGGTTAATATAGTTAATTATACCTCTTTCACTTTGTAGGGAAAGTTTCTATGATGAATAAAAATGTATTTGAAGTCTTTCATGTCATGGGACTTCCCCAGAGGTCCAGTGGTTAAGGCTCTGAGCTTCCAATACAAGGGGCGCAAGTTCAATCCCTGGTCGGGGAACTAAGATCCCACATGCCATGCAGCCAAAAAGAAAACAAGAAACAAAAACAACAACAACAACAACAAAAAACCCTTAAAAAATAAAGTCTTTCATTTCCATTCTATGGTTACTTCCACCTAATGACATAATACTTTTCCCATCCCCTTTCAATTTTGCTTTAATTGAAGAATTATGCAGAATATAAATATATATGTCATTGAATTTTCTCAACAGAAATGTATCTGAGTAACAGCGCACAAAGTCAAAGACTGAGACATTACTAACACCCCAAGCCTTTCTTGTGTTTCTTCGTCCCATTCACTCTCCTACTGCATCCTTCTAAATGAGACTATTATTCTGCCTTCTAACACATGGGTTAGCTCTGCCTGTTTTGAATTTTATCTATATGAGTGTCTTGGCACGCATTTTTAGTGTATGGCTTCTTTCAATTAGCACCATGATTAGGATGTTTAGCTATACTTTTTGCATGGAGCTGTAGGTTTTTCCTTGTATAGTGTCCCATTGTATGAATGAACTACACTTTTAAGTATGTATTTCACTATTGATAAAACTTGGGTTGGGATTAATTTTGACACTTTTGAATTAATGCTGCTATACATATTCTTATCTAAGTCTTTAGGTGAGCATATCATTCATTTATTTCGAGTATTTACAACAGTAGTAGAATTGCAGGCTCATAAGACTAAATTCCTTTTTGTTTTTCTTAAAACATTTTTACAAGCTTTTCTTGAGATTAGAGCACAGTTTGTGCACAGTTAAGATCCTCCCCCCATTTGTCTTGAGAATTTATGCAATTTTAGTATTTACTTTAGTACTATATGAAGCTATGGCCAATATGGCCGATGATGGGTTTGACAAGTGTGGAAATAGAGGTACTTCCTTGGAGTCAACCATCTGGGGTAGAGAGTTTCATCTGTTACATATTCATGCCAAGTAGGTGTTACTTCATCATAAAATGACAACAGCCCAGAAGAGGATAAAATTACTGGATTTTATCCTTCTTGCCCCAACTGAAAATAAACCACAATCTCTCCATGTCTGCTGATTTTTAAAAAAAAAATAAATTTTAAATTTACAAGTTTTAATATATAGAAAGATAGCACAGAGATTTCCCATATGTTCCACACTCATTTTCCCGTATTAGTAATATCTTTACATTATGCGGTCATTCTTTACAATTAATGAACTGACTCTGACACATTATCTGACAAAATATTATAGCATTTAATTAAATTGATTGTGTGTGTGTGATGTTATCTCCATATAGCCTAGCAGTGGGCAGTGCAGAAATGTAGACTCTCATTACAATAAGTAACTAGAAGGTTTGATTCAAAGAAGAGAAAAACTAAAGATAAATGTAAATGAAGGAAGATAGTGAATGAATACATAGACCATAGGAAAAATTAAAGAATCACAAAAATAAACAAACTGAACTAGAAATGGTACAACAGTATTCAAAAGAATGTCCAAAATGTTTCACTGATGGAATTTTTTTTTATATGTTTGGAAGTTTTAGGTGCATGTTTGAATAGATTGTCTAGATCAGAGCCAGACATGCAATAGAACATTCTGAGATGATTATCTGAACACTTGAAATGTGTCCAATGCAGCTGAGGAACTGAATTTCTAACTAATTTTAATTAATTTAATTTTAATTTTAAATAACTGCATGTGGCTAACCGCTACCGTACTGAACAACACAGGAAGAAATATCGCAAGTGATACTTTTATTTACTTTCCTTTGCTGTATGTCTTAAGAACACATTGCTATTCTTAAGTATGAGAAATAGACATATGTATCTCTGTTGTTTTTTTTTTTAGAATATTTTTACTTGTTTTATTTTAGGCTGTGCCATGTGGCTTGCAGGATCTTAGTTCCCAGACCAGGGATTGAACCTGTGCCCCCTGCAGCAGAAGCTCAGAGTCTTAACCAATGGACCACCAGGGAAATCCCTGTATCACTGTTTTTATTGAAAATAATTTTTAGTAGCACTTTTGCCTCCTTATGAATGTTAGCCATGCTTAGCATAATAATATTTATGTATTTTTACCTCACAAAAATTTTCAAATTGATTACTGATTATTCATCTACTTCTTGATGTCTATGAAACACCTACTGTCTAGTAAATGTGTAGAATTCATATTATTCATTTAAAGATTTTATATTTACTCTCAAACTCATCTAAATTACCTAATTGATTTTGCTTTTTCTTATCTTTCATGTTGTGTTTTATTTTGTTTTGCTCTACTGTTTACATAACTGACTTACATCAAGGGTATGTGTATTTTGTTTACCATTGGATCCTTAGTACAGGCATGGTGCCTACCTATGCAATTTATGTGGTAAATATTTATTGGTTGAAAGAATTAAATATTGAATAATAAAGCTGCTTTAAAATTTTCTTTAGAGTAGAATATAATTAAATCAATAAATATTAATAAGTCTGAGGAAATATATAAACACTTTGCAAATGTTGATATGCAACAATGGGTCATTTTTTAAATGAGCTTTATTTTTCTCTTATCTTTTAATAGATTATTTAAAATATAAGTACGATTATCTAAAGACTTAAAAGGTGATCAAATTTATGTCTATTATGTTTGCTCATTTTCTAAGGAGTAGTTTCTGTATATGCTAATTGGGTGGGTAGAATTTGAACCACCTGCTGTAAAATGAATCCATTTAGCAACATTCTCCATGTAATAGGAGTAATCTTACTTGCAATTTCTTTTCTATTAAAGCGGTAATGAATGCAAGTGGTGTTCTAAACAGTTTATTTTCATATAGTTGGTGAAGTTTAGCTGGCTGCAGAGTATGAGGGGAGGGAATGATTAAGGCGTCATTACTGCCATGGGAAAGGTGTTGCCTCATAACTAAGCAGAGATCAGAATCTTAACAAAGTCGATTTCTGTAGGTGGCCTAAGAAACACTCCTGTAATGCCCTGTAAGATTTTGTGGACTATATCATGGAGAAACAAAACAAAACTCTGCTTGAGTGAAAAAAAGGTAAACTAAGCTAGCAATAAACAGCATATTAGGTTTTGTTTGAGTTTCCTACGTGGTAGCTCTGTGAGCTTGTAATTTTATATCTTACTGTCTTAAAATATGCAGAAACTCAAAATGACTACACCTCAAATAATTTGAAAAAAGACCTAATTTGACTTTCAGATTGTTAGAGGGTTAAAGTTTCATGCTCCATATATATATATATATATATATATATATACACACATATACACTATTTATCACTAGATAATTTACTGAATGTAATATATCATTTTCCAAATTTTCTGTAAATTGTTCTGTTCTTGAATCAATCTCTCACTCTCTTTCTATATATAATATATTATATAATATTATAACATATTAAAATGTATCAAAAGAAATATATATATCTTCCATTTTAATACTTACCATAAAAAAATCCTGTAGTTAAATCTCTTTGTTTGCTTTGTACTGCATCTATTCTTGCACAGCTGAACATGGTTAAAAACAAACAAAATCTGCAACCATGCTGACCTATCAGAGTTTGGGGGAGGGAGTTAATAAGGAGAGTACAGTCTCTTTGAGTAAGGAGTAGAACCTTGTATATACATAATTCATGAAAACTTGTCCCAGTAAATTGGGTTTCCTTATCACCACATAGATAAATTGGAATGCCCTAGTTAAGGAAACTAAAAAAATAACAGCTTTCAGACTCTGTAAATGTCATGACATTCTGATTACTGAATGCTTCAGACTGAGCAAAAATAAACATACTGTTGCTAGTACATAATCAAAATCCATAGTGGGAAGTAATTGCTAAAAATCCATTTGGAGGTGCTCAGTGGTTCCCTATACTTCACCTTTATAAGGTTACCAGGATTACATTGCTTAAAAAGAAGGTATGTGAAGGCAACGTCCACTGCTAGATCAGAAAAGTTTCTCCACCAGTGTTTCCTCAATATTACAGCCAACTTGTCCTGGTGTAACGTGTTGTCACATGAAGGATTTTGGCAATTACCCATCTAAGGTTATCTGGTGCTACCAAGGAGACCATATGGTTTTACTAGGTTTTATAAACCTCAAGATTCTTAAAATGTTTAAAATGAAAAACATAGCACTGTCTTATGATGATAAAAGTATGTACATCTAATAAAAATATAAATTATCATATAAATAATGGGGGATGGATAATAGCCTATGTTTGTTAAGTTTTCTACATTTCCCATTAAGTGACACAACTCTAAGTAGATTGCACAAAGTTAAGGATGTAAGTTTTTATCTGTAGAGCAACCACCATGGTATAATTCAAAGAGGTATAGCTAAACCTCTCAATAGATAGATTAAATAGAAGAAGACACAAAAAGAGACACAGACAAAGCAATCTTGAGAACGAAAAACGGAGCTGGAGGAATCAGGCTGCCTGAATTCAGACTATACTACAAAGCTACAGTAATTAAGACAGTGTGGTACTGGCATAAAAACAGAAAGATAGATCAGTGGATCAGGATAGAAAGCCCAGAGATAAACCCACGCACATATGGCCAACTTATCTTTGATAAAGGAGGCAGGAATGTACAGTGGAGAAAGGACAGCCTCTTCAATAAGTGGTGCTGGGAAAACTGGACAGGGACATGTAAAAGTATGAGATTAGATCATTCCCTAACACCATACACAAAAATAAGCTCAAAATGGATTAAAGACCTAAATGTAAGGCCAGACACTATCAAACTCTTAGAGGAAAACATAGGTAGAACACTCTATGACATAAATCACAGCAAGATCCTTTTGGACCCACCTCCTAGAGAAATGGAAATAAAAACAAAGATAAACAAATGGGACCTAATGAAACTTCAAAGCTTTTGCACAGCAAAGGAAACCATAAACAAGACCAAAAGACAACCCTCAGAATGGGAGAAAATATTTGCAAATGAAGCAACTGACAAAGGATTAATCTCCAAAATTTATAAACAGCTCATGCAGCTCAATAGCAAAAAAACAAACAACCCAATCCAAAAATGGGCAGAAGACTTAAATAGGCATTTCTCCAAAGAAGATATACAGACTGCCAACAAACACATGAAAGAATGCTCAACATCATTAATCATTAGAGAAATGCAAATCAAAACTACAATGAGATATCATCTCACACCAGTCAGAATGGCCATCATCAAGAAATCTAGAAACAATAAATGCTGGAGAGGGTGTGGAGAAAAGGGAACACTCTTGCACTGCTGGTGGGAATGTGAATTGGTACAGCCACTATGGAGAACAGTATGGAGGTTCCTTAAAAAACTAAAAATAGAACTACCATATGACCCAGCAATCCCACTACTAGGCATATACCCTGAGAAAACCATAATTCAAAAAGAGACATGTACCAAAATGTTCATTGCAGCTCTATTCACAATAGCCCGGAGCTGGAAACAACCTAAGTGTCCATCATCGGATGAATGGATAAAGAAGATGTGGCACATATATACAATGGAATATTACTCAGCCATAAAAAGAAACGAAACTGAGCTATTTGTAATGAGGTGGATAGACCTAGAGTCTGTCATACAGAGTGAAGTAAGTCAGAAAGAGAAAGACAAATACCGTATGCTAACACATATATATGGAATTTAAAAAAAAAAAAAATGTCATGAAGAACCTAGGGGTAAAACGGGAATAAAGACACAGACCTACTTGAGAATGGACTTGAGGATATGGGGAAGGGGAAGGGTAAGCTGTGACAAAGGGAAAGAGAGGCATGGACATATATACACTACCAAACGTAAGGTAGATAGATAGTGGGAAGCAGCCGCAGAGCACAGGGAGATCAGCTCGGTGCTTTGTGACCGCCTGGAGGGGTGGGATGGGGAGGGTGGGAGGGAGGGAGATGCATGAGGGAGGGGATGTGGGAACAGATGTATATGTATGACTGATTCACTTTGTTATAAAGCAGAAACAAAAAAAAAAAAAAAAAAAAAGAGACACAGAAAACAGATGAAACAAAAGGAAAATAAATTGTAAAACTGTGAATGTAAATCTAACTATATTGATAATTACCTTAAATATCAAACACTCCAATTAAATCATGTTATAATGAATAAAAAAGTAAGATCAATTATGTGCTGGCCATAAGAGACATGCTTTAAATATAAAGACACAATAAAGAAGTAAATAGCTGGCATGAAAGAGCAGCATTTTAGAGATATGAAAGGGGATATTATAAACAACTTTATGCCATCAGTCATTAGATAAAATGGACAACTTGGATTGAATGGACACATTTTTTGAAAGAGATATCTTTTTTTTTTTTTTTTTAAATTCTCGTGTGTATACACCCAGCAGTGGAATTGCTGGGTATTATGGTAATCCTATGTTTAACTTATTGAGTAACTGTCAAACTGTTTTCCATACAGACTGCAGCATTTTACATTCCCACCACCAATATATGAAAATTACTATTTCTCTATAACTTCACCAATATTTTTTTCCATTAAAAAATAAGTTGGCCAATCTAGTGGATTTGTAGTGACATCTCATTGTGCATTTGATTTTTATTTCTCTACTAAAAAACCAGTGAGAAGTTGGACTCAGTGTCCTAAAAACCAGTGCCTGGAACAAGAAAAATAACATCCAAGAAGATGGCTTAACTATCCAGAGCTCCATCCAATATTAATAGGACTTTCTAATTCTAATGTCCATCTGCATCTTTTCATTCCTTGAATACCCATGTCTAATTATATATATTTTTCCAAAACTATAAATCCTCAAATTTCCAGTTATGAAAACAATACCCAGGCATAGAAAAGGGAATTACAGCACAAAGAAGAAAACGAAAGTCAGCAGTAATCACACTATAGTTGGTTGACAAATGTCCCCCCCACAGATTCATATCCACCAGGACCTTCCGAATATGACCTTATTAAGAAATAGGGTCTTTGCAAAGTTAAGGCTCTCTAGTTTAAATCAACCTGGATTAGGATGGGACTTAAATTCCATGACTAGTGTCCTTGTAAGAAGAGAAGACACAGGGCTTCCCTGGTGGCGCAGTGGTTGAGAGTCCGCCTGCCGATGCAGGGGACACGGGTTCGTGCCCCGGTCCGGGAAGATCCCACATGCCGCAGAGCGGCTGGGCCCATAAGCCATGGCCGCTGGGCCTGCGCGTCCGGAGCCTGTGCTCCGCAACGGGAGAGGCCACAACGGTGAGAGCCCCGCGTACCGCAAAAAAAAAAAAAAAAAAAAAAAAGAAGAGAAGACACAAAGACATAGGGAGAAGGCCATGTGAAAACGGAGGCAGAGATTGGAGTTATGCTCCCATAAGCCTAGGGACGCCCGGAGCCACCACAAACCGAAAGAGGCAAGAAAAGATACTCCCCTAGAGTCTTGGGAGGGTGTGTGACCCTGCTTGACGCCTTTGAACATCTGGCCTCCAGAACTGTGAGAGAATACATTTCTGTTGTTTTAAGCTACCCGGTTTGTGGAAATTTGTTGCAGCAGGTCTAGAAAACTAACACACCTATTATCCCCAGATAGCTAGGTCAACTGTCTGAAGTACTTTTCAACGTTTTCTTGTATGAATATATTTATGCATATATGTATGGTATATATTTATATATATGATATATATTAATATATATGATAGAGAAAAAGAGAGGGTAACATATATTTTACATATATTTATATAAATGATAGAGAAAAAGAGAGCGTAACAGATAAAGAGACGGAGTCAGTAAATGAACGTCTAATTTTTACAAATAACTTCTTCCTGGATGTGGTTTATAGATACAGTGGAATATTACTCAGCCATAAAAAATGAAATCTTGCCATTTGCAGCAACATGAATGGATATAGAGGGTATTATGCTAAGTGAAATAAGTCAGACAGCAAAAGACAAATTACTTAATGATCTCACTTATATGTGGAATCTAAAAAACAAAACAAACAAACAAGCAAAATATAACAAAAACAGACTCACCAATACAGGGAACAAATGAGTAGTTGTTAGAAGGGAAGAAGATGGGAAGGTGGGCAAAATAGGTGAAGAGGATTAAAGGTACAGACCTCCAGTTACAAGATAAATAAGCCATGGGGATGTTATATACAGCATAAGAAATTTGGTCAATAATATTTTAATAATTTTGTATGGGGATAGATGGTTACTAGACTTACCGTGGTGGTCATTTAATAATGTATGCAAATGTCAAATCACTAGGTAATACACCTAAAACTAAAATAATATTGTATGTCAACTATATTTCAATTAAAAACTTTAAAATAAATTTACAGTATTTACAATAATTTAATTAAGCTGACCTAGAAAAGGTCTGTGAAATTAAGGTGTAACCTTGGTGCAAACAAATGTTACATAGGTATTAGAGACTAGAAAGAAATGATCAGAGAGGAAATACATAATAGCACAAAGGGGTTCTAGCAAGAAAGAAAACAAAGCAATGGGTTTAAATCCTTCTCAGGGAGTGAAGTGGAAAGATTAAGTTCTGAAATGGATACCTAATACATTTTATATAATGTTGACATGCTTGTAAATTGACCCTTCTTACTGCCAAAACGTTTAGACATTTTGAAAGCTATTGTGGAAAATTTCCCCTTTTTATTTATATGTAATCTGTTATCTTTTTTTTTTTTTAAATTGTTTTGGTTTACCTGATGCTTTTTTTCCAAAAGCATTCAGAGTGGAACTGTTGTTACCTTTGAAAATGAAGAAAACTGCTTTTGTCTAAGTGTGGAGTTGTGAGGCTGTGAATTATACCTTACCACAAAATGTTTTCTCAAAATCCCCTGGGCAAAGAATCATATCTACTGCTCAGGTATATGGGGGAGGGTGGGGAGAGAATTTGCATTTGTTAATATAAGGGAGAAATTAGAACAGGGGAGGGAACACCTAGCATTGATTTAATTTTATTACAATTTTGAGAGCATTTACTCTTTGAATTAAATTGTACTGCTGTAGAATTCACCTTGCACATTCCAACCTGTCTAAGAGTGCATATACCAGGAATAAATCTCTCTAAAATACATACTGTGAAACTCTGCCGTTCATTTCTTCTAGAATGTGAAATGTCTTCCTTCTCTGCTTATATATGTATATATATATTAGTTTCTCAAATAGATATATGAGTATTTAAATAGCCCTGTAATGTTAGAAGCCACCTTGAAAATATAGCTTTTTTTGATTCCTATAGAAAGTTATAGGAATTTTTCAATTTGAAAAGAAAATAATTAAAGCTTATTTTGTTAAATGAAGTAATTATAGCAGCTTCAAAGCCTAATATTATTTAAGAAACATATTTTCAACTGTATTCACTTGAAATAATTTTTGATAAAGTTTTATTGGAAACACCAGTGATTAACATTTCATGATAAGTAGATGTGTTTAGTTTTATTTGTGAGATTAAAAAAGAGAAAAGAAGGAAAAAGTAAAGAGTAGAGCCTCTGAGATATGATAAAATAACACCAGAGAGCTACAAGTCACCTAAAATCCCATAAGCCAGTGACTGGGAAGTGTGTGTATTACATGGCTGAATAGGAAAGGATTTAAACTCTGTCACATGGTATTAATCAGGGGTAGCAGCCATTGCTCAGTTTAATAACCTATTCTACCAGTGTTGATGACAACACAAAGAAATTCATGAGCCACACAATTTCAGGAGTCGCTTCCCTTGTCTGATAATAATTACATGGGCTTGAGTTCTACAGCTCTAGGAGGTTACAAGAAGTTCAATAGCTGTGAACAAAAAGGAATCTCTTCCCAATCTACACAAGAAAAAGAGATATAAATTGTCATATACAATTTTGGGAAGCTGTTGGTTGTGTACTTTAAAAAATATAAACAGAAAAAATACATTCATGTAGTTTTAGATTATGTAATGTATAATTGTATATAATTAAAGTCTTATTAATATCCAAATAGGACATTTTTGTTTGCATTATATTCACAGTTTAGTGTCTTACTGTAATATAGCAGTGACATAAATCTTATATATATAAGACTACCAAATTATAAAATTAGTAAAGCATTTTGAAGTGTTCTTTTAATGTACCATGGTTTTACAGTAGTGTTAGATGAAGATTAAAATTCTTAGTGGGTAATTTTGATCTCTAAATGAGATCTGACAAGCACATCCGAAGATGGTGTCTTGGTCCACGAGGGCTGCTATAACAAAACATAGACTGTGGAGCTTATAAACAGCAGAAATGGACTCCAATGCCTTGCTCTCTGCTCACAAGGTGGAAAGAGCAAGGGGTCTCTTGAGAGTGTCATTTATAAAAGCAGTAATCCCACCATGAGGGCTCTGCCCTTAGGACCTAATCTCCTCCCAAAGGCCCCACCTCCTAACACCATCACCTGGAACAGTAGGTTTTCAACACATAAATTTGAGGGACACAAACATTCAGAACATAGCAGATGGTGTCTGTATCCAGCATTTCCTGCACGTATTTTATTTGAGCTGAGGCGAAATCACAAGCAGCAATTTTGTGTTTTGCAGTGAAATTAAACCTATGTGAACTTTGATAATTAGTTATTCAGTTATTAAGTTCATGGGCCAATTAAATAATGATGAACCTCATCCCATACTTATCCCCACCAAGTGAAATGTTCTCTCTCTTTTTTAAAAATAATTTAGCATCTTCTGAAATATTTCATATTTAAAACATCCTTACAACAGTGACATATAATGTCTTTTTCTGTAAGAAAAGCAAATGTTCATTCAGCTTGTTCCCACTTGTCAATATTGCATATCATACCACAGATGTCTTAAAAACCATCTAAAGAGAGAACATTTGCTGTATATTGATTTCATTTATGTCTTTAAAGAGTTGTTTATGCTAATATATGAGGCATGTAAATGTATACAAATGCAAGTTTATAACATATCTCAATTTCAAAAGAAAATTTTTTAACAAGATTTTCATCCAACTAATATTAAAAGTGATTTAAAATGGAGAACAGTATGGAGGTTCCTTAAAAACCTACAAATAGAACTATTATATGACCCAGCAATCCCACTACTGGGCATATACCCTGAGAAAACCATAATTCAAAAAGAGTCATGTACCAAAATGTTCATTGCAGCTCTATTTACAATAGCCTGGAAATGGAAACAACCTAAGTGTCCATCATCGGATGAATGGATAAAGAAGATGTGGCACATATATACAATGGAATATTACTCAGCCATAAAAAGAAATGAAACTGAGCTATTTGTAATGAGGTGGATAGACCTAGAGTCTGTCATACAGAGTGAAATAAGTCAGAAAGAGAAAGACAAATACCGTATGCTAACACATATATATGGAATTTAAGAAAAAAAAAAGTCATGAAGAACCTAGGGGTAAGACAGGAATAAAGACACAGACCTACTAGAGAATGGACTTGAGGATATTGGGAGCAGGAAGTGTAAGCTGTGACAAAGCGAGAGAGAGGCATGGACATATATACACTACCAAACGTAAGGTAGATAGCTAGTGGGAAGCAGCAGCATAGTACAGGGAGATCAGCTCCGTGCTTTGTGACCGCCTGGAGGGATGGGATAGGGAGGGTGGGAGGGAGGGAGACGCAAGAGGGAAGAGATATGGGAACATATGTATATGTGTAACTGATTCACTTTGTTATAATGCAGAAACTAACACACCATTGTAAAGCAATTATACTCCAATAAAGATGAAAAATAAATAAATAAAAATTTAAAAAAGTGATTTAAATTTTCTTTGGGGTGAAAACATTAGTTTTACCCTTACAGTTGACATATTTTTCCTGGAACCCAAGAGAGAATCATGAATTATAAATAAGCAACAAGACTATTAACTATGAAAATAAGTTAAACTGCATAGGTTAAATATATTATTTTCAGTGAACACTGGTGCATGTATTACAAGGAAAAAGCAAACAACTAAGTAAAAACTTTAATGAAGTTCCATAGCATACGTGAAGTATGTGTAGTACTTAAAAAATACATGTATAGCTGATTCACTTTGTTATAAAGCAGAAACTAACACACCATTGTAAAGCAGTTAAACTCCAATAAAGATGTTAAAAAATAAATAAATAAAATGAAATGGAAAAAAAAGTACCTGTATATACTATGTTTGGTCTTACTGGTAAATAAAAAGCAAGCCAAAATATGAAATATATTTGAATCAGTAGCATGAAGATAATGTCTATATCAGTAAAATATGTGTAAAGAAATGAACATGGATGGATGCCATCATTATATACATTTTTGAGATTAATATTATTATTATTATTATTATTTTTTTTTTTTTGAGGTACGCGGGCCTCCCACTGTTGTGGCCTCTCCTGTTGTGGAGCACAGGCTCCGGACGCGCAGGCTCAGCGGCCATTGCTCACGGGACTAGCCGCTCCGCGGCATGTGGGCTCTTCCCAGACCGGGGCACGAACCCGTGTCCCCTGCATCGGCAGGCGGACTCTCAACCACTGCGCCACCAGGGAAGCCCGAGATTAATATTATTAATGGGATACTTTGTGTTGTTGTATTCAAATATTAGGTAGTAACGTCATGGCACTAGTTCACCAATAGTAAATGCATACTTATTCTGTTGAATGTTTTTTTATATTCCTTGACATTTGGTATGAAATTTGATATGATTATTTAAGAAAATTTATTAATTTTTTCTTAAATAATACCCTAATATTTCTTTGTGTAGGCATAATCTAAGAAATAAATTGGGGCTTGGGTATTCATGATGTAGATGTGATGGATAGGGACAATTTTCCTTCTGGTCTTAAACAACTTCTATTTAACATGTTTAATCATTTTCTTTAAGGTTAGGAGGTTTTGATTTTTTTGTCTTACTTTTTTTTTCAGTACTACTAAAAATGAAACTTTTTTTTTTTTTCAATTTAAGGAACACCAGACACCACAGAACTATCAGCAAAGTAACCTCACTTTCCTTGCTTGCTACAAATGGAATGAATGTAGCCCAGGGAAGGAAAATGTGGGGATATATTTAATTTTGTATAAATAAATGATCTTATCTATAGAAAACACTGGAACTGTGTGCACTGGTAGATTTAAAAGGAAAACTGGAATGATCAAGAAGGATACAATGGATATTTTAATACTAATAAAGTATAGACAGATACAGTTTTGCAATTCAAATCCAATTAATTGTTGCCTCAAGTAGTTCCAGAAAATGAATATAGCAGATTTTCCCTCAACCTAATTCCCTTCCTTATTTGTGCACCCAGAAACTAATTAGTTATTTTTAGTAAATATGGTTAGATTTTAAATCCAAGTACCTCTGCCTTGCTGACACTTGTTTCAGAAATACTTCTCCTAAGTGGAGTCATTTATTATAATTTATTTATTCTGATTCTTTTTTTTTTTTTTTTTTTTTTTTTTTTGTGGTACACGGGCCTCTCACTGTTGTGGCCTCTCCCGTTGTGGAGCAGAGGCTCCGGACGCGCAAGCTCAGCGGCCATGGTTCACGGGTCCAGCAGCTCCGCCGCATGTGGGATCTTCCCGGACTGGGGCACGAACCCGTGTCCCCTGCATCGGCAGGCGGACTCTCAACCACTGTGCCACCAGGGAAGCCCGGAATTAAGTTTCTTTAAAAATGCTGCAGATACAGTCTGACCAGCAATTTTCTGTCACTTGCCCTCTATTACTTAACCAACAAAACAAACAAAACCACTTTAAAAAACAAAGAGAATGAATAGGACATTGAGTAAACAGGATTCACAAAATACTTTTTTTTTCATGCATCAAATAAATACTTTTTTGGATGCATCAAATATGTAAAAAAAAGGTTCCTTCTTTGTCACGTATTTTGACATATTTTGACATAAGATTTTTTAAATATATTTTAAAGATCTAATATATATATATATATATATATAGTATTTGTTATATTATTCCTGCAATACCAATATTTTAACAATTTTAGAAACAATATGTCATTACAAATTGTAATGAAATGAAAATACTTTAGAGTGCCAACCTAATAAGTCAAGCTAATAACATCAATTCTAGAGAATAATCTGATGTTCAAAGAAAATATATTTGTATTTAATAAATTACCAAACCTGTTGCTAAGCATATACTCTAGAGAAACTCTCAAAAAGTTCATAAGGAGATACTTTGGGCCTGTTAATAGCAGCTGTGTATGTAGTATCAGGAGGATTGAGGAGATTTACATACCCATCTCTGGGGGGAAAGTCTAAGTAAAAGAAATGAGAAAAAAAAAAAAAAAGAAATGGAAGAAGGGTTTGACATACCATGACAGAGTTAGAAGCAATGGGCTAGATGAACCCAGCAACATGACTAGATGTTAAAATGATTTTAATATAATCCTGATTGGAAAAAATAAGAAACAAAATGAGGCCTATACCACAGTAATATATTTTCATTACAAATACATGCCCAACAACATTTACATAAGGAAAACTTAAATACACACCGGAAAGATTCAAGGAACATGAACAAATGGATATATATATATATTATATATATATATTATATTATATATATATATATGTCAGACACACATATATATATATATGTCTTTACTTGGATGGGACAACACAAATTGCAAAGAAATATTGAACT
This sequence comes from Hyperoodon ampullatus, assembly GCF_949752795.1. Taxonomy (NCBI): domain Eukaryota; kingdom Metazoa; phylum Chordata; class Mammalia; order Artiodactyla; family Ziphiidae; genus Hyperoodon; species Hyperoodon ampullatus. The sequence goes on from NC_136926.1 coordinate 80,578,118, forward strand.
TAGGCACTATTTGTGATATTGTGGTCATAATTCTGAAATTATATTTGTATATTATGTTATTGAGCAAATGAATAATATATTGTTGTTGGGTGTGAGGGTGTTCACTGGGGAAGAAGGGAGATATAAATGTAGAAGGGAAAATGGTGAGAAAGAGTTTAGTACTGAATTCTAATTAGAAGTATTAATATGGACTGATAATTTCTAAAATATGTGTATATTTTACTGCTGTCCAGAGAAATAGCCCAGGAGCAATAAGATCTCCCTAGCCATGGACAATCCCGGTCTTGGTGCCTATGTCCATTTCTCACCAAAGTAAACCAAAGCTCCCTGGAGTAATTTCAGATCTGGGACAGAGAAAGTACAAGATGAATAAGCGAGAGTACAATAACTTGTTGAACGAGAAAGCACTTAAAGAGATAATAGGGTCGTATCAAAAGCATCTAGAAGCCACCTGAAGGGATTCCACATTCCAAATTTAGGTCAACTTGAGCACTAAGAAGAAAAATGATAAGGGATTTTAACACACTGAATTTAAAAATGAATGGATTAAAAGAGGAGGGGGTATCTCATAAAGTGTATGTGTGTATATATATATATATATATATATATATATGATCTGAATCACTTTGCTGTACACCTGAAACTAACACAATATTTTAAATGAACTATACAGAAAAAAAAAAAAAAAAAGAGGACAGGGTAGAGAGAAGAAAAACTCTTCTTTACAGATGAATGCTAGGATAACACTTAGAAAATAATTGTTTTGTAGCTCCCAAGGTAATAAGAGAGAGACTCGGAGAATGACAGACTGAAGAGGCAACATGCTAAGAACTGTAAATCTAAGTTCTTCATTTTACTCCTCTTTCAACATTCCTGTAGCTTTGTAAATTTTACAAATAAACAAAACAAATTTTAAAAACAGACACACAGAATGCCACCACGTTTCTCAAGGACATGTGCAAAATAAGGATACAGATCAAACACTGTATAATAATTGTTTATGATGGGACAGGAGAAACAAGAATATTGAAACAGGAAAAAGAGATCGTATTTCACTGTAATTTGAAATGACAGAAAACGCATGAAGATACCATTTTGCTAGTGGAGAACAAAAACAAAATTAAGGAAAAAACGGTATTATATTTCAAGATCAATTGAGCCCCTAGAATAATATGTTTTATTTTAACTCTTTCTTCTTTAATCTTTTATCTAATCTAAGCCTTGTTTATTAATTTGGTACACAAAATACCACCAAATAATATTTTCTTTTGTGGGGAACAACAGCATAATACATATTTACTCAGAAACATAATTGCATAGTGAATGTTCCTTGCATTCTTATTACATTTAACACAGAACTTCAACAGGGGAGTGTGAGCTGGAATGATCTGAGACAGAAAGGGACTTATCAATTGGTATCTTTATATTAAAAAATTCATTTACTCAGAGAGAAAGAGATTTTGAAAACTTGCTATTATCTCCAACCTTGTGAATTTTTCAGTTCTTTCCAGAATAAATATAATAGCTTGATATAGTAACCACATGGATATTTGCATATGAAAAGCATCTACTTAATTATAGTTTGACCGCCAAACCTGCCCCAAATAGGAGGATGAAAACATCAAAATGAAATGATACCAGACCACCAAAGCAAGAAGCAGATCAGCAGGAAGTCCAGACATCAATAACAAGTCCCAGTAAGACATAATACATTAGCACTTCTTAAGTCTACATCAACTGAATCATACTATTTTTTTCTTTTTTATGCAAAACAGAAGACTAAAAACCTTTTAACAAAAAGTGTCTGCCTATGTAAGTTGGTTATAAGAAGAGATTGTTGTGGAATCTATACAATGTGGAATCATTACAACTGGGTTCCTTCAAGTTATAGGATTATAACATTTGGAAAAGACTTCAAGAGACAATGAAAAGCGGGCTGAGGGGTTGGGGAGGTGACCCCCCCCAGTGAAGTGCCCAAGCCAGCACTCTGTAGTCTATCATCCTCACTCCATCGGTCTCCTTACTTGAAGTTCCCAGGGCCCAAAAGGGTCAGGCTTTGCACGTAAAGGAAACCCTAACTGAAATGGTGGTCTGCAGCGCTCAGCTTTGAAATACTAACTTCAATAAGCTGAACCATCATCCAAGATTGTTTCACATTTGTAAACCATAGTATGCTTCAGGAATCCCTTGATAAAGCTCCACAAAGATCAGGAAGCTTAAGCTTCAGAACCCGTTACACACGCTCTTTATGTATTCAAAACTATGTATCATTTTCCTTAAAGAGGACACCAAAATTGTATCAGCTTTTGGAACCACAAGGCTTGGATCTGTTAAATTAGTTAAGCAAGGAGGCCATTAGACTCAGGTGGCTCTACTGCGGTGGAGGCCTCTGTAAGCAAACCAAAATCAGCCTGTAAATGCCTCAAGGTTACAAAACGCTAAGGACAACCAATCACAAACAGCCAACGAGCCTCTAAGCTACAGCCAACCAATCATTCCCTTACTTGGCTTCCACGCTTCCTCTATGGAAGCCTCTCCTCAGCGCCTGTCGGCGGAGCGCGCCTAACCACGGCCAGTTTGCTGCTGCCTGACTGGAATCGATTTTTGTTCAAATAAACTCTTAAAAACATGAATATGCCTCCGTTTGTCTTTTAAAAGTTCTATGATCAGAAAAACCAACCAAAGGTTCCCCAGCAGCCCCCAGGAGCCCCGAGCAACCAGGCGGAGGTACCTGCTCAGCTCCCTGGAGCCGCTGCTCCCTGCTCGCTGCCTCTGGAGGTGTGGGGACGTCCCCTCGGATCCCGGTCCTCGTTCAGCAGCTTTGCGTCACGAGCTTTCAGACTCTGAGCATCTTTTTTTTCCCCCGAAACCAACTGGAGTTGGCCTACTTCCGACTTAGAAACCGGAGGGGGTCCAGGGTCGGATCCGGTCCAACTTAGAAAGCAGTCCGGGTTCCACTTCTGACGGAGTCCGGGTCAGACTGGTTCCGACTTAAGTCGTTCACCGGCCGGGTCCAGCCTCGGACTGTGTCTGACTGAAACTGGGCTGGGCCCGTGTGAGGCCTCGGCTGAACAAAATTTTATTTTAAGGCTGCCCAGCAGGTAACCTGACCAAGACCAAGAATGATCTTGAGTTACGGTGGCCACAGCGGAGAATTTTTTTTTTTTTTTTTTTTTGCGGTACGCGGGCCTCTCACTGTTCTGGCCTCTCCCGTTGCGGAGCACAGGCTCCGCGGCCATGGTTCTCGGGTCCAGCCGCTCCGCAGCATGTGGGATCTTCCCCGACCGGGGCACGAACCCGTATGCCCTGAATAGGCAGGCGGACTCTTAACCACTGTGCCACCAGGGACGCCCGGAATTAAGTCTCTTTAAAAATGCTGCTGATACAGTCTGACCAGCAATTTTCTGTCACTTGCCCTCTATTACTTAACCAACAAAACAAACAAAACCACTTTAAAAAACAAAGAGAATGAAAAGGACATAGAGTAAATAGGATTCACAAAATAGGGTTTTTTTTTTCATGCATCAAATAAATACTTTTTTTTGGATGCATCAAATATGTAAAAAAAAAAAAGACTCCTTCTTTGTCAAGTACTTTAACGTAGAATAAGATTTTTAAACTATATTTTAAAAATCTAATATATATATATATAGTATTTGTTGTGTTATTCCTGCAATACCAATATTTTAACAATTACAGAAACAATATGTCATTGCAAATTTTAATGAAATGAAAATACTTTAGAGTGCCAACCTAATAAGTCAAGCTAATAACATTAATTCTAGAGAATAATCTGATGTTCAAACTAAATATATTTGCATTTAATAACTTACCAAACCTGTTGCTAAGTATATACTCTAGAGAAACTCTCAAAAGGTTCATAAGGAGATACTTTGGGCCTGTTAATAGCAGGTCGGTATGTAGTATCAGGAGGATTGAGGAGATTTACATACCCATCTCTGGGGGGAAAGTCTAAGTAAAAGAAATGAGAAAAAAAAAAAAAAAAAGAAATGTAAGAAGGGTTTGACATACCATGAGAGAGTTAGAAGCAATGGGCTAGATGAACCCAGCAACATGACTAGATGTTAAAATGATTTTAATATAATCCTGATTGGAAAAAATAAGAAAGAAAATAAGGCCTATACTACAGTAATATATTTTCATTACAAATACATGCCCATCAACAATTACATAAGGAAAACTTAAATACACACCGGAAAGATTCAAGGAACATGAACAAATGGATATATATATATCTATATATGTCAGACACACATATATATATATATATGTCTTTACTTGGATGGGACAACACAAATTGCAAAGAAATATTGAACTTAGGCACTATTTGTGATATTGTGGTCATAATTCTGAAATTATATTTGTATATTATGTTATTGAGCAAATGAATAATATATTGTTGTTGGGTGTGAGGGTGTTCACTGGGGAAGAAGGGAGATATAAATGTAGAAGGGAAAATGGTGAGAAAGAGTTTAGTACTGAATTCTAATTAGAAGTATTAATATGGACTGATAATTTCTAAAATATGTGTATATTTTACTGCTGTCCAGAGAAATAGCCCAGGAGCAATAAGATCTCCCTAGCCATGGACAATCCCGGTCTTGGTGCCTATGTCCATTTCTCACCAAAGTAAACCAAAGCTCCCTGGAGTAATTTCAGATCTGGGACAGAGAAAGTACAAGATGAATAAGCGAGAGTACAATAACTTGTTGAACGAGAAAGCACTTAAAGAGATAATAGGGTCGTATCAAAAGCATCTAGAAGCCACCTGAAGGGATTCCACATTCCAAATTTAGGTCAACTTGAGCACTAAGAAGAAAAATGATAAGGGATTTTAACACACTGAATTTAAAAATGAATGGATTAAAAGAGGAGGGGGTATCTCATAAAGTGTATGTGTGTATATATATATATATATATATATATATATATATATATATATTATGATCTGAATCACTTTGCTGTACACCTGAAACTAACACAATATTTTAAATGAACTATACAGAAAAAAAAAAAAAAAAGAGGACAGGGTAGAGAGAAGAAAAACTCTTCTTTACAGATGAATGCTAGGATAACACTTAGAAAATAATTGTTTTGTAGCTCCCAAGGTAATAAGAGAGAGACTCGGAGAATGACAGACTGAAGAGGCAACATGCTAAGAACTGTAAATCTAAGTTCTTCATTTTACTCCTCTTTCAACATTCCTGTAGCTTTGTAAATTTTACAAATAAACAAAACAAATTTTAAAAACAGACACACAGAATGCCACCACGTTTCTCAAGGACATGTGCAAAATAAGGATACAGATCAAACACTGTATAATAATTGTTTATGATGGGACAGGAGAAACAAGAATATTGAAACAGGAAAAAGAGATCGTATTTCACTGTAATTTGAAATGACAGAAAACGCATGAAGATACCATTTTGCTAGTGGAGAACAAAAACAAAATTAAGGAAAAAACGGTATTATATTTCAAGATCAATTGAGCCCCTAGAATAATATGTTTTATTTTAACTCTTTCTTCTTTAATCTTTTATCTAATCTAAGCCTTGTTTATTAATTTGGTACACAAAATACCACCAAATAATATTTTCTTTTGTGGGGAACAACAGCATAATACATATTTACTCAGAAACATAATTGCATAGTGAATGTTCCTTGCATTCTTATTACATTTAACACAGAACTTCAACAGGGGAGTGTGAGCTGGAATGATCTGAGACAGAAAGGGACTTATCAATTGGTATCTTTATATTAAAAAATTCATTTACTCAGAGAGAAAGAGATTTTGAAAACTTGCTATTATCTCCAACCTTGTGAATTTTTCAGTTCTTTCCAGAATAAATATAATAGCTTGATATAGTAACCACATGGATATTTGCATATGAAAAGCATCTACTTAATTATAGTTTGACCGCCAAACCTGCCCCAAATAGGAGGATGAAAACATCAAAATGAAATGATACCAGACCACCAAAGCAAGAAGCAGATCAGCAGGAAGTCCAGACATCAATAACAAGTCCCAGTAAGACATAATACATTAGCACTTCTTAAGTCTACATCAACTGAATCATACTATTTTTTTCTTTTTTATGCAAAACAGAAGACTAAAAACCTTTTAACAAAAAGTGTCTGCCTATGTAAGTTGGTTATAAGAAGAGATTGTTGTGGAATCTATACAATGTGGAATCATTACAACTGGGTTCCTTCAAGTTATAGGATTATAACATTTGGAAAAGACTTCAAGAGACAATGAAAAGCGGGCTGAGGGGTTGGGGAGGTGACCCCCCCCCAGTGAAGTGCCCAAGCCAGCACTCTGTAGTCTATCATCCTCACTCCATCGGTCTCCTTACTTGAAGTTCCCAGGGCCCAAAAGGGTCAGGCTTTGCACGTAAAGGAAACCCTAACTGAAATGGTGGTCTGCAGCGCTCAGCTTTGAAATACTAACTTCAATAAGCTGAACCATCATCCAAGATTGTTTCACATTTGTAAACCATAGTATGCTTCAGGAATCCCTTGATAAAGCTCCACAAAGATCAGGAAGCTTAAGCTTCAGAACCCGTTACACACGCTCTTTATGTATTCAAAACTATGTATCATTTTCCTTAAAGAGGACACCAAAATTGTATCAGCTTTTGGAACCACAAGGCTTGGATCTGTTAAATTAGTTAAGCAAGGAGGCCATTAGACTCAGGTGGCTCTACTGCGGTGGAGGCCTCTGTAAGCAAACCAAAATCAGCCTGTAAATGCCTCAAGGTTACAAAACGCTAAGGACAACCAATCACAAACAGCCAACGAGCCTCTAAGCTACAGCCAACCAATCATTCCCTTACTTGGCTTCCACGCTTCCTCTATGGAAGCCTCTCCTCAGCGCCTGTCGGCGGAGCGCGCCTAACCACGGCCAGTTTGCTGCTGCCTGACTGGAATCGATTTTTGTTCAAATAAACTCTTAAAAACATGAATATGCCTCCGTTTGTCTTTTAAAAGTTCTATGATCAGAAAAACCAACCAAAGGTTCCCCAGCAGCCCCCAGGAGCCCCGAGCAACCAGGCGGAGGTACCTGCTCAGCTCCCTGGAGCCGCTGCTCCCTGCTCGCTGCCTCTGGAGGTGTGGGGACGTCCCCTCGGATCCCGGTCCTCGTTCAGCAGCTTTGCGTCACGAGCTTTCAGACTCTGAGCATCTTTTTTTTCCCCCGAAACCAACTGGAGTTGGCCTACTTCCGACTTAGAAACCGGAGGGGGTCCAGGGTCGGATCCGGTCCAACTTAGAAAGCAGTCCGGGTTCCACTTCTGACGGAGTCCGGGTCAGACTGGTTCCGACTTAAGTCGTTCACCGGCCGGGTCCAGCCTCGGACTGTGTCTGACTGAAACTGGGCTGGGCCCGTGTGAGGCCTCGGCTGAACAAAATTTTATTTTAAGGCTGCCCAGCAGGTAACCTGACCAAGACCAAGAATGATCTTGAGTTACGGTGGCCACAGCGGAGAATTTTTTTTTTTTTTTTTTTTTGCGGTACGCGGGCCTCTCACTGTTCTGGCCTCTCCCGTTGCGGAGCACAGGCTCCGCGGCCATGGTTCTCGGGTCCAGCCGCTCCGCAGCATGTGGGATCTTCCCCGACCGGGGCACGAACCCGTATGCCCTGAATAGGCAGGCGGACTCTTAACCACTGTGCCACCAGGGACGCCCGGAATTAAGTCTCTTTAAAAATGCTGCTGATACAGTCTGACCAGCAATTTTCTGTCACTTGCCCTCTATTACTTAACCAACAAAACAAACAAAACCACTTTAAAAAACAAAGAGAATGAAAAGGACATAGAGTAAATAGGATTCACAAAATAGGGTTTTTTTTTTCATGCATCAAATAAATACTTTTTTTTGGATGCATCAAATATGTAAAAAAAAAAAAGACTCCTTCTTTGTCAAGTACTTTAACGTAGAATAAGATTTTTAAACTATATTTTAAAAATCTAATATATATATATATAGTATTTGTTGTGTTATTCCTGCAATACCAATATTTTAACAATTACAGAAACAATATGTCATTGCAAATTTTAATGAAATGAAAATACTTTAGAGTGCCAACCTAATAAGTCAAGCTAATAACATTAATTCTAGAGAATAATCTGATGTTCAAACTAAATATATTTGCATTTAATAACTTACCAAACCTGTTGCTAAGTATATACTCTAGAGAAACTCTCAAAAGGTTCATAAGGAGATACTTTGGGCCTGTTAATAGCAGGTCGGTATGTAGTATCAGGAGGATTGAGGAGATTTACATACCCATCTCTGGGGGGAAAGTCTAAGTAAAAGAAATGAGAAAAAAAAAAAAAAAAAGAAATGTAAGAAGGGTTTGACATACCATGAGAGAGTTAGAAGCAATGGGCTAGATGAACCCAGCAACATGACTAGATGTTAAAATGATTTTAATATAATCCTGATTGGAAAAAATAAGAAAGAAAATAAGGCCTATACTACAGTAATATATTTTCATTACAAATACATGCCCATCAACAATTACATAAGGAAAACTTAAATACACACCGGAAAGATTCAAGGAACATGAACAAATGGATATATATATATCTATATATGTCAGACACACATATATATATATATATGTCTTTACTTGGATGGGACAACACAAATTGCAAAGAAATATTGAACTTAGGCACTATTTGTGATATTGTGGTCATAATTCTGAAATTATATTTGTATATTATGTTATTGAGCAAATGAATAATATATTGTTGTTGGGTGTGAGGGTGTTCACTGGGGAAGAAGGGAGGTATAAATGTAGAAGGGAAAATGGTGAGAAAGAGTTTAGTACTGAATTCTAATTAGAAGTATTAATATGGACTGATAATTTCTAAAATATGTGTATATTTTACTGCTGTCCAGAGAAATAGCCCAGGAGCAATAAGATCTCCCTAGCCATGGACAATCCCGATCTTGGTGCCTATGTCCATTTCTCACCAAAGTAAACCAAGGCTCCTTGGAGTAATTTCAGATCTGGGACAGAGAAAGTACAAGATGAATAAGTGAGAGTACAATAACTTGTTGAACGAGAAAGCACTTAAAGAGATAACAGGGTCGTATCAAAAGCATCTAGAAGCCACCTGAAGGGATTCCACATTCCAAATTTAGGTCAATTTCAGCACTAAGAAGAAAAATGATAAGGGATTTTAACACACTGAATTTAAAAATGAATGGATTAAAAGAGGAGGGGGTATCTCATAAAGTGTATGTGTATATATATATATATATATATATATATATATATATATATATGTGTGTGTGTGATCTGAATCACTTTGCTGTACACCTGAAACTAACACAATATTTTAAATGAACTATACAGCAAAGAAAAAAAAAAAAAAAAGAGGACAGGGTAGATAGAAGAAAAACTCTTCTTTACAGATGAATGCTAGGATAACACTTAGAAAATAATTGTTTTGCAGCTCCCAAGGTAATAAGAGAGAGACTCGGAGAATGACAGAGAGAAGAGGCAACATGCTAAGAACTGTAAATCTAAGTTCTTCATTTTACTCCTCTTTCAACATTCCTGTAGCTTTGTAAATCTTACAAATAAACAAAACAAATTTTAAAAACAGACACACAGAATGCTACCACGTTTCTCAAGGACATGTGCAAAATAAGGATACAGATCAAACACTGTATAATAATTGTTTATGATGGGACAGGAGAAACAAGAATATTGAAACAGGAAAAAGAGATCGTATTTCACTGTAATTTGAAATGACAGAAAACGCATGAAGATACCATTTTGCTAGTGGAGAACAAAAACAAAATTAAGGAAAAAACGGTATTATATTTCAAGATCAATTGAGCCCCTAGAATAATATGTTTTATTTTAACTCTTTCTTCTTTAATCTTTTATCTAATCTAAGCCTTGTTTATTAATTTGGTACACAAAATACCACCAAATAATATTTTCTTTTGTGGGGAACAACAGCATAATACATATTTACTCAGAAACATAATTGCATAGTGAATGTTCCTTGCATTCTTATTACATTTAACACAGAACTTCAACAGGGGAGTGTGAGCTGGAATGATCTGAGACAGAAAGGGACTTATCAATTGGTATCTTTATATTAAAAAATTCATTTACTCAGAGAGGAAGACAGAGATTTTGAAAACATGCTATTATCTCCAACCTTGTGAATTTTTCACTTCTTTCCAGAATAAATATAATAGCTTGATATAGTAACCACATGGATATTTGCATATGAAAAGCATCTACTTAATTATATTTTGACCGCCAAACCTGCCCCAAATAGGAGGATGAAAACATCAAAATGAAATGATACCAGACCACCAAAGTAAGAAGTAGATCAGCAGGAAGTCCAGACATCAATAACAAGTCCCAGTAAGACATAATACATTAGCACTTCTTAAGTCTAGATCAACTGGATCATACTATTTTTTTTTTCTTTTTTATGCAAAACAGAAGACTAAAAACCTTTTAACAAAAAGTGTCTGCCTATGTAAGTTGGTTATAAGAAGAGATTGTTGTGGAATCTATACACTGTGGAATCATTACAACTGGGTTCCTTCAAGTTATAGGATTATAACATTTGGGAAAGACTTCAAGAGACAATGAAAAGCGGGCTGAGGCAGAGATAAACCCACGCACATATGGCCAACTTATCTTTGATAAAGGAGGCAGGAATGTACAGTGGAGAAAGGACAGCCTCTTCAATAAGTGGTGCTGGGAAAACTGGACAGGGACATGTAAAAGTTTGAGATTAGATCATTCCCTAACACCATACACAAAAATAAGCTCAAAATGGATTAAAGACCTAAATGTAAGGCCAGAAACTATCAAACTCTTAGAGGAAAACATAGGTAGAACACTCTATGACATAAATCACAGCAAGATCCTTTTGGACCCACCTCCTAGAGAAATGGAACTAAAAACAAAGCTAAACAAATGGGACCTAATGAAACTTCAAAGCTTTTGCACAGCAAAGGAAACCATAAACAAGACCAAAAGACAACCCTCAGAATGGGAGAAAATATTTGCAAATGAAGCAACTGACAAAGGATTAATCTCCAAAATTTATAAACAGCTCATGCAGCTCAATAGCAAAAAAACAAACAACCCAATCCAAAAATGGGCAGAAGACTTAAATAGGCATTTCTCCAAAGAAGATATACAGACTGCCAACAAACACATGAAAGAATGCTCAACATCATTAATCATTAGAGAAATGCAAATCAAAACTACAATGAGATATCATCTCACACCAGTCAGAATGGCCATCATCAAGAAATCTAGAAACAATAAATGCTGGAGAGGGTGTGGAGAAAAGGGAACACTCTTGCACTGCTGGTGGGAATGTGAATTGGTACAGCCACTATGGAGAACAGTATGGAGGTTCCTTAAAAAACTAAAAATAGAACTACCATATGACCCAGCAATCCCACTACTAGGCATATACCCTGAGAAAACCATAATTCAAAAAGAGACATGTACCAAAATGTTCATTGCAGCTCTATTCACAATAGCCCGGAGCTGGAAACAACCTAAGTGTCCATCATCGGATGAATGGATAAAGAAGATGTGGCACATATATACAATGGAATATTACTCAGCCATAAAAAGAAACGAAACTGAGCTATTTGTAATGAGGTGGATAGACCTAGAGTCTGTCATACAGAGTGAAGTAAGTCAGAAAGAGAAAGACAAATACCGTATGCTAACACATATATATGGAATTAAAAAAAAAAATGTCATGAAGAACCTAGGGGTAAAACGGGAATAAAGACACAGACCTACTTGAGAATGGACTTGAGGATATGGGGAGGGGGAAGTGTAAGCTGTGACAAAGCGAAAGAGAGGCATGGACATATATACACTACCAAACGTAAGGTAGATAGATAGTGGGAAGCAGCCGCAGAGCACAGGGAGATCAGCTCGGTGCTTTGTGACCGCCTGGAGGAATGGGATGGGGAGGGTGGGAGGGAAGGAGATGCATGAGGGAAGGGATGTGGGAACAGATGTATATGTATGACTGATTCACTTTGTTATAAAGCAGAAACTAATAAAAAAAAAAAAAAAAAGCGGGCTGAGGGGTTGGGGAGGTGACCCCCCAGTGAACTGCCCAAGCCAGCACTCTGTAGTCTATCCTGACTCCATCGGTCTCCTTACTTGAAGTTCCCAGGGCCCAAAAGGGTCAGGCTTTGCACGTAAAGGAAACCCTAACTGAAATGGTGGTCTGCAGCGCTCAGCTTTGAAATACTAACTTCAATAAGCTGAACCATCATCCAAGATTGTTTCACATTTGTAAACCATAGTATGCTTCAGGAATCCCTTGATAAAGCTCCACAAAGATCAGGAAGCTTAAGCTTCAGAACCCGTTACACACGCTCTTTATGTATTCAAAACTATGTATCATTTTCCTTAAAGAGGACACCAAAATTGTATCAGCTTTTGGAACCACAAGGCTTGGATCTGTTAAATTAGTTAAGCAAGGAGGCCATTAGACTCAGGTGGCTCTACTGCGGTGGAGGCCTCTGTAAGCAAACCAAAATCAGCCTGTAAATGCCTCAAGGTTACAAAACGCTAAGGACAACCAATCACAAACAGCCAACGAGCCTCTAAGCTACAGCCAACCAATCATTCCCTTACTTGGCTTCCACGCTTCCTCTGTGGAAGCCTCTCCTCAGCGCTTGTCGGCGGAGCGCGCCTAACCACGGCCAGTTTGCTGCTGCCTGACTGGAATGGATTTTTGTTCAAACAAACTCTTAAAAACATGAATATGCCTCAGTTTGTCTTTTGAAAGTTCTATGATCAGAAAAACCAACCAAAGGGACCCCATCAGAAAAACCAACCAAAGGGACCCCAGCAGCCCCCAGGAGCCCCGAGCAACCAGGCAGAGGAGGTACCTGCTGAGCTCCCTGGAGCCGCGCCTGCTCGCTGCCTCTGGAGGTGTGGGGACGTCCCCTCGGATCCCGGTCCTTGTTCAGCAGCTTTGCGTCATGAGCTTTCAGACTCTGAGCATCTTTTTTTCCCCCCGAAACCAACTGGAGTTGGCCTACTTCCGACTTAGAAACCGGAGGGGGTCCAGGGTCGGATCCGGTCCAACTTAGAAAGCAGTCCGGGTTCCACTTCTGACGGAGTCCGGGTCAGACTGGTTCCGACTTAAGTCGTTCACCGGCCGGGTCCAGCCTCGGACTGTGTCTGACTGAAACTGGGCTGGGCCCGTGTGAGGCCTCGGCTGAATAAAATTTTATTTTAAGGCTGCCCAGCAGGTAACCTGACCAAGAATGATCTTGAGTTACGGTGGCCACAGCGGAGTTGGTTTTTTTTTTTTTTTTTTTGTGGTACGCGGGCCTCTCACTGTTGTGGCCTCTCCCGTTGCACAGGCTCCGGACGCGCAGGCTCAGCGGCCATGGCTCACGGGCCCTGCCGCTCCGCGGCATGTGGGATCTTCCCGGTCCGGGGCACAAATCCGTGTCCCCGGCATCGGCAGGCGGACTCTCAACCACTGCACCACCAGGGAAACCTTATTCTGATTCTTATAGTGTTGGCATACTTATAAGGGGGATTTACGCTACTCTTATTCAAAATTGTATTCTCTCAATAGCTGATAATAATAAAAGCAATAGCATTATTAAGTAAATTAGCATGTCCAAGTATGAAAGAAAATATCAAAATATTGATGATTCAATGCAAACCACTTTATCTTCATCAAAATAAAACCCTAGCTTTATGAAGATCATATATTTTTCCTAAATGACAAAGTATTTTAAAATTTTATTCACATATTCCAGAAAATTCCATCTTGCACAGCATGGGAAGCATTATAAAGAGAAAATGTTTTCAGATAGACCTTTGGTAATATCATAAAACATGTTGAGCCCACAAATAGCAAATATACCTTCAAAAGAAATGAACATCATAAACAAATCTGATATTCACTTATTTGCATAGTAATAAGCTAGTTTGTTTCTTTGTAACTTCCACTCTCTTGAAAAAGAAAAACAAAACCCTCATTGTATCACAGTTCTGTGCCTGTTCTGCACCTGTACCTATAGTTGGCTGGAGAAAAATAAAACCCAGAAACGTGAATACCAAGTTGGTCCTATTTGCCAAACTGGCTTTATACTGTATTACAATTCCCAATTGCATTTGCTTTCCTATTTTCCTAAATGGCTGCCTCCTATATTCTCTTCTCTCCTCAGTTTTCCCACATTTCTTCATCCTTTCACACACTCAGGTGATAACCTTACTTCTTATTTCACTAAGAAAATTCCAGTTATCATATGAAAACTTCCACAACCTTCCAAACCCACAGTTCCCCTGCATCATTGCTCATATAATGTCTTCCTGTTTGTTAGTGTGAGAAAGTACCTCCTTCTTAAAAAAAAAAAAAAAACAAAAACCATATACAAGAATGAAGCATAACAAACTATCAATATTATTTCATGTAAATGACTTCAGCTATTAAGAAAATCAAAACATGTTTATAAAGTCCACGTAGCTAAGCAGTTCTTTTCAATTCATTTGTGTGTTCAGGACCTTCCTCTACAAGAAGCATGTGTGCCACCTATGCACTAAGTATTGTCCCATCCTGTCCTCTTAAAGGCTTCACTCCGCCTATTTTACCCCTGTCACTTGCATCCTCACTTCTCTCTCGTCTGGATCACCCTCATCGTCATTTAAATATATGCCCTTGTCTCTTCCGTGTAAAAAGGAACTTTCTCTTGACCTCAACATTCACTCCAGGTCCATCTTCTTTCTAAGCTTCCCTTTATTCTATCTAATATGTGTCTCCCAGTCTCTATTAAACCACACATACAGCCTACGTACTATTCTTGTGAAGGCCCTTGATGACCAATGCATGACTAAATCTGAGAACAAGCTCATTTTTCCTGTTACGTAACCCTCAGCATTATTGAGCAGTTAATCATTTCCTTCTCCTAACAGCATCTTTCCCTGACCATGCTTTCTTGGCTACCCTCTTATTTCACCACTGCCTGTCCTCATTCTCCTTTGCTGCTTCCTCTACTTTCTCCTAATTTACTAATTTTGGAGATTTCCAGGCTTAGTCTTTGATACCTTCTCTTCTATAACTACATGTATACCCTTGAGGATCCCATCTAGAAATATGTCTTCAAAGATATCCCAGGTTGGTATGTTGGCCCTGTTAACTCCAACCTCCTATATTAGCTGATATGTAACCTCTCTGCCAGTCCATCTAATAAGCTTCCTAGTCTTACCATATCCAAAGCTGAATTCCTGGTCTTTTTGCTCTAACCTGATATAGTTGTATACTTTCCATTCATCATAAGGAAAAGCAAAGTGAAGTCATTCCATTCTTAGCTTTTCTCACTTGCAGGAAAAACCAAAATGAAGTCATGCTTAGCTTTTCTCTTCTGATCTATAAATCCTCTTGGCTCAACCTTCAACATATTTAGAATCTGACCACTTTGAAACCACTGGACCAGCAGGTCCAAGCCTGAAGTATCTTCTTAGACCAGCTGTCAGCATGATCTTATTAACATGAAAGACAGATGACATCATTCCTTTCCTCTAACCCTTCAATGGCTTCCTATCCCTCTCAGAGTAAGCATTAAATCACCTCTCCCACTTGTACTCCTATCACTCCTCCCCACTCTGCTCTGCCTTGGGCACAACAGACATGCTCTTTCCTCCAGGCTTTACACATGCCAGACTGTCTATCTGGAAAAGTCTGTCCCCAGATCTCCAAATGGTT
This sequence comes from Hyperoodon ampullatus, assembly GCF_949752795.1. Classification (NCBI taxonomy): domain Eukaryota; kingdom Metazoa; phylum Chordata; class Mammalia; order Artiodactyla; family Ziphiidae; genus Hyperoodon; species Hyperoodon ampullatus. Next base: position 80,593,890 of record NC_136926.1, read on the forward strand.
TGCTCACTCACCTCATTCCAGTCCTTATTCAAATACCACCTGCCCACTGAACCAACTCCAACTGCTCTCTTTAAAATGTATTAACAACTCCACCATCCCAGGAGTCCCCATTACCTTTTTACCTCCTTAAATCTTATCACTTTTTAGGATACTACAAGATTGCTTGTTATGTTTATTTTCTCTCTTTCTACAGCAGAATGCAAACTTCATGAGAGGAGGATTTTTGACTGTTCTGGTTCCTTCTATAGTCCCAGAACTTAGAATAATTTTTGGCACAAGATAGGTGATCAACAAATCCTTCTTGACTTATAAATAATTTAATGAATTAAAGCAAATGACATTTAGCCTAATATGATATTTTTTCCATTATACAAAAAAAGTATTAAATTCTTTTTTTGGGTAAAAAACAGTCACCATAAGAATTTGGTGAGTGAATTAAAGTTTTATAACTTCAAGGAAAATATAATCAAGGAAAATATAATTATTTTTAATTTTGGCAAAATATAACGAAAGTAAATATATGCTTAAAGAAGTTTAATCATGTTTACACAAATAATGCAATTCTACTAGCTGTAACTCTGAAGTTTTGATATTCATGAAACATACATTTATAACACTATGTATGAGGACTTTTCTGGTGGTGCAGTGGATAAGACTCTCCGCTCCCAATGCAGGGGGCCCGGGTTCAATCCCTGCTCAGTGACCTAGATCCCACAAGCATGCCGCAACTAAGAGTTTGCATGCCGCAACTAAGTGTTTGCATGCCACAACTAAGGAGCCCACGTGCTGCAACTAAGACCTGGTGCAACCAAATAAATAAATTAATATTTAAAAAATAACACTATGTATGGAAAATTATTAATCCCCTTTTCATTGATTTCTATGACATCTTCAAATTTTCGCATTGCATCCTATATATTTAGAGAAGTATTCAAAATATTATATTTGGAAGTCAAGTGCTTATAATGGCTATTTTATTAGTGTACATATTAAAAATAAGTACATAAAGCTATCCCAAGAAATATGTTTATTTTTTGTGCTTTTTTTTTTCCAAAAAAGCCTGTGCGTGCATTATTTTCTATTCTGTGTGATTGGGCAGAAGGTGGGGGGAAGGGGGAGAAGAGAAGGAGAAGCAGTAGAGCAGAGAGGGGGAGAGGACGAGAAGAAACTCAGTGGATACATTTCTGAATAACACATCCACCGATCTCATTTTTTTTTCTTCGTTTATGACTTGGCCTTAAGACGTTCCATAATTTTAATTCTAATTTACAGTAGCTTGAAATATTTATATTTATAGCTAAATTAATGTAATGTGGAAATATGGGCAATAAGAGTTCCCAAAGGAATAATAATTAATTTTGCTACAGAGTAATGTTTTAGATCTATCTTTCTATTTGCATGAAATTTAAATCATATTCTCCCTTGTGAGTACAAAATAGCTTACCTGCAATTCTAGCTCACTTGAATCAATGATTACTACTGATAAAACTGTATTTCATGTTTCAGAGCAAATCTACTCATAAGGTTGTAAAATTAAAGCCGATGGCACAGCTGACTTTATGAGAGATGTTATGTCTCTGTTAGGCCCTTTCTATAATCAATGGATTTAAAATTTCAGTTTATCTTAAGTTGAGCTACTATTAAGAAACTGATTGTAATTATGCTAGTATACTAAGAAATCATTTGGTTGCATATGAGATAGAACATATTCTCTTCTTTACATGGCTTGGATATCATCTATAAAGACACAGTTAAACAACAGGTACCAAAACACATTTTATTCTCCAAAAAAAATTAACAGCTATAGATGACTAATCTGCAAAAGACAAAACATAGGAATAAGAGAAAAATCATTGAATGTGTATTTCTGGTCATATTTTAGATGTAAAAATAATTTAAACATATTGTTTTATTGTCGATTTTTAAAGAAAATTATCATACCCAGAATGTGAAGCAGTAAAAAAGCAGAAGTTGTAGGTCAAATAGAAAAATAAATGTTATTATATAAATAAATATAATGCTCTTTTAAGTTTTAATGTAAAATATTGTGTTAAATTCTATGGTGTACATATTTTCTAGTTTGTTTTAGAAGGCAGAATTTCCATAATTAACACTGCAGTAAATCTTATATCTTCAATGAAATTTGCTAGAATATTTGATAGACTTTTGGGGTGGATAGAAGAGAGAAACACAAGGTTTGCTTCCATATTTGCTAGAAATGGGTACATATTATCAAAGCAAGTTGCCAACATGCTTTCCACATTCTTATGGAAATCAATGGTTTAAAGTAACTGTTTATATCTTTATGTGTGCAAGTGTGTTACTGTTTTCAAAAATATTCATGCTCACATTCTCTATTTTCCTAAGAAAAGGAAGCAACATATGAGCAGCCAGTTAGCACTGTTGTATCTTTTAAATATAGCTGTTGCTAGAACAAAAGCTTAATTCATGTGTAACGATAAATATCTCCCATCTCTATTTTAGAAATAAGGAAATTATTAATTCAACATTGATAATGTTGGATATTGCCTAAGACTAAAACATATTGTGTGTTGCAAAATATTCTGATAATCAGAAGATAGAATACACAAGACTTTGATGTGTCTATATCTGTAGATAATTCTCCCTCTCTTTTCCCCCTCCCTCCCCTTTCTCCTTTTCTCTTTCTCATCCCTCTATCATGTATTTCCCCATCTATCTATCTATTCATCCATCTATCTCCATTTGTCTATGCATCCTTTGGTAAGTCAAAGTAACTTTTTTCCTTGTTGGTAAATTAATGTTATTAAACAAATAAACAAAAAAGGCTCCTGTACCATGACAGGTACTTATTGAAGAGAGGAAAACACTATTAAGGGTTCAACCCAAGGACACAGAAGGAATTTTGTCATTTTATACAAATCAGGGACATTTTCCCCACTTTTAAGAAATGAAAAAGTTTTGACCTATGACAAACAGTGTAATATATATATTTACCAACTGCCAATACACAGAATAGATGAAATGAGTCCTTGAATGATACCTTAGATGTTTTCCTTCCTTTTGCAATCTTTCAGAAAAGAGTTATGGACAACTTTTCCTACTGGGATTCTTCAGGACCACTGTCTGGTAAGTATAGCTTTCAACAAGTTAGGATAATTTTTGCTTCACCTTTGACTTTGTTAGAGAATACAGTTTTATTTAGAAAACTGTGGTGGAAACTTTTTCCAGCAATAACATAAATGGTTGTCAAAGTGATCACTAAGTCTAGACAAGCATAATTTTTTTAAATTATTATTTTATTTCCATTAAGAAAGGTTAAAAGAGTGAATGTTCTTCCATAATCCACTTTTAGATGGTTTTCACAAAAGTAAATGCACATGTGTTTACTTAATATTACATCAAACAGTTATTGAAATGAATTGTGTCATGAGATACAAGGACTATAATTTGTAATCAGTCATTGATCTTATTCCTAATTCAGTGCCTAATAGATACTAGATGCTCATAAGTCACTTGAATGAACAGGTGAGTGAATGAATGATTGCAAATATTAAGTAAGATAGAAAGTTACTCAAATAATGACCAATTTAAATCTGGATTTACTGAAAATATGAACTAGGCAATAGGTGTTCACTTTCAAAACTAATCATTTCACATTTCCATTAAATAGAGAACTGTTTGAATGCATTTAAAATGCTATTTAAGTTCTCAAAATTTGGTGTGCATTAAGCGTTTGTCAGAAACACATTTATTATAAAAATTGTGAGATAGCCAAAGCTGAAAAATCATTATGACTTTAGCAATTAAAACAAAATACGTGGAAATCTAGACTATTACTGGATTCTGGTACTTCAAAACACTTTCTCCTCTATTTAGTCAGTGAGAGGTACCCGAAACCATCATCAGCCTAACCTTTGGGGTGACCCCCACCCCCTGCAGTGCATTCCTCTATGTATTGCTACATGATTCTGAATTTAGGAGAGGATTCAAATTGAAGTGTGGACTCTCAAAATTTCTTGAATTAAAAGAACACTAACGTAAGTCTACTACTTCCTTACCTTTTGAAATAATTCAGATTATACTTAAGACTAGGCTATAACCTGAGAGATTCATGTCATTACTGGCCTCCTATCTCCACTAGACATTGTGCTGTTATTTGGATTAAACTTAATTTATAAAGACTGAGTCATGCTTTGTGATCAAGATTGAAAATGAATCACTCCAGGCTAATTCTTGACCTTGCACAGGAAACATTGTTAAATGAGTATCAGTGCCACCTGGAGAACGAAAAATTTTTGTGTTGAATTCCTAGAGTGAGAATATTTTCATTTCCTGACTTGTAAATAAATGCAAAAGAAGACCATGAATTTGGAAGTCTGTGGGTGATGAAAAAGTAAGGGGAAAAGGGGGAAGAAATCTAATTGCTTCTGACAAATAGAGACCAAAATATAATTCATAGTCAGCCTCCCTGTGCACCAGAGACAGGGAAAAGTGTTAGCTGTAGCATTTTGTGCACCCTGCTACTAAGCTGTCAATCACAGCCCCCAGGTACTAATTAGAGGAGGCCAGGTGAGAAAGACCCACCTGAGTCTCCTTGAAAACCCTAGGTGGGAAGCATTTCTAGTGTAAATGGAGAGTACCATGAATGTGTTTTCAAATAACTCATAAAAAGAAACCTAGTGTTCTTTCTACTTAGGTTTAGAACGTCACTTTACATACTCCTGGCTTTGCAGAGAATTAGAAACTGGAAATCATTTTCAAACAAACATTCTACCTGCTGGCATAGAACTATTAAATTCATTGGGCCAATACATTTCAAATGAAAAGTTTATAGTATAAAAATAAAGTAAAATGATTTTTACAGTTCTTTTCGGGGATTGGAATTGCAATCTATATAGGGAGATAAAAAGGAAATGGAAAACAGTAAACAAACTATACACTAATTTAAACTGAAATGAAAATGACTTTCTCATATTTACCTCCTGGCATTGAAATTATCAGTAATGGACTTAGAAAAGGGAAGAGTGTGTATTAAAAACAAAAAAGGCAATTTATTAATGCTTATATACAGTGAATAGAAGTAGATATCGTCCTTATTCATTGAAAGTAAAATTAACAGGCTTTTGTGTAATAGTAAATTTACTATTAGTATGACAGTTAAGGGAATGTAATTCAGAGCCATGGCATAAAACTCTTCTTGTTAAAGGTTTTAAATGTAAAATTCCAGTTATTAGCAAATGTATCTTTCCCATCGTAGGGGTGATAACATTTGACTTCATAGTTGTGATAAATTTATATATAACAGTTTTGAGTGCCAATTATGTCTCTGTTTGATGTTTACTGGGGAAGTAAACTATTATTTCTTTTCCCTTCTTTGATTTGTTTTGAAGACTAGGATAATGGGCAAGGAAATATTCATGAGCGTAGACCAGTTCCTCTAATGCAGCTAATTCTGAATTTTTGACACTGCACATTGTAACTTACTGTCATATGAACTTGCCAGAGTGCTCATGCTTCAGCACCTCTCCTCAGACTTGCTTTGATAATTATCTTTAGCAACGCTTGCCAAGAGAAAGCGAGGACATCTCCCTCTGGCTATGTTCCATGTAGCTAATTTTACAGAACCATAGATTGGCATATTTCTGTGCCATAGTTTTCTCTACAAATAGGCATCATACTGACAGTGAAAATTAGAGCTATCCATACTCACGCAGTATCCTTTCAGTTTTATGCTTTAAAAATTTTAATTTGTGAAGTAGATTGCTTATAAGCACAATATGGGGTCTCTTTTTTCTTATTAAGTTTCACTGATGAGATAAATACATGAATACGATGACTCGGATTACCCTTAGCTTTGTTAGAATAGCTACAAGTTTCATTTGTTTTTGTTTATTGATTTGCATTAGCATTCCACCTAGGAAATAATGCCACTTTAGCCTGTTTACTGAATAAGAGCTGACATGGAAATATCGATAAGATTGATTATTGATCTTGTTGCTCATTTTCATGGATTCTTGTCTCTTTAATTGAAAAAAATGCACTTAAGGAGTCCTTTGAAATGTTTTGTCATAAATAGCTAAGTTCTTGATGTGTTAAGAGGGCAAGAAAATATACCTGAAATATGAAGCTTATTCCCTATAACAGCACTAACAAGACTTCATAAATACCTGGTCCTGATATATGTTATCTTTATGGTTTTTGAGACAAAAATAGCTGTTAATATTGAGGCTTTCAATCATACGTAATTCTGATTAGGGGAATATAATAAAAATCGGAGGTGTTCCCAGAAGCATCTCTCTGGTCTGTTCTCCTTTAGTGAAAAGCGCTAATTATGAAAGCTTTTACATTGAATAACTAGGTCAACTCCAGGGAAATCTGAGGATATGTTAGATCTGCCACCTTCTTATTCTTTTTTAACTTTATTTTGGTATAATTGATATACAAAAAATTGCACACATTTAAATATATACATCTTGATGAATTTGGACATATGCATACACCATCCATGATACCATCACCACAACTAAGGTACTAAACATGTCTACATCTGTTACCTCTAAAAATTTTCTTGCATCCTTTTGTGTTTTCTTGTTTGTTTATTTTGTTAAGGACACTCAACATGAGATCTACCCTCTTAATATATCTTAAATTGCACAATACTTTTTAAAATAGCACAAATGTTAAGAGTATTGTTACCTATAGGTACTATGCCGTACAGTACACTTTTTGAAGTGATAGGCATATTTTCTATTTTAATTCTATTTTTATATATACATAGATATTGCCAAACTTAATAAACTCTATACTTAAAATGGGTTAATAAGTTGTATGTAAGTTAAAACAATAACTTTTAAAAAGTAAATGTGTATCATTTTTACACAAAGATCACACATTTTAAAACCTACATATGATTCTGAAATAAAATGTATACATTCATTAAAAAAGCATTTTTGTCAATTTCAAAGCCTGTCAAGATTCTTACCTATGTTGACATAAGAAATAACTGTCACAACAAGTGACACATATATATGCTGCCCATAAGAGTAGGAGAATTTGATCTAATGAAGATTGGAGTCACATACAATTTACAGATTAGCAAAAATTAGGGAATATGTGTTTATCACTTTAGGGCTAGGTCCATAAATTAAGTGAAAGTTAAGTTGGTTTGTTCATGTATCTATTATGTGGCATCTCAAGATGAGTAGCTGAGACCTTGGGAAATTTTAAAAAGTGCAGTAAATAGGTTGACATTTCTGGCCTGACCAGTCTGAAACACAAACTTCCACTAAGAGAATCATACAGGATTCACCTAATACAGATATAAATTGTAATAGTAGTTTTCAAGTTATTCTTCTAATTTGAAAGTTTTTGAAAAAACAAGTTCTTCCTCAAATTTAACCTACCAGTTAAATGCATGCTACTCTAGCTGAATTGCAGTGGAGACTTGAACACCTGACGTCTTTGTCTTTTTCTCCATCCTTTAAGGAGTTGGCCCCTTGGACTCTGGTTCACAGTTTGAATGCTGCTTACCTAAACCAGTCTCTGTAGGAAATCTTATCTCCACATTTGGATTTATGAAATCAACAAAAGGATTAGTTGAGGATGATTTAACTCAAACTATAAAAGGCAAAATATATACAGTTTTTTTCATTTAGGCAATTTTGCATGTGACAGTCCATTATTGGCATTCTATGGTATTTAGATAATTTCCAATTCTTATTTCATAGGAATTAAGAAGAAAAAAGGCTCCAGTTAGCTGTGATTAAGGAAACTGCCACTGGTCTGCCTTTTTCTGGACTCATCTTATTATTCTTTTATTATTCATGATTTGTGAAATTTTGAGGAGGGCTTGCTACCTTGTTTCCTTATGAATTGTATTAGTCACTATGATTTACAGCAGGACATTCTCAGTTCTTTTTGGTAGGGTCATTATTTTTCCAAGGTTCTTAACTAAATGCTTGTTGTCTGTCACTGAAGATTAGGAAATCTCTACTGCTTGGTTTGCCTAGTCCTGTGACTTTCTGACTTGGAGCACTCTCCCGGTGAGAAGCCCAGCTGTCCCTGCATTCTGTTTGCACTGCAGGACTGAGGGTTTTCTGACTCCTTTTCTTAAGAAGAGAATTATTCACATTGAGCCTGTCCTACAGAAGGACATCCCTCACTCAGCAGAGTCAGGGGTACCATGACACTGTCTACACAGCAGTAAACGCCCCCTGAAATACTGTTTACTTCACACTTGTCATATTTTAAAGTTCTGTTATATGCCTATTTTTTAAATTAATTTTTATTGGAGTATAGTTGATTTATAATGTGTTAGTTTCTGCTGTATAGCAAAGTGAATCAGTTATACATATACATATATCCACTCTTTTTTAGATTGTTTTCCCATATAGGCCATTACAGAGAATTGAGTAGAGTTCCCTGTGCTATACAGTAGGTTCTTATTAGTTATCTCTTTTATATATAGTAGTGTGTATATGTCAATCCCAATCTCCCAGTTTATCCTCCTCCCTTTCCCCCTTGGTAACCATAAGTTTGTTTTCTATGTCTGTTACTCTATTTCTGTTTTATAAATAAGTTCATTTATAGCATTTTTTTAGATTCCATATATGTGATATCATATGATATTTGTCTTTCTCTGAATTACTTCATTCAGGATGACAATCTCTATATGCCTATTTAATTTATGATGATATTAAGATTTTCTCAGTTTACTTACCTTCAAGTAAGTGTGTGCTTATATATTATACTTCACATTTAATTTTGACTATATCTTCTTAAAACTTGTGCTCCGCATATCACTGGTTTTATAAATTTCACCATTCTTTACCCTTGTTTTATAACTGCATCATGTTGTATAAATTTTACAGCATTTCACAATATTAAGATGATCAAAGTCACTTTTACGTTTTTGAAATTTTTACTAATTGTACTAAACAATGGACAATAAATTTATTCTGTTCAACATAGTTTATTAATAATGAATAATTTCTTGCTCTTTCAACACAATTTATTATCTCAAAAATAATAGTTTAGAATTCCTTACTAAATATGTAGACATATATCTCTCAGAATCATTTATTTATGGTTTAATCTAAAGCCTTTTTATAATGAGCTATCTATCGGATCTAAACATGCAATCAAATATGTGCTTAACTAGTGAGGAGTATACGGGAATATCAGATATAGTATGAGGTAAACTCTGGAAATTAATGATAGTATACTATAGATAGATACAGAGACTTTCAAATTAATATAAGTAGTGATAACTTTAGGTAAACAAAATAGGCTCTTTTTAATTATCTCATTAATTATGAAGATCTCGAATCATGGCCACTACTGGGCATATACCCTGAGAAAACTATAATTCAAAAAGAGTCATGTAGGGCTTCCCTGGTGGCGCAGTGGTTGAGAGTCCGCCTGCCGATGCAGGGGACACGGGTTCGTGTCCCGGTCCGGGAAGATCCCACATGCCATGGAGCGGCTAGGACCGTGAGCCATGGCCGCTGAACCTGCGCGTCCGGAGCCTGTGCTCCGCAACGGGAGAGGCCACAACAGTGAGAGGCCCGCGCACCACACAAAAAAATAATAATAATAATTATAATAACACATCAGGAAGTGAAAATCCCATGCTGTCTGCTGCCTTATTTGTATGATCCCAAATAAGACAGTGTTGGGCAAAGTTCACCTAAGTAAACCCCAAAAGAAGAGACTCTATTCCCTTTATTGCTAGTGTGGGTCGGTCAGTGTCTGATAAATGACTGGCCAACACAAAACATATGTTCTCACATCTTTAAGATCTGAGCTGATAGAACGGAGAGTTGACATGTCTGACACTGGCTTGTGCGCCTCTAAATGAAGAAGAAGAGATACTATCAAAAAATGTTATTTTGCTGGAAGCTAAGTCTTCAGATATACAGAGCATTTTTAAACTAAAGTTGAATAGTACATCCTGAAGTACATAAAGTATTTTTATAACTGTATCTATAAATAATATTGGCAGAAGATACGAGTATTGACTATTTCCAATTCAAAAATATTTTTAATGTCTGCTTAGATTATTTTCTTATCTGTTCTCTATTGAAATATGCTTGCATATGAATTAAACACAAACTTGCTATTGTCTACAAAAGAGGGGCAAATCTGCTCTCCACAGGTGAGTAGAAAGGAAAATGAAAAAGTGAATCCAAATTCATAGATTTTTTTCTTCTGGAATATATCACTGAGTTTTAGGATCTAATTTCACTTCCTTTCATTCTACAAATATTTACATACCTATATTGAACTTGAATATTAAAAATATTGGATGAAATATATAATATGAAAATGTGTAAAATGCCAATATCAAAGTGATTGCAATTAAAGTAATTATAATCTGAAATATAATATTCAATATATAAATTTTATACTGTTACATGAAAACATAATATATAATACATGAACATATAACACTATAAGTTACATGACAGCATATTACATAATTCTCTGCTAAAATACTTCAATAGGTTCAAATAATATTTAGTATGTAATTATGTTAATCAACTACTTTATTGACTACTAAGTATAATATACTATTTTAAATCTGGTAGCAAGAGGAAAGAAAATTTTAGTGATTATCATATTTTAATGTCAATCACACTTTTGGCTTTATATTCTCAAGGATATATTGTTTATCTTGAATATTAGAAAAAAGAATAAAGGCTATAAAATGTGTTAGAAGGAACTACTAAACTTTATTTTTAATAAAAATAATATGTAATATTTCTGTTGAAAAAAGAATGAGTTACTAGTTCTGTTTTTAATCTCATAGATTTAGAATCTCAAAGAAGAAACATTTTAATGTGCATTGAGGCACAAGAGCGAATCGTGATTAACATTCTCTCGGTCTCAGCACTGTAAATGCCACTGCTATCTGTAAGAGTAGCTTCTAGTCCTTTGAGACAGTTAGCAGAATCATATCTCGTAGAAGGCAAAAATGTTCCTTTTCTTTGCTCTAGGGAAACTGCGTGTGTTTATAAGAGCATATCCATGTGCACAATGACGTGAATTAAAATTGACCGAATCAATAAACCTCAAACTTTTTTCTTTTCAGTGTAAACTTTTGAGTAAAAAAAAAAAAAGATTGAATAGCTTCTACTGTCCTGAGGAAGAGCAAGGGTCACTGGTAAACTTGAATGAGGATGCTGGTACCCTAAAATAACTAAGGTTACCAGACAAGCTTGGGACATGAGATTAATAAAAAAAAACTAGAGCACACAATGAAAATATTCTTGCTGCTTGTTTTACTGTTCTTTTATGAAGCCAAATTACATACATACCATATAAGATTAAGTGTGTGTGTGTGTGTGTGTGTGTGTGTGTGTGTGTGTGTGTGTCCCCTCATGGATGAAGTTGGTTACCTTGGGAAGACAATGTAAAAGCATAATAGAAAGGCCATGGCATCAGATTGAGTGAACTTTTAAAACCTGTGTCACCAAAGAAGAATGTACAAGTGAACCATTATGTAAGTAAAATGCTTAAAATAGGATTGAAAGGCTGGCTCTTCAGGAAATTGTTGATAGTGTCTTTTCCTTTCCATATTGTGAGAGACGCACCCTCCACAAACCCAGGCTCCTGCATTCATAGGTCTTCTCTTTCTAGTCTTCCAGTTTTCCCATACCACATAGTCACTCTTGCTACATTATGCTAGGTTATTTTTAAAGGGAGTCACATTTGTTCACCTACTATATCTGGAAAAAGTCTTCCTTCTCTTGACTTTTACATTTACATTTGAAATGTGAAAGTTCTTTTTGCCCCAAGCTGGCACATATGTTCTGTTTTGGAATAAATAACAATAATTCAGGGGAAAACCATATATGATTTTGCATTCTTTGAAGAATCAGTAGGAGATAGTTTGATAAATAGTTGAAAATATGGACATAAAGGACCACTCTAGAAAGATATATTTGGGGGTCATTTTCTTAATTGAAATCATTAACATGATTAACATAAGATGAAACCCTGAAGGGCATCATGAGAGAGAGGGCAAGAGAAGAAACAGAAGCCTGTGAAGAAAATACAAAGAAATTACAGTAACAGGAAGATCAAGAGAGTAGCATTATCAGAATGGTAGAGAAGAGAATATTTAAGGGTAAGTAACATTATTGTCTCAGGACAGTGAAGTAACATAATCATTGTTGCACCGCAGAAGAACTCATTGGATTTTGTATTAGTTGGAGACACTAATAATGTCAACAGACATGCTTTCAGTAAATCGGCAGAGGATAGATTACAGTCAGTGAAAAGGCAAGAGTTCTAAACCAGTTCAGCTTAGATCTGAAGTGTTCTATTTTTGTTTGTTCAAAGAACAGCATTTTAAGAGGTACTTAGACAGTCAAGACCATATCCAGAGCAGAATCATCATGATTTGAATGATTCAAACTTCTTATATGAAAAAGAACATAGGAGAAGAAATTAAGGATATTTTGGTGAAGGAAAAAAAAAAAAACTAGAGATGATGAATAGTTATGTAAAAATATTTGCAAGACTTTTATACCTAAGAATTGTAAATGTTTCCAATATCTCCACAAGAAACCAATAGAACCGTTATCTTGAATTAAAAGGCACATATTTTATATTTCTTATAAAAATGTTACAAGAAAAGTAAAGTAGAACATATCCATTAGTTTCTCATTTCAATGGGCAGGGCTGGTGTATTCCCAAAATAAAGCATAAGAAAAATAGTACATTTAGTTACCATGAAAAGGTTAGTTAACACCTCTATCACCTCACATAATCATCATTTTTTTGTGTGTGCCGATAACAGGTAAGATCTACTTTCTTAGCAACTTTCAAGTATAGAATACATATTGCTAACAATAGTCACCATGCTATATACTAGATCTTTCTGCAATATAACCATGTTTCAAATCATCACTTACGTGTGCTTTCTTTTAATTATATCTCAATAAAACTGGGAAAAAAAGAAAATAGTACATTTGGAAATTTACACAGGAAAACTCAAAAACAGTCGGAAGTCTTTTATATATCCTTCGCTCTCTTATGCATTTCCAGTAGTGAAAAAAGTTGCCATCATATACTGAGGAAATTATTTCTCGTGTTCAAGCATCTATGGTATAAAAACTGCATATTACCCCTGAAAATATTGCAATGAAATAGATGCAGCTTTGGTTTATAAAAGGCTGTCTGTTTACTGAATTCCTGAGAATAATTTAATATTACTGAGGGAATACTATATTGATATACCTTAGATATATACATATATATGTGCATGTCCACATGCATATTGATGAGACAATTTCTCTATTTTTATTATATGTGGTATACCTCTATTACATTATTATATGTAACACTGTCTCTTCTCTTCAAGAAAGTTAGTTAGACAGGCTTATAATTAAAATAATGTATGCAGTGTGATAGGTGTTTTATTATCTGTATGGTTACAGAGCATTTATCTAAACAATGGAAATTCAGTTAATTTTCCTAGAAAAAGAGGAATGGAAGCATTGATCTGGAAAGGATCAGAAAGAAAGTGGTATTTAAACTGCAATTTGAGATGATGGAGGAAATTTTTAATTATTAGGAAGTAAATATGAGTATGAACAAAGACGATGTTATAAAAAATACAGCATGCTTAAAGAACCAAAGTGATTTGGAATGTCACAAGCAAAGGATGTGACAAAGAAAGTAAGTGTGATGAGGCTGAAAGTATGGGGTTGTCAGATTGTGAAACCACACAAGTGCTGTAGCCTGACCTTTAGAGTGTAAATCTTAAAGAAATATGAATTTTAAGAATAAATGGTTAATTATAATAAAAGGTAATAATATATAGATTCTCAATAAGAGATGTTGGAAAGTAATGTCTATACATTAAAAATATACCTAAACAAAAATAAATTTCTTATTTGTCCCCAATTTATTATGAACTGTGCAATTAAAATTCAGCAAAGTAACCTGTGTTTTTTAAAATTTGTTTCAGTGGTTGGACTTACACTGCAATAGCTTTATAAGGTCTGGTTTCTTTCTTAAGAAAACATGGATGGGAAGAAAATGTAGGACAACATGGTCTGAAACTGACATTTGTCCTTAAGCTTAAACACAAATGACTCATCAAAATAAATATAATGCATAATTCATCAGTGGTGCAATAATCATATTAATGAGCCATATCTGAAGTCAAAAGATTATAAGTGTATTACACAGGTATTAATTTGTAAATTGCTGCTAGATTTATGGATTTAGCAGATTGAATGCAATCTTATTAAATGTGTTAATGATGTTTAAGTGGATATGGAAAATAGAAAAATTCATTATGAAACACTAAGCTTTGCTAACACAGATTTCCTTCAGGATAAGGAAATAAGCTCATGCTATTTTCAGTAGACAACAATATATTCTTCCAAAAACAAACGCAAAGAAAATATGTTTCCTGAATTACAATCTTCTAATATTGTTCTGACACTTCAATATAAAAAAAAAATTAGCCCAGTTCATGTGATGTACATATAAGACAAAATGATAACAAATATAATTTGAAAAAATCCATGAACATTTTAATGTGTAGAATAATGTACACACATTCAATTTAACTATAGAAATGTGTGTATATTGCAAATGAAAGCAAATTTCAAATTTAAAACAAGTCATTCAATTATGTAGTTGGTAAAAAAAGGAAAGGCAATTACTTTCAGGTAATTTATATAGAAAAAAAGGTCATATTTATTTTATTCAAATTATGATTTCTAAATAAGTAATTTTATACACTGTGAATGAATTATTTTATAAATAATCAAGGAAAGCTTACAGATATAAATATTCAAATAAGGAGAAGAGAGTGTATATAAAAAAGAGGAAGGTGCATGAGAAATATTAAATATTAACATCCATGTACATACACACATTGAGGACCATATCTGAAATAAAAACTGCAGAGAGACTTCTAAATACACCTCTGACTCTTAGGAAGCTAATCTTGTTTGTTCCCTGCTTAAAAATATGTTCACTTCAAAGGTATATTCATTTCATGTCTGGATAATAGTCTAAATCCTCTTTCTCAAGGCACTGATTGAAATAGTTGGATTTTCCATAAATCTCCAATACAGAGATTTAAGGATAGAATATTTTTCCAAAAAATTCTATTCTTAAATCCCTATATTGCTGATGTCTGAATACATAGACTTTATGTCTATATACATAGTGCAGATTCTTGAAGTAGTCTGCCTTACCCATTATAAAAATAAATGATTGGTCCATGGGCTTAAGGGATAGGTCCAAGGAATTTTGTGAATTTTTAAGGAAGAGTAAAGATAATAAGACAGTTTTGTTAGTTAAACTTTGATGGCAATTTGTCAAATCTGCTTACTATTAGAAGCATACTTTTTAAACAGTTTTCACTCTCTTAAAAAAAATTCTCTGAGAATTATTGTCCTACCTTTATTTCTTCCATATCTCAACTCTATGAAAGGAAATTAATCTACACTTGTGGAGTTTTATTTTTTCCAGCTGGAACAAATAAATGTGCTAATTCATTCATGACTAACATGGTATTATCTGTAATATTTTTATTTAATTACCAGAGACATTTAAATACCATATTAGGCGGAAGAGTAAGACGCGGAGATCACCTTCCTCCCCATGGATACACCAGAAATACAGCTACACGTGGAACAACTCCTACAGAACACATACTGAACGCTGGCAGAAGACCCCAGACCTCCCAAAAGGCAAGAAACTCCCCACGTACCTGGGTAGGGCAAAGCGGAGAGATTCCCGCACAGAGGATCGGTGCCGAGCGGCACTCACCAGCCCGAGAGGCTTGTCTGCTCGCCCGCCGGGGCGGGCGGCGCTGGAAGCTGAGGCTCGGGCTTCGGTCAGAGCGCAGGGAGAGGACTGGGGCTGGCGGCGAGAACTCAGCCTGAAGGGGGCTAATGTGCCACAGCTAGCCGGGAGGGAGTCTGGGAAAACTCTGGAGCTGCCGAAGAGGCAAGAGACTTTTTCTTCCCTCTTGGTTTCCTGGTGCGCGAGGAGAGGGGATTAAGAGCGCTGCTTAAAGGGGTTCCACAGACGGGCGCGAGTCGCAGCTGAAAGCGCGGAGCCCAGAGACGGGCGTGGGAGGCTGGGGCTGCTGCTGCCGCCGCCAAGAAGCCTGTGTGCGAGCGCAAGTCACTGTCCACACCGCCCTTCCGGGAGCCTGTTCAGCCCGCCACTGCCGGGGTCCCGGGATCCAGGGGCGGCTACCCTGGGAGAACGCACGGCGTGCCTCGGGCTAGTGCAACGTCACGCCGGCCTCTGCCGCTGCAGGTTCGCCCCGCACTCCGTGCCCCTCCCTCCCGCACGGCCTGAGTGAGCCAGAGTCCCCGAAGCGGCTGCTCCTTTAACCCTGTCCTGTCTGAGCGAAGAACAGACGCCCTCCGGCGACCTACACGCAGAGGCGGGGCCAAATCCAAAGCTGAGACCCACGTGCTGTGAGAACAAAGAAGAGAAAGGGAAATCTCTCCCAGCAGCCTCAGAAGCAGCGGATTAAAGCTCCACAATCAACTTGATGTACTCTGCATCTGTGGAATACATGAATAGACAACAAATCATCCCAAACTGAAGAGCCAGGAGTCAGTGCTGTGCCTCTGAGGTGGGAGAGCAAACTTCAGGACACTGGTCCACAAGAGAGCTCCCAGCTCCACATAATATCGAACGGCGAAAATCTTCCAGAGATCTCCATCTCAACACCAGCACCCAGCTTCACTCAACGACCAGCAAGCTACAGTGCTGGACACCCTATGCCAAACAACTAGCAAGACAGGAACACAACGCCACCCATTAGCAGAGAGGTGGCCTAAAATCATAAAAAGTCCACAGACACCCCAAAACACACCACCAGATGTGGACCTGCCCACCAGAAAGACAAGATCCAGCCTCATCCACCAGAACACAGGCACTAGTCCCCACCACCAGGAAGCCTACACAACCCACTAAACCAACCTTAGCCACTGGGGACAGACACCAAAAACAACGGGAACTACGAACCTGCAGCCTGCAAAAAGGAGACCCCAAACACAGTAACATAAGCAAAATGAGAAGATAGAAAAACACACAGCAGGAGAAGGAGCAAGATAAAAACCCACCAGACCTAACAAATGAAGAGGTAAAAGGCAGTCTACCTGGAAAATAATTCAGAATAATGATGGTAAAGATGATCCAAGATTCTATTTCCCAGATCCAAAATCTTGGAAATAGAATAGACAAAATGCAAGAAACAGTTAACAAGGACCTAGAAGAACTAAAGATGAATCAAGAATCAATTAAAAACACAATAAATGAAATAAAAAATACTCTAGATGGGATCAATAGCAGAATAACTGAGGCAGAAGAACGGATAAGTGAGGTGGAAGATAAAATAGTGGAAATAACTGCTGCAGAGCAAAATAAAGAAAAAAGAATGAAAAGAACAGAGGACAGTCTCAGAGACCTCTGGGACAACATTAAACGCACCAACATTCGAATTATAGGGGTTCCAGAAGAAGAAGAGAAAAAGAAAGGGACTGAGAAAATATTTGAAGAGATTATAGTTGAAAACTTCCCTAATATGGGAAAGGAAATAGTTAATCAAGTCCAGGAGGCACAGAGAGTCCCATACAGAATAAATCCAAGGAGAAATACGCCAAGACACATATTAATCAAACTGTCAAAAATTAAACACAAAGAAATCATATTAAAAGCAGCAAGGCAAAAACAACAAATAACACACAAGGGAATCCCCATCAGGATAACAGATGATCTCTCAGCAGAAACTCTACAAGCCAGAAGGGAGTGGCAGGACATAGTTAAAGTGATGAAGGAGAAAAACCTGCAACCAAGACTACTCTACCCAGCAAGGATCTCATTCAGATTTGATGGAGAAATTAAAACGTTTACAGACAAGCAAAAGCTGAGAGAGTTCAGCACCACCAAACCAGCTTTACAACAAATGCTAAAGGAACTTCTCTAGGCAAGAAACACAACAGAAGGAAAAGACCTACAATAACAAACCCAAAACAATTAAGAAAATGGGAATAGGACCATACATATCGATAATTACCTTAAATGTAAATGGACTAAATGCTCCCACCAAAAGACACAGATTGGCTGAATGGATACAAAAACAAGACCCATATATATGCTGTCTACAAGAGACCCACTTCAGACCTAGAGACACATACAGACTGAAAGTAAGGGGATGGAAAAAGATATTCCATGCAAATGGAAACCAAAAGAAAGCTGGAGTAGCAATTCTCGTATCAGACAAAATAGACTTTAAAATAAAGACTACTAGAAGAGACAAAGAAGGACACTACATAATGATCAAGGGATCGACCCAAGAAGAAGATATAAAAATTGTAAATATTTATGCACCAAACGTAGGAGCACCTCAATACATAAGGCAAATACTAACAGCCATAAAAGGAGAAATCGACAGTAACACAATCATAGTAGGGGACTTTAACACCCCACTTTCACCAATGGACAGATCATCCAAAATGAAAATAAATAAGGAAACACAAGCTTTAAATGATACATTAAACAAGATGGACTTAATTGATATTTATAGGACATTCCATCCAAAAACAACAGAATACACATTTTTCTCAAGTGCTCATGGAACATTCTCCAGGATAGATCATATCTTGGGTCACAAATCAAGCCTTGGTAAATTTAAGAAAATTGAAATTGTATCAAGTATCTTTTCCGACCACAGTGCTATGAGACTAGATATCAATTACAGGAAAAGATCTGTAAAAAATACAAACACATGGAGGCTAAACAATACACTACTTAATAACGAAGTGATCACTGAAGAAATCAAAGAGGAAATTAAAAAATACCTAGAAACAAATGACAATGGAGACACGACGACCCAAAACCTATGGGATGCAGCAAAAGCAGTTCTAAGAGGGAAGTTTATAGCAATACAATCCCACCTTAAGAAACAGGAAACATCTCGAATAAACAACCTAACCTTGCACCTAAAGCAATTAGAGAAAGAAGAACAAAAACATCCCAAAGTTAGCAGAAGGAAAGAAATCATAAAAGTCAGATCAGAAATAAATGAAAAAGAAATGAAGGAAACGATAGCAAAGATCAATAAAACTAAAAGCTGGTTCTTTGAGAAGATAAACAAAATTGATAAACCATTAGCCAGACTCATCAAGAAAAAAAGGGAGAAGACTCAAATCAATAGAATTAGAAATGAAAAAGGAGAAGTAACAACTGACACTGAAGAAATACAAAAGATCATGAGAGATTATTACAAGCAACTCTATGCCAATAAAATGGACAACCTGGAAGAAATGGACAAATTCTTAGAAATGCACAACCTACCAAGACTGAATCAGGAAGAAATAGAAAATATGAACAGACCAATCACAAGCACTGAAATTGAAACTGTGATAAAAAATCTTCCAACAAACAAAAGCCCAAGACCAGATGGCTTCACAGGCGAATTCTATCAAGCATTTAGAGAAGAGCTAACACCTATCCTTCTCAAACTCTTCCAAAATATAGCAGAGGGAGGAACACTCCCAAACTCATTCTACGAGGCCACCATCACCCTGATACCAAAACCAGACAAGGATGTCACAAAGAAAGAAAACTACAGGCCAATATCACTGATGGACATAGATGCAAAAATCCTCAACAAAATACTAGCAAACAGAATCCAACAGCACATTAAAAGGATCATACACCATGATCAAGCGGGGTTTATTCCAGGAATGCAAGGATTCTTCAATATACGCAAATCAATCAACGTGATACACCATATTAACAAATTGAAGGAGAAAAACCATATGATCATCTCAATAGATGCAGAGAAAGCTTTCGACAAAATTCAACACCCATTTATGATAAAAACCCTGCAGAAAGTAGGCATAGAGGGAACTTTCCTCAACATAATAAAGGCCATATATGACAAACCCACAGCCAGCATCGTCCTCAATGGTGAAAAACTGAAACCATTTCCACTGAGATCAGGAACAAGACAAGGTTGCCCACTCTCACCACTCTTATTCAACATAGTTTTGGAAGTTTTAGCCACAGCAATCAGAGAAGAAAAGGAAATAAAAGGAATCCAAATTGGAAAAGAAGAAGTAAAGCTGTCACTGTTTGCAGATGACATGATACTATACATAGAGAATCCTAAAGATGCTACCAGAAAACTACTAGAGCTAATCAATGAATTTGGTAAAGTTGCAGGATAGAAAATTAATGCACAGAAATCTCTGGCATTCCTATATACTAATGATGAAAAATCTGAAAGTGAAATCAAGGAAACACTCCCATTTACCATTGCAACAAAAAGAATAAAATATCTAGGAATAAACCTACCTAAGGAGACAAAAGACCTGTATGCAGAAAATTATAAGACACTGATGAAAGAAATTAAAGATGATACAAAGAGATGGAGAGATGTACCATGTTCTTGGATTGGAAGAATCAACATTGTGAAAATGACTCTACTACCCAAAGCAATCTACAGATTCAATGCAATCCCTATCAAACTACCACTGGCATTTTTCACAGAACTAGAACAAAAAAATTTCACAATTTGTATGGAAACACAAAAGACCCCGAATAGCCAAAGCAATCTTGAGAATGAAAAATGGAGCTGGAGGAATCAGGCTCCCTGACTTCAGACTATACTACAAAGCTACAGTAATCAAGAGAGTATGGTACTGGCACAAAAACAGAAAGATAGATCAATGGAACAGGATAGAAAGCCCGGAGATAAACCCACGGACATATGGTCACCTTATCTTTGATAAAGGAGGCAGGAATGTACAGTGGAGAAAGGACAGCCTCTTCAATAAGTGGTGCTGGGAAAACTGGACAGGGACATGTAAAAGTATGAGATTAGATCACTCCCTAACACCATACACAAAAATAAGCTCAAAATGGATTAAAGACCTAAATGTAAGGCCAGACACTATCAAACTCTTAGAGGAAAACATAGGCAGAACACTCTATGACATAAATCACAGCAAGATCCTTTTTGACCCACCTCCTAGAGAAATGGAAATAAAGACAAAAATAAACACATGGGACCTAATGAAACTTAAAAGCTTTTGCACAGCAAAGGAAACCATAAACAAGACCAAAAGACATCCCTCAGAATGGGAGAAAATATTTGCAAATGAAGCAACTGACAAAGGATTAATCTCCAAAATTTATAAGCAGCTCATGCAGCTCAATAACAAAAAAACAAACAACCCAATCCAAAAATGGGCAGAAGACCTAAATAGACATTTCTCCACAGAAGATATACAGACTGCCAACAAACACATGAAAGGATGCTCAACATCTTTATTCATTAGAGAAATGCAAATCAAAACTACAATGAGATATCATCTCACACCAGTCAGAATGGCCATCATCAAAAAATCTAGAAACAATAAATGCTGGAGAGGGTGTGGAAAAAAGGGAACCCTCTTGCACTGCTGGTGGGTATGTGAATTGGTACAGCCACTATGGAGAACGGTTTGGAGGTTCCTTAAAAAACTACAAATAGAACTACCATATGACCCAGCAATCCCACTACTGGGCATATACCCTGAGAAAACCATAATTCAAAAAGAGACATGTACCAAAATGTTCATAGCAGCCCTATTTACAATAGCCCAGAGATGGAAACAACCTAAGTGTCCATCATCGGATGAATGGGTAAAGAAGATGTGGCACATATATACAATGGAATATTACTCAGCCATAAAAAGAAATGAAATTGAGCTATTTGTAATGAGGTGGATGGACCTAGAGTCTGTCATACAGAGTGAAGTAAGTCAGAAAGAGAAAGACAAATACTGTATGCTGACACATATATATGGAATTTAAGAAAAAAAAATGTCATGAAGAACATAGGGGTAAGACAGAAATAAAGACACAGACCTACTTGAGAACGGACTTGAGGATATGGGGAGGGGGAAGGGTAAGCTGTGACAAAGCGAAAGAGAGGCATGGACATATATACACTACCAAACGTAAGGTAGATAGATAGTGGGAAGCAGCCGCAGAGCACAGGGAGATCAGCTGGGTGCTTTGTGACTGCCTGGAGGGGTGGGATGGGGAGGGTGGGAGGCAGGGAGATGCATGAGGCAAGGGATATGGGAACAGATGTATATGTATGACTGATTCACTTTGTTATAAAGCAGAAACTAATAAAAAAATAAATAAAATAAATACCATATTAAATTACAGCCTCAATTACTTTTGTCTATACTTCACACATACCATTGATTTATCACGGAAGTAATTATCCACCTTCCAGAAATTTGCATGACATAGAATCCTTTGTATGTATCCATATACATGTTAAATTGGTACCAAATTTTTGCCTCTAGAATTTTGCATCCCAATCAGCATTTACCGTAAACATAACATTTATATGACAAATAATATGTGATAAGCAATGCAAATATAAATGACTAATATACTTTAAAATACATTTATTTATTGGAGTATAGTCGCTTTACTATGTTGTTAGTTTCTGCTGTATAGCAAAGTGAATCAGCCACACGTATACATATATCCCCTCTTCCTTGGATTTCCTTCCCATTTAGATCACCACAGAGCACTGAGTAGAGTTCCCTGTGCTATACAGTAGGTTCTCATTAGTTATCTATTTTATACATAGTGGTGTATGTATGTCAATCCCAATCTCCCAATCCATCCCACCCACCTTGGTAACCATACATTTGTTCTCTACATCTGTGTCTCTATTTCTGCTTTGCAAATAAGTTCGTCTATACCATTTTCTAGATTCCACCTATATGCGTTAATATACGATATTTGTTTTTCTCTTTCTAACTTACTTCACTCTGTATGACAGTCTCTAGGTCTACATGTCTACATGTCTACAAATGATCCAATTTCATTCCTTTTTATGGCTGAGCAACAGTCCATTGTATATATGTACCACAGCTTCTTTATCCATTCCTTTGCTACTGGACATTTAGGTTGCTTCCATGTCGTGGCTATTGTAAATAGTGCTGCAATGAACACTGAGGTGCATATATCTCTTTGAATTATGGTTTTCTCCAGGTATATGCCCAGAAGTGGGATTGTTATGTCATCCGGTAGTTCTATTTTTAGATTTTTAAGGAACCTCCATACTGTTCTCCATAGTGGCTGTATCAATTTACATTCCCACCAACAGTGCAAGAGGGTTCCCTTTTCTCCACACCCTCTCCAGCACTTACAGTTTGTAGATTTTTTCATGATGGCCATTCTGACCGGTGTGAGGTGATGCCTCATTGTAGGTTTGATTTGCATTTCTCTATTAATTAGTGATGTTGAGCATCTTTTCATGTATTTGTTGGCCATCTGTATGTCTTCTTTGGAGAAATGTCTATTAAATTATTATAGATGTTGAATCTATACATTCCCTACTATTTTTAACCGAATGTTGTACTGTTTCCATATATGGCAATGACATGCTAACACATGCTTGGCACTCAAATTATGTGTAGAATAAATGAATGCATAAAAAAGCAAATGCTTTTAACAAAGTTGGCCATGTATTTTTCTTGCAAAAATCCAGAGAAAATCACACTCATTATTCAAGTCTGAGTTCCATATAAAATATAAAATGGCAACTTTAAATCAGGAAGTAAGGACTCCTCTGGTGGCGCAGTGGTTAAGAATCTGCCTGCCAGTTCAGGGAACATGGGTTCGAGCCCTGATCCAGGAAGATCCCACATGCCGCGGAGCAACTAAGCCCGTGTGCCGCAAGTACTGAGCCTGCGCTCTAGAGCTCACAAGCCAAAACTACTGAGCCCACATGCCACAACTACTGAAGTCCGTGTGCCTAGAGCCTGTGCTCTGCAACAAGAGAAGCCACCGCAATGAGAATCCCATGCCCCACAACAAAGAGTAGCCCCTGCTCGCCACAACTAGAGAAAGCAGCAACGAACGCCCAACGCAGCCATAAATAAATAAATAAATAAATAATTTAAAAAACAGGTAGTAAGAAATATTTCAAAACATCTGCATTTTAATACGTTTCTTTAATTTTGTCATTAACATTCATTTTGTTTATCCTGACATATGAAAGCCCAGTGGGTGCCCATGCCTCATTGCTTTAACATATGCTGTTTCAGTTGCTGAAAAGAATATGAGACAACAGACTTTGGAGGAAATAGAGTTCCTGTCCAGCTGTAATAAAAGCATTAACATGAAAGATCATGTCCAGATAGGGTATTCTGGACCTCTGTTATCAGGATGAGAAAAGCTCATTTTTAAAATGATCTCAACTCTTGTTGAATGAATGTCTCTGTTATAGCAACTCTTTACAAATGCTTTTAGAAACTCTTAGATTTTATGGTAAAGAAAAACATGAAGCAGACTGCTGTAACGTAGTAAATTTTTACTTTTCCCTGGCTAAATACTTTAATAATGCAGGCAAATAACTAGGAAAAAAAAAAAAAACTCTTACATAGCAAAGGTCAAAATTATTTTAAAATAATACAGAAGAAAACTTGGGCTTTTAAAAATAATAATTTTATATTAGAGTATTTTTCCAGACCTTAGAAAATATAACTTTTTACTTCAATCTGTGATGCAATCTTAAAATTAAACTCTGACAAAAGTATACTTATTATGAGAAGACCATACTGTCATTCAGATCAACTCTCCTGATTAAGAAAACAAAAACTAGACACGCTGAACAAATTATTATGGAGAAAAAAATTGTGAAGCAACACTGAGGTAGGCAGTCAGTGATGATATGAGGGGTGAAGATCCAGAGTAGAAGGAAGGACAAGATATATATCTTGTGCAATGTTTGATGCTGCTTTTCCCACTGAAGGATCTTGTTTATCTGGAAACTGTAGAGGGAAGGCTGAAAAAAGCTGAATAGAGTATATGGCAATCTCCAATGTCTGTACTGACAAAAGTGGGAATTCAAGCTCCACTAAAGAAGAGAGAAACCTATGAAATATGCTAGAATTAAAGTCGGGATCCTTGAAGGACTGCACATTCATAGTAGGGATGAACCAAAAATAGAGAAGCCTCACAAAGAATTTAGTTCAGAAGAAAAGTATATTCTACATGTGTATGCAGCTAATGGTATAGCCTTAAAATACAGTAAGCTGAAATTTGATAGAACTGAAAGGAGAAACAGGCAAAACCATAATCACATTGGAACACTTTACACATATATCTCACAAGCAATAAAAGCAGCCAAAATATATTATTCATGGATACTAGAAATTTGTCATTCTCAACAAATTTCAAAGAATCTAATTTGTACATGTTGCATTATCAGATAACATCTTAAAATGTGTGGATGTAGCTTTAGCCACGCTAGGAAAATATATAGCCTTCAATATATATGGTAGAGAGGAAGAAAGTTTACAAATCAATGACCATAGTCTCGAGAAGACAGAAAAGGAAGACCAACTTAAACTCAATGATAAATTAATGTTATAAAAAGCAATATCTGACAGAGGATCAACAAAGCCAAATTATGATACTTGGACAAGATTAATAAAATTAAGAGCACAATACTAAGACTGAGCAATAAATAAATGAAGAAAAGTAGAAATTACAATCATCATGAATGAAAAAATATCCATTAGTAGTAATCCTAGAGAGAGTAAAAAAGGTAAAAAGAGGACAATCTGACAAATTGAAAAGTCTGATGAAGTGGAAAATCTTCTTGAAAATTGTAACACCCAGTTTGACTCGAGAATACGACAATTATGACTTACCCTAAAGAAACTGAATCCATATTTAATAAACTTTCCCACAGTGAAAATCCAAGGTTCAAAGAATTTCTCAATGAATTTTTCCAAACACTGAGAGAAGAAACACTATGAGTATTTTACAAACACTTCCAGAGGATAAAAAATAAATGTCCAGTGTCCAGCTAGATTTATCAGGCCAATGTAACATTGATACCAAAACCATATAAAAACATTACTAGAAGGGAAAATTGAAGTCAATATTTACTATAAATATATATTTAAAACTCATGAACAAAATACTCACAAACATTCCAGTAATGCAAATTGGTTTAACATATGAAAATAAATCAAAGTTATTCACTACACTAGCTGAATGAAAGTTGTAAGATCCTCTCGATAGATGCCCAAAGCATTTGATAAAGGTCAAAGTACGTAAGCATAGAGAAAAGGCTTAGCAAACTATGAATGGAAGGGACTTGTATCATCTGATAAAGCATAAATCAAAAGAAGCTACAGAAAACTTCATATTTAATTATAAAACTTTTCCCCCTGGGATTTAGAATGAGAAAACAATGTTTTTTGTCACCACTTCTATTAAAAATGGAAGGTTCTAGCTAGCTCCATTAGGAAAAAAAAAAATGAGGATTGGAAAGTAAGAAATTAAAATATCATTTTTTAACAGAATATGCGACTATAAATTTAAAACCCAAATTAATGAGAATTTATAAGGGAGATTAGCCAAATTACTGGATACAAGGACAATAGGGAAAAACTGTGTTTTTTTTAAACCCCATTCATACCCATTAATTCAATTATGAAATGTTATAAATTCTACTTACTATCAGACCCAGTATTAATCACACCTCTCTATTTGACCTTTCAAGCCATCATGACAGTCTGGTACTTTTAATCTTCTGAACTCATATTAGCAAGGAACTGCTAATATAAAAAGTATAAAAAGTATCCAACTGATTCTTGAGGGCATAAAATATTAATTCACAGTAGCACTGGCTTATTGTTTCCACATAAACCTCAGGGGGAGAAAACAAAGACAAAACAACAGCAGTTTAAAATAGAATAAGCAATTGGATCTTTTAAATGGAAGATCCAATTTAATATTCTGATTTTCAGTGGAAAAACATTTTCTGGAGTACAATAACTCTGTAGAAACACTGCAAGTTTCCTATCAAATACAACATCAAATGTCCTATTTCTCTCTTTGATTCCCAGAAGGACAGATCTTTTCCTAAGATCAGAGAGCTCTAGAGTTAGACTAGACATTTGAACACCTTTCGTAAAAAACGTATCCAATTTTGGTGAAGAGTTAATGTAAAAATATAACTTGAGATCAAGAAACATATAGGCATATTCAGTATCCTATATACCTCTTGAATCTACTTTTTGAATATGCTGTTGCATCTTACTAACATAACTTTATCTTCCTATAATTTTATTATGCTTCTGCTGTAAAGGAAGGACATGGAGAGAAAACTAAATTTTGAGGACCCCTCAAATTATTTAAAGTTGGACCCCTTTAAATAATCAGGAGTATATTTGGTTATTGTTGTTTATATTCAGGATGGGTAAGGCTTTGCTTTTCTGGAGAGCTATCACAGTGATAGTGGGAAAATATCTGCTTGATTTTGAATTACTGAGTTAGGGAATCTCTCTCACAAGGATCCAAATATTACTGGTACCATTTTTGAACAGCTCTCTAAAAATGGATTTTATATATAGAAAGTCTACCAACCTTATCATCTATAAATGTTACAAAAATGAAAGATGATCAAATAATAAAACAATAATTAAATGGAAAACATTCAGAAACCCATAGCTTCCTTATCCCAAACCACTGTCATTATATTCAATTATGTTAAGATCAATCCCATTTAAGATCCACAAATTATCATCTAATAAGTTATTAAGAGAATGCCCCATGCACTTGGAAATTTTACTCTTTGATTCCTAGGTTCGACTTTATTTGAGGTAAATGACTAAATACCACGAGATAAATACCACAATATAATTAACAAATTCAAGTTGCATTTATTAAAGACGTACATAAACTGGCACGTGTTGGATTTCCAAAAATGACAGAGAGAAACTCTCCTTCACTGAACATCATTGAAAAAGACAGTGAAACTCCAAAGAGTTGATTCGTAGAGTCATATATCTCAAATAAAAAGCAATATATATAACTTTCTCCTGACTGCTGAAAATCCATTTCATCAAGAGATTTAAAGCTAAGAATTCTTAGAAATATTCCAGAAGCTATGGCTTCAGATGTCATTAAAACACTGCCAGCAAAATTTTCCCCTTAGGGAAAGAGAACTGTATTAGGCTTTTCTTGCTGTAGTAAACAGTTTGTTCTATTCAAAGACACTCCAGCCTGCTTTGCAGGAACTGTTTATTTCCACTCAAACATTTTTCTCTCCATAAGGGACTTACTTCAGTTGAGATAAATTATGCTTGCATTTCCAATGGATTTTGTGCCCCCTTTGAGTCTCTACTTCACATGAAAACACAACTTGTTCCAAAGACCAACTGATCAGCTGGTCTTGAACATTCATAAAAGCCTTCAATTCCTCTGAGCTAGCCAAAGGGGAATTTGAGCTATAGCAATATTTCTTGTTTGAACTACATAAATACTGTAAGTCAAGTGGAACAGCTCATGAACAGGATAAACAAAACAAAACAAACCAAACCAACAAAACCTTTTTCTCTTGAAAAGTCCAAGCTGAAATCTGGAGAATTTTCAGTGCATGAATTAGATAATCTAAGCTCCTAGCTTTGGGGTCTATTGCAAAATGAATAAATATTTTTTTTCTGGTAATCACTATGTTAGAATTTGCTGATTTATCTTCTCCAAGATCTTAAATGGTCTTGCACAAACGTCCTGTAGATGATCCAATAACTCATTTTGCAAAAACAAACAAACAAAGGAGAATGAAGGACTTGCTCTCATCCAACTATAAGAAGCATTCTTTGGAAAATCTCCTGATCAGCAAAATCTTTAAAAATGTGATAACGGATTGATACTCTCCAGCTTAATTTTGCCTGTTCTTGGCCTGAAAGGGTAACAGAGAATATGAAAGGAAGGCCTTTCATCCAGGAGCTGCCTCACACTTGGAACTAGACCTTGGCATTTGTTCTGCTGTTGAACATAAACAATTTCATAGACTATTAGCATCAGACAAGGCAACTACAAGAACATGATGGAATAAAATAAAGACAAGACCACTTCTGTATCGATGTTCGAACACGGGCAATAACAAGAATTTTCCCAAATGGCAAAAATGACTAAACATCCCCAGTTCCTTGCTAATATGAGTAACAAAATTCCTTTCATTATCACAGTTTTCATCTCTTTTTCTTCCTCCAATCCATTAAGATAAAATTATTAAGACATCTAATCATAGGATTAATGGCAATTCCTGACAGCACAACACCCACGCCCTTGAACATTTCCTAGGATCACCTATGATACACCTATGGATACACCTATGATACACCTATGGATACACCAAACGTTAGTATGTTTAGCTAAAGCTTTCTGGCCAAGACACCCCACAGGTCCTCTAGAGAGGGGTCCCCTTCTCTGAAAGGAGACAATAAATGCAAATGTGTTTGTCTGTTCCTGGTAGTCACTGGCTGCAGGATATCAACAACAGTTTATATTTGAACACTTATATCGACATTGCTCTTCAGAAAGTTCATAAGAGTGAGTCCCTCAAGCTTTAAAATACTCTCAGAAAACAATAAAGGTGAGATCACAAGATCATCCTGCCAACTGCGATGGTGAGGTCTCATCCAAACCTTTGCCAAAAGAGAAGTATTATGTAAAATATTATGTTTAAATATGATTTGTGACCTATTCAAAAAATCATATTAATAATGTGAAATGTTTTCTGTATAAAATTATTTCAAAGCAACTCAGGAGAAAATCAGAGAAGCTCTGGCTGGTGTGAGGTCACACTTCAAGTAAGTAATAGAAAACCATTTGAATCAGATCTTCTGACTGCAGATCTGCTCATTTCACAATCTGTGCTGCCTGGCAGCATGTGAGAGGAAATTCATATCCTTTTTGGATAAGACATCATATTTTAAGATCAAGGAACAATCTCCAACCAAACGCTGTTCACTTCTTTACACTATGCTGACTTACTCAGCAGAAAGTACTGAAAAAAGTGATCACGGTGGTAAGGTGATATAAAACAGTATAAGATGAATAAAGTTAAAGAAAGTAAATATGTTACAATTGGAAAAATACTTTTTCAGGTACTTAAAATACTCCTATGGTGAAAGAAATAAAAAATGTGTTACAATGTTCCAAGTACAGAACAAGTGCACCGGATTAGGATGTTCATAGGGAAATATTTCAATTTAACATAATCACAGTCACTGTAACAACTCTTCAAGGCAGGAAGTGCTGTCTCAGAAGATCACTTACTGTCCCTGCTTGAGATGAGCTGGGCAGCTGTTGGCAGGAAGGTGGTAGAAATAGGTTCACTAACTGAAAGTGTATTTAGAGTAATTCATGTTTTTCAAAACTATGTGTCTATAATTTTAGGGTTTGGATAAGAGGATGGAGGACACACATCACTAAGTTATGTGATATTACTACTAAAAATGGGATGTAAAGTGGTCCTAAAGTTTTTGAGATATAGAAACAAGGTAGAATAAAGGTGTAGTTTGAGGTAACCATAGTAGGTAACTAGATTACATAGCTCTATTTTTAATATTTAAAGAGTTAAGGATTCAAATGTTGGACACTCTATCTAGCTGTGTAACCCTGGACAAGTATCATAAATACTGAAAGTTATTTGTGCAATAGACATAGAAAATCGTGCATACATTTTTAGGTTTCATGTGAATATAAAAGGAAATAACATAAAGTACTATGTAGCATGGCTGACATTTAGCAATGCATTACTAAATATTTATTATTTTTTATTATTAAAATTTGGGTCTGTATGGCTGAGCTCACACTATAGGCTTTAATGTGTATAAATTTATTATTAATTATACATTTTTTCTGGAAAGAGTAGACAGGCTTAGTCTTGTTTCAAACTTTCAATTCTCCTGAAATCATTAAAGACTGATAACAAAACACTTTGCCACTGTAGGCAAGAGAATGTCTTTCTTCTGAGCTAGTCTAATTGTAATTGCCACATGTACTTCTGGCCATTTTCATTCATTCTTTTTTTTTTGTCTTTTTTTGGCCATGCTTATGGGATCTTAGCTCCCTGACCAAGGATTGAACCCCGGGCCACTGCAGTGAAAGCACCAAGTCCTAACCAATGGACCACCAGGGAACTTCCCAGTTTCTTTCTTCTCATTAATGTTTCACATTCAGTATCTTCTAATGTATTCAATAAGTGTTCATTTAAGCACCTAGTGTTTATCAATTTATTTTCACAGAAGTAAACTTATTTTGTAAAATGCTAGATGTCTGCCATTATTATCTAAACATGTAAAGATTTTTCTATGTATCTATTAAAGAGAGAGTATGATGGTTTGGCATTCTCATTTAGCTGCTGGGTTCTGCAAGCTTTTTTTTTTTTTTAATAACCTATGAACTCAGCGTGTTGCCGTGATGAGGAGACCTCTATTCTACTCCCATGATATTAACAGTCACTTATGATGATGTCTAAGCTGGGATCATCAATGTGCAAAAGATGAACCACATATCTTTGATAATGCATTCTGAAACATTTTGACTGCGTACTGTTGTTGATGAAATACCTTAACACTTGAGGGTTCCACATCTATCATGTTTCAGGCTACATCAAGCACCAACATTAGGTATTTCTCTCAACATTCACATTCATGCAGTCATTGTCTATGGAGGGATTTAAACCACACATTTCTACTTGATTGCTAATATCTGGGGACAAATGTGCTTGGTTTTCAGACATTAATATATTGTATCGTACTACATTCCTTTGTTCTATCAACTTTATCAGGAAGTAGTTAAAATTGGTCAGAAATAAATTGGTCAGAAATAAATTGCCCCCCCGAAAGAAAATCAAATCTTCAGTAAGTATATAAATAGATGAACAGATTATTTTGAGTAGAATGTCTTTCCACTTAATAAGTATAGTGGACAGGGGAAAGAATTTCTTGTTCCAACAGCTGAGTTAGATTATGGTGAAGTTAAAACAAAATGCTTTTTGTGAAAGTGCTTTGCAAAATAAATGATTTATGAATGCTTTTGTTATAGCCAACAGTAACACCACCATCTCAGCATCACCTTTGATTAATCTTTTAGATGTTACATAATATGTTTCAGATTTCAGGATATAATTTTCTCCATTCTTTAAATTCTTAAAATAATGCTGAGAGCTCACTAGTAGAATTTGCCATTTTGAACTATCTCTACAAACTATTCACCTGAATCTACTGATTTTAATACTGTAAGAATACTAAAGTGATAGCCTAGAATTTTCTCATCTATTTTAGTCTGACCTTTCCAGCTTCAAGAGCAATCAAAACAATATTTTCATAGAGCTGTCTTTTTCTAGACAATTAAAAACCTGGCTTCTCATAATGACTAAGTGGACAGCAAAATATAGCCTTAAATTTGTCACCTAATTAGTTTACAGTTGCTAAAAAAAATAACTGATATTGGACTGACTATACAAATAATTGTTTTCCCACATACTTTAGCCTTTCTTCTGATAATAATATGTATTTCTATTTTTTTCAACCATGTCATTATATATTTTGTTCATTTATTCTCCCCACTACTCCTATTCAAGCTATATTGTACAACTTTCACTTACAAATGTATTGAGTATCCTTCAAAAAGTGCTTTGTGACCATCTTTAAAATCTTTACCATAGATGCAAGTCAACAAATTGACACTAGAAATTTTAGATTCCATGAGAAATGGATCCATACCTACTGAAATGTATCATAGTCATCTAATTTACTTCTAATAAAAGTAGTTTTATTATGAATTTTTGTCACTTCTGCTTCCTCCTTTGTTAATTAAATACAAAATAAAAGTTTTTTCTAACATCATATCAAGGCATTACCTTTTACTTGTTAGGACTGCTTACTCAGTTTGTTTCACTAAAACTTGAAAAGGGAATCAAACTGTAAATGTGTAACTGTACTAGTATGAAGTCAAAGCATTAGACCTTCTCTATAAAGTGCACAAGAATAATTTGGGGTCATTTCTCCAGAAAATGTTAATAACAATTTTCTTTATTGGCTGGAAAATAATGGCTTCCCCAGTTCATCATCACAACACTCTCTATAAAGATCGATGTGGACACCGGTATTTAATTGTAATAACAAAATTTCAATGATTGTCATGACTGGAAAGTTCTCCATCACTTTTTATGAATTTATCAAATTCACTGATTTGGGTGTCATGGGAACACTGTTCAGGTACTGGATTTGGTCATGGGATAAAAGAAACACCATAGGCTTTGATCTTGTCTAAACTTGGCTGGTTATGTTAGATAGTCATCTACTCTTCTTGAACCTCAGATATCTTCACTACAAAAACATGATAATAATCCTATCTGCTCTATCTATTTTGTGAGTATTATGAACAAGCAGTAAAGCACAGAGAGTTTTCAATATTAGACAGCAATGAGAAGCTTGTATCTCTACACATACAAATATGGTTTGGAAGCAAGCAAAGAAAATATTTTTTTATAATTTAATTGTTTGAAGCACTTTTAGATCACTTGTTTAAAAAGGCTATGAAGGAGATACTAAAAATTGTAAAATGAAATATCAATGTAAGGCATTTTGGAAAATATAAACCTCTATAGGAATGTGAACTGTTATTGTCATTTGTATTTTATACCCATTTATTACATTTTACATATGCACAATTCAGACATAGAATACAAGAAATTTGATTTTTTCTTTTTTCCAGTAAAAACATGAGAATTTCAGTGTTATAGCAAAAACTACTACTCTTTAATGCTCAAGTAATATATCAGAGTAGTTGTGTTGCTATAATTCACCACTTGTGTGTATTTCAAAGGAACCCTATTACTGGTCAACTCTTGGTAGTTTTACTGTGCTTTGTTAAAAAAATTCAAGGGCTAAAGAATAAAGAGACAGAGTATAGATGAGGCATCTTGACCAAGCAGTGTAAGGAAACACACTGTTTATTTGGTTCAGTTGACACAGTCCATCATTGTTATAACCACTAAATCCAATCATGTTTTAAAGTATTTTATGTTCCAGTATCAAGCAGCACTTACTACACACCATGCACTGTTTTCATCTATGACTGATGACAATAGCTAGGGAAAAAGCCTTTTTCAGGAGTATAAAAAATGGCTTTACATGAAACTGATGTATTATATTGGAAACAGATCTAATAGGCCAAGGAGACCTGACAAATAACGCCCAGGGACCTAGGCGATCCCATTCGTTTTCAGTGAATTCTTGATTCTCATGTGCATATTTTGGACTTCCTGAAACAATGACATTTTTAAAAGGAAATAGAACAGTCATAATCAAATCTTACAATGTTCTTGGTGTCAGTAGAGCTCAGCTTGCTTACAGAGGGAGTTAGCTCAGCAATTTGGACTTCTGGTGGGATATTCATATCTTTGGCATCCCTTGGCTGTGACTGGTTGTTGCTTATTTGATTTTACCTCCTTAAGAGAAAATGAGAATGTGGTTGTAGCAGTGCCCGGCTATGTTTAAACTCTTAATGAACTCTATAATACACCAGTCCATGTATGAAATTTGATGAAAATTAATTCTCCCACCATATCCTCACAATATTGACATCATTGTCATCAACAGAAATAGAGCAATTATTCCAAAGACAGTGATTTTCTTATTAATATTGCACTGCTCAACTAAAGTGGGAATATAAAAGTGAAGACTGCATTTGAATTCCTAAACATTTATAAGCCATGAACCTTGAATCTAGTCAGAAATGTTTTTACTAGGCAAACTAAATTCAATCTCTCAATTTGATGCACAGTAGGGATGCAAGTCAACACTGAACAACCCAGAGTTGAGGTTTTGAAATATATGCTTTTAAGAAACTGATTGGTTTCTTGCATGTCCCTTTCTAAGTATGCACTCACAGTAGCCTATGGATTGATTTGAGGACATTCCCACTGTGCTGGGACCCTATGGGTCCTCCCTGGCCCTCAAAGCAGGTCTATCACTTGGAGTAACTGTGTTTGAGCTATACTTTCCCAAGTTCCTAATCTCTTGCTTTCGTTACCATTGAGCACTTTAGAAGTGAGAGTCATCTCTCAAACAATAAGTAAATTTAAATAGTTGAGGCTGAAAATATGCTATTTATTGCATCAAGTGAAGTTTGTTCAGGCATTCATGTCCTTTACATGACTTTATAGAGATTCTTTATTCCATCCACCCCCACTAGACACCCTTGAAGGAACAACTTACCTACTTTTTTTTCACAGTGGCATCACCTGTCCCTATATCATTGTGTGGCACAGGGTGAGAGCTAGATAATCTTTGTTGAATAAGAGAATAAATGAATAAACGCCATTCTCACTCATGCTTTATATCTTGTACTCCTCTGTCTTCTTTTATTTCCTCAAAATCTGACTTCAAAAATTTTTATAAACAAGTGTTTTCAATTTAGTGTAAAGATGTTTTAACGGTTAAGATTGTGTCAACTTGATGTTAACACCACATCAGCTCTCCCAAGGATATTTGCTCTTTCATATTTTTCTATCAGTGAAAGAACTTAAGAAACTGCCACCCACATGCAAGAGAATAATATTTGTTAGCTAGTAGGTGGGTGCCTTTTGTGTAGTTGTTGCATTTAACTACGTGTTTTAATGTTTACAGAATGCATTAGAAAGTGGATTATTAGAAATCAAAAATAATTAAGGAAAGAGGAAAATTAAAATTCTCCAAAGATATGATATACAAGAATATTTGCAAGTGTATCTTCTGAGCAATTTTACATATGATAAATGACTTATTTAAATTGTAATTACTATGGCAAAAAATTGACAAGCCATGAATTTTTATAAACCAAATTTTCAAATGGCTCTGAAAATACTTTTCATTTTTTAGAAAAAAAATCACATTTAATTTCAATTTTGGGAGAAAATCTGATGCTTAATTAAGCAATATACTTATTGCTCATAGTATATTTTTTATAATTTATTATTCCTGATGCTACTCCAGTGTGACAACAGATCTATGAAGGATAATTTTATCTGTATTTTTATTAGAAATCAGAGCATTTAAGAATTTTAGTTTCTTTAGTTTAGTTTCTTTATCAAGGAAGTGTTATCTAGTTTAGGTTACTTCCATTAAATAAAACTTAAAGACTATAATTTATTGCCTTTGTAAGACATCAGAACTGAATTTAAGGATGAAATTTAATAACACTGCCTAGTTCCTTCTTTTACAGGAAGTTGAATCTGATATTAGTCCTTTGAGTAAATTTGTTTTAAAACTCACATCCTCTTGACAGGTAATTTTTTTTTTCTCATTGATCTTTTGGGAATATATAAAGGTCAAAGCAACACTGGTATATTTAAACAGACAACCAGCCACAGAAAATATAAAATGAATCATCAATATAGAACATGAATATTTTTATTATGGATTAATGTTTACTTCAAGCTGGAATTAAGGAGACAAACCAATTGCTTTCAAGTAATGAACAGCACTGCTCCCACCTCTTATCAGGGATAACTCAGTGCTTTCTAAGTAACATGAGACTGCCTATTTCCTAATGTTTAATCTCTCTTAGTCCATTGGATTAAGTTATTGAGCTCTCATTTTCAGTTAAATCAGTGGCTATCAGAAGCAATAAATTACTGGGGAGACAGAAAAACAAAAAAGCAAGAAGAGAGACATTAAAAGATAATAGATAAAAGTACTTAGAAAAAATCTTGATTGTCAGTCATTCTTGGGTATTTTAACATATTGCCTGGAGAGCCAGCCACTTAGAGGTGGAAATTTGTTATTTTCGCCCTTTTTATCCTCTGTAAAAATATTAGTTTTTCAGATAACATCATTCACTTTTTTTCCTCTTTTCAACTTTTGTTCCAGGGTCTTATTTTATGTCCCGTTTCTTGCTGCAAATACATTTACTCTTATGCTTCCTGACAGCCTGAATTGCAGCACGCAGCTGGCACGGTGACCTCTGCAGCTGGAATGGGAATTGATTGGCAGGCAGCCTGTGTGTCTAACCCAGGAGAAGTGTCTTCACACACACACACATACACACCCCACACACACTGCCTCCTCCCCATGACCACACACACACACATATACTGCCTCCTCCCCATGACCACACACACACACACACACACACACACACACAAACTACCTCCTGCCCTTGACAACATACACACACACACACATCCACACACACTGCGTGACTTCAGTCGGCTCCAACTTTGGGGAGTCTTGTGGAGGCTTCACCACCATGATCTTCCAGCTGTCCAGCTATTGAGTCACTTTGGAGCATCACATGAAGCAGGAGTTCACCAGCAGTTGTGTAGGCTGTTAGCCTAGGCAATGTACCTAGGAGGCCCGGGGAAGGTGTTGCAGGTAGTTGACGCATGAGGATTACTTACTCTAGCTTTCTAGTGGACCCGTGTAACCACTGCTCTTATTGGTTTTTCTGGTCATACTTTTGCTTTGAATTCATTTCTTCCTTTTTGCTGTCGATCGCAGCTCCTCTTTAAATATAAAGTTTCTAAATCACTTAATGTGACAGATCCCTTCTGGTGTTATATCTCAAGGCTTTTTGAATTTGCAGTTAAAGTAGCAACCAAAAAATAAATAAATAAATAAATAAAATAAAATAAAAAGCTAGTTAAAATTCCAAACCAGTGATGCATTCATTGCTCAGATATGTTCCATAAGCTTTCAACCTCTTCTCATCATACAGACACATTTTAAGGCATTCAGAGTAGTGTTTTCTTTCCCTTGTATTAGAATTTCTTCATCCCTGTTCATATACACCTGGTTTCTGCAAGGGAATTTGGATTTCCAGAGATAAGCAGATTCAAAGCACATATGCATTTGTGCTTATTTTCCTGAATCTCTTCTCTCATATTTAGAATTTTTGGAGATTATCCCTTTATGTTGGCCCCTTCAAGTGGAATATTTTCCCTGTGAATAATGAACTGAAAAGTTCTACATATGCCCCTATTGTTTTCAAGATTGGAACAATTTTCAATTGATTTAATAAATATGGGTACCATCCCTTTATGCTCAGAGTCATAATTATGTACATGAATGACAGCTGCAAACTTCCATTTATATGTTATTCTTGAATGATTTAAAGGTGTATATCTACACTTATTTTCTTATTAAAATGTACAGGCACAATAAATTTACATTGTTAAGTAAAAATGGATAAATACAGTGAACTTTTAAAATCCTGTGTTTAAAAATGTCATCACAATTTTATTGATCTGAGTTACTTTGAGAGTGAACATCAAGAGGAGGGACAGGTGGGAAGGGACGGGACATTAGAGTTTGGGGCTTGAAGGATTTTTCTCTAACAACAACAAAAACAACAACAAAAAGCTCTTAATTATTGATTTTGAGAGCCAAAAAAATGTGAATAAAAATGCAGCTGAGAAGCTACAAACAGACAGATGGGGTCTGGGAAGAGGCAAAGTTGCCAACCATTTGAGGAGAAAAAGATGACAGAATCTAGTGCATGTTTTTTAGCACAAAGGTGAGAGACAAGCTCTGTGACATGTTATGCAATGTCTCGTAGACACTAAAAGTGACATGGACGACACAGAAGATGAATTGAGATCTTTTTGTTTCCTCTACTGTCAGAATCACTGTAGAAATAAGAAAATGGTGTAAGGAGAAATAGCAAAAAAAAGAAAGATCTTGAAATGTTTAAGATATTTTCAAGATTACATTGGAAAGCTAAATAAGTTCTTGTTCGTACCTAAGAAAGTAATTCTGAAAGTCATCTGCAGAGGAGAGCTTTGAGCTTCCAGGTGAATCCTGAGTTGTGCACTTAATCTTTACTACCGTAAAATATGGCTTATCTATGTCACTGTGTAAGTTAATGGGGAATGAATGTAATAGGAGAGCAATTTGTACAAACAAAGATAGAATGTCAAACTCCCTTGATTGAGAGGCTTATATCACTTTACAGTAGCTGTAAAAAAGCCTGATCAAATAGTAATCAGATAAGATGTTGCCATGGTAATACCCTGCTAATGAAGGCGAATTGGAAATGAAGACATATACAATGAATTCTTTAAAATCTTGAAAAATGAAAACACACTGAAAATGGTAATATAGTCATGTGTATACATATACATATACAAATGTGTACATATATACACATGTATATATGTGTGTGCATATATACATATATGTATTGTAATATTTATATAATGCATATAATATATACATTAGTGAAAAAGTCAAACTAATTTGCTCCTTGGCTTTTTTTAAAATTTACATTTGTATGAGAAGGACTTAAGGAATTGTTCAGATGCTATAATGTGGGTCTCTGGCCCTAGAAGGAGAAACTAAAGAATATAAATCAGGCAATTATTGAGATCTGGAACAAAGAAATTTACATAAAAGCCTAACAAACCAGCCAGCCCTCATAATGGAGAGGATGGAGAAAAGAGCTATTGAAGATGAGATTTCTTTCTGGTCCCCCTTAGCACAGTCACAATTTATCACACGGTAATATTGAGTTAAAAAACAGATCCTCTAGTCAGGGGAAAAAGTTATTTTCACATTATTATCCATGTTCGGGCAGGAAGACAATAGGGATGGGGGTGCATGTTACCCGTAGGAAAGAAATACTTAGAGGATTAAGCTAAAATGAGCTAAGAAATGCAAAGACAGAAACAGTCAGGGGGTGAATGACATATTCACTACAGCAAGTTATATCAGATTTGTTTATAAGATCAGATATGATTTTCCCTAAAAGCATGGGTAGGACTATTTCAGAGTGCTGTGAATGGTTTCCTAACTCTGAACACTGATATTAATTCTGCCTTCTGTATGATACATATATGATTTCAAAGTTTCCAATAACATTAGGTAATGATTGATAATCATCCAATGATTATCTAAATCTAAACTATCTAAACTATGTATACATGTGGGACCAATATCAGAAGAAGGTCATCATGGAAGCCCGATCCATTGTCGTTGTGGACTGAGAGAGGAAGAAAAAGAGTGAAGGGCTAAAATCTTTCCACCATGTATTTGAATGGGACAAAAATACCTAGAGAAGCCCACTAGCTGGGCAATGCACTGTATCCCCACGAGTTTCTTCTGTATCTGTGAGAAATGTACTACTCTTTGAAGTGCCATGAATAAGTCTTCAACAGATATTAAAATATGCACTTTGCTTTGCAGTTAGGTGAATTTTCAAAATAATTAATTACACTTAGTCATTCCTCCATATGCATCTTCCAAAATGTAAAGATTTATTATCAGTGTTATAAACATCATAAACTATAAAATAATGGGAACGTGTTATATTTGATTTTCGGAAGTACCTCTATTGTTTATTTTTAGGAAAACACTCTTTTATTTCTATTTTTAAGTCTCTTTAGAGATCATCCATTATAAATTCCCATAGAATATAGAAATATTCCCGAGCCAAAGCAGGAGGGATACTCTCATATCAAAATCTGTGGTTCCCTAGGTTTAATATTTCCAGCAAAAAACAAAACAAAACAAAAAACCCTACTTTTCAAAAATTACATATTTTGGGCTTCCCTGGTGGCGCAGTGGTTGAGAGTCCGCCTGCCGATGCAGGGGACACGGGTTCGTGCCCCGGTCTGGGAGGATCCCACGTGCCGCGGAGCGGTTGGGCCCGTGGGCCATGGCCGTTGGGCCTGCGCGTCCGGAGCCTGTGCTCCGCAATGGGAGAGGCCACAACAGTGAGAGGCCCACGTACAGCAAAAAAAAAAAAAAAAAAAAAAAAAAAAAAAAAAATTACATATTTTTAGTCCCAAAAATATTTATTAAAGTGAATTTAATTGTGTCAAGATAAAATTTACCTCTCTGAGAAGTACAAACCCTAATCGAAGTTCAGTTTTTTGCAGATATTACAACTGAATCTGTTACTTGTTCCAAAATAGAGCTTTTTAAATAGTAGTTGGTTAATTCTAAGGCAATTCATACCCTGCAAAGTTCAGGAGGACTTTGATCATATACCATCACTTAGCTTTCCACCTCTCTCTCAGTCTTCTTAGTCTGAATTCATATTAAAGCCATGTCATTCCTTGCTTATTTCATTGTTACTCTTGCGATTCTCCTACCTTATTACCAAGTTTTGAGGTGTACAGCTGAACTTGCTTGATTTATTTGAGTGATATTGTCTTATTGAAAGTTAAATTATGTTAAGCTAACATATGTAAGATAAATACTGAAAGAGATTATCATTTGAGAAAAACAATTTTTAAGCAGGTGATTTTCTATTGACTTGAGACTATAGATTTCTAATTCAGAAAAAAATGAGTTATGAACCAAATTTTAAGACTGAGAAAAAATAGCTGCCTCACTTTTCTGTGAGAAGATTATTAATATTATTAGGAGAAATTCAGTGTAATTTTTTCCAGTGTAATCTGGAAATATGCTG
The DNA here is from genome assembly GCF_949752795.1 of Hyperoodon ampullatus. Classification (NCBI taxonomy): domain Eukaryota; kingdom Metazoa; phylum Chordata; class Mammalia; order Artiodactyla; family Ziphiidae; genus Hyperoodon; species Hyperoodon ampullatus. Next base: position 80,635,158 of record NC_136926.1, read on the forward strand.
AAGGCGCACAGAAATGCATTTTCTACTATGATTTATTGCTTTATTAATGTTTGCTTTAAATTTTAAATTATGCTTTAGACTGCTGCAACTGTTATAAATTTCTCAGTATAATACAAAAATGTTACTTTTGAGGAATTTTGCACAAAGGTTGTAGTAAACATCATCAGTGTTACTTGGCAAAGCCTGGAAATAAGTCCAAATGTCAGCAGGTATATGAATCCCTATTCTCCCAGGGTTCTGTACTAAGGTGGGCTTGGGTTAGTGCTTAGATGGATAAAGCATAGGGCTGTGTTTTAAGAGGGTTACTCCTGCCTCTATGTCAGTTACATTTTAAGCATCAGGGTGACATTTTAGCTCAGCAAAAATAGGCAGAACATTGAACATGATTTTAGATAAGTAATGAAAACCCTACAGCCCAATACCTGGAGAACAGGAATCTATGTTGCCATGGGAATTGAGTTCAGGCATATTCCTCTCACTGAAGGGAAGAGAATGCCAAGCTCCTGAGAAGGCACATTTGGGAAAGATGGACATAGTGACCACAATTAGCTTGTCCTCTGGCTCACAGAGAGCTCCCAGTATCCATCCTGAGGTGTTCCTCTTGGTCTCCACATAGAACTCACATTCCCACTAGAAATGGGCTGGTGACATTCTCGATACTCCCCACATCTCACGACACCATTCTAAGCAACAAGAAGAATGCTAACAACAACAACAAAAATCTACAACTTATATTTCATCTAAACTAGAAGAGAGAAAACACTTCAAATTTGCATCTTTTAAATTGCTAAATCAACTGAGAGCAGCTCATGCAGCATTGCAGGGGATTGCACAGTATGGAAAGGACCTAGCAGTCTAGGTGGCAGGAATCAGCAGCTAACTTTAATGGCAGAAGGAGCCCTTCTCTGACTAGAAGGAACTGCCATGAAAAGGATTGACTGAAACAGGACAAACTCCGCTACCAACGCAGAGAAAAAGCATACAAAGTTCCTGAGGGTTCCAGGGACAATAAATCTCAGAAGAAAGGGGAAGGAAGTGGAAGAAAATATCTTTCAAGTTGAGTTTTTTCCTGGTGGCAACATTCACTGAAGGAACTAGGTTTGTGGTTTTCTTTTACTATGTCAAATATTTTCACTCCACCCTCTTCTTGCTTGTGTGGTTTGTGAAGAGAAGTCCTATGTAGTTCTTAACCTTGTTTCTTATGGACGAGGTGTTTTTGGTTTTGTTTGCCTTCTTTCAAGATGTTCTTTTTCTCTAAGGTTTTTGCAGTTTGAATATAATATGCCCAGGGGTAGATTGTTTAGTATTAAGCCTGCTTGGTATTCTCCAACATTCCTGGAAATGAAGCTTTATGTGTGTCATTATTTTGTAAACCACTAGCCATTATTACTGCAAATATTTCTTCTACTCCAATCTCTCTTACTTCTCCTTAGGATGGTCTAATTACATGTATAGTAAACCTTTTGAAATTCTTACATGGTTCTTGGATACTATGTTCTGTTTTTTTTTTTTTTAATGAGTTTTTTGTTTGCATTTTAGTTTAGGAAGTTTCTATTGAGATATATTCAAGCTCACTGGTTCATTTTTTAAATTGTGGTAAAATGTACAAAACTTAATCTTTATCACTGTAACCATTTGCAAGTATATTTCGGCAGCAGAAAATACATTCACAAGGTTGTGTAAATTTTTCCATTACCCCCAATATAAACTCTGCACCTATTAAATAATAACTCTCCATTTCCCCTTCCCTCCAGGCCCTGTAAACCTCCAGTCTACTTTCTGTCCTTACCAATTTGCCCATTCTTTGTGTCTCATATAAATGGAATCATATGATATTTGTTCTTCAGGGTCTGGCTTATTTCATTTAGCATGATGTTTTTAAGGCCCATCCGTGTTATAACATATACTGAAACTTTACTCTTTTTATGGCTGAATAATATTTCATTGCATGCATATACCATATTTTGCTTATACATTGATTTATTGATGCACAGTTGGGTTGTTTCCATCTTTTGGCTACAGGGAGTAATGCTGTTATCAACATTGGTGTACAAGCTCACTGATTCCTTTCTACACTGTGTCCACTCTACTGCTGAGCTCATGGGAGGCAATTTTTGTTTCCGTTACAGTGTATTTTACTTCTAGTATTTCATTTTGATTCCTACAGTTTCCACCTCCTACTTACATTACACATCTGTTCTTGTGTATTGTCTACATTTTTCATTAAAGACCTTAACATACTAATAATTTTATTTATTTATTTTTGTTTCTGAAAACAAATTTTATTAAAATAAGTGTTTGAATACATTACATAACATTAAAACTGAAGGGAAAAAAAAAACAGTTTGTTACTTCACATGGCATTGGGCAGCTGTTGCTAGTAAGTTGTGAGCTCTACAGCTACATGACTGATACATCGGTTTGAAATTTGTTCCCTTGTCAAAAGGTGAACTCTGATAGAAGGTTGGCCTCACATTCTAATTTGGACATCGATCAGCTAGGATATGTCTGGTCAAAAAGACCTTGGTGGCAAGCCAGATGTCCTATCACCTCACTAGAAGGAAGGTGGCTGCTCTACACTCTGTCCACCTGGTCACGTTGGAGATACCAGGGGATCTTTCCCCTGATGACCAAAGACTCCCTCTAGCAGTACAGCTGCCATTGCTGCCTCACCCCATCCTCCACTCTCATGGCTCAGTGACTGAATAATTCTATTTTTAATCAATTATTTATTTGTCAGTTACTTAATTTAATTTTAATTTAATTTTACTTTAAATTCTTTGGTGATTCTACAATCTGTGTCTAGCTCTGATGCTTGCTTTGTCTCTTCACACCATGTTTTCTCTATCCTTTTAATATGCCTTGTAATTTTTGGCTGAAATCTGGTTATGAGGTATCATATAATATAAACCAAAGTGAAAGACCTTTCTTGTGGGTTTTATGTTTATCTGACTAGGAGTGCAGCTGTATTTCATATTTATTGTAGCTATAGATCCCAAGGGATTCAAATCCCTCTGATGTTCTTGTTTTTAACTCCCCTGCTATTTCTGAGCTTAAGAGAAGCTAAGAACTCCTGCCTAATTAGAATCTGGGCCCTGCAGCTTTCTAAAATGTAATCCATTTTTATAATTCCAGATTCTTGTTAATGTGGTGGTAAAGCATCAGGGAAGGGATTCTACAATCTTATGATTAAATCTCAGTTTTCAGTGGGGCTGTGCCTTTGGACTGTGGCCGTTACACGTGTTTTTTAGCTCCCTTTCACCTCTTGGGTGAGACAGGTAGGCTAGAGGGGAGGAAATTGGGTAAATGTCCTCTCCTCTCTCTGGGTAGGAAAAGACAGCTGGTATACTACTTTCTCCTGGAGAGTAGGCCTTTGTGATGGAGAATGTTCAGAGCATTTTTCAAAATGGTTATTTGCCCTTTCTCCTGCCAGGAAGCGTGCATTTTTAAACAATTTCAAAATTATCAGCATCACTCCTCATTTTACAAAAGAATTTTACAAAGACATGAAATAGTAATAGAAGTTTAGTATTTCTAAAATTTTTGTTGGCGATCCACAAACCATTCTTAGGCAATTGATCTTTTAGAATTGGCACTATAGAAAATGGAGCTGGTTATAGTTTGAAGAGCTGTGTTTACTGACTATTTATTTGAATTTTTAATAGTGGATGTTTCAAAATTGTCATCAACCACAAAGATTAGAGTTAAATATTCTTTACTTAGTTCTGTATTTGAATTAAGCAGGTTAAAAAGCCTGAAAGGAATCCTTTGCATTGTTTGCCATATTTTGGCCTCTCATAGTGTGTTTCTACAGCAAGAAGAAGATAACATAATTCATTATTTAATTTTTTTTAGCATAGATATTTCTCTGCTGTGGCTGATTTTTAATGAAGTTTAAAATGTATCTAAATGAGGACAATCCTCTGTCCACAAACGTCAATGTTTTAGTCATGAATTTGTCTATTGTTTCTTAATAGGCGTGCATCTTAAAGGAATCAGGATATTTTACATTGATTATGGTAAATATTTTTTCTGAAAATGTATTATAAAGGAAGAAATAACTTTTTTTTTCTATATCACAACTGAGTCTCATTAAAAATGCTACACTTTGTTGGATAGAAAGGTTTAAAATAAATCTGCTATTGTTTCATGTTAATCCCTGTGGCCCAAGTGGTAAGAATCATGCATTTGAAAAGAAGCAGGACTCCCTGGGGCTACATGATAAAGAAAAAGTAAGTCTACAGACAATCAATATTATAGCACCATGTATCACAGCACTGAATCTTTGTTGTTTAGATATAGATTCAAGAACAGTAACCAGTGCAAAAATTATAGTATACTTATGAATTCTGGTAGGACAATATCAATGAAATATTCCATTAATTTGACCCACATCTAACAAATTACATGAAGCGTAAATCCTAGCATGAAATCCAAGTCACTTTTTTTCTTCAGTTTTAAGGTGCATGGTTTCTACGTTGTTTGTATAATTCAAACACAGGGACACTTTTTTATAAGACTTGTAAAACTGAAATTTTAACCTAGTTTCTATGTAGAACAAGACAAAAAAATCTCACTTACTAATTAAATTTAACAAAAGCATCAACCCTTTTTTCTACTGAATTAGCACTTTTTTGAAGTCACATTTCTGACCCTAAAAATGAGCTCACATCTGTTGGAAGTAATGATGTATTACTGTAATACGGAATCATATTGAGCCAAAAAATCAAAGGTGGCAATGGAAGTGGGATCAATGAAGGAGTTTCTGTGAAAAAGACTTTAAACAGAAAAAAAAACCCTAATATATTTAAAGATGTTATTAATTTTGAACAAAATAATACAGTAGCTAGACAATGGATAATAAACAGCATTTAACACAAATACCAGTATCTCACTGCACATATTCTATAATCTGTGACAGTTGTTAAAAGATAAACTGAAGCACATTAAAAATTTTAAGAGTGTATTTGAGCAAAAATCAATTCCAACTGAGCAGTGCCAGACCAGAAATGGTTATGAGGGCTCTTCCCATAGGGGCCAGGGGAAAGTGTGGAAACAAATAAACAACATTACTGATAAAATGACTCAATAGGTAGTAAGCATATTGCATGGATTGAGGTTATTTGCCAAAGGTCCTTGAATCTTCTAAGTGAATTTTATTACAGGAGGCAAAGTGGAATAATTTGAGGAAGGGAGATAATATGGTTTAAGATACTAATATTTCTTATTAGTATTATTTCCAAACAAAGATATCTTTGCCATATTTTAATGCAGTTCACATGAATCCTTATGTGTCTGGATGAAGAGTTGGGTGGTAAAAAGAGAGAAGAGGGCTTCCCTGGTGGCGCAGTGGTTGAGAGTCCGCCTGCCGATGCAGGGGACACGGGTTCGTGCCCCGGTCCGGGAGGATCCCACATGCTGCGGAGCGGCTGGGCCCGTGAGCCATGGCCGCTGAGCCTGCGCGTCCGGAGCCTGTGCTCCACAACGGGAAGGGCCACAGCAGTGAGAGGCCCGCGTACCGCAAAAAAAAAAAAAAAAAAAGAGAGAGAGAAGAAAAGTTGGATTCAGAGATAGAACACAAAACATTTTAGTACATAATTCCACATAGTGAACATAGGACTGGGAAGAGTGAAAGATGATTCATAGCCTATGAGATGTAGGGTTAACAAAATTAGAAAACAAAAATTACTGGAAAGAAGGGAGAAATGAGAGAGAGAGGCAAATATTTAGCCCCATTTATGATCAAAAAGGTCCAGCAGGCTGTGTAACACATGGGGACACAGCAGGAAAGGGGTCAGGTCTAGAAATATAAATCAAAGTCAACCTGGTAACACTGATATTTAAAGTCATATGAATGGATAACCAAGAAAAATAAGGGCACCACATTTCAACCCTCAGGAGCATTGTTTCTTATTGTTTAACAGGTATTGCACAGGTATAGAAAAACATACAAGTGATTTCATTTGAGAAAACAATGTACCATTTCCAGGTTTTCAGTATGACAGGGATCAGGGTGATAGAATGGCATGTTGAAAAGAAGATGAATGGAGCAAGAATTTCTTCAAAATGCCATTTACTCACACATGCTTAAAGGCAAAGGAGAATGTAGTGTTTGCAAGATAGTGTTTAATTATCTGAAAAAAGAAAGCAGAATCTGTGAGGGAAAGTGCCTTCAGTCACTAGAACACTTTTTAATAACTGCTATCTTATCTTGAGTAACCACTTTAATAGAATAAATCACTCATGGAAGATTAATCCTTTCAAAAGGCACTGTTTAGGAACATCTTCCTTCTTATATGTTTTAGTACCTTCTTTTATAACTTCAGCAAGGTTTTAACAGACATATTATACTTGCAATAATCTGTGAATATTCTTCAATATTCTTGGAGTGGGAAGTTACAGGAATTCTAGGAATTTATTATTTTTCTGTTTGGTTTGATACATAGAAATTTTAATGATTGTGATTACGCTGTATTTACCTTGGCTCCGTGATTTGCTAAAGACAGAATTCAGAGTCCCTGATTCTCCATTTAACATTTATCTTTCATATTTGAATTAGTTTGGTGTACTAAGAATCTGAGAATATGTACATAGCTGTTGGCAAGAATTTTCAGACTTGGAGTTTGCACAAATGCATGCTTTACTTTCTATGTAAAAAATTAGAATACATAAACTGTAGTTTTAAATTGTATGTATTTTTAATAAATTAATTCAGCATTCAAAACCATGCCAGGTTGAATCTGAGAAATGAGCCTTAGGGAACCGTTGTATTACAAATCTAGATACTTATTATTACTTAACTAATTTCAAACCACAAAAGCTAATCAACCACATGATAGCTTCGTATATTTTCATTAAACCCTCAAATTAAAAGTCAAGTATTCCACTGCCACAAGTTTTTACATTCCAATATAGTTTGTTTGATTAAGCTTTCTCATAAAAATTCTCCAATGATAGATTTCCTTTACATGAATAATAATCATAATATTTAATGCTTATTGAGGTTTTACCGTGTTTCAATTACCTCCTAATCCTTTTTATTGTTTAACTCATTTAATTTAAAAAAATTATTTCAAAAGTTATTATTATCTGTATTTTACATATTTAAAAGTATGCACAAATAGATTAAACAGTTTGAGCAAGGTCATATGTGTATAGATGTGAAAATGCATTTGTGCATATATGAATGTTACATTTTACAAGATATAGTCACATGGTTAAAACTTCTGTAAGACTTTTTTTCCAGATAAAAGAATGCCACCAAATTTCTAAATATCAGCTATGATAGTAAAAGATGACAGTTACAATACAAATCCAGAAACCTTAAAAGAGGTTCCTAAAAATTATATCACAATGATTGTTACCATTACAGATAGTTTAGCAAACAAAGATCTTTGGCTGCAGAGATCATATGCATATGGCCAACAATTACTTAATAAAATATTACCTATAAATTCCCTGAATTACCTTGCTATATTCTACTACAAATCTTTAAGGAAGAGCTTTATAATTAACTGAGACTACTTCAACTGTTCCATTTATGAACTTCAGCAGCTGGTACCATTTGATGCATATAGAAAATGGTTATTCTTCCTTTTCTATTTAGGAAACATATAATAATTGTTTGCTCTGTGTCAGAATATGTACCAAATACTGGAGATACAACATTAATAATGCATAATTTAATTAAATGCACTGATAATTGAAAAGTATAACCGATAAACCTCTGTAAAAATAGATTAGCAAAGATATGAAGTAACAAGGGGGCACAACTAAACTTCTTTTGGAGGTGAGAGAGATCAAGGAAATCTTTTCTGAAGTCCTGGAATGTCTACTGCTGTGGTCCTGAAGGGATGGGGGATGGGCATGGACAGCATCTCCACAGAAGAGATTACTTATCAAAGTCTTTCAGAAATGTTTTCTAACAAGTATAGTATTTTCACTAGTATTTTTAAATTTCCTTTCCCAATATCAAATGAGATATATTTTATTGGCAACAAATTCCAAGAGCATGTCCAATGCAGTGACCAAAACAGATGATTTAGTTTTATTTAATCCAGCAAATCTAAACAAACTCCTGCACAAGCTTTTGCTTAGCTGTGTTTTGCTGTTGGTAGCAGGTGAATTTTAACGGTTTCCTGGCTGTGTACAATAGACCTCTGACCAAATTGTTCCTTTTTGGAGTACCATTTTAGAGACCTTGAGAAACTGATTTAATCTTCCTGAAAATATTTGACTCTGACGTTAATAGTACTACTTAGCACATAGACTTGATGTTATTTAAATGAAATATTTAAATCATTTGGAACAGTTTAAGGCATAGCAGGCACCCAATAATTAAATACTAATGTTATTATTATTATTCTCTAAATATCAAGTCTAGAAAAATATAATTGACATATATGTAAATTGTATCATTCTTATTCTCACTAGCTATTTGAAAGGCAATGTTAGTTAATTTAAAAGTTAATCAAATGCTCTTATATGACTCAGATAATTGTTTTTTAATGCCCTCCAGAAATTGTCTATGTTATAAGTAGAAACTCATTTTAACTGAAAATTACATCATAGCTGATCTTTCCTTGTGCACTTTGCAATAGTCTTTGTGCCAAAGCAATGAAATACAACATGGATATGTAAATGAATTTTGTTTTGCTCTTAGTTATTTTTCTGTCTTTTAGTTTATGAGATACTTTCAACATATTTTCAGCTAGTGTATGCATTACAGTTCAAATTATAAGAATTATTGCATCAAAACTACAATAGTTAAAAGTATGGTATCCATACATTCACCGACCATTCATCCTTTTAGTCATAAAAGGATTTAGTCACACCATTTAATGATTACTTATGATATGGCAGATAAATATCATTAGCACATTATGATATATCATAATATATCAATATCATATATTATGTCATTTTAGCATCTGGGAATACAGAGATGAATTTATTTAGTCCCTATCCTAAAAGGAGAATGTGTGCATGTTTTGTTTGGATGGGATTTTCAGAGTTTAGAAAACAAAGAGGAGAACACACATTAATGATCTGATGTAGTATGATAGATTCATTACTAGAGAAGTAATTACAAAATGCTGTGGAGAAGAGATAAAGGAGGAAAAATACTGCAGATGAGAATTACAGAAAGTGACAGAGGAGTTTGCATTTTAATTGGGCTTTTAAGAAAAAGCATACATATATGAAATCCAGGTGTCAACAAGAAGTTAGCTGGAAATTTAGATTCATTGCCTCAAATCCCCAGGCAATGCACCATACATGTCCAAAGCCCTACCATGATTTCTGCAAATTCCTGGAAATTTAGACTTTTAGAAACACTTATACTTCTAGGCTCCCACTTCCACAATTTTTTTTTACCTGATTTCATAGCACCAACCCCTTCAGGTACTAATCAAAACAAACAAACCAACCAAATAATTTTTAAAAATATTTATGGTTATGTTCAGAGAGCATAATGTGATTTGTAATTTTTTTTTCCTGAATCCATTAATGCGAAGCATGTTTTGATGGAGTTCCACTGTGATACAATTCCTTTTAAATGCAAAGAAAGTCAATGAATCTGAATGAAATCTGCTTATATTCTTCAATAAATCTTACTCTTTCTCTCTAATCCACACTCGTATGACTAATACAGTTCATTGAAAAAAAGCTGGGTTCCCTGCACAGTAAATGATATGGAATATTTATTACAGATCTCAAAGGACACAGATGGATTTTCAGAGCCCTTGGTTAACTTGGCAGCGATGGCCATTAGAATTTTTTTTGTGTGTGATAGGTATACTCAGTCAACTTAATGTGCATGTCAGAGCAAATCCTCATATAATACATATAATACCTAACTCTGCAGGGCCTTCATATAAGGTTTATGTTCAATAAATCTGCTATTTAAACAGAAAAGAGAAGATAACGGATCACTATCTTTATGAAATGAGAAAAAAAAGAATATCCCAGTCCATTTTTCTTATTTTCTAAATATAATAAATACATAAATAGAGCTAAATTTAATTTTAAAAGTTTCGGTCTGATGTACTATGCAATTGTTCTATGATTTAAACTGGAGTAATCTCTTTTTTTTACGACCTTATTTCCCCAGTGTTCTTGGTGGCAATATCTCAAGTCAATTCAGGTTAAATTAGCTGACAGGAATTTTAGGCTTTGAGATCTCCTATATTTTCTAAGTGCAGACATGAACATTTATGGGTCATTTATACTGCATCAAATTGTGTTCTATATTTTTGGCATGCAGTAAAGTTTAATTGAATATTTTATACACATTATTTTGATGCTCTCTGTTTTTTACCCCTTACCATATATAGCACGATCATCTAAGTTATTTGAAACAATTTAGATTCTAAGCAATTTGAGAACAGTCTTTTTTTTTTTTTTGAGTTCCCATACTATTTAACACTTTGCTTAGATAATTATTTATAATTGATTTAATTTTTGTTTTCTTTTTTTTTGCAGTACGTGGGCCTCTCACTGTTGTGGCCTCTCCTGTTGTGGAGCACAGGCTCCGGACGCGCAGGCTCAGCGGCCATGGCCCACGGGCCCAGCTGCTCCACGGCATGTGGGATCTTCCCAGACCAGGACACGAACCCGTGTCCCCTGCACCGGCAGGCGGACTCTCAACCACTGTGCCACCAGGGAAGCCCATAATTGATTTAATTTTATAAATGAGTTGAGCCTTTTCATATTGGATGTAATATGAGTTGGGTAACTACTGGTTTAATTAAAGAGTGAATGAAAATCAAAATAACCATCTAATATTAAAACCCTGTTATAACATCTTGATGGATTTATTGAATTTACTGCTTCTTCACTGATTTTACAGTTTTCATCAATTTTTCTTTAACGTTGTTGTCAAATACTTGGAGTTTCTATCCTGTGTGGCCTTTCAATCCTGTGTGGCCCTTAACAAGAAGATAAGGGCCAAATGCACTTTGCTTGCTTATATTTCCTCAGAACTTCACAAAGGACCTGGCACTTTGTATGTATTCAATATTTAACCAATTAAGGACTAATTTGGCCTAAATGACCTCACCTTAATTTGGCCTATAAGACTGCATATGAGTTGGTCCCTCCCTAAATTTCTAGTTTCATGTTGTTCTTCTTGTGACACTGATTTTGTACCTCCTCCTGCTGCTTTACTAATCCCAGCCATATTGTTATCATTTCCCTCTTAACAACCATTGCCTTTGCTCTTTTCTCTGCCTGGCATGCTCTTCACAAGATTTTCAAGTGCCTTATTATTTTTCATTAGTCAAACCTCAGTTTACTGTCTTTTCTTTTATTCATGGTACATTTTCTTATCTGAAACCCCCTCACATATTTATTCTTTTATCTGCTATCACTTTAACATCCAGGATGACAACTTGGACCTTCTTCATTTTGTTCACTCTTGTCTTCTCAAAGTCAAGAACAATATCTGGTACAAATTAGGTACTTAACAGAAAATTACTGTATAAAGACACACATTCTGGCATATGATAAATGATTTGCAAAGTATACTGTAGGAATTGTCTATGCATCTATAAGTTTTAAAGCACCACTATTTAATGGATGCTCCTGGGGGCATTCCTGAGGGCCATTGAAACACACACTTAAACAGAACAAAGGAGCACACACTGAGCTTGAAACAGGGAAAGATAATCCCACATAAGGTGGTAAACCAAGAAAAGGCTCTGTGAACTCTTGATCTCTGGGTAAGGAAGTGATCAAGGCCCAGGGCTCATTCTTTTTTTTTTATTTTTTTGCGGTACGCGGGCCTCTCACTGTTGTGGCCTCTCCCGTTGCGGAGCACAGGCTCCGGACTGAGCGGCCATGGCTCAAGGGCCCAGCCGCTCCGCGGCATGTGGGATCTTCCCAGACCGGGGCACGAACCCATGTCCCCTGCATCGGCAGGCAGACTCTCAACCACTGCGCCACCAGGGAAGCCCGAGGTTTTAGTTTTCTACTGAAACCATGTACAAGCCCCTGTGTCCTTGTCTTTTGAAGTAAAAGGCTGACTTGAGAGTTAATGATAGGGAAATGTGAAACTGTAGAAACAAAGAACAGCTGTTGGACTGGGGAAGTGGCAAAAATTTAGACCGTAAATCTGCTACATAGCAGAATCACCAAACTCCCAGTTCCCTGAAAGATATCGATAAAGGCCTGACACACATTCCTAAGCTGTTTTTACAGGAAGCCGACCCACCAGATGAAAACTGCTGACTGCAAGAACATAGACCCTAGACTGCTTGGAACCAGAAAGTTGATGATGCTGACTCCCAATTACCTCACCACCAACCAATGAGAAGAATGCCCATGAGCTGACCACGCCCCACTCCTTAAGCCATTACTATAAGACTCCTCACTACCCCGTCCAGTATGAGACACACAGTCTTGAGGGCACTGACCCCCTGTGGCCCCTTTTGCCTGGCAAAGCAATAAAAGCTATTCTTTTCTGCTTCACCCAAAACTCTGTCTCCAAGATTCAGTTCAAGGCCGGTGTACAGAGGCTGGGTTTCGGCAACACTACCCGGGCAATGAGTAGCCACTGATAGACTCAGGGCAGTGGAGTGATAAGTGTGAAAAGATATGTGTTTTGGAACCATCCCTGAGAACATAGTAAGGAGAGTAGCAAGAGCGAAAGGAGGGAGAAGTCACAGGAGGCTGTAGGTTTCATGTGAGAAATGGTGGCAGCATCGAGAGGGTGACAGTGAGGATGGACAGGAGTATTTAGCAGGTAGAGGGGATAGAACTTTGTGATTCCATGGATGTGGCGTGTGAAGAGCTCCACATCCATGGAAGAGTCTGTATGCTTTTGACTTTGACACTAAGTAGTGATGACATTTGCACAGGTAAGGAACATCAGAGGGGTGAGGCTTTACAGAGATAAGTGATACGTTTATTTTACACGTTGAGTTAAGGTGATTTTGAAAAGGAACCAGTGAGGATAGATGATAAAGAATAGGGTATAATGATCCAGAGCTCAGTAAAAATGTCTGGGCCATTATCAGCACCCGTTATGCTATGGAATTATCATCACATGATAGTTGAATCATGGAGTAGATGTTCTCATCTAGGAATGTAGTCTAACAATGCGAACTTAAGGAAAAACCAACATTCTATGAATAGAAAGTAAAAAAAAGGAATTTGTAAAGTTGTGGCAAGAGGGAGAGAAAGAGGGTATCTCTGTTACATCTTCACTGGGTGGTGGGACTGTTATGATGTTACTGACACATCAGTAAGAGGACAGAAAGTGTAGGCATTCAAGCACTTTGACGGTGGAGATTAAATGACAATGAGACCGATCAGTACCTAGAAGAAGATGTGGCTTGTGTGTGTGTGTATGTGTGAGATTCATTTTTTAAGGTTTGAAAGATTTCAGCATGTTTATATGTTTACTCAGAAAAGCCAGTAGAAATTAAAGGTAGATTCTATTGTATAATTTTAAAGATGAGGAAATTAATTGGTTTAGGAGGACTAAAGGGATTTCAAATATCAAATTATGAATTAAATACAGACATTTAGATAGGAGAGATACAGATGGTAAATGAGCACATGAAAAGATGTTAGACATCACTGTTCATAAAATAAATGCAAATTAAAACCACAATTATATACCACTACCCTCCTATTAGAATGACTAATATATATATATAGAGAGAGACAGAGACAGAGACAGAGAGAGGAGAGAGACAGAGAGAGAGACAGAGAGAGACATCACAAAGTAGTGGTTATGGAACAACTGGAATTCTCTCACACATTGCTTTTGGGACAGCAAAAGCCACTTTGGGGGCAATAGTGGCAGTTTCTTATAAACTCATACATACACTTAAAATATGACCTGGCAATCTCACTTCTATGTGTTTACCCCAAAGAAATCAACACTTATGCCCACACCTGTATGTGAATGTCAGGAGAACATGGAAACATAATACTCCAACAATGGAAACAAGGGAAAGACCAGCAACTGATGAATAAATAAATAAATAAATAAATAAAATTTGGTAAATCCATAAAATGGAATTGTTCTCAGCAAACAAAAAGAAATAAACTACTGATATATGGAACAACATAGAAAAACCTCAAAAATATTTTGCAAGTGAAAGAAGACAGCCACCCTCTGATTTAATTTATACAGACATAAATAATAATGGGGACTGCCACAGTTGGGCTAGGGGTGGAGGACTGATTGCAAAGGACACAAAGGGATTTTTTGGGATGATGGAAATGTTCTATATTTGCTTGCAGTTATGATTCCATGATTGTATATATTTATCAAAACTCAATGAACTGTACACCTAAACAGTATAAATTTTACTGAATGTAAATTATATCTCAAAGAAAGTAATTGATTTTATTGGGTTAAATAGACATGAACATGCTTGTATATATTTAGGTTCTTTTTAAAAATTTTTTTCGGCTAGTTTTATTGAGATAAAATTGACATATAACATCGTATAAGTTGAAAGTGTACAGTATAATGATTTGACTTACATACATCATGAAATGATGACCACAGTAAGTGTAGAGAACAGCCATAATCTCATATAGATACGGTATCAAAGAAGAAGGAAAAAATCTGTTTTTTTCCTTTTGATGAGAACTCTTAGGATTTACTCTTTTAACTTTTATATATAATATAAAGCAGTGTTAATTATACCAATTATGTTGTAGCTTACATCCTTAGTATTTATCTTATAATTTTAAGTCTGTGCCTTTTGACCACCTTCATCCAATTACCCCTCCCCTCACCCGCTGCCTCTGGTAAACACAAATTTGATCTCTTTTACTATAAGTTTGTTTGTTTGGGCTTGGAGTTGGGGGGTACAACTGACCTACAGCACTATGTTAGTTCCTGGTGCACAACATAGTGATTTGGTATTTCTGTACATTACAAAATGACGATAGATTTTATCAAAACTAAAACCAAGTCATATGTGAAGAAACTATTTGGGCACAGGAACAAGTTAATGGGTGCATTAAAGTTTTATTCAATGTCTTCGTGGAAATCATCAAGCAACAACAGAAATGATAAAAATTCATAATTATTAGTGTTATTAGTTTTTAATCCATTGTTACAAAAGACGGAAACCCAGACACACTCATATTTATGGACTCATTTCTGTGGATAACTGGCCTGGCTTTATTGAAACACAAGATCAATGAGCACAAAATAGATGTCTTTGTTATAGTAATCTTTTGCAATATGAAATTTTTTGCTGTCAATCTTCCAGAAGATTCTTTTGGTCTGTTTATCTGCATGTTCAAATATGCAAACATTGATGCTCATAAAAATAAATGTTCACTGTCTACCTCTGTCACTTTATTTCTTAGATAGTTAAGTATCTTAAACAGTATTTATCTTTGTAGGGTGTTCAGTTTTATAGCTGGGGAGATAGTTTCTATACGTTAAGAAAGGGTGAGACAGTGAATGTAATTTCCAGAGAAAAAGGAACTAAGTATGCACACGTGAAATTCATGGCACAATTTTTATCATATGTATTTTCCTATTATCCATATTTACATCTTCACAGATAAGAGAGAGTAACTCATACATATAATAACAAGATGATGAATTTTATGTATTTTATTTTTCAAATGAGGTTTGTAATGCTCTCAGCCTGAGAGAATCTCCATAGTTATCTGAGATGGCAATCTAGTTCCATATAAATGCAAATTAACATTGTTTGTCTCAGAAAGCCCTTGCATCTCAGATTAGTCATAAAAATTTAAATCACATTATGTAGGTACCAATTCCTCAATTTAAAAATCATTGGGAG
Source organism: Hyperoodon ampullatus (assembly GCF_949752795.1). Classification (NCBI taxonomy): domain Eukaryota; kingdom Metazoa; phylum Chordata; class Mammalia; order Artiodactyla; family Ziphiidae; genus Hyperoodon; species Hyperoodon ampullatus. The sequence goes on from NC_136926.1 coordinate 80,650,943, forward strand.
ATGGGTAGGAGAAATTCCTCCTTTCTTTTCTTTTTTTTTTTTTTGTTAATAGTGACCATTTATTTTGAAGTGACAGAAAACAGTTCAAATTGAAATCCTCAGGTTTAGAATCTTTAAGTTTATTTTTGAGAAGTAAAACATTTATTTGAGAGTAACCACCTTAATGCAAGGATTGGGGGCTGGAGGAAAAGAAAAACTCTACTTTATAGGAGGATACCCAAAATGCAATAGCTCAAGCAAAATATATGTTTTCCTCTCTCTCATAGAATAGTCTAGTTCTCTATCCAAACAAAGATGGATGAGTGAGTATGAAGTGTACAAGTGAATGAAAAAGATGGCATCAGCACAGCCATTATTCCTGGAAAGAATGGGACTGCCAGTCAAGTAATGCATGGTCACCTTTAATACTTTACTCAGGCTTATACCCATGTTTCTATACTGTACTTTAAGACTGTCTTTTCTCTGTGGAAACACTTTTCTAAAAGTTGTTTAGCAAAACAAATAGAATAAGATTTATAAAATACCAGACATTTTTTAAATGGGGGGAAAATGGAGGTTAGAAAGTAAAAGCACTTCTCAGATGGGTAAGACTAAGAATGGGTGTTAAAATTAAAACCTATACTGGTGCCAGGCTATTTATATTTGGCTTTGTTAAATTTTCTTAACTACGATATGGAGGGATGGTGATGATAATGCTGGTGATTATGATGACGGTGATGATGATGGTGGTGATGATGGTGGTGGTAGTGGTGGTGGTGGTGGTGTTTTAATACTAAAAAGTTTAGAAAATAAATTCCATATTTGCCAATTAACTAAGATTGAAAAGTTAAACATCTAGTTATTTTTGAAACTGATGTTCAACTCCAAGCTTATGATTCTAAATTCTTTTTTCTATTTTATTCTAAGTAGAAAGAAATTAGTTGATATTTAAGAAGCAATCTGAGTCTAACAGCGAAAAAATCTCAATACCCAGGCAGATTTCATGTCACCGTGGGAAAATCTACTTTGGAATAAAATTTAAATAATTTAGCAGAACTTCCCAAACCAAAGAAATGAGATTTTCAGTGGCTCATGATGGTTTTGGGCATTTAATATGATCTCATACTTCTCCAAAGTGTTTGATTAGAGTAGCCCAAAGACCACAGCAAATGGGGGACAGATATGAAACCTCTGGCACAACTACTATTTAATCCAATTTCCCTTCTGAAATACAAAGTACTAAAGCATATTGTGACATTTAAAAAGCACTAAATCGGGGGACCTTTAAGATGGTGGAGGAATAAGCTGTGGAGATCACCCTCCTCCCCACAAATACATCACAAATACATCTACACGTGGAACAACTGCTACAGAACACCTACTGAACGCTGGCAGAAGACCTCAGACCTCCCAAAAGGCAACAAACTCCCCACGTACCTGGGTAGGACAAAAGGAAAAAGAATAAACAGAGACAAAAGGATAGGGACGGGACCTGCACCAGTGGGAGGGAGCTGTGAAGGAGGAAAGGTTTCCACACACTAGAAGCCCCTTCACAGGCGGAGACTGAGGGTGGTGGAGGCAGGGAGCTTCGAAGCCGCGGAGGAGAGCGCAGCCACAGGGGTGCGGAGGGCAAAGCGGAGAGATTCCCGCACAGAGGATCGGTGCCGACCGGCACTCACCAGCCCGAGAGGCTTATCTGCTCGGCCGCCGGGGCGGGCGGGGCTGGGAGCTGAGGCTCGGGCTTCAGAGATCAGATCCCAGGGAGAGGACTGGGGTTGGCGGCGTGAATACAGCCTGAAGGGGGTTAGTGCACCACGGCTGGCCGGGAGGGAGTCCGGGGGAAAAAGTCTGGAGATGCCGAAGAGGCAAGAGACTTTTTCTTCCCTCTTTGTTTCCTGGTGCCGAGGAAAGGGGATTCAGAGCGCTGCTTAAAGGAGCTCCAGAGACGGGCGCGAGCCGTGGCTATCAGCGCGGACCCCAGAGACGGGCGTGGGACACTGGGGCTGCCGCTGCCGCCACCAAGAAGCCTGTGCTCCACACCTCCCCTCCCGGGAGCCTATGAGCCTGCCACCGCCAGGGTCCCGGGATCCAGGGACAACTTCCCCGGGAGAACACACGGCGCCTCAGGCTGGTGCAACGTCACGCCAGCCTCTGCCACCGGAGGCTCGCCCCGCACTCTGTATCCCTCCCTCCCCCGCGGCCTGAGTGAGCCAAAGCCCCCGAATCAGTGGCTCCTTTAACCCCATCCTGTCTGAGCGAAGAACAGATGCCCTCAGGCGACCTACGCGCAGAGGCGGGGCCAAATCCAAAGCTGAACCCCAGGAGCTGTGCGAACAAAGAAGAGAAAGGGAAATCTCTCCTAGCAACCTCAGGAGCAGCGGATTAAATCTCCACAGTCAACTTGATATACCCTGCATGTGTGGAATACCTGAATTGACAGCGAATCACCCCAAAATTGGGGAGGTGGACTTTGGGAACAAATGTAGACTTGGGGTTCGCTGTTTGCGACTGACATGTTTCTGATTTTATGTTTATCTTAGTATAGTTTTTAGCACTTGTGATCATTGGTGTATTAGTTTATTGGTTTGGTTGCTCTCTTATTTTAATATTATTACTTTTTTTATTTTAATAATTAAAATATTTTAAAAATCTATTTACTTCTTTTTCTTTCTTTTTCTCCACCCTTTTCTTCTGAGCCACGTGGCTGACAGGGTCTTGGTGCTCTGGCCTGGTGTCAGACCTGAGCCTCTGAGGTGGGAGAGCCAAGTTCAGGACATTGGACCATCAGATACCTCCTGGCTCCACATAATATCAATTGGTGAGAGCTCTCCCACAGATCTCTGTCTCAACACTAAGACCCAGCTCCACTCAATGACTAGCAAGCTACAGTGCTGGACACTCTATGCCAAACAACTAGCAAGACAAGAACACAACCCCACCCATTAGCAGAGAGGCTGCCTAAAATCATAATAAGTCCGCAGACATCCCAAAACACACCACCGGACGCAGTCCTGCCTGGCAGAAAGACAAGATCCAGCCTCATCCACCAGAGCACAGGCACTAGTCCCCTCCACCAGGAAGCCTACACAACCCACTGAACCAACCTTAGCCACTGGGGACAGACACCAAAAACAACAGGAACTACGAACCTGCAGCCTGCAAAAAGGAGACCCCAAACACAGTAAGGTAAGCAAAATGAGAAGAAAGAGAAATATGCAGCAGATGAAGGAGCAAGGTAAAAAACCACCAGACCAAACAAGTGAAGAGGAAACAGGTAGTCTACCTGAAAAAGAATTCAGAATAATGATAGTAAAGATGATCCAAAATCTTGGAAATAGAATAGACAAAATGCAAAAAACATTTAACAAGGACATAGAAGAACTAAAGAGCAAACAAGCAATGATGAACAATACAATAAATGAAATTAAAAATTCTCTAGAAGGAATCAATAGTAGAATAACTGAGGCAGAAGAATGGATAAGTGACCTGGAAGATAAAATATTGGGAATAACAACCACAGAGCAGAATAAAGAAAAAAGAATAAAAAGAATTGAGGACAGTCTCAGAGACTTCTGGGACAACATTAAACACACCAACATTCGAATTATAGGGTTCCCAGAAGAAGAAGAGAAAAATAAAGGGTCTGAGAAAATATTTGAAGAGATTATAGTTGAAAACTTCCTTAACATGGGAAGGAAATAGTCAATCAAGTCCAGGAGGCACAGAGAGTCCCATACAGGATAAATCCAAGGAGAAACATGACAAGACACATATTAATCAAGCTATTAGAAATTAAATACAAAGAAAAAATATTAAAAGCAGCAAGGGAAAAGCAACTAACATAAGGAATCCCCATACGGTTAAGAGCTAATCTTTCAGCAGCAACTCTGCAAGCCAGAAGGGAGTGGCAGGACATATTTAAAGGGATGAAAGGGAAAAACCTACAATCAAGATTACTCTATGCAGGAAGGACCTCATTCAGATTTGATGGAGAAATTAAAACCTTTACAGACAAGCAAAAGCTAGGACAATTCAGCACCACCAAACCAGCTTTACAACAAATGCTAAAGGAACTTCTCTAGGAAGGAAACACAAGAGGAGGAAAAGACCTACAAAAACAAACCCAAAACAATTAAGAAAATGGTAACAGGGACATACATATCAATAATTACCTAAAAAGTAAGTACATTAAATGCTCCAACCAAAAGACATAGACTGGCTGAATGGATACAAAAACAAGACCCATATATATGCTGTCTACAAGAGACCCACTTCAGACCTAGGGACACATACAGACTGAAAGTGAGGGGATGGAAAAAGATATTCCATGCAAATGGAAATCAAAAAAAGCTGGAGTAGTAATTCTCATATCAGACAAAATAAACTTTAAAATAAACACTATTACAAGAGACAAAGAAGGACGCTACATAATGATCAAGGGATCAATCCAAGAAGATATAACAACTGTAAATATTTATGCACCCAACATAGGAGCACCTCAATACATAAGGTAAATGCTAACAGCCATACAATGGGAAATTGAAAGTTACACAATAATAGTAGGGGACTTTAACACCCCATTTCCATCAATGGACAGATCAACCAAGATGAAAATAAATAAGGAAACATAAGCTTTAAATGACACATTAAACAAGATGGATTTAATTGATATTTATAGGACATTCAATCCAAAAACATGAGAATACATTTTCTTCTCAAGTGCTCATGGAACATTCTCCCCGACAGATCATATCTTGGATCACAAATCAAGCCTTGCTAAATTTAAGAGATAAACAATGTTCTTGGATTGGAAGAATCAACACTGTGAAAATGACTATATTACCCAGAGCAATCTACATATTCAGTGCAATCGCTATCAAATTACCAATGACATTTTTCACAGAACTAGAACAAAAAATTTCACAATCTGCATGGAAACACAAAAGACCCTGAAGAGCCAAAGCCGTCTTGAGAAAGGAAAACAGAGCTGGAGGAATCAGGCACCCTGACTTCAGACTATACTACAAAGCTACAGTAATCAAGACAGTATGGTACTGGTACAAAGACAGAAATATAGATTAATGGAACAGGATAGAAAGCCCAGAGATAAACCAATGAACATACTGTCAACTTATCTTTGATAAAGGAGGCAAGAATATACAATGGAGAAAAGACAGCCTCTTCAATAAGTGGTGCTGGGAAAACTGGACAGCTACATGTAAATAAATAATGAAATTAGAACACTTAACACCATACACAAAAATAAACTCAAAATGGATTAAAGACCTAAATGTAAGGCCAGACACTATAAAACTCTTAGAGGAAAACATAGGAATAACACTCATTGACATAAATCACAGCAAGATGCTTTTTGACCCACCTCCTAGAGCAATGGAAATAAAAACAAAAGTAAGCAAATGGGACCTAATGAAACTTAAAAGCTTTTGCACAGAAAAAGAAACCATAAACAAGATGAAAAGACAACCCTCAGAATGGGAGAAAATTTTTGCAAACGAAGCAGCTGACAAAGGATTAATCTCCAAAATACACAATCAGCTCATGCACCCCAATATCAAAAAAAAGAAACAACCCAATCCAAAAATTAAATAAACACTTCTGCAAAGAAGATATACAGCTTGCCAACAAACACGTGAAAGGAAGCTCAACATCACTAATCATTAGAGAAATGCAAATCAAAACTACAATGAGGTATCACCTCATACTAGTCAGAATGGCCATCATCAAAAAGTCTACAGGGCTTCCCTGGTGGTGCAGTGGTTGAGAGTCCATCTGCCGATGCAGGGGACATGGGTTCGTGCCCCAGTCCGGGAGGATCCCACATGCCACGGAGCGGCTGGGTCCGTGAGCCATGGCCGCTGAGCCTGCGCATCCGGAGCCTGTGCTCTGCAACAGGAGAGGCCACAGCAGTGAGAGGCCCACATACTGCAAAAAAAAAAAAAAAAAAAAAAGTCTACAAACAATAAATGCTGGGGAGGGTGTGGAGAAAAGGGAACCCTCTTGCACTGTTGGTAGGAATGTAAATTGATACAGCCACTCTGGAGAACAGTATGGAGGTTCCTTAAAAAACTAAAAATAGAACTACCATACAACCCAGCAATTCCACTACTGGGCATATACCCTGAGAAAACCATAATTCAAAAAGAGTCATGTACCACAATTTTCATGGCAGGTCTATTTACAATAGCCGGTATGGAAGCAACCTAAGTGTCCATCGATAGATGAATGGATAATGACGATGTGGCACACAAATACAATGGAATATTACTCAGCCATAAAAAATGAAATTGAGTTATTTGTAGTGAGGTCGATGGACCTAGAGTCTGTCATATAGAGTGAAGTAAGTCAGAAAGAGAAAAACAAATACCATAAGCTAACACATACAAATGGAACAAAAAAAATGGTTCTGACAAACCTGGGGGCAGGACAGGAATAAAGATGCAGACATAGAGAATGGACTTGAGGACACGGGGAGGGGGAAGGGTAAGTTGGGATGAAGTGAGAGAGTGGCGTGGACATATATACACTATCAAGTGTAAAATAGATAGCTAGTGGGAAGCAGCTGCATAGCAAAGGGAGATCAGCTCGGTGCTTTGTGATGACCTAGAGGGGTGGGATAGGGAGGGTGAGAGGGAGATGCAAGAGGGAGGGGATATGGGGATATATGTATATGTATAGCTGACTGAGTTTGTTATAAAGCAGAAACTAACACACCATTCCAAAGAAATTATATCCTAATAAAGAGGTTAAAAAAAGAAAAAAAAACATAATGGAAAAGAACATGAAAAAGAATGTATATGCATATATAACTTAATCACTTTGCTGTACATTAGAAATTAACATTGTACATCAACTGTAATTGAATAAAATATTTTTTAAAAAAAGAGAAAAAAGTAAAAATAAAATAAAAGTAAAAGCCACTAAATCTCTACCTTTCAAGTCCATGGACTCCTTAAATCTGGCCCAATTGACTCCCTCTACTGCTTTTCTGCTAGCAAAAGACTTAGTCCCATTAATTGAGGCAGTATGTATTGTAGGTTTGACAAATCAACCCAAAAACATTGTCCTCGTTCATTGTTCTCTGCAGAGAAATGGATGTAATCACAGAAGAATGAAGAAGATCCTTCAGTTTGTGCCTGCCACCCTCCCACATATACACACACCCACACACCCTGGGAAGAAAAAGAAGTCCAGCAGCCTTGTAAGTACATTGTCTACTTACAGAAGATAAATATGTGATAGTGCTCAAGTTATACAATTTCAGGAAAAATGAGAGACATTGAGGCCCATGAAGTGTTTGCTACTATATTTGGTCTGCCCTACTACCTCTTGCTATTTTATATGTATGGAAGTAGTTTTCAAGGTGAAGACCAAAAGCCAAGGGACTAATGTGGATATAGTTGTTGTTCAGCTCTGGTCAATTTAGCTATGTTTGTGATGGATCAAGCATCCTTTCGAGAGAGATTCTGGTTACAAAGACATATTTTTGTTTATAGTGACTACTTTCAGAGCACGAATGATTATACACTTGAGGTACAATGTCCTGGAAATTTTCTCTGGTAAGTGAAGTGTGTTTAATATAGCAAATACCTCTTGATTTCCTCTATTCAAAAAAAAAAAAATCAGGGCCTCCCTGGTGGTGCAGTGGTTGAGAGTCCACCTGTCGATGCAGGGGATACGGGTTCGTGCCCCGGTCCGGGAGGATCCCATATGCCGAGGAGCGGCTGGGCCCGTGAGCCATGGCCACTGAGCCTGCGCATCCGGAGCCTGTGCTCCGCAACGGGAGAGGCCACAACAGTGAGAGGCCCGCGTACCGCAAAAAAAATAAATAAATAAATAAAAATCAAGTGACTTTAAAAAAAGGTAAATCAAGGAGACTGTGTGAAAAATGAGGAGGCAAATCCTTCTTAACCTGCTGTTGCCCTGATTCCCGAGTTGGAAAAGTAGACGATGTTGTTGTCTCCTTCACAGTCATCAACTCTCATCATGGTTCTGTCTCTAAGCCTCAGAATCTTAAAGACCAGAGATGCCTCAAATTTATCTTTGCCTTTCCATTCTAACAAATGCAATTCTCCTTTTTTACCTTGGCACCCTAACTGATCTTCTCTTTCTCTCTTTTCAAATTGACCCTCTGCATACTTGGCATACTCAAATCTAAAATGTGTATTATACTCTGTCCCACTTCTCTCTTTTAAAGAAACAAATAAGTAAATAAATACCTTTCAATGAAACCTCGCATGAGCAGTACAAAGGCTGAGCTGATACCGGACAGCACGCGGCCCCAGCAATGGTCCACGTTCCCTCTTTCCACCACCACCCCTGGCTCACTGAACATGGCAGCACTCCGGAACGACAGGTGGTCCACATGCCATGCTATCCCAAGGTTCCCAGTGGTTCTTACAGTTGATTGTTACTGACTTTCTGAGTTTGGAGGGGGCTGTGATAAGCCATACTTACATAACCACGAGGAGGAGACTGTGCTGGTGAGATTGGGTTTGGGACCTAAAATTGTTGACATGAGAGTTTATTCTTTTCAAGATCTCTGGAACTGCTTATGCTTCTGTCAGAATAAATGACCTCTGCACTCCCATTGTCTTGACTCCCTTTTCAAAATCTGCACCTAACAAGAAGGGAGGAGAATTGTTTCACTTAGGTTCCAGAATCTCCTTTCTCAATTTTCTTTGGGTCCAGGCTTTGGGCTCAGAACTTGAGCAGTGAAAACCCATACTCCCCACATGGCTGGGTGGGTGGTTAGAATATAATGGTTCATTTTCCTACTGGGGGAAGTATTTGAAAGATCTCTTCTTTCTTATGTAGGTACATTAGCATCAAGTTTCTTATATTGGTAAATAAATACATAAATACATGACAAGATAGTTTTCTATTCCTCCCACATCATTTCTCTTCCCTTCAGAGTAAGCTTCCTTGTAGAGTAGACTTAACTGGTCTCTATCAAAATTCTCATTATTCTCTTATTTGAAATAATCACTGAATAATTAAATGTACCTAAAATTATGGAGGAAAAATTCGGTACATCTATGCATTCACTTGTGTTACCTTCGTGTAACACTACAGGAACACATTAGTCAACCACTTACAAAGTAAATGATGATACAGACAAACAGAGAAAGGGTAACCCTACTAACTTTTCTTGTCCGTCCTGCCTTATTCATCAGTAAGCCAAAGGTAGAGAATGTCCACAGAATGTGCATATTTCAAGATGTCAGATAAAAATAGTGATGTTACTTTTGTGCAGTGTTTACACTGTTCTGGCAAGAGTGAAACATATATGCAAGCCACAAGCCTCAAAATACAAATTGTACAATTTTGGTAATTCTGTGTGCTAGTTAAATGTTCATTTTTGCACTTGACACTATTCTTGTTCAATATAAAGATGAACATAAAAAACTTAGATTAATCATTTAAAATTTTTAAGTGTAAATGAATAAAATAGCAAATGAAAAGAAACGCCATGACTAACAAAGAGAAACAGTGCAGGAAAAAAAGGGGGAAAAATCTTTATTTCTTAGAATCTTTAGTAGCACCTTTCCATGCTTTTTGAACAAAGGCACCACAGTTTAATTTTGCACTGGGCTTCACAAATTACAGAGGTGGCTTTGCCTCTAGTCTCTCCTTGGGGGACAATTTCAGATTTTTTAAGGACAGAGAGAACTAACTCTAATTTCCAAGTTTATTGAAAATATGGAATATGGACTATAGAAATAGAGAACATTATCCTGAAGCTATAAATAAACAGAGTATTGGTTACCATGTGTTGAGTTCATTTCACTGTTTGGATAATGTAAAATTGGTCTTGTCTGCCAAATTGAAATAGAAATTGTTGATTATCTAAATATAATGATGAGTTTAAATTGATTATTCAAATGATGCTAAGAATATATAACATAGTAAAAATCAATTCCAAATAATAAGTTATGACGGAATTAAATAATTCAAATCAAATGATTCAAATCAAGCATGATTTTTGCCATTAGTATTATTTACAGATTAAATGATACTTCTTTTAACATATGATGAGAATGGGAATAATTATCTTACAGTTATATATATATATATATCATATACCATGCACAGACAAATGAATATCTATATTAAATGTTTGTGTTATAGTTTTAGTTTTTTTAAATTTTATATAATTTAGTATATGCAATAAAATATCAATGTAATGACTTTTACCCTGACTCTAGTTGTGAATTTTTTTTTTTTTTTTTTGTGGAGGCTGTGAACAGCAGGCAGGGCTGAGTGTAGTGGGGAGTCCTGCTGTGCTTTGCAGGCTTGTTTTCTCAGTTAGTTGTATTTCTTTTTTTATTTTTTATTTTATTTTTTTTGCTTTATAACAAATTTAACCAGTTATACATATACATATGTTCCCATATCCCCTCCCTTTTGCGTCTCCCTCCCACCCTCCCTATCCCACCCCTCCAGGCGGTCACAAAGCACCGAGCTGATCTCCCTGTGCTATGTGGCTGCTTCCCACTAGCTATCTACCTTACGTTTGGTAGTGTATATATGTCCATGCCGCTTGGAATTTTTGAGAAGAAAAATATCGAAGGAATCAATTAATTAAGTTCCACATTTTGTGCATGAGGAAATTAAAGGACAGAATTGTTGAATGACTTAGGATCATGGAGTTGCTAGGAACTGGGACTAGAAACCAATTATCAGCTCTGGAGAAAGAAGCACTATTTCATGCTGTTCTCCTTAGAAAAGCTTTTGGAAAGAATTGAAATTCAATATAGATTTTGAGTGTCTCTACTTTTGGTGTCTTAAAGGTTATGAGATTAGATGCTGGCTAAGAATAAGAATCAATAGAGCTTACAGCCTGTATAACAGGAAATAAATAATGGGGAACTAGTGAACACTGACTTCACTGAGAATGTATTTGCTCATATTTTATGCATCCTCAGTTGTGCTTACATAGAGATGAGCAAAAAGATAAACACTAAGATTAAGAATATCAGACCAGACAGAGGAAATAGATACATTAATGGAATTGACTTAAAAAAAAAATAGGGAATAACCAGAATGTTTGAATCTTGGAGTTTTCTATGTTACCAAATTTAACTGAGTTCATTGGAAATATTTTTGAAATATTTTCCTCATATTTGGGTACTAATAGAAGTAAAAGCCTCATTTACAAGGCAGTTACTAGTTAGATATATACCAAAATAAGTGCAAGTATGTATTATCCATCTATATATATATAATGTGTAAATGTTTAAGTGTATATATATATGAATAAAACGGTGATAGTTGCTATGAAGAGAAGCAGTAGAGTGGAAGCCGGGAACAACAGAAGAATATGGCTAGTTCAGGAGCTCAAAGGTGACTGCCTCGGGGAAGTTATATTTGAGATTTAAAGAAGAATGGGTGTTTCCTGCACAAGGAAGGAGAAAGGGTATTTGAGACAGGTGAGCAGTATGTGGTGGGAGCTTCCTATTTCAAAGAACTGAAGGAGTGCAAATGTGACCGTTGTGGAGAGAACAGAGTATGTTCCATAGAAGATGAAGCTGGAAAGAAAGGCAATGACCAAAAGCACACACCAAAAGAGACACGTTGAGGATTTCGATTTTTACTCTAAAAGTAGTGCAAAGCCATTGAACAGCTTTAAGAAAGAGAATGACATCGTATCTGTATTTTGAAGGCCCTACTCTGGCTGTATCATGGAGAAAGATTACACCAGAACAAGAAGGTAGGTGGAAAATTCAGCTAAGAGGAGACCTGTAACTTGACCTTGGGATGCTTCAGGTGGATTGGGAAAAAAGATTGACTCCAGAGATACTGAAGAGGATAAATTAAGTCGTTGATAATGTATTTATTACTGGGAGGAAAAAAGTGTGGCATCAAGTATGGGTGCTAGGGATGTGGCTTTTATAGACTTCTGGTTACGCTCAGAGATGTGGAACAATGGGAAAAGAAGAATTGTGGGGGAAGATAATGAGTTTAATATTTGAGATATTTGGGGACACATTTCAGGTATGTAACTGGGTATGTTAATTAGACAGTATATATACCAGTCCTGTGTTTAGTGAAGAATTTGGAATTCATTGTCATATATATTTTAACTGAGGTTGTGAATATGAATGAGATTGTTTAGGGAAAATAAGAAGAAAAATGTAGTCAGGACCAAGTCCAGAGAACTCCAAGATATAATACCTACATGGAAGAAGATGAAATAAATTTGCCAAAAAAGGTGGAATAAACATGAGAGTATATTTAACCATAATAATAGTAATAATTATTACTATTTCTGCTATTATAATTGTCATTATCTGTTGTTATGTAGCAACCAGAATAGTAGAGGGGAAAGATCAGGAGAGGTTGGTTTCAACAAGCATAAGAGAAGATTGCTTAAAAAATTGACTATCTTAAAATAATAGACTGTCTTCTCAAAAATAAAATCAAATATATCTTATACCTAAATGTAAAACTCAAAACTATAAAAGTTTTAGAAGATAACATAGGAGAAAACCTGGATGACCTTGGGTATAGCAATGCATTTTTAGATACACCAAAGGCACAATCCAGGAAAGAAAGAATTTATAAGCTGGACTTCATTGAAATTTTTGAATCTTCTGCTACAAAAAAGGCAATGTCAAGAGAACAGGAAGACAAGCCACAGACTTGGAGAAAATATTTGCAAAAGATACACCCGATAAAGGATTATTATCCAAAATACAAAAAGAATTCTTAAAACTCAGCAAAAAGAAAACAAACAACTCAAAAAATGGACCAAAGACCTTAACAGATACCTCACCAAAGAAGACAGATGATAAATAAGCATAGAAAAATATTCTTCACATTAAAAGTCTTCAGGGAAATGCAAATTAAAACAATGAGATACCTCTACACACCGATTACAATGGCCAAAATCTGGAACACTGACAAGACCAAATGCTGCCAAGGATGTGGAGCAACAGGAATTCATTTATTGCTGGTGGGAATGCAAAATACTACAGACACTTTGGAAGACAGCTGGCAGTTTCTTACAAAACAAAACATACTCATACCATTAGATCTAGCAACCATGCTCCCTGGTCTTTACCTAAATGGGTTGAAAACTTATGTCCACATGAAAATCTGCATGTGAAGATTTATAGCAACTTTATTTATAATTGCCAAAACTTGGAGGCAACCCAGATACCTTCTGGTTAAATGAACAAACTGTGGTACATTCAGACAATGGAATATTATTCAGTGCTAAAAGGAAATGAGCTATACAGACATGAAAAAAATATAGAGGAACCCTAAAAGCATATTACTAAGTGAAAGAAGCCAATCTGAAAAGACTACATACTGTAAGATTCCTACTATATGACATTCTGGGCTAGGAGACATTTAAAAAGATCAGTGGTTGTCAATGGTTAGGGTTTGGAAGAGAGATATAGAGGCAGAGAAAAGAGGAGTTTTAGAGCAGTGAAAATACTCTGTATGACATTATAGTAAGGCATACATGTCATTATACATTTGTTCAACCCTACAGAATGTACAACACCAAGAGTGAACCACAGTGTAAACTATGGACTTTGGGTGAATATGATGTGTCTGTGTAGGTTCATCAATTATAACAAATATACCACCCTGGTGGGGGACGTTTATAATCTGGAGGTTGTGCATGTGTGAAGTGTATCAGAAATCTCTGTACCCTCCTCTCAATTTTGCTCTAAAGTTAAAACTGCTCTAAAAAAACCCTTAAATATTAGATGGTCAATATTTTTGAATGCTACCATGAAGACAAGCAAGATAGCAGACACAATCCTGATATGAACAAGGACCCAAGTAAGATTACAGATAAGGCCCTCAAACCATCTGCCTAAACAGTTAAGTGTTGTAGAGCAAGCTAATGAACAATTACAGAACCTATGTTTTATCTTCATAACTTGATAAATATACCTCTAAAAACAAATAAATAAATATACCTAAAAGTGTGGTTTTTATATGACTGAAAGCTGCCAAAAGGGCAAAAATGATTGAAATTACTTATTATTGCACATGTTGAGGATTGTGTTGATGTACCAATTTAGATGAGCAATAAATAAAATATATACTTTAAAAAGAAATTCTGTATTTTTATTAAAGTATTTTACTGATTTCATTTTAGCAAAGTATATAATTATTCTGTTGTAAAGGTTTTCACATAATTCCTATTCTATTGATAGCAATGCCATACTAGACAATGTTTCTTGATTCACTGTCAGTCTCAGTTTTTGGGTTAATTTTAATTCCAGAGAAAATTTATTTATTAATGACTAAGTGTTTATGAAATTTTTAAAACAATTTGATGTAGAAGTGAATCATCAATTTGCATATTATATTCAGATATTGCAATGGATTACACACAGAAAACTTTCATTATTAAGAAAATATTACAAAATAATTTCATGTCATAATACAAATCTATTATATAAAATTTGATTTTCACTCTCTTACAGCAATATCTAAATATATGTATTAAGTTAAATGCACAATTATATTTCACAGCAATATGAATTATTCAATAAAACAAAATATTGTTCAGCTACCTCCTGCAAATATTGTGAAAACCCATTAATTTGTGGGTACTTTCAGAACCATGAATTGGAAATTGAAGAAAAGTAAAAGTTGCTCAGAAACACAAGAAATGGTACTTTTTATGCAATAAACTTTGAAGTTTATGCTGAGATGAAAGACTTAGAAAATCAAGTAACTTGTCATTTTTTTCACCTAAAAGCTTCTACTGCTCTGCACAGCATAGCAAAGGATGTTTCTGATTTTGGCAACCACACGTAACATAACTCTCTCCTCCATTCTGACACAGTTGCTTTTCATTTAGAGAAGATAGGGCTGACAAACACAGGGATAAGAATGGATATTTAGGGTTATAGCATTTCCTGTCCCACTGTGTTGGTTTCTGAATGAGAAAGGCATTTGCATGTTTTTAAAAATATTTGTTTTGTATTTATGTAATTATGATATGCAGGACTCTATAACATGGGGCCCTAAGAGTGGTTCTGCAATTTGAGGGCTGAGAATGTCCAGTAGATTTATCAACTCTAGGATTTAAAATCTGTAGCAAAAATTCCTTCAGTAGAATGATGGAGATGAAACTCAGAGTTGAAGAGTGAGCAGAATATTGACTTTAAATGGAATACAACCTAAAAGTGGAGGGAGAGTTCATTGAAGGAATATGTGTTAGAGAAAGTAGACTTTACATTTTAAAAATGCAAAGTTTAAAGGACACTAAATTAGAGTGAATATGTGCTGGCTTCCACAATTATTTATATGTTTCTAATATCTATCAAATATTTATATAGGTTCTTCTCATTCACATTAAGCTTCTCATAAAAGTAGAAGGCAGAGGAAAATGTATTAAGGGGCATAGTTTTACAATGTTCTATTCCATAAATTATTAATTTATGAGCTTATTTGGTGTAAGTTTGTGACTTTCAGGCAACCTGCCTGTCTCCAAACCAATGGAAATAATCCAGAATATAACCATTAACATAAAATATTTATGGTCAGTGTCAGAGGTACTGACTGATTTGTATCATCCATAGTAACTCAAGTTGGAACGTTGATTGATTCCTGTGTTTAATGCTTATAGTAGAAATGCATTCAATCATTTTCTATGCACTGACTACTCACACATGTAGTGCCAAACACGTAATTCAAAAGAGAAAGCTACTGCATAGGCAGCCAAACAGTGTGATTAGTTTTACTAACTTAGAAGGATGTAACAGGTTTTAGACAAACAGATTAATAAAGAAATAGAAAACAAAAACATATTGAGGCAAAATATGCTTACTTATAAATAGGAAGACTCTTAAAGCATAGTTGGCCCTGATTATAGGGCAAAATTTGAATCTGCTATGAGAATTTTCTCCATTTACAAATTTAACTGGAGAATTCTTAAATTATTTTTAGAAAGTTAAAATGTTTGGAAAAATACTTCCTTCTACATTTCTAATTTCCTAATTCAAATTATACAAATGTATGTTCTGACTTGATTTAACACATTTTCAAGTATTTTCAAAGGTACAGATGAATGAAGAAAATGTTTTTTATTTAAAGAATACTGAATTTTTTTAAATGGAAAATAAAATGCGGCGGCAAGATTATACTTGCCTTGTAATGAAGTAACCTGATATTATTTTGAAAAGTAAGAATATAATCACACACCACTACTAAAAAAAATCTGGATTCCATAATATTAATACACTAAATCCTGAAGAACCTAACTCAATATAAAGCTTGTACCAAAACAATTAATAATTCATCCAAAGTATACACAGTGGTGGAATTATATTTGCTTAAACATTTACACTTAAACAGGTGTTGCTATCATTTAAAGAAGAGATCTATTAAAAATGGCACATCAAGGGTTCCGATTTCTCCCCATCCTCACTAACACTTGTTCTTTTCTGTTGTTGTGATGATTTGATGGCCATCCTAATATGTGTGGAGTGATATTTCATTGTGTTTAATTTACATTTTCCTAATGATTAGTGATGTTGAGCAAATTTTCATGTGCTCACCAGGCATTTCTATATCACCTTTGGATAAATGTGTATTCAAGTCCTTTGCTCAGTTTTGTTTTTGAGTAAACTGGCTAATTCTAAATTTTATTTCCTTTTTTTTTATTGAGGTAATATTGTGGACTATTGGTAAGGATGTAAAATGATGCAGCCATCATGTAAAACAATTTTGCAGTTCAGCTTCAGTTTTGCAAGAGAAAAAAGTTGTGAAAATTGGTCATACAACAATGTGAATGTACTTAACACTACTGAACTGTACACTTAGAAAGAGTTGAGATGGTGAATTTTATGTTATGCACTTTTTACCAGAATGAAAAAAAATCATAAAATAAACACATTTGAAAAAAATGGCAAACATCATGATGTAACAGCCTACAAGTTCATCTCTAAAGTTTAGAACATGACAATAAGAATCGAAGAAAACCATACACGTTCTATAACATATTTGGTAATATAAAAATTGCATGTAGGGCTTTCTACAGAAAGAAAAGATGCATGTATTGGACACTCATGGCATTTTCCTGTCTATCTTGTTTAATCTGTACACTAACTCTGTGAGGTAGTCTTAAATTATTGTCTTAATTGTATAAAAGAGAAACTGAATGTCAAGAAGATTTGTCCAATTTCACAACTGAGTGAAATTTAAAATAGAAAAAACCCCAAAATGAAAGTCTTTGCTATCGAAGTAACAGTTGCTCACATTTCTCTGCAAAAGCAGAGTGGAAGGGTAGAGAATGGCAAGAGGCCATTTTATGATTTTTTTCCCCAGACCCTTAAAAACCTATTTCAATTTATTTAAAGGCAATCCGACTTTCTGCTTTTTTTTCCCTCCTTTGAGGAATCATAAGAATTTTAAGAGAAGTCTGGAAAGTGACCATATTATTGAGCTTATTTACATCATCATTTAAATTTCAAGAAATGGTCAATCAAAAGATAATTGTTTCAGTTGTTAAATCAAGAGTCTATATGAAGCGATTTCCACAACTTCTCTAAGCTACTTCAGCTATTAACTGTCAGTCTCATAAAATCTCACTTTCTTGACTAGTAAATTAATCTCTCTTCCTTCAGATGTATGTAATAATAGTTATTATATATAATAATTATATTAATTTGCATGTAATGAGCCCATATTAAATGCTTGCATGAATTATTAACTGTATTAATCTTGTTATATTACATTTCCCATTTTATTAGTTACAAAATAAAAGTTTAGTATTACTCTAGGTAATATACTTTCAACACTAGAAACTATAAAAATTACCTACACTATTCAGTGTGAGAGAAAATGATTAAGAAAATCTATATACAGTAAGAAGTGCTCTGTGTGATTTTGGAAATACAAGTAGATCTGTTCAATTAATGCATATCTCCCTCAACTTGCTCAATATTTATATATGATATAACAGACTGTGAAAACCAGATTTATATTTAAATATCCAAGGTATCACAATAAATAATTTTATTGCAGGTTTAGATAATGTGTTCTTGCATGTAAGCTGATTTCCTAAATACCAACTTTTATAGTCTTAAAGAATAAGGTTTACAATAAGTATTTTAACAATTTTTTTCCTAAAATCCATAGGAGTAAATCATTTTAATGAAAACTGTATTTTTCAAATTAACTTAAGGCAGCATTCAAACTCTTTGTTTTAGCACTGTAATGGGAACTTTAAGAAGTGTTGGCCTTACACTAATTGTCCCCAGAAAACTATAGTTCCTGATCTCTTCTGAATGTAATTTAACATCTAATAAATAATATTACAAATTTTCCTTCACTGTTACTTTTCATCTTGTGGTGCTGTTAGCATTTATATTTCCGGGAGCCCTCTTTTAAAATGTGTTGCTTCTATTATAAATACCGTTGTGTGGGAAGCATCCTAGGAGATATGATAGAACTGCACGTAATAGATTAAATAGGCCTTATTTTTTATGCTTTATTTTTTCCAGGTTTATTGAGGTATACCTGACAAATAAATATTGTATATATTTAAGGTGTACAATGTGATGATTTGATATACCTATATATTGTGAACTGATTACCAAAATCTAATTAATTAACATATCCATCATTTCACATAGTTACAATGTTGTGTGCATGTGTGTGGTTAAGATCAACTCTTTTAGTAAATTTCAAATATAAATACAATATTATTAACTATAGACAGCATGTTTTACATTAGATCTCCAGAAGTTACTGATCTCTCATAACCAAAGCTCTGTACCCTTTGACCAACTTCTTTTCATTTCCCCCTGGCAACCACCATTCTAAATTACACGGATTTTTAATGTGTATCTGAATGTGTAAGAACGTCTACCTGAAATAAAGTTATTATGTAATCTATTTTGTCTCCTTACATGTTTGTTTTTGTTTTGTTTTGTTTTAATTTCTTCTTTCTTGGCTACATTCTGAAGAGTTGAGAATATATTGATACCATAAATTACACTTGTATATCACAGTATTATTATACAGACAAGTAACAGAGGTCCAGAAAATTTCAGTAACTAACCCAAGGATGTATAATAACTGGCGGTCTAGAAAGAAGTCAGATCTACCTTGCAGTTTCCTGAGAGACCGGGGCTCCTAAGGAAGACATTGCTCTGCCTAGTGATCAAGCTGATGGTCCACTGTGAGTTTTCCACCATCCTGGAGAGGCCAACAGTCCCTGCAAACTTTCAGAGCCTCAAATTCCCTTGAAACTGTTCTTTCCAAAGGAGATAGAGTCATCCAGTGGATACAGAATTTTAATTTAATATTGTACACTATTTGTCATGCTGATTGTATACCAGCCTCTGAGGAAGTTCAGGACTAATTCTGTTATCACTTTTTACCTCAAATATCACCAGTTCATTCCTCAGGTTACTGATTTTTTGCAGTAGCCATTGCCATCAGAACCATCATTTCCAATATTCACCCTCCCCTTCTCTCCCAAGCTCATGCCCTGTGCTTTCTTCAAGTTATTAAGAAATTGCTCCTATAGTCTCTACTTCATGAGTTCACCTTTGTGCTCAAATGAAAGGCTGGCTGGGTCCATGAAGACCTGTCTCTCCAAGAACCTCTATTTCCACATTTCTGTGGAAGATAGTCTAGCCCTCTTGACCCTTGAACTCCCACCACCATTTGTTTTATTTACCACACTTTACCCATATTTTCTCAAAAGTTTGCACTTGGGTTTGCCATCTCTAATAACTACCAAGTTTAAAATCGCAACTTCAAGTATTCCTTTTTTCTAAACTTGTACCTGCTCTCCTTCCAGCTTATTTAGCATGTCTGTCTACTCTAGCACTTATGCAACTTCGTGACTAACCAATTCATTGACATAAACTTGATTTCTCTAACTATCACTCCCTTATGGGTTCTCCTTTCCTTTATTATCTGGCCTAGGCTTTATGCTACATCAAAACATCATTCACTATAAAATGCACTTAACTCTTTGTATCTACCTCCCTCCTAATTTACCTGTTGAGCTATGCCTCAAAGCTGGTCAGATTCAAATATTTAATATCTACTTAATGCTTTCCCAGCTGAACATCTTGAGTCAATTATCTAAGGGAGTAAGGGGATATGGAGCATTCCTTATCACAGGTAAGCAATCATGGGCTTCTTCAGGGGAGGGAATGAGGATGGTTGAGTTTAGTGTTAAAGTGATAGGTAATGACTCATGAAAGAAAAGCAACAACATTTCAAAGGAGGTAAAGCAATTATCTGAGCAGTGTCTAGTGTTTGTTGTCAATAGAAGAGTCTGTACAGCATGAGGAATCATTATGGTAAATACCACAGAACTAAATTAACTGAAACGTTCACATGTTTGCAATTGCTGCCCTATATCTTAGACAAGGTAGAAATGTCTTGGCTACTGAGTGTAAAAAAATAAGTAATAGTCCTCTGATGTGTAAAAATGTCTTGGCTACTGAGTGTAATAAAATAAGTAATAGTCCTCTGATGTGTAATTGAATCAATATTACTGTAGCCAATCCACATCTTTCATGAAAAGAAAAATAGAAAAGATTTTGGAAATCTAGAACCATGGAGACAAATAGATTTACATGTTTTTCCAGTTTTTTTTTTCTTAAATGGGATTATGCTTCTTTTAGTTTGAAAAGTATGAAAAAAAATTAAATATATTTGCATTAACAAATGCCCTTATGTAGTTTTAAAATGGTGATATAAGGCAAAGTTTTCTCAAGACATGGATAGAAGGAGATCTTTTGAACTCCTCAGCCCCTGGATCAGTTTTGAGTAAAGACTTATTTGTCCTATGCACATCTTTATTAAATTTTTTATCTTCTTCACAATAAACACTGAAGACACTAAACACATAAGCAGACCATAGGCTCAGGGGTCAGGTTGTTAGTAAACAACTTCACTGAGGAATAATATAAATCTATTCAGATAACAATCACAAAAGCCAATCCAAGGGACCCTACTACTAGGAAATCAGGCAAAACTAAATAAGGCAAAAAATGAAGAGTCTCAAATAAAGATCCAAACTCAATTCAGCAAGAGCTCACCAGCCAGCTGTGGGCAGTGTGGTATGTTGAAATCATGTTCAACAGCATGTTGAAATAGAGACAAAGGGCAAGGCAGACCTGCTCAATGTTACTAAATTGGGGATCCAATGTTACTAAATTGGGTCTATGGCAGTGAGGTCTTATCTCTATAGAAACTTCACTTTGTTACCGTTCCATATGTTATTTTATACCTCTTTGCACCAAGCAAACCACACAACACAAGGAGCATCTCAGTAAAAGTATGTTGGAAAAGACATTTTAAATAGGGGATTATGACAGATGATTCTGGGGAGGATTTATAGAAGTAGGGCCTTACTCAGGATTAGATATTTTCAGGAAACTAGAGCAATTCTGCAATAGATGATCTTAACAACATTATTTACAATAGGGGAAAAATAAAGTTAAAACTATATGTGCTGAAGAAGAAATAGTCACTCATGTTAGTCAAGATAAGAGGATGACTTTTTATGTTGTTCATTAACGTCACAGAATGGTCTTGTCTAAGTTTGGTATTCAGTAAAATTATTACTGTTCATTAGGAAAACATTGAGGATTAACTTTAAGTGCCAGGCCAGCTGCTAGAAAAACCAACACCTAACTCTTAGATACAGGCTAGCGCTCATCTTCCAGAGCTTTCTTTTTCCCATTAATATCACTTTGAAATCTCTTAAGTAAAATTTCAGTTCATAAGATTTATCCGTCATCTAGTAGCCCATGTCACTTTTATGACTAACATTACCTTACTTGGAATGCACAGTATACAGCTTGTCCTCTATGTAAAGGACACAGTCGTTGGCGAGAAGAACAAGCAGAAGTTAAAGAATGTTTCTTCCAAGTAACACATGTAAGCACATATGTTATGCCTTTATGTTTTCCATTGCATATGATAAAAAATATAACAATAAATTAAAGTTCTTTTATATTCATAATTAAGATATCAGTACTGCTTCCAAAGCAACTTAAGGCAACTCATAATAAGATGCATATACTGTAAAACTCTTATGATAAAAATGTATATAAAACTCTTATAAAAAATATATGCGGGCTTCCCTGGTGGCGCAGTGGTTGAGAGGCTGCCTGCCGATGCAGGGGACACGGGTTCGTGCCCCAGTCCGGGAGGATCCTACATGCCGCGGAACGGCTGGGCCAGTGAGCCATGGCTGCTGAGCCTGCGCGTCCGGAGCCTGTGCTCCGCAATGGGAGAGGCCACAACAGTGAGAGGCCCGCGTACCGCAAAAAAAAAAAAAAAAATATATATATATATATATATATATATGTGTATATATATATATATATATATGCACATAGAGCTTTCATTTATATCCAAAGGTAATCTCAGGAACATGGGAGAGAGAGAGAGTGAGACAGAGACAGAGAGACAGGGGGAGAGAAAGGTAGGAATAATTTAATAAATCTGGCTAACATAAAAACTATTATTGACCACTAAATTTATCATTGAATTTCTGGCAACAAACAAGAGAAAAGAGTTCTATAATTTCATAAAGAAAAATTTTTTGCCTTTTAACTAATTCTAAATGTAGTTTAAGAGCTACTTTTATCAAAGATAGGCAGGAATATTACAGACCATTTCATCAACAAACCAAATAAAGAAAATATACTTAATATATTCATGGAACTTTATGACTGAATTCTCAATGAAATTTCAAGATAGATAATTAATTAAAACTCAGGAGAGTAATTTATTTAAGTGGAAGGAAGAAAATAAAAGAAGAAATTAATAAGGGCCAAGTATGTAACTTCTTGCAGATGGTCATATAAAAGAATTTAATTTAAAATATCTATAAAATAAATAGATTGATTTTTAACTGCCTTTGTAATACCCTTG
The DNA here is from genome assembly GCF_949752795.1 of Hyperoodon ampullatus. Taxonomy (NCBI): domain Eukaryota; kingdom Metazoa; phylum Chordata; class Mammalia; order Artiodactyla; family Ziphiidae; genus Hyperoodon; species Hyperoodon ampullatus. The sequence continues at coordinate 80,673,830 of NC_136926.1, forward strand.
CCTCTTTTTCAAATGGCCTTAAGGAAATTATTAGCAGCCTTTTCAAAGATAAAACTCTCAGACAGGAAATTGAGAAGCCTATTATTCCAAGTAATTAGTGAAAGACAGAATCCTACCTGAGGCTACCACATGTGAATTTGAAAGCAGGAATGTCTAAAAAATAAGTTTTATATGTGCTTCAACTAACAGTTTTATAGCAACCAAGAGTTCTAATGCTCCTAGCATCCCAACACATCATAAAAAATGGAAGACATGACGTTTTCAACCTCAAAATTCAGAAGGAAATGTGGTCCACAGGAACGATCATAGACTTGGTTATGCTTCCATGAACACCTGGACTTCAGCAGCAAGTATTTCCTGACTCTTTTCCATGATGAATTATCTTGAAAATATCTCCCTACATAATAGGACAAGTGGTCTGCAGGATGGAGTTTGGAGTATTGATGTTCTGACTTTTAGAGAATTTCTGGAAAGGCATTTCTCTCAGCATATGGAAAAATCTTCATGAGACAGGTCTTCGTCCATGTAAAATGGGAGTTTTAGCATAAGAAAAAACTATTCACATATTATTTGCTCTTTGCTATGGTTGGACAGCTCTTCGCACATCTTGTTGCCACATCAGGGTTTCTTGGGTTTGTTTTTTTAGTAAGTTAAAGAAGCCACATTTAAGACACAGATTTTTTTTTCTTTTAATCACTCTAGACTGAAATCTGCCAGAGTACATGATCCCATAGTCTCAAAGTAGGATTGCAATATTGATTTTGTAGAAACATCAATACCCTGGGATCTATTTTGAGTGTAAACAACTTCACCTATAAGTTTCTGTGATGCTAAGGTTTGCTCGCAGGTTGACCAGAATCAAGCAAGTAAGCCCACTGATTAAAACTATGGAAATAAGATAATCTATATTCTCATTAAGAAGACTGGATAGCTTGAAAGATCAGAAGGCAACATTGTTCCTGCTGTGCATCTGCTATATCCTTGAAGTTGGGTTTATGGTTGTAATTAACATAGGGGGGATTAGAGTCTTTAGTCTTCAGCTCTGGATCATTATTTAGAGTATAATATGCTAGTTTTACTTTTGAATTTCAGAAAGAGATGACAGAGTGGTGAGGTGCCCTCTGTGATAAACCACATGCAGGACTCAGGAGGTTTGAACATAAATGGTGGTGACTAATAGCATCTCAGCTATTATGGGAAGGGAAAATTTTAGGTTTAGTGAAGCCTTGGCAACTCCAATTTTCTCACTCTTCCTCATGTTTTCCAAGGGAATAGAGGAGCTAATAAAAAAACAAACTTAGATATAGCAAAGCAGCAAAAGCAACAATAATTCATGGTATGCTGGTAAACAGAGTCCCAGAGCATGGGGACCTCATTTGTAGTACTTGCCAATGTCCATGGTGTGAACACTACCATCATTACAGGTTTTGAGCTACCACCATGACATCATTAAGTGTATCATTTGAGAGTTCTGAAGGAAGATATATGGAAAAAGTCAAAGAAAATCAAATAGGATTACAATGGTTGTGTTTCTTTGTTAGGTTATAGGAGTCTTTTTTTCTCTTAATTTCCCTCTCTCTTTTCCTTTTTCTTTCTTTATTTCCTAAATTGCATGTAATGCTTATATAACATATTTACTATAATATTAATATTTTTAATAGTAGGAGTTTCACAAGTTTCTTTTATTAGGAAAACATTAGTAAAAATAATTATAATAAAATAAATGTTGTTATATAACCAAAAACATAATCACAAAAGGAGTTTGAAGCTTAAACACCACACACAAGTTGTTGGAAGAAGCAGATGTCTAACAGATTCACTGATTTACTTAATAAAAATAAATAACAAGCTCTATTGTACTGCAGCTATGCTTTTGGTCAATGGAGTTTCCCTTTCCTCTCCAGAACAGTGTTTTACAAATTATGGTCCCTGGATCAGCAACATCAAGACCTGGGACCTGATAAAAATGCAAATTCTAGGGCTCTGTTTTAGACCTACTACACTGGAAACTGGGTATGGATCCCAGCAATCCATGTTTTTAACAAACCCTCCAGGAAATTCTGAGGCATTCTTGAGTTTAAGAACCTCTACTCTCGGACACATGTTCTAAGTCACTGGAACAAAAGGAATTCTTCAGAGTGAAGAAGTGTTTGCTGAGATGTTCCCAAAATCACTGGAAGAGAATCAAGCAAGTTTGCTACCTCTTATCCTTTTCTGCAAATATTTAATATTTTAGATTCTAGGCATTAACTACCTAAGTAATCAGTAACAAAGCCCAAAAATATAGTCAACATGGGGGCTAGCATTCAGCCTTAGTTCGTTCCATTTAAAATTGTAAACAATTAATTAATAGAAACCTCAATTAAATAGAGCTGGGAGACCAGAAGGGGATGCTCTCATGTCCTGCAATGATAGAGCCCAACAGGAAGAAGAGAACTTCCTCTTCTTGCCTGGCAAGAGTTCAGCCAATGAGAGATGGTTACAGCTCAGCCAATGAAAAGCCATGGACTCCTTATTTACTGTAGGTCTCCCAACTTCCTCTTCGTCTCTATAAAAAGTGATCTTCTTTCCCTGCCCCACAGGGACTTGCACAGGGCTCGTCATGGTTACAGACCCTGAAATGCAATTCTCTGTTGATGCCATATAAACACCTCTTTGCTGAAGAAGTATCTGGCAGTCTCTTTTAGGTCAACAAAATACACTACTAATCACACTTTTCCCAAAGAGGTTATGTTGAATTAAAGGTAAAGCTTCCCCAAAACATTTTAATATTTGTAGTTTGATAACTATCACAGTATCACATAATTATTAAAATAGATTCATTTTTGCTTAGTTGCTTGAAAATAAGATTCTTCAGACTCAAAGACTATTTCTTATACATCTATGAATATAGGACATGCAAGGGGCTAAGTTAACAGTTCACAATATTCAAAGTTTTATATTTCTCAGTGTAGGTAACAGAAACCTTAGGAATTGGTATAACATATATTACGTAAATTTTGTGTATCTTACTCAAATCTAACAGCATTTTAAATAAAATTAAAGGCAAATTCAATTCAGTTTACAATGATTTTTAATTAGGTATTAATATAAATACACTGGCAAAGGGTTGTGTACTTGTCTGTTTACATTATAATTTTAGAAAGTAAAATAGATATTAATTAGTATGTCAGTAAGGGAAACTGTGACAAATGTCTTCTACATAATTGCAAAACCAGCACATTCTGTTTATATGCTTGTCACTGCAAGTTTAGAAGAAAATGTATTTCTTTTTAAGTTTCAAATCACATTTTCAGACCAAAAAAAAAAAGGTATAAAGGCTAGCCCATTACTTGAGGGTAGAGTCAGATTGATTCATTGCAGCCTTATGGCACCTTCTGTTTGCAACAATCAAATGAAAGGGCACAGGCACAATTCACAGTGAGGATGAGCTCAGCTCTAACTAATATAAAATCTATGGACATTTAAATTCCTGACTGTCAAATGAAAGAAACTTATAAACAAAGGAAACTGACCAAAAACCATAAACCTATCTGTTAAGTGGTAGATAGCAAAGCTTTTGATTTAGTCATTAAATTAGAACAGTATAATATTGGTTCACATGGCTTTATTGGCTGAAAATAAGTAAAAGCAGCAAAAATAAGAAAGTTGTTAACAAGAATTTTTGCAAAATATTTCAAGCACATAGCTACGACATCAGTGAAAGTACTGAACAATTCATTTGGGATAATGTTGCAATCATGCTCATATAGTTATAATAAGAAAATAAATTCTGAACGTTAAGAAAATAAACTTCATTTCATATTTCTCTCTTAAGTTCTAACAAGGGAATGACTATTTTAATTCATATCTATAAATGCAAATGCATTACACAGAAAAAATATATTTGTTGTAACTTATCAACCTATCTTGATCTCATTTATAACAACTGCATACTTGATTTTATTATTAAGATATTTAAAAAATAAATTCCCTCACTAAAATATGTGAAAGAATAATGATAAGCCACTTTAGGAAGGCTTTTAACTATTTGGGGTTGTTATATAATAATCATCACCATAATGTTTTAGAGATTCAAATTCGAAGGAAAAAAATAACGTGTGTGTAAGCAAAAGCTTCTTAAATCATTCCCTTTCATAAGTATTTGAAACACTGTAGTCTTTATATTATACTTTAAAAATTAATAACTGGCCTAGTCAGCAGTGTTTGAAGTTTTACATAGCTAGCTCTTGAAAAGGCTTAGGTTATTTTGTGACAACTCAATATATTTATTAGATATTCTTCTCAGGAATTTAAGTGATAGGACTACAAGCTACATGATGTAATATGGCCCTTTTTTTGTAAATGTCTCCTAATTTCCCTGGAGAACTCATCATTCCGTACAGAAAAGGAGCAGTTTAAATGCTAAGTACTTTATATTATTAAAGCATGTAATGGTTTAAAAACACCTCTGAAAAAATTAATATATAAATATATATTCCTTACAAGAGTAATTAAAGATTTGGGAAATACCGAGATCATAATCTAATTGCTCCATACCATAATTTTTCAGGTATCAACTGGGTAAAAGTTTATGAAATCATGCTCGGGGAGGATGTACAAAGCATGTAGTTCATCCTCCAGCTAAGGATTCATCAAAACTGTTCAAGACACATGAGAAAACATGTCCCTTCTAAATAATTCTGTAGGAGTTTTCCTTATAGCCTAGAAAAATCGTATTCCTCTATCAGCTCTTTACTGTTAGGAAATAGACTGTTTTCTTTCCTGCTCAGACAAACACTTGGTTGTGATCACATATGTGGCTCTGTGCTCATCCGACCTGCTCTGTGATTTTCAACACACTTTTCTAAGCCCTTAACCAAGAGTAATTAGAAGATGAAGAGCTATTTGGCCTCAGTGTATCATGTTCTTGTGACAGGTGGCCAGAAACATACAAAGAAAAGGAAAAAAGTTGTGGCTACTGATCAAGATAATTACATTTATACATTCTGGTGATATCAGAAATTATTAACAACACTTATTACAGAAGGAAGAGGGAAAGAGGTGGGAAAATAGACTTCTCATGCAAATGAAACAGCATGACTGCTCCAAAGTTAAGAATATAATAATAATAATAATAATAATAAATTTGAAAAGACTCTAAGTTACTCTTTTTCCTTAATATTTTATGAGGACATATTGAATTTTAAATTAATAGTACTATCTTCAATTTCCTTATAACAGGCATATTGTTAAAAGTCTTTTTAAAGCAAAAAAAAAAAAAAAGTGATGATACACACTATTCCAATCTAATGTATCATTTGAAAGTTCTCTTGAGATAAAATGTAGTAGAAACCTACACATAGGGACTTCCCTGGTGGCGCAGTGGTTAAGAATCCGCCTGCCAATGCAAGGGACACAGGTTCGAACCCTGGTCCGGGAAGATCCCACATGCTGCGGAGCAACTAAGCCCATGCACCACAACTACTGAGCCTGTGCTCTAGAGCCTGCAAGCCACAACGACTGAGCCCCTGTGCCACAACTACTGAAGCCTGTGCCCCTAGAGTCCGTGCTCCTCAACAAGAGAAGCCACCACAACGAGAAGCCCATGCACCACAACGAAGAGTAGCCCCAGCTCGCCGCAACTAGAGAAAGCCCGCGTGCAGCAACGAAAACCCAATGCAGCCAAAAATAAAATAAATTAATTAAAAAAAAAACACGAAGAAACCTACACATAAATAATTGTAGATAACATTATCAAACTGTAACATACTACTTAAAACATTTGGAAGCTATATTTTTCCCCAGCTGTATTGAGATATGATTGACAAATTAAAATTCGATATATTTCAGTTGTAACACATGAAGTTTTTAAAGGTGTACAACATGATTTAATGTATATGTTCATTGTGAACTGATTGCCATGCACATTAATCACCTCACATGGATACCATGGTGGGGGAGGGGAGAAAACAAGATTTACTCTCTTAGCAAATTTTCAGTATACAATACAGTATTATTAGTTATAATCACCATGCTCTACACAATCCCCAGGGTTTATTCATTTTATATCTTGAATTAATTGAACAACCACTTTCTAATTGGTAGTGGGAAATGATTACTAAGTATTAAAAAAAATAGTAGAAACAAAGAGAAGATGGCATATGTGAGAAGATAATTTTTATTTAAGTACAGTGATGTCTAAAGAAATATTTGACATTTAGGGTTGCTCTCAGCCAGCAATGTGAAGAAGTATGAAATACAGATATCTTCTATAGCCCCTCATTGCAACGGACTCTCTGTAAGTTATCGTGAGCTGACACAATTAGAGAAACCGGATTCCTAAGGAACTCTGATAGGTGTCCACATTCTGTAAACTCACATTCACCCTTGTGGCTTCCTCAGAAATACACTACCAGAGACATGAGAGAAGAGGCAGCTCAGCAGTTGGAAGAGCTGAGCCAATGGCCCTGAATAATTTTACGGGATCTCAGAGAAGCTAGCAGCAGCGGAGGGGCCTCAGGGTGAACATTTGCCGTGTGGGGTTCACTTCTAAGGTTTCATCACTTCAAGGGTTGAGCCTTTTTTGTCTAACAAGATTCACAGATTCAAGCTGAGAAAAAGTCAAAAGTTCAGCTCTAAATAACCTCAAGGACAGAGTATTTTGTATTCATTCCCTTCCTGTTCAATATGAGAAAAAATATCAGAGACATGGCAAAATGGCATGGACCTCAAAAAGGTTTCTGCTTTACAAGCTGTATTAAAAAGTAAGATAGAAAGAAAAAGTAATGCCTTGGCTATAGACATGACAAAACCCCACTGAAATGCCATCTTACCTCTTTGACCTTTAAATTAGTGATCACAAGTCCATTATTCTTTTAAGTATTTTGAACAACGATATATGTACTTCTGCCCCAAAGAACTGCATTCCAGAAGATGATCACTGGGTGTCTTTGCTTCACCAGTTTTATATTCTGCTTGAACAAAAGGGAAATTGCCAAGAACTGGTTTTACACATCTGGGGAGGGAGAGGAGCAACACCTCCACTGAGAAGGGTATTTAGTAGGATATGAAGCAAAGGACAAACACTTGTTTTGGTTTTTTTAAAGCACTGGTGAAGAATTCTGGATAAGTAAACTGATTATTTCTCTTTTTTTTCTGTTAAATCATCCTGAAGTAGAACTAAAAATGAGATGCACAAATTCTTAACCACAGTTAAAATTGAAGAAGTGGTTATTACAAATCCAGAATCCAAAATATGAGGCCTCTGAACAACAATTAAGACAAAACAAAGATACAAGAGAGGGCTTCGCTGGTGGCACAGTGGTTAAGAATTTGCCTGCCAGTGCAGGGGACACGGGTTTGAGCCCTGGTCCGGGAAGATCCCATATGCCGCGGAGCAACCAAGTCTGTGCGCCACGACTACTGAGCCTGCGCTCTAGAGCCTGCGAGCCACAACTACTGAGCCTGCGTGCCACAACTATTGAAGCCCCGCGCCTAGAGCCCGTGCTCCGCAACAAGAGAGGCCACCACAATGAGAAGCCCGTGCACCGCAACGAAGAGCAGTCCCCGCTTGCTGCAACTAGAGGGAGCCCACATGCAGCAACGAAGACCCAACGCAGCCAAAAATAAATAAATAAATCTATTTAAAAAAAAAAAAGATACAAGAGAATGTTAGGTGTAACATTCATGGCTGCAGATCTCAGACAAACCCCAAACTAGACCCTCATGCCCTAAATAAGTGGGCTGTTTTAATGTGAAAAATGCTAGTTATCTGTTTCCCACGAAAGAAGCTCAGAGTTGAGGCATCTAGCTGGAGCAAGCCTGGGCCCCGGTTGGTTTCACGGAGTAATCAAAAGAGTTGGGCTGAATGAGGAATCAGTCAACCATTTAGACCTGGAAGACAAGCCTTGACATCCACCCATGCTGGGCAGGGCTGAGCTGAGCTGGCTTCCCAGAGTCAGATGCTAAAGAAACTCAGAACACAACCTTGTATTACAAGAAAGAACACAAGGAACAATAAAGGCTAACTACAAAGAATCCATTAAAAAAAAAAGTGTAGGAAAAACAAATGATTTCAGTAAAAACAAGAGATTTTAGTAAAGTTACGGACCAAAAACATGTCACTGAGTTAAAGTGAAGTGTTAGTTATGAGGCAGAACTTCGAATTACGAGGGATCTTTTCCTGATTATGCCAAGCATTGATCTCAGTGAATGGACTTGTGTTGTGACCTAAGAAGTGTGTGAAATTTGGAACAATAATGCTTGTTTATGAAGGACATTTGTATTTTCATTACGTTTGGCACTCAGCCAGACAGAATTTCAAGTTTCCAAAGTAATTCCAGCATCTGGCTTTACACTCCACAGCCCAGCTCCACCCTGACATCAGGGCCCAGTTGAAAGAAGAGAATCCTTTAGAATTCTAGAGAATCCCCTTTAATAATTAACAATCAATTTAATTTAATGGACAACTGTTTGAACATTTGGTAGCCAACTTGCCACCTCTCCCGGTTCCCTATTTTAAAACTGGTTTTTAGTTACTTTACACACAAATGATTAATTTGTTCTTAGAGCTATTCAGATCGAAGAGAGGCCTAAAGTTGTTTTGTGGTTAACTCAGCCCCCTGAGGACCCCATCGTTCAGAGCGCTGAGCTCAATAAACTTGCTAAAAAATCTAGGTGCAAAATGCGAATTGACTATACTTTAGATTCCTCCTAACATTCAATTGAATCTTAATACTTACACATCTCATATAGCACACCCTTTAAACTGATGGGGTTCAGGGCAGGCTGCCTCAAGATAAGCCACTTGGGCATGCAGATTATTTTGAGTTGAAAGCAATCAAGGCCCAAAAGACTCAGGAAGAAACTTTTATCTTCCCCTCAACTGCCTAAAAGAATTTAGATAGAGGACCTGCTCCAGGCAGGGAGCTTTCACCATAGATAAATAACTACAGTATAATAAGAACTGGGAGTGTGTAGACAGGGAGGAACCTACCAAAGTCTATTTTTAAAATTTCCTCTCTGTGTCTCATTGTTTCCATATGCCCAGCAAAAATGTATTTATCAAACATTTGTTCTTCTCAGCCAACTGTGAATTATCTTCCTCCCTTTTCAAGTCCCAGATGCCTACCCTCTTCTCTTCATCTCAGAACAGCATATAAACCTAAATTGCTTGACTGTCGCTTGGCTCTTATGGAGTCCCGGTACATATGTAATTAAATTTATTTTTTCTTCTGTTACTGTCTCATGTCAATTTAATTATTAGGCCAGTCAGAAAAACCGAGAACCACAGGGGAAAATTTTTCCTCCCCAACAATACAAACATTCATCGTTAGAATTTTCCATAATTGCTTTTGTTTGTTTTTCTTTTGGTCCCCATGAACAGATGTCTTTATACTAATATCCTGTTCAGAGAGTGCCCCAATCATTTGATACACTGCATTCTCAGAAAGTTTACCTTTTTTTTTAAACTACTACTACTCACACTTTAACATGAACTATATTTAGTTCCCAATTCACATAGATGTAATAAAATCATGACATTTCCACACATATGTATATAGCATTCTCAATGAGAATATCAGAATGGTCTTGCAATAATCTTGTCATATTAAATTTAAAAAGTGAAGTGACTCAGCTTCTGAGTTCTTTAATACATCAGATATCTTGCTTGTTTAATAGGAACAGATAGTCATTAAATTGTTTATACAAGCAGAAAAAAAATCAGTCATATTTATAACTGTGGCAAATAACTAATGAACTATTAGCCATATTCAGGAGGAGAGTGCATGCACACACACACACACACACACACACACACCTTTATTGTTATATTTGATATACTTGAAAATTTCTCAAGACAAAGAATTTCTAGAATTGTTACTTTCACTCTCAGAAAGTTTTATCTGTTTATTTGAGCAACCAAAGCAACATGAACCAAAATTTACAGGATCCTTCCCAAATATTGTAATTGGTTTTTCTTTAACAGCATAATGCTATAAAAGTAAAAAAAAAAAAATTTTTTGCTATTATATATAACTAATATTAGTAATGCTAATAAGGGGAAAACTATTTTGAAAGGCTAATATGTTACATAAAATTATATGTACTGTACCAGGGTAATGTTTAAAATACCCAGCTGTGACAATTTTGTCAATATGTAAAGTAATTAATGACAACTGTAAATTGAAGCATCTAATTTAATAGTGCTAATGATATTTATAATTCTCCTCCAAAGTGTCATGCAAGGATTGTCAAGTACTTCATAAAATAAATACTCTACTTCTCATTCCTGCTGCTGGCCAAGAATATCATACTGCATCCCTAAGAGACATTTGAAAGAAACTGTTGTGCTTGAATTTTAATGCTAAAGAGTAGAATACAAGAAAGAGGCACTTCCATATAAAAGATTAGAAATGCACCTAAGATCAGAGGTTTTCTAAGTTATAATATTTAGTTTGAAATAATTTACAGTGAATCATTATGAATTCCGTAAACTTGGAAAGCCAAAGTTTTAAACTTGGGCTTAATTCTCCAAATACTATAGCCAGGAGGGATTCAAACAAGGACAGTCTACAGATCTGATTCTAATTCAAGGCTAGGTGGATGAAGAACAGCTCCCTGCAAAGTGAGGAACTTAGGAAACTCTCAACCAATATCTATCCAGCACAGAAAATTCATTCTGTTCCCAGGTAAATGCTGCCCTTATAGTTTCATCCAGAAACCAGACTATGAACTAAACAAGAACTTTTCAAAAATTCTTGGAGTTGCTAGTACTAGGATAAATCTTTGCCTAGACACTGGTTCTTCTGTAGCTTTATTCTCACCTTCCTCATCAGAGTTCCAGGCACCCACATCTTTTGAAAACAGAAGTTAATTAATGTAGATCTTGGGGAAATATAGGCAACACTTGGTACACTGGAGTTTAGTGGAATGTTGTTTGGACAAATAAAACTAATGTGTAAAATCTCTGTCTGCTATCAACGGGTTGTATGGCTTTGGGGCCCTTACCTGACTTCACTTAGCTTCCCTTTTCTTCTTTATATTATGTGGTATCAGACATATACAGTGCTCACAGAGTGGCTGGATAGATTAAATGAAATATACAGTGGGGATAAACAACTTGAATTATTTCAGAGTTATTCAATAAACACCACTCATTCCCACAAATTATGTTCTTTCTCCTTACCGCTGCCCTCCTGATCCCCCGTCGTTTTCCCTGCTCACAGCCACCCACCTTCAGCTCAATAGAAGCAACAGAATAAAGTAACTAAGAATGTGTTTCCTTCAGCATGGCACAGCTGACTTTTAAGAGGTCCAAATGTTGATTTTTGAGGTTTCATAAAACATAGTTTGTGTTCCAAGAGCAAAGAACCAGAAACACTTTGGAGGGAAGAGTCCAGAAGGAAAAAAAAAAAAACAGCAAAAATTTGTTCTAAGTGCACTGTATACTGGATGTCTAAGTGATTTAAGAAGTACAGAATTGTATTTAAGCTGTGAGGAATGAGGATCTCTGACACCGTGCATGGACGGTTGGCAGGCAGCTAGAGATAGATGACACATAGTCCATGACCATGAGGTTCTCAAGGTCATACATCTGTAAGAGTCCTTAACAGGCGGTGTACAAATCTTTTATTTCAGCATCCACTCAGAGCTCCACCTAGCCAGATGGCTTTCATTAAAGGAAAGCAAATACATAGCAGGGTTTTGCTGCTTGTAATGTCTATTAACAGTGGAAATCAAGTTTCATAAAACTGATTTTTGATAAAAAATATTTTTTCTTCTCTGTGAACAGAATATATATATATATATATATATATATATATATATATATACATATATACATATATACATATATATATATAAATGCCTTTCCTAAGGTTTGTTTCTGTCTCTAGTGAGATAGAAAAAAAAACCCAAACCTTGTCAGAGTGAATAATCCTCTAGAGGAGGGCCTTAAGTGAGAAGGACATAGAGGCCCCCATGATATGCAGCCTTAGAAAGAAAAGAATTGTTCCACATGTTTTTGCCAAAATTTCTGTTATATAAATTCTTCCTAACCTGTTCTTTACTAGGGTAGCAGCATTTTTGTTTGGTCAGATTTAACAGAATACTCTTCAAGCATACTCAATGTGACTTTGTACATTGAGATATGGAATATAATTGTAAAATGAAGAGCACGGAGGAACCAGTGGTATTCACTTATTCTCATTTTTTTTTAGTGTGTCTAAAATAGGGGAAAACAAATAGTATTGTATTCTGTCTTGTACAAAAAGGAGATCAGCAAAATCCAGTAGCTGCCTAACCAAGATGATTTTCTGATTTTAAAGAAAGCTGAAATTGCGCATGAAACTCTCCTGCATCCTCTGGCAAAGAACCCCACAGAATAAAGAGAGAATACTGAATCAAGTAAACTGTTATTAAGAGCAGAGCTATTCATATCTAAGGAGGCCAAAATTGGGTGAAGAATGCAGAAGGAAATTAGGATAATTTGTCCCCAAACATCCAAATCAATAGGGAAAAATTGAAAAATGTAAAGAAAGGATGAACTGGAGGTTATGTGCTGCAGGGGATTCTTAAAGAGCACATACCTATTATTTTTCCCAGTGATGCTTTTTGAGATCAGTGCACGTAATAAAGCCTGTGGCTTTTCATTTGTTTCCCCTCATATTCTTTGGCGTTGTTGTCCAACAGGAGACTGGGAAGGGCTGGCTATTGTGGATGGTTATGATCCTTGCCCTCTTGTGAATCACCTCAGTGACTGAGAAATTCCAACGAATTGCTGCTTAAATTGTTCTTCCTTCTGCTTACTTTTGCCAGAGAGTTATGGATTTACCCAGAGGGGAGATGCAGAATCAGACGAGACCATCCAGAAAGGCATCACTCATAACAGGATAACCTTCTCTCCATTGGGACATAACAAGCACTTTTGCTCTGTATACAAGTTAGAGGTAAAGTCCTTCCTCCTTCTTTAAAAAGAAAAAAAAAAGTATCATCCAAATGGGATGTTGCAAATGTATGTCACAGAGGTAACTGTGAAATACAAAGAAAGGCTGGTTAACCAAACTGTCAAATCACTGTTATACATGCTACCATTTTTTTGAAACCTAATTGGCATGTAATAAAGTACATATACTAAAAGTGGACATTTTGATAGATTTTACATATGTATACATCTGAAAAACCATCACCCTGCTCAAGACAGTGAAATTAATCAATGCCCAAAGTTTCCTGATGTCACTTTGTATTCCTGCCTGACAATCATAATTCAATCAGGGGAAACCACTGATTCACATTTTAACTAGATTTGTTCATAATTTATAGAATTTTCTATAAATGGAATAACAGACAACATGATTTTTTGCCTAGCTTTCTTCACTGAGTAAAATTATTTTGAGATTTATCCATTTTGTTGTTGTACCAAGAGTTCATTTTTAAAAATCTGAGTGGCATCCCATTGAATGGATATGCCATACATTTTTAATCCATTAATTGGTTGATAGAATTTCAGGGTAACTCCATCTTTGTCCTACAACAAATAAAGTTGCTATGAACACTCGTTTGCATGTTTTTGTATGGATATATGTTTTTATTTATCTTTGACATGTACCTAGGAGGGGAATTGCCAGATTATATGGCAGATCATCCTTTCACTATTAAGAAACAAAATATGTTTTTCAAAATGGTATAACAATTTAAATTTCTGCAGCAGAGTATAAGAGTTCCAGTTCTTCCACATTCTTGTTAACACTTGCTATGGTGAGGATTTGAATTTTAGCATTTCTGATAGGTGTATCATGACATATTGTGATTTTAACTTCCACATCCTTAATAAGTAATGATGGGCATTTGTCCATGTGCCTACTTGCTATCCACACGTATCTTTTGGGGGGAGCGGTATCTGCTGAAATCTTATGCCCATTTTTAAATGGGTATCTACTTTCTTATTATTGAATTTTGAGAGTTCTTTATAAATTCTAGGTATAAGTGCTCCAACAGATATAAAATTTGAAACATCAACTCCAGTATGTGGCATTTATTTTCATTAACTAAGTTTCTTTCAAAGAATAGAAGCTTTAAATTTATCAATGTGCTTTTTTATAGATATCCTTTATTTGTAAATCTAAAAAAAATCTTGGCCTAATGCAAGGATGTATTTTCTTTTTAAAGATTTATAAGATTTAGGGTTTACATTTATGTCCATGTTGAATCAATTTTGGGTATGATGCTAGGTATAAAGAGTACAGCAGGTATTATAGGGTCTATTTTTGTCCCACTATTGAAGCAATGAAAATTTTAATACTCTACGTTATATACTTAAATTTTAAGGTTTTATACCTTGGCTGGTGGTAACACGAACTAAACATGACCCTGAGTGATTTCCAGCACTGCTCCCTCTGCTCCTCTGGGCTGGTTCTTCTGCGAGCCTAGGTTATTTTCCTTACATGCACGTCCCAATCACTACCCAGATGGAGGTATGAGAAAGACCCTTTGCAGAGCTATGTAGCACTCTTTCTGGGCAACTCTCTCCTCTCCACTACTGTGCCCTGCACTGTCTAGCTGCCTTGGCATCCGCAGACCCTAACTTTGTATGCTAAATTCAAAGAGACCGCCAGGTTATGCCTGGATTCCCTTCTCTATATTTTGTTTTCAAAGTTCACTATAGGAAGTCAGCTGGTGCAACTGTAGGGTTCACCTCATTTGTTTCTCCTCTACAAATACCTATGTCCTATAATATATGATGTCTGATCTCCTAAGAAATTCTTTCACATACATTTTCATGTTTTAAATTGTCCTAGGCATGGGATTAATACCAAATCTAGTATTTCTTCTTGTCAGAAAACCAATGTCCTTAATTAAAATTTTATTTATAATATTTTTCATTTATTCAATAAAAGAACTTTCAACTGATAATCTTGTTTGTGTAGCATCTTTCCTTTATTTCATGGATATAACATTTTATTTCTCTATATAAAGTTTTACTGAGGTTTTCTTCTGCCTACTGCTAGCCTCAATCTAGAAAACTTGCATTGGTTGTACTGGCAGAGGGGATGCATTCCCATAAAATAATATAGCATTTAAAAGTCTCATACAAATTAACTAAATAGCAGACAGAGTTACAGGTACACCTGGTCCATCTTGTGTTTTATCTGGATTATAACTGAGGGAAATATTTATACTCCAAAGGATGAGATTAATGGAGGGAAGATTTTAAATTATATATAAGAATGTAGTTTAATAATTTATAAATAATAGATAGTCTGGGTAATGTATACCACTACTCTTCAGCAAATTGACTTTGATCAAAATCAGATCCAATAATACATCATATAGTTGAATAACCTATTTTTGCTTTTCTCCTTTTGACCAGTCATATGGTTAATGATAGATGTTCACTATCCTATTAAACACTGCCTAAGTAAGAAAACCAAAAGTTCAGTTTGGGATCACTAAAAATTAAAAAATAAATATCAACAAATCCAATAATATATATTGTTGATTAATAAATATTGGTATAATAAGCAAAAACCTCCAACTGCCTGTGAGATTTTGAACCCATTTTTATATCATTCTTGCTTAATCTGTGCAGCTAATACATGTAATTGTAGCTTCCACTACCTTGGAATTTTTTTTTAAGCATGTAAGACTTTTCTGGATTAGAAAGAGGAAAGTTGCTCTTAGATAGCCTCATCCACCAGACGGCAGACAGCAGAAGCAAGAAGAACTACAATCCTGCAGCCTGTGGAACAAAAACCACATTCACAGAAAAATAGACAATATGAAAAGGCAGAGGGCTATGTACCAGATGAAGGAACAAGATAAAACCCCAGAAAAACAACTAAATGAAGTGGAGATAGGCAACCTTCTAGAAAAAGAATTCAGAATAATGATAGTGAACATGATCCAGGACCTCGAGTAAAGAATGGAAGCAAAGATCGAGAAGATACAAGAAATGTTACAAAGAAAGAAAACTACAGGCCAATATCACTGATGAACATAGATGCAAAAATCCTCAACAGAATACTAGCAAACAGAATCCAACAACACATTAAAAGGATCATATACCAAGATCAAGTGGGATTTATCCCAGGGATGCAAGGATTCTTCAATATACGCAAATCAATCAATGTGATACACCATATTAACAAATTGAAGAAGAAAAACCATATGATCATCTCAATAGATGCAGAAAAAGCTTCTGACAAAATTCAACACTGATTTATGATAAAAACTCTCCAGAAAGTGGGCATAGAGGGAATCTATCTCAACATAATAAAGGCTATATATGACAAAATCACAGCAAACATCATTCTCAATGGTGAAAAACTGAAAGCATGCCCTCTAAGATCAGGAAGAAGACAAGGATGTCCACTCTCACTGCTATTATTCAACATAGTTTTGGAAGTCCTAGCTACAGCAATCAGAGAAGAAAAAGAAATAAAAGGAATACAAATTGGAAAAGAAGAAGTAAAACTGTCATGGTTTGCTGATGACATGATATTATACATAGAGAATCCTAAAAATGCCACCAGAAAACTACTAGAGCTAATCAATGAATTGGGTAAAGTTGCAGGATACAAATTTAATGCACAGAAATCCCTTGCACTCCTATACAGTAATGATGAAAAATCGGAAAGAGAAATTAAGGAAACACTCCCATTTACCATTGCAACAAAAAGAATAAAATACCTAGGAATAAACCTACCTAGGGAGAAAAAAGACCTGTATGCACAAAACTATAAGACACTGATGAAAGAAATTAAAGATGATACCAACAGATGGAGAGATATACCATGTTCTTGGATTGGAAGAATCAATATTGTGAAAATGACTATACTACCCAAAGCAATCTACATAATCAAATTAATCCCTATCAAATTACCAATGGCATTTTTTACAGAACTAGGACAAAAAATCTTAAAATTTGTATGGAGACACAAAAGATCCTGAAGTGCCAAAGCCGTCTTGAGGGAAAAAAACGGATCCGGAGGAATCAGATTCCCTGACTTCAGACTATACTACAAAGCTACAGTAATCAAGACAATATGGTACTGGCACAAAAGCAGAAACATAGATCAATGGAACAAGATAGAAATCCCAGAGGTAAACCAATGCACCTATGGTCAACTAATCTATGACAAAGGAGGTAAGGATATAAAATGGAGAAAAGACAGCCTCTTCAACAAGTGGTGCTGGGAAAACTGTACAGCTACAATGTAAAAGAATGAAGTTTGAACACTCCCTCACACCATACGCAAAAATAAACTCAAAATGGATTAGAGACCGAAATGTAAGACCAGACACTATAAAACTCTTAGTGGAAAACAGAGGAAGAACACTCTTTGACATAAATCACAGCAAGATCATTTTTGATCCACCTCCTAGAGTAATGGAAATAAAAACAAAAATAAACAAATGGGACCTAATGAAACTTCAAAGCTTTTGCACAGCAAAGGAAACCATAAACAAGAAGAAAAGACAACCGTCAGGATGGGAGATAATATTTGCAAACAAATCAACAGACAAAGGATTAATCTCCAAAATATATAAACAGCTCATGCAGCTCATTATTAAAAAACAAACAACCCAATCCAAAAATGGGCAGAAGACCTAAATAGACATTTCTCCAAAGAAGACATACAGATGGCCAAGAAGCACATGAAAAGCTGCTCAACATCACTAATTATTAGAGAAATGTAAATCAAAACTACAATGAGGTATCACCTCACACCAGTTAGAATGGGCTTCATCAGAAAATCTACAAACAACAAGTGCTGGAGAGGGTGTGGAGAAAAGGGAACCCTCTTGCACTGTTGGTGGGGATGTAAACCGATACAGCCACTCTGGAGAACAGTATGGAGGTTCCTTAAAAAACTAAAAATAGAATTACCATATGATCCAGCAATGCCACTACTGGGCGTGTACCCAGAGAGAACCACAATTCAAAAAGACACATGCACCCCAATGTTCATTGCAGCACTCTGTACAATAGCCAGGTCATGGAAGCAACCTAAATGCCCATTGACTGACGAATGTATAAAGAAGATGTGGTACATATATACAATGGAATATTCCTCAGCCATAGAAAGGAATGAAATTGGGTCATTTGTTGAGATGTGGATGGATCTAGAGACTGTCATATAGAGAGTTAAGTCGGAAAGAGAAAAACAAATATCGTATATTAACGCATATATGTGGAGCCTAGAAAAATGGTACAGATGAACTGGTTTGCAGGGCAGAAATTGAGAAACAGATGTAGAGAACAAACATATGGACACCAAGGGGGGAAAGGTGTGGTGGGTGGGGGTGGGGGTGTGATGAATTGGGCAATTGGGATTGACACGTATACACTGATGTGTATAAAATTGATGACTAATAAGAACCTGCTGTATAAAAATAAAATAAACAATAAAAGAAAGAGGAAAGTTGAGAATGATGATGACAGCAGGAGTAAGAGAAATGGGCTTAAGGAGTTAAGTATTAGTAATGTATTTGGGAAATAAAGGAAAGTGTGTCTCACAGAACAGATGGTCAAATTTTAACAAACTCTGTGAAAGACAAGAAGGAAATCCATTTTGCACCAAAAACATGCCATGACTGTGACATATAGACATAATTATTGGGCTACCTTTGGTCTCTTCTCCGCTTTCACATTTTTTAAACTGACAGCATCCCAAGGATCCTAAAAAACACAGCCTAAAGCAAAGATAAATTGCTGATGCTGTATCTGGGAGATGAAAATCCAGGTCAATGAGAGTGAGGACAAAGAAAAATGAGGCAGGGAATGACAGAGGAAATGCAAGGTGATTTTTAACCAACATGCCCACTGCTTACAAGATGTGAACAAATGCTGCAGATGTGTCTACTTGCCTCAAAGGTTGTCTCCAGACAGGCTCTACTGCTACACAATCTGTCAGAAGGGGCTACTGGAAGGAGAAAGGAGATGGAATATCTCTGCTGAGCTCCCTACCACCTTTTACTTCTCACTGGTAAAAACTCAGTCCATGGAGAGTTAACTCCCAAGTACTTCATGCTGCACTGTTTAGCCTCTCCTAGGTTTCACCCAAGTATGGAAATGGTATGAAGAGGCCACACATGCCAGGAACAGCTGGTCTATCCATGTATCTCTGCAGAAAACAAATGGGTCATGGCAAATGCTGGACCGAACCTAGTATCTCTATTGGAGCAGAAAAATATATCCTTAGTATGTGGCACTGATTTGGTGAATGTTTTCTTTCATCAAGTCAAGAGGATTAATATAATTAATTAATATAATTTTGCCACTTGATGGTAAGGACAGCAATAGCACTATCTTACCTCAAAGCAATGCTGACTCTTCTGCTCTCTATTATAGTACATTTCCATTTTACAAAACATCACACTTCTCCATCATATTGATGCCATGCTAATCTGACCTGGTGAACAGAAAATGGTAAATATCCCAATCACCCAGGAAAACGTGTAAATGCAAAGGTATAAACTCCTGATGATTCCTGGGCCTGCAGCATCAGTGACATTTTTTAACGCCCACATAAAAACACCTTGCATCTTCCACAATTTATAAAGAAGCAGAGTTCTGTAGCTCACTTTAGGCTTTGTAGGCAACTGTGATAGGCCAACAGCAAATTACCTGCCATAATTTCTTCCCTTTATCTACGCCTTTAGGAGGCCACCACACACACAATTACAGACTCTGCCATGTGCATTGGGTTGGTCATTGGGAACATAGTAAATGTGACACAAGCAGAGATGTGAAACATGTTTGTACACCCAGCTCTCTCTCTCTTGCTGTCAATGAACGATAGACTAGTACCCAATAAATATTTTGAGAGTAGGTGTATTTGTTATTAGTTTTGAATGAAAAGAGTGAAAGTTAGTTTAGTTCAATTTTGCTTAGTTCTGAATTATGTTTTATATTACTGAGCACTTTCTGTTATAAAAACAAAAATATGTACCTTATAGACAGGATTATAATATGTTCTACGTATTTTTTCTAACTAAACTCATTATAAATTTCACTGGACAAATTAACTCCAAAGTTACCATCCACTTGAACATATTCCATACACTACCTAGGACTTACTTTTGATGCTATTTCCCCATCCTCCAAATATAATCATCTGCATATGTTTTAAATTTATTTTTTAATGATAGATTTAACTTATTTTTTAAAATAATATGGTTTTCTAATGGAAATAATTAGACATCTTTTTTTTTTTTCTTTTTTTTGCGGTACGCGGGCCTCTCACTGTTGTGGACTCTCCCGTTGCAGAGCACAGGCTCTGGACGCGCAGGGTCAGCGGCCATGGCTCACGGACCCAGCCACTCCGCAGCATGTGGGATCTTCCTGGACCGGGGTACGAACCCATGTCCCCTGCATCGGCAGGCAGACTCTCAACCACCGTGCCATCAGGGAAGCCCTAGACATCTTTAAAATCAGCTTTTATCTCCACTTGAATAAAGATTAGATTAGATCTATTATATTCAATAGGTTTTGGAGTCTAAAAACTCAGATTTAGTTTCCATTTACAATATGCTCACATTTCCTGGAAGATCAATGCATTAAATCTCTAGGTTTCCTCATCTACAAAATATTTCAAATTAATATACCATATGAACTACCATTTTACTGTGTTGTACTGAAGATTATACCAACTTTACAAAGTGCTCAGCACAGAATTTTATCTGCAAGAGACACTGAATACAAATTATTTCCCTAATTTTGCATGATTTATTATCAAATAACCACATCTATTAAGACTACTTTTTATACATTATATGCATTAAATAATACTGTCTGAAGTTATGTGCATGCATTACAGTCCAAAATTGTGTCATTTTATAAGAATCAAATTATAAAAAAGCTCTGTCAACTTAGTGCTTTGTGACCACCTATAGGGGTGGGATAGGAAGGGTGGGAGGGAGGCTCAAGAGGGAGGAGATATGGGGAAATATGTATATGTATAGCTGATTCACTTTGTTATACAGCAGAAACTAACACCATTTTAAAGCAATTATACTCCAATAAAGATGTTAAAAAAATAACTCTATAAAAACATTAAAAAAGTTGTTTATTCTAAAACTTAACTTTTGAAACTTATAAATAGAATGAGCGCATTGATTAGTCAAAAAAAGAATCAAAGTATAAATCAAAACCTTCAAAATGATTAATAATCTACTGTCAAAACCTAAGTGTTTCAATATTGGGAAAAAAACAAGAGCTTTATCAATGTTAGAACTGATACAGATCAGGAATTGTTTTAGCCCAATTCCATAAATTGACGGATTTATAAAATGAGGTTCAGAAAAATTGGCTTTAATTTTGAGTTCTGTGCCCAATTCCAATGTGGGGAGGGGGATTCCCACACACAACACCAAACAATGCTAGGGACATCTGCTAGGTGTCCTATGAGTCAGTTCAGTTCTCACTCTATCTACCCGGAGATAACACCAGATTCCACAGGTAAAGGGTTTGATCCCATAAGACCACCATCTACTTCACAGGTCAATTGAAAGCCCTGGTTGTTACAGGTACTGCTGGCCAACCATCTGTAAGTCAAGTTCCCATGCTCTCCTCTTTGGGTTTTCGATTACTCACTAGATGGTTTATTACAAAGGATATTAAAGGAGACAAAGCAACAGCCAGATGAAGAGATACTTAGGACAAGATGCCAAAGAAAGGAGTTTCTGTCCTCTTAAAATTTGGGGCCCAGAATGAAGGGATATGGAAACATTCTGGTTCCCCAACCCGAAGACTCTCTGAAACCCATTATTTTGGGGTTTTATGGGGGCTTCATTTCATAGGCGTGATTCATGAAATCGTTTGCCATCAGTGATTGATTTACTCTCCAGACCCTCTCTCAGGGAGTGGCACCTAAAAGTTCCAACGCTCTATTCCTCGTTGGTTCCCCCGGCAATCAGCCCCAAACCTTAGGTTCTTTCTAAAAGTCACCTATTAATAAACCCAGTTGTGGTGGAAAGGGGCTTGATATGAATAACAAGACACCCATTTCAGCTTAATGGCTCTGAAGTGATTTCAGGAACTGAGGACAAGAGAACAAATACTCTAACAAAAGATGCTCCCGTTGCTCTTGTCACTCAGGAAATCCAAAGGGTTTTGGGAGCTGTGAGCCAGGAACCATGGATGAACATGAAATGTATATGGAAGTATATTTTGGTCATCTGAATGACCAAATATATGTTTCTTATAGGTCACAATATTGCAGCTGTATGTTTAATTTAGTGTGTTTATTATCTAAAGCTTACAAGACACATAGAATCTTAGAGGTGGGGGGATTCCTAGAAGTATATAACCTAAACTTTGCATTTTACAATGGAAAACCATGAATTCCACAGAAGTTAATTTCCCTTGGTCTTATATTAAGAGCAGCTAGGATCCAGCTGTCTTGATTTCTGTTTTTATGTCTCTTTCTACTGTATTCTCATTGTTGTTACTGACTCTACAACAAAGACTGTCTTACTTTTCTACCTTATTCACTTGCTTACAAGGCCTCTAGACATTCCTATTTGCCTAAGTTCAGCCTGACCCTTCCACCATGAAATTGCTAGCTTGAGCAAAATCCTGATTTATAACCCCAGATTATTGAGATAATGTGGTTTCGAAAGAGCAGGCTCAAGTCGTCTTGAAGAAAAAAGCACAGGGACCAACCAGGAACTGAAATTCTTAACTCATCACATAGGCTCCAAGTAAATAATAAAATGCCTCAGCCATTGTTTTTGTTCTCTCCTAGAAAGATGAAAAGACCATGACTTATCAGTTTGCTTTGCAGGAACATGTAGATCAATCACAATCATCAGTGACACAGTGAGTCACAAGATGGTGCCGGCAAGTCTGCAACTGAGATCTTATTTGGAAGCTGAAGTCACAAAGACCGCCTCTCCTTTACCCTTTTTTGCCTTAAAAGTCCTACATCCCAACTAGCCGGCAAGATGGGTCTGAGACAAACCTGGGTCTCCCATCTTCTCGGTTGGCGTTCTCTCCATCAGTAAACCTTTCTCTGCTCCAAACTCTGACGTTTCAGTTTGGTTGGCCTCACAGTGCATCGGGTACATGGACTTGGGTTCCACAACAATTTCACTGAATGTAGTACAATTTTACAAAAACTTTAGCAAAATAAAATAAAGCACATATATTCGATAAACTAAGATGGAAGCCATTTTAGCAAGAAAAGAAACTGGCGCTGTTATTTTGCTTTTGGATCATTGGGTACCAGTATGTACACTGCTCATTTTTTTTTTTTTTTTAATAACATGTTTCCGAGAGAGCCTGAATAGCTAGCTGGTTTAGAAAATATCCATGGTGAGTGGCTATTCATTTTTATTATACTGTTAACTGTTATTTTCTAGCACTTGAAAATTATGATCAAATTTAGTGTTATTACAATAACAATTCCACTATAATGTTTAACCAGACATTTTTACTCTATATTCTGAGACTCAGTCAAATTTTTTATACCTTATTCGGATCCACAAGCCTTTGCATCCTAGAGAATCTCAAGGTTTGAAAATTCAGGTAGACCTTTGCCTGAAGCCCATTGAAATATCTCAGACAAATGGTTCTCCAAACAATCCCAGTGAAAAGGAATAGAAAGTCTCCAAAAGCAATTCTTTCCATTTCTGAAAAGCTCTAATTTCTGGCAAATTCCTCTTTGTATTAGGACAAAACATGTCTTGTGAATATTTCTACCTAATTTTCATAACTTTGAACTTCCAACCAACTATAATGATTTAATGTTTCTTCATTTCAATTCAAATAAGCACTTAAAACAAGGTATAGTACATGTCTTCTGCCAAACAGATTTCAAATATAAACAAATACTCCTTTTCGTTGTTCATCATGTAATATTTCCAGATAGTTCACTTTTTTTCTGGCTTATATCAAGTTTTTAATATCTTACTTTAAATATGGCAAATGCAACCAAATACTTTTTTATGAGTTTATTTTTTATCACTCAATATTTATTTAGCGTCCACTATGTTCCTGTCCATGTAAACAGATACACACGTCTGCACTCCTGAATCATGATTTGGTGCGTTGATTTGGATGGGGATGGGTGATAAAAATGATTCATATATAAATTTTATAATTTGTTAAAAGGTTATAAGTGTTAGGAAAAAAATATCATCCAGAGAAGATGGGTGGAAAGTTGTATCTGGAATGGGGAAGGGAATATTTGCAGTTTTACAAAAGGTGGCCTAGTAACGACCTGAGAGTCATTTAGAAAAACTTGAAGGAGATGAAGGGATCAAACCAAATTTGATGAACCTAGCAAATTTTTTCACAATTTTCAACAAATGATTCGATTTGCACATGTTCTTTTATACTCTTATTGTGAAATTACTATTTTCTAAGCCACAGTACAGGAATTTATACCTATTCCCATTAATGTGTTTGGTGTATTAAGACCATAATTCTAATTTGCTATATAATTATATAGACTCCGTATATAATTGTCTATAACATAATTATATCAAGACACTGCATAATAGAAACCATATATATTCTAATAAAATCAATACTATTAATTCTGTAAAGTTGAGGGTAAACTATTGTACTTTATAATGCTATAAGAGAGTTTCTTTTTCAGCTTATTATCTATGCTTAAATAAATCTAATGATTATCATCCTTTGTTTTAGCTATCCATTTCCACATACCAATTATATTTTCATTCAATAAACATATCTTTAATATCTCATGAGAATGTCATGAGTGAGTTTTGCAAATGTTTAGATCAATTCACAATTTCAGCATTTACCCATATCCAACAGTCCAGGGATTATATTCAGAAAAAAAAGGTAAGTCAGGTGTTATAATCTATTAATTTTCACTGGTTTTAGTGGTCAGAATATACATAAGTATCCAAAAATAATAAATGTATTTCTTTACCAATGAGTTTTGTTTGCACATTGATATCAAGCTCAAATCCATAAATTGAGATGCCTAAGCTCCCCTGCTTTCAAAGCAATCAATTTGCTCTTTCTACTCTGGTTTTGGAGGAGAATCTGCACCCAAACTCTTCTGGTTGTTGGCAGTACCAAGCTGAGTTCTCCATTCCCTTGGCAGCTGTTAGCCAGGAATTGCTCACAACTCCTAGAGGCCAATCTCCTTGTTCATGATCCCTCCAGTTTGCAGGCAAGCAGTGCTGTACTGATTTTCCTTGTGTTTTGAAAATCTCAGACTTCTCCTACTATGGTCAGTTGGAGAAAACTCCACTTTTAAAGAACACATTCAATTAAATGGGCGAATCTACCTGGCTAACCCTAAATAGCCACATAGAGAATCCTTCTTTGTTATTTCAGTGTCAACTGACTAACAACCTTCATTACATCTGCAAAATCCCTTTAGCCATGTTACATAATCACAGGCACAACAAGAAGGAGCAAAGTCATGCGGACCATCTTAACATTCTGCCTGACACACATGAAAGCACAGAAAGGACAAAGATAAAAATACTAACATTGTAAGACTATTTGGATAACCATGAATAATTTTTTTAAAGCTTCCTTCAGAGTTTGTTAGGCAGGGTTGATTGGGATGTACAGAGATGGAAAAAAAAAAAAAAAAAAACTAAGCCTGGAAATAAGTAAAAAGATAATTGTTGAAGGTTCTCCAAACTTCATTCAGAACTTCATATTAATCTGCAGATGGATTTCAACTGTAAACACAGATGTCTGAGACTATGAATCACCAACAAACTAAAAAACTCCACTTTTGCAGGTGAATAATGTCAAGCTTAAGGATGTCAAAGAGCAGCACTCAACTTCTGTTTTTCTAATCCCTTCTAATAAAATTGTAAAAGATTGAATTAGTACAACAAACACTGGTTTTAAATAACTGAAGCAACCAGTTACTTTAAAGAAATTAAACAATGGCAAGGCAAACAGTTTTCTCATATGTGTCAGGTTCCACCAACAACCAAAAAAGCCTGGATGCAGATTCTTTTCCAAAGCTTCAAGAGAAGAGATCAGTCTGGCTGACACCTGACAGTCTTGTCAAGGTCTTATGTGACCTTAAGCAAAGAATCCATCAGAGCCTGCCCAGACTTCTGTTCTTCAGAGCTGTGATATAATGCTAACTGTTGTTTCAGCAGCTGTATTTGTGATAATTTGTTATGTAACAATAGAAAATAAATCCTCTGTGGAATGCCATTCTGCCTGGTAAACTCCTATTTGTCCCGCAGGACTCAGTCAAATCACTTCATTTCTGGAAACTTTTGTTATTTCCCTGACTTAGTATCTCTTTGGTCTGTGATCCTTTTTACATACCTTTCTGTGTGCTTCATGTTTTATCTTATTCATGTAATAATGGTTTAGTTTAATTAATGTCATAATCATATTATACCCAACTTTCTCAGTAGGCTGCTACATCTTATAGACAAATCATATATTATTAAAGTATCAGGATCTGTAGTCATGGGCATGCCTTGAAAATTGTGCATGCTTTGTTTGTGATTATTTAATGAATACATGCTAAATGACTCTACTGATATCAGGGAAAAATATCTCTGTATTTAAATTAAAAGCTGTTCGTTAGAAAACCCTATCCAAATTCCTTAACTAAATACACAAATTCAATTGATTAACTTTATATTTCACCTACATATAATATCACT
The DNA here is from genome assembly GCF_949752795.1 of Hyperoodon ampullatus. NCBI lineage: Eukaryota > Metazoa > Chordata > Mammalia > Artiodactyla > Ziphiidae > Hyperoodon > Hyperoodon ampullatus. The sequence goes on from NC_136926.1 coordinate 80,700,446, forward strand.
ATGATGGAAAAGTTTCACTTTCAAATATTTTAACAAACTTCTGAATATATTTTTAAAATTTATTTTCTTAATATTCATTATTGATGTATTCAATTGCCAGTACTCAATATCACATTTTATGTATTGCTAGTTGAGTAAGGTCTCATTTATAACATAGTTTAAAAATAAGAATCTAAAAAGCCCAAGAAAAAGTTCCTAACAATTGAGGACTATTTGTAGTAAGGTATATTTAATTTTGTTAAGTATCCAATTCTCTCATTCTTTAGCTGCTCATAATTTTGGTGTCTATAAGTGACTGAGGCAAAAACAGAGAGAACTCTCGCAGTCTCTTGTAGACAGAACTCTTTCTACATAATGCTACTATCAAACATGAGTACTTTTCAGCTAGCGAGCTGGATAAAAATTAATATTGAACATAAAATATGGGAATTAGTGGGGCCTTCTACAATTCATCATTTGTTATTCTGTTTACCTTACTAGATTGGATTAGCATAAACTTTATTTTAAGATGTTTCTACATAGCATTACATTATTTGAAAATAAATGAGATTATTCAAAATATTTAGAATAGGAATATGTCAGTGTATGTAGTTTAATTTAAAATAATTTTATGAATTATATTAAATAAAGTCATGCAAACAATGAAGTACATAATTTAAAATAATATTCTATTTTAATCAAACTGTTGATTTGTAGCTCAAGTTATAGCACAGATTAAAGCTAGCTTTGAAAATAATCTACTTCATCTTTGAAACAAAAATCTGTCTTCTCCTCTTATTTAAATGTACCTACCCGTTGAGACTATGTCCTAGATCTAAACATACACTCTCTTATAACAAATAATTCTCAGTGGTATATAGTATAGACTTGAAGAATGCAATCCCTGTTATCCCCTTAAGCTTGACTAAATAACTAACCTGGATGTATTAGTTTTTATTCATGCACCTAGTAAAGCCTTTAAGGGATTTAAACTAGGAGGAATTAAAAATGAATGGGAGGAGGCCATTCTTAATGAGTCAGAGAGAAGACAGGAATCTGTACTATTTTTCGTTAATGATGAAATTTTCTCTTTTTTTCCTATTTCTTTGCTACATTTGCCCAGAAAAAATATCTCTATCTGGCCATGATGTGACAGTAAGCAGAAATTACCTTCACAGTTCTATACATCTTTATGGTCTTCACTGCCAAAGAACTCTGTAGTATTCATTTAACTTTTTAATCCTCCTTGAAAGCAAATGATGCTAAAACACATGATATTTAACAAGAAAAGTCTGCGTTTGAGGAAGCAAATGAGAGAGTAAACAGATATAATGAGAAAAAAATAATAAAACCATGAACGCTTAACAAAACAGCTTTGTATACTTTAAGAGAAATTTCAAATGATTATTGATCTCAAAGAAGTAAACTGAAAATATGCTCTTGCCTCTCTGGCACTAATAATGGCTCAAACATTACATCCTAATGGAAGAGATTCTAGTTGTTAGTAAATGTTAAATGATGATTCCCCAAAGGAAAGTTGTGTGGAATAATCATGCTATTTTCTATAAGTAATTATTTATTTATTTATTTTTAAGAGCAAACAGTCCAGCAGGTGGTAGAGCTAAGCCTTCATGCCTGAATGGAAGTGCTAAACTGTATTGTATCTGTATTTTGGTGAACTGGCATGATCCCTGGTGGAGGGCAGAGGGCAGGAAATGAGGGGTTTTCTTCTCAAGCTCTTCCAGTATTAGATCAAGATAAGATTTAGAAGTTTTATTCTAATTTCAAAGGTAAAATTGAAAATAAAATAACCGAGCTGCAAAGACAAAGCTCTGCAATTACTAAATTGTCTCTCGACTGTATAAACCTAAATCATCACCAATGTCATAAATGAAAATGTCAGCCAAATTGGATTGTAATGTGTACCCAGACCTAACTCTGATAATGTTTGAGTTATTGTTAACAATTAAAAATCCTTCTGGCTTCATGTCCACCTACAAATTATTTCTTTTAAATTATATTTTCCTAGGATTGCAACAAACATCCCCACCAGACCTGCTGTAATCCTGCAGCTTCTGTATATGGGAAACGCAACATTCCTTATTTGTTGTTGAAGCTGTCAGTGTCAGACATCATTCTCCTTCAACTCTTCACACTAATGTTAATGGATTCTTTCAATCCTTTACAAAAATAGAGAAACATTTTAATAGTCTTTGTTTCTTAAAGAGAAGAGATATCTAATTCTCTTTTTTTCAACTTAAGATTACTTTCTGATTTTCTATCAGTTAATAGAAAAAAAAAGACTGATGCAAATTAATAAAGAAATAATGACTAGAGTGTTTGATTTCCCAGAAAAATATGGTTCCCATAAATTGTAGTCTTGTATTTCAAAGGGAATACCATTTTAAAACCATTTATATGAGAAACTAATCCTTTGAACACCATTAAATGAGATGAAAGTTGACTGTCTTTGAAAGTATAACAGTTGTTTTTCCAGTTTCTCAAATATCTTTTCTATACGGCTTCTACACTGAATAAAGTCTGAAGTCATTTAGTGTGGCAAAACCTGAGTGCTTAATTTCTTCTTGCAATAAAATGAAATGAAATGGTGGAAAAAATATAAATATAAATTAATTAAAATAAAAATATAAATAAATAAAAATCTTTGCATTGACCTGAGAACTCAACATCACATGCAAGAATAAAGTTGGTAAAGCTTTGAACAATGCTTTTTGTTTCTTAGAGCAGATGAAACAATTTGTAATTTACCACAAAGCTATAGTTAAGCTGCATTTAAATAAGAATACTTATTGAAAAAAATCACTACATCCTCTAAATCCTTGAATTTCCTTTTCATTATTCTATACATGCTTCAAGTTCAAAAAGATATTTCTAAGACAAATTGGCAGGGACAGAAGAGAAATGAGAGGAGGTAGGGTTAAACTGAGAGGGATTGTGGACTTTTTTCAAACAAAGTGATCAGACCATTTGGATATATAAGAACCCAAAAGGTATCCTCAGGGAACTGTAGCTGAATTGCAAAGTTCCATATAGTTCAAAGAGAAAGGACATAAAAGGCTTCTAGACAAGACAGAGCTGGATATGAGTATTGAAGTCTGAGTTATTTACCTAAAAAAAGTTGGAAGAGATAGTCAAGGAACAGGAAATAACAAGAGAAAGTTAAAAAGAGTATAAATAGAATAATGCACCCAAGAAACTTACTGGTCTGAGTCATGAGTGAAATGAGAACAGAGAGTAAGAAGGTAAAACAGGAAGGAGTTAAATGGTCAAATCATGGAAAGTTTCCCATGCCACACTTCACTTTATCTTCAATGTATGATATAAAAAATACCCAAGGGGCTTCCCTGGTGGCACAGTGGTTGACAGTCCGCCTGCCAATGCAGGGGACATGGGTTTGTGCCCCGGTCCGGGAAGATCCCACATGCCGCGGAGCGGCTGGGCCCGTGAGCCATGGCCGCTGAGCCTGCGTATCCGGAGCCTGTGCTCCGCAGCGGGAGAGGCCACAGCAGTGAGAGGCCCGCGTACCGCAAAAAAAAAAAAAAAAAAAAACAAAACCCAAGAGTCTCTTTATATGATGGTCAACCTAGTTATATAAAACTTGATTATTTCAGTTCTTATGAGTGAATATTTATGTAATCTCTCCCTTATTTAAAATACAAGGAAAGACTACTTTGTACTATCAATGAGATGCTAGAATACAAAATTAGATATTGAAAATTAAAATGACTAAATCACCTAGGTTTACTGAGGACTGTTTCACACAAAGATAACTGGCTGCCACACAAAGCCTAGCAATATCAAAAAGCTGTGTCAGAAACTATGTATGGACACAAATACAAACAGAAAGAATGGCAATAATTCTCACAAATTTAGGAAATATTTGCTATTAGTACAGTGTAACTCTCTACAACTAATAGGTAGATATAGGATCAGAAGTTCTCATAAAGTGCATTGAATTATTACAAGGAAAAAAAAAAAACTCCATGAAAACATAACCTCTAGCAAGAACATATGTAGATAAAAGCAATACAATATTGAAGATTAAGTGGAGGTGGCACATTGGACATTTGTACCACTATACATATACAAATAGTATACTCTGAAGTTGACAAAATTTTATTTTATTTTACTTTATTATTTATTTCTTTATTTATTTGTTTGGAGTATAATTGTTTCACAATGTTGTGTTAGTTTCTACTGTACAGCAAAGTGGAGTTTCTTGTGCTATACAGCAGGGTTTTATTAGTTATCTATTTTATACATATTTGTATATATATGTCAATCCCAATCTCCCAATTTATCCCCCCTACCACCCCCACCCCACTTTCCCCCCTTGGTGTCCATACGTTTGTTCTCTACATCTGTGTCTCTATTTCTGCCTTGCAAACCAGTTCATCTGTACCATTTTTCTAGGACAAAATTTTATATACCAAATTTGTATACCAAATTGCATTTGTGCCAAAATATTACCTTCCTTATAGGCATTTAAATAGTACTTCAGTCTGTATACCTGGAGATAGATTATGTTAATACTCGAAGTCCTCATTTTCACAGTGAATGGCAACCATAAAAGTTTACACACCAATGTTTTTCATTAATAGGCTTTTTAGAGCAGTTTTTCTTTTTTTTTGCGGCACGCGGGCCTCTCACCACCGTGGCCTCTCCCGCCACGGAGCATGGGCTCTGGACGTGCAGGCCCAGCAGCCACGGCCCACGGGCCCAGCCACTCTCCAGCATGCGGGGTCCTCCCAGACCGGGGCACGAACCCGCATTCCCTGCATCGGCAGGTGGACTCCCAACCACTGCGCCACCAGGGAAGCCTTAGAGCAGTTTTATGTTTATAGGACAGTTGAGCAGGAATAGTGCAGTAAATTGTCATATAACTCCCTCACTGTCTCCACCACAGTTTTTCTTACTGTTAACATCTTGCCTTAGTGTCATACATTTATTACAAACGATTAATGAATATTAACACATTATTATTGACAAAAGTTCATAATTTACATTAGAGTTAACTCTTTGTGTTCTAAAGTTCTATGGGATTTGACAAATGCATACTGTCATGTTTCCACCACTACAGTACCATGAAGAATAGTTTCTCTGCCTTAAAAATCCCCTGTGCTCCTTTTGTTCATTTTCCCACCTCCTGAACTTCTGTCACCCATTGACCTTTTTATATCTCTATTGTTCTGCTTTTTCCAGAGTGCAACACAGTCGGATTCAAAAACTATGTAGTCTCTTAAAACTAGCTTATTTCACTTAGCAATGTGCATGTAAGGTTCACTTAGCAATGTGCATGTAAGCAATGTGCATGTAAGGTTCATGGCTTTCATAGCTTGATAGCTTTTTTTAATGACTGAATAATATTCCATTATAAGGCTCTGCCAGTATATTTATCCATTCACCTACTGAAGGACATCATATGTACTTCTTTTTCCTAGTGATTATGAATAATCATGCTATAAACATTCACGCTCAGGTTTATGCATAGACATAAGTTTTCATCTCATTTGGATAAAAAAGCTAGGAATGTGAAAGATGGAAAGACAAAGGTGAGCTGGTTCATGAGCTCAGAACAATAACAGGCCATCTTAAAAATCTTCCCTTCCCAAAAGAGGAAGGAGACCCAGTCCAGGTATTTCATGAACCCCAACTTAGCAAAAGAAGGCTTCCCAGGTCAGCTAATTTCTTTCCCAGGTCAAATGAAAATACTGCCAACACCACCAGGTTGGGCAGTGGAATAGGCAAGGGGAAACCAATGGGAGATACCACTGGCACCAGCCACCAGGGGGCGCAGGACTTCTCCACCAGGACTGAGACTTCTACCCCTTCACATCCTCATCAAGAGGTATCACAGAGTAGGGGATGCTGGGAAGGATGCCACCACAAAATCATCTAATCACCATGGGGTCTGAGAATTCTCTCTTCCACCTAGAGACTGTACTGCTGAGCACACTGGAAAGGGGGATCTTGTTACAATATGCATTAAAGGCCAGAAGCCCCACTGTTGCTGTGGGCCCAAGATTTGTGTCCCCAACAGAGAGGTATGAAGCAGTGGATGGCAATGGCAAAGTGAGTCCCACCACAAGCAGAACCCAGCCCAGGAATCATGCTGCCTCTCCATCTGCCAGAGCTCCTCCCCACGTTTGTGGGCACCAGGTGGTCCAGCCTGGGGAAGCTTCTTGTGTTTGCTCCAGCATCACCAGGAGGAAACAGGAAGTCCAGGTGCCAAGAGAAAAATCAAATAGACAAAATACCACAGCAAATGCTGTAAAAAAAAAAAAAAAAAAAAAAAAAAATTAAATTGTCATTGGAACCATAACCCAAAAGTACAGGTCAGGACCTGCACATCAAATCTACACAGTGTGACTCTGCAAAAATACAAGATTCAAATACCACATGAAGAACCAATGACATTACAAGAGAAAAGACAATCAACTGATACCAACACTGAGATGAATCAGATGTTGGAATCACCTGAAAAGGATCTTAAAGAACCATCAAAATAATGTCTATTAAAAATGAAAGTACGGGCTTCCCTGGTGGCGCAGTGGTTGAGAGTCCGCCTGCCGATGCAGACGACACAGGTTCGTGCCCCGGTCCGGGAAGACCCCACATGCCGCGGAGAGGCTAGGCCTGTGAGCCATGGCCGCTGAGCCTGCGCGTCCGGAGCCTGTGCTCCGCAACGGGAGAGGCCACAACAGTGAGAGGCCCGCGTACCGCAAAAAAAAAAAAAAAAAAAAAAAAAATGAAAGTACAAGCTTTTCAGCAAAGAAGTCAAAGTTATAAGAAAGAACTTTATGGAGGCAGAGACCGGAAGCAGCCACAGCACAGGGCGCAGATCCCTCAAGTCAGTGCCTGGCAGATCGGAGTCTGAACATTGGAGCCGGGGCCTGGAGCCATGTGGCTGAGAGGGACTTGGTGCTCTGGCCAGTGTCAGGGCTGTGCCTCTGAGATGGGAGAGCCGAGTTCAGGACATTAGTCCACCAGAGACTTCCCGGACCCACATAATATCAAAGGGCAAAAGCTCTTCCAGATATCTCCATCTTAACACTAAGACCCAGCGCCACTCCATGACCAGCAAGCTCCAGTGAGGGACACCCTATGCCAAACAACTAGCCAGACAAGAACACAATGCCACCCATTAGCAGAGAGGCTGCCTAAAATCATAATAAGGTCACACACACCCCAAAACACATCACTATATATGGTCCTGCCCACCAGAAAGACAAGACCCAGTCTCATCCATCACTACATAGGCACCAGTCTCCTCCACCACGAAGCCTACACAACCTACTGAAACAACTTTAGCAACTGGGGGCAGATACCAAAAACAACGGGAACTATGAACGTGCAGCCTGCAAAAAGGAGACCACAAACACAGTAAGTTAGGCAAAATTAGAAGACAGAGAAACACACAGCAGATGAAGGAGAAAGGTAAAAACCCACGAGACCAAACAAATTAAGAGGAAATAAGCAGTCTACCTGAAAAAGAATTCAGAGTAATGATAGTAAAGATTATCCAATATCTTGGAAATAGAAAGGCAGAAATACAAGAAATGTTTAACAAGGAACTAGAAGAACTAAAGAGCAAACAATGATGAACAACATAATAAATGAAATTAAAAATTCTCTAGAAGGAATCACTACCAGAATAACTGAGGCAGAAGAACAGATAAGTGACCTGAAAGATAAAATAGTGGAAATAACTAATGCAGAGCAGAATAAAGAAAAAAGAATGAAAAGAATTGAGGACAGTCTCAGAGACTTCTGGGACAACAGTAAACGCACCAACATTCGAATTAAAGGGGTCCCAGAAGAAGAAGAGAAAAACAAACAGAGAAAATATTTGAAGAGATCATAGGAGAAAACTTCCCTAATATGGGAAAGGAAATAGTTAATCAAGTCCAGGGACTGCAGAGAGTCTCATACAGCATAAATCCAAGGATAAACAGGCCAAGACACAAATTAATCAAACTAACAAAAATTAAATACAAAGAAACAATATTAAAAGCAGCAAGGGGAAAACAACAAATAACATAAAGGGGAATCCCCATAAGGATAATATCTGATCTTTCAGCAGAAACACTGCAAGCCAGAAGGGAGTGGCAGGACATATTTAAAGGGATGAAAGGGAAAAACCTACAACCAAGATTACTCTACACAGCAAGGATCTCATTCAGATTCGATGGAGAAATTAAAACCTGTTCAGTCACGCAAAAGCTAAGAAAATTCAGCACCACCAACCCAGCTTTACAACAAATGCTAAAGGAACTTCTCTAGGCAGGAAACACAAGAGAAGGAAAAGACCTACAGAAAAAAACCCAAAACAATTAAGAATATGGTAATAAGAATATACATATCAAAAATTACCTTAAATATAAATGGATTAAATGCTCCAACCAAAAGACATAGACTAGCTGAATGGATACAAAAACAAGACCCGTATATATGTTGTCTACAAGACACCCACTTCAGACCTAGGGACACATACAGACTGCACGTGAGGGGATGGAAAAAGATACTCCATGCAAATGGAAGTCAAAAGAAAGCTGGAGTAACAATTCTCATATCAGATTCTTAAACAGACTTTAAAATAAACACTATTACAAGAGACAAATAAGGACACTACATAATGATCAAGGGATCATTCCAAGAAGAAGATATAACAATCGTAAATATTTATGCACCCAACATAGGAGCACCTCAATGCATAAGGCAAATACTAACAGCCATAGAAAGGGAACACGACAGTAACACAATCATAGTAGGGCACTATAACACCCCACTTTCACCAATGGACAGATCATCCAAAAGGAAAATAAATAAGGAAACACAAGCTTTAAATGACACATTAAACAAGAAGGACTTAATTGATATTTATAGGATAATCCATCCAAAAACAACAGAATACACTTTCTTCTCAAGTGCTCATGGAACGTTCTCCAGGATAGATCATATCTTGGGTCACAAATCAAGCCTTGGTAAATTTAAGAAAATTGAAATCATATCAAGTATCTTTTCCAAACACAATGCTTTGAGACTAGATATCAATCACAGGAAACAATCTGTAAAAAAATACAAACATATGGAGGCTAAACAATACACTACTTAATAACCAAGAGATCACTGAAGAAATCAAAGAGGAAACCAACAGAAACCTAGAAACAAATGACAATGAAAACACAATGACATAAAACCTATGGGATGCGGCAAAAGCAGTTCTAAGAGGGAAGTTTATAGAAATACAATCCGATCTCAAGAAACAAGAAACATCTCAAATAAACAACCTAACTTTACACCTAAAACAATTAGAGAAAGAAGAACAAAAAAACCCCAAATGTAGCAGTAGGAAAGAAATCATAAATATCAGATCAGACATAAACAGAAAAGAAATAAGAGAAACAATAGCAAAGATCAATAAAATTAAATGCTGGTTCTTTGAGAAGATAAACAAAATTGATAAACCATTAGCCAGACTCATCAAGAAAAAAAGGGAGAAGACTCAAATCAATAGAATTAGAAATGAAAAAGAAGTAACAACTGACACTGAAGAAATACAAAGGATCATGAGAGATTATTATAAGCAACTCTATGCCAATAAAATGGACAACCTGGAAGAAATGGACAAATTCTCAGAAAAGCACAACCTTCTGAGACTGAACAAGGAAGAAATAGAAAATAGGAACAGACCAATCACAAACACTGAAATTGAAACTGTGATTAAAATCTTCCAACAAACAAAAGCCCAGGATCAGATGGCTTCACAGGAGAATTCTATCAATCATTTGGAGAGGAGCTAACACCTATCCTTCTCAAACTTTTCCAAAATACAGCAGAGGGAGGAACACTCCCAAATTAATTCTGCAAGGCCACCATCTCCCAAAACCAAAACCAGACAAAGATGTCACAAAAAGAGAAAACTACAAGCCAATATCAGAGATGAACATAGACTCAAAAATCCTCAACACAATACTAGCAAACAGAATCCAACAACACATTAAAAGGATCATACACCATAACCAAGTGGGCTTTATCCCAGGAATGCAAGGATTCTTCAATATATGCAAATGAATCAATGTGATAAACCATATTAACAAATTGAAGGATAAAAACCATATGATCATCTTAATAGATGCAAAAAAAGCTTCCAACAAAATTCAACACCCATTTATGATAAAAACCCTCCAGAAAGTAGGCATAGAGGGAACTTACCTCAACATAATAAAGGCCATATATGACAAACCCACACCCAACATCGTTCTCAATGGTGAAAAACAAACCATTTCCTCTAAGATCAGGAACAAGACAAGTTTGCCCACTCTCACCGCTATTATTCAACACAGTTTTGGAAGTTTTAGCCACAGCAATCAGAGAAGAAAAAAAATAAAATAAATCCAAGTTGGAAAAGAAGAAGTAAAGCTGTCACTGTTTGCAGATGACATGATACTATACATAGAGAATCCTAAAGATGCCACCAGAAAACTACTAGAGCTAATCCATTAATTTGGTACAGTAGCAGGATACAAAATTAATGAACAGAAATCTCTTGCATTCCTATACACTAATGATGAAAATCTGAAAGAAAAATTAAGGAAACACTCACATTTACCATTGCAACAAAAACAATAAAATACCCAGGAAGAAACCTACCTAAGGAGACAAAAGATCTGTATACAGAAAACTATAAGACACTAATGAAAGAAACTAAAGACAATACAAATAGATGGAGATATATACCATGTTCTTGGATTGGAAGAATCGACATTGTGAAAGCGACTATACTACCCAAAGCAATCTACAGATTCAGTGCAATCCCTATCAAACTACCAATGGTATTTTTCACAGAACTAGAACAAAAAATTTCACAATTTGTATGAAAACACAAAAGACCCCGAATAGCAGAAGCAATCTTGAGAAAGAAAAACAGAGCTGGAGGAATCAGGCTGCCTGACTTCAGACTATACTACAAAGCTACAGTAAACAAGACAGCATGGTACTGGCAGAAAAACAGAAATATAGATCAATGGGCCAGTATAGAAAGCCCAAAGATAAACCCACGCATATATGGTCACCTTTATTTTTGATAAAGGAGCGAAGAATATAGAATGGAGAAAAGACAGCCTCTTCAATAAGTGGTGCTGGGAAAACTGTATGGCTACATGTAAAAGAATGAAATTAGAACACTCCGTAACACCACAATAAACATAAAAATAAACTCAAAATGGATTAAAGATGTAAATGTAAGGCCAGACACTATAAAACTCTTAGAGGAAAGCATAGGCAGAACTCTCAATGACATACATCACACCACAATGCTTTTTGACATACCTCCTTGAGAAATAGAAATAAAAACAAAAATAAACAAAAGGGACCTAATGAAACTTAAAAGCTCTTGCGCAGCAAAGGAAACTATAAACAAGATGAAAAAACAACCCTCAGAGTGGGAGAAAATATTTGCAAATGAAGCAAGTGACAAAGGGTTAATCTCCAAAATTTACAAGCAGGTCATGCAGCTCAATATCAAAAAAATAAACAACCCAATGCACAAATGGGCAGAAGACGTAAATAGACGTTTCTCCGAAGAAGATATACATATTGCCAACAAACACATGAAAGAATGCTCAACATCACTAATCATTAGAAAAATTCAAATCAAAACTACAATGAGGTATCACCACACATCAGTAAGAATGGCCATTATCAAAAAATTTACAAACAATAAATGCTGGAGAGAGTGTGGAGAAAAGGGAACCCTCTTGCACTGTTGGTGGGAATGTAAATTGATACAGTCACTATGAAGAACAGTACAGAGGTTCCTTTTAAAACTAAGAATAGAACTACCATACGACCCAGTAATCCCATATGCCCAGTATATACTGAGCATATACTCTGAGAAAACCATAATTCAAAAAGAGTCATGTACCACAATGTTCATTTCAGCTTTTTTACAGTAGCCAGGACATGGAAACAACCTAAGTGTCCATTGACAGATGAATGGATAAAGAAGATGTGGCACATATATACAATGGAATATTACTCAGCCATTAGAAGAAACAAAATTGAGTTATTTGTAGTGAGGTGGATGCACCTAGAGTCTGTCATACAGAGTGAAGTAAGTCAGAAAGAAAAAAACAAATACCATATGCTAACACATATATATGGAATTAAAAAAAAATGCTTCTGACAAACCTAGGGGCAGGATAGCAATAAAGACGCAGATGTAGAGAATGGACTTGAGGACACGGGGATGTGGAAGGGTAAGTTGGGATGAAGTAAGAGAGTGGCATTGACACATATACACTACCAAATGTAAAATAGCTAGTGGGAAGCAGCCACATAGCACAGGGAGACCAGCTTGGTGCTTTGTGACCACCTAGAGGGGTGGGATAGGGAGGGTCGGAGGGAGACGCAAGAGGGAGGAGATATGGTGAAATATGTATATGTATAGCTGATTCACTTTGCTATAAAGCAGAAACTAACACACCATTGTAAAGCAATTATACTCTAATAAAGATGTTTAAAAAAAGAAACAAAAGAAAAAGAACTTAATGGAGATGGTGGAACTCAAAAATACAGTAATAGGAATAAAAAACTCACTGGATAGGCTCAGAAGTAGAGCAGAAGTGATAGAGGTTAGAAGCAGTAAATCTGAAGATAGTTCAGTAGAATCTACCCAATCTGAAAGGAGAAAATAGAATTTTTTTAAAAATGGACAAAACCTTAGAGATCTGTGAGAAATTACAAGAGATTATAACATTTATATTATCAGATTTCCAGAAGGAATCCTAGTTTCCCTGAGAAACTGGAAGACTCTAGAACAAGACACTGGCAATAATAAAACTTTTCTCAAAAACCTTCGGCTAGGAGTCTTAATAAAGCAAGAGAAGAGGGCAAAGAAAACTCCAGCCATTTTGTTGACCATGTTAACAAAAACAAAATATCATATGTAGGCAGTATTTTTTAAAAAGTTTTCCATAATATAATTTGTGTTTTTCTTCTCAATGTGAATTTTCAAATAAACATTCTTTCAATATAAAGTTTTGATTTCTAAATTGTGATTTCACAAATTTTAAATAAAATAACAGAGAGTACTCAATCAACTGCAACCAATGTGCAAAATTTCTACTTGCCATTAATTTTTCTGGCACAGGAGACAAATTTGGCAGGTAGCTCTCAAAACAAGGAAGTGTCTAATGAGGACATCCATCTCTTGTCATGCTAATGAGGTAACTCTGGCTAGTGAAGTAACTGTCTTCAGTAATTAACAGCTCAGGGACATTTTAGTGGCTGACAAAGAGATTTAAAATCCTGCAAGTACCCTTAGTCATTATACATAGCTGTTTAATGAAAATTCCTAGTACTCAATACTTATTTATTTCTTCTCATATTTAGTTTCAGAAACTAAATGGGAAATAGCACTGATAAGCCATATTATTTATTTTGTTATTAAGATTTTATTTATTTTATTTTTGGCTGTGTTGAATCTTTGTTGCTGCGCACAGGTTTTCTCTAGTTGCAGCCAGCGGAGGTTACTCTTCCTTGCGGTGCACGGGGTTCTCATTGTGGTGGCTTCTCTTGTTGCAGAGCACGGTCTCGAGGCATGTGGGCTTCAGTAGTTGTAGCACGTGGGCTCAATAGTTGTGCCTCGTGGCCTCTAGAGCACAGGCTCAGTAGTTGTGGCTCGCGGGCTTAGTTGCTCTGCAGCATGTGTGATCTTCCCAGACCAGGGCTCGAACCTGTGTCCCCTGCATTGGCAGGCAGGTTCTTAACCACTGTGCCACCAGGGAAGTCCAACAATCCAGATTTTCTTATTCATTGCATATGGTTATGAAATAGATATAAAAGAATAGAAACAAACAACAGAAAGGCATACAACTATATCACTGTGCTGTACATCTGAAATGCATGTAAACCACTTCCAACAAGTCCTGGGAAATAGCAAGTGCTCAGCCACTACTATCATTACTTGATTGACCTCCTCCAACTCAACGTGATCTATAAGCAATTAGACAATAATTTAGGCAAAGAGAAGAAATACTATCAGCTAAGCATAAAAGTAGGATATATAATGAAAATAGGATAAAATGTGTATTGAAGACAATGGAAATTATCACACTGTTGTAACTGGTTTAACTTATACACAAAGTGTTGTAATATTGTTTGAAAATAGATGGTAATAAATATTTTGTCTAATTCCTATATCTATATATCTATATATATTTATCTACCTATATTACTCATTCTCACTATACACAGACTCCATATAATATGCCTACTTGCTAAAATTCATTTGTAACCCCTAATCAATACTCAGAGTGCCCTCCACAGATATTCCTGGATCTGCACAGAGCAGCAAAAAATTTGAGGTGCTCAATGTGTAGCTTCCCAGAAAAGCTGAACAGGTAATGCTCTGCCTTCCTGTAGCTGTATATATGTGTCACATCTTCTTTATCCATTCATGTGTCGAAGGACACTTAGGTTGCTTCCATGTCCTGGCTACTGTAAATAGAGCTGCAATGAACATTGGGGTGCATGACTCTTTTTGAATTATGGTTTTCTCAGGGTATACGCCCAGTAGTGGCATTGCTGGCTTGTATGGTAGTTCTATTTTTAGTTCTTTAAGGAACTTCCATGCTTTCCTCAATAGTGGCTGTATCAATTTACATTCCCACCCACAGTGCAAGAGGGTTCCCTTTTCTCCACACCCTCTCCAGAATTTATTGTTTGTAGATTTTTTGATGATGGCCATTCTGACCGGTGTGAGGTGATACCTAATTGTAGTTTTGATTTCCATTTCTCTAATGATTAGTGATGTTGATCATCCTTTCATGTGTTTGTTGGCAATCTGTATATCTTCATTGGAGAAATGTCTATTGAGGTCTTCTGCATCTATTAAGGTGATCATATAGTTTTTATCCTTCAATTTTTTAACATGGTTTATCACATTGATTGATTTGCGTATATTGAAGAATCCTTGCATTGCTGGAATAAACCCCACTTGATCATGGTGTATGATCTTTTTAATGTGTTCTTGGATTCTCTTTGCTAGTATTTTGGTGAGGATATTTGCATCTATGTTCATCAATGATATTGGCCTGTAGTTTTCTTTTTTTGCGACATGTTTGTCTGGTTTTGGTATCAGGCTGATGGTGGCCTCGTAGAGTGAGTTTGAGAGTGTTCCTCACTCTGTTATATTTTGGAAGAGTTTGAGAAGGATAGGTGTTAGTTCTCCTCTAAATGTTTGATAGATTTCGCCTTTGAAGCCGTCTGGTCCTGGTCTTCTGTGTGTTGGAAGATTTTTAATCACAGTTTCAATTTCAGTGCTTGTGATTGGTCTGTTTATATTTTCTATTTCTTCCTTGTTCAGTCTCAGAAGGTTGTGCTTTTCTAAGAAATATTCCATTTCTTCTAGGTTGTCCATTTTATTGGCATAGAGTTGCTTGTAGTAATTTCTCATGATCCTTTGTATTTCTGCAGTGTCAGTTGTTACTTCTTTTTCATTTGTGGTTCTATTGATTTCAGTCTTCTCCCTCTTTTTTCTTGATGAGTCTGGCTAATGGTTTATCAATTTTGTTTGTCTTCTCAAAGAAACAACTTTTACGTTTATTGATCTTTGCTATTGTTTCCTTCATTTCTTTTTCATTTATTTCTGATCTGATCTTTATGATTTCTTTCCTTCTGCTAACTTTATGGGTTTTTTTGTTCTTCTTTCTCCAATTGCTTTAGGTGTGAGGTTAGGTTGTTTATTTGAGATGTTTCTTGTTTCTTTTTTTCTTTTTTTTTGCAGTACGCGGGCCTCTCACTGTTGTGGCCCCTCCTGTAGCGGAGCACAGGCTCCGGACATGCAGGCTCAGCAGCCACAGCTCACGGGCCCAGCCGCTCCGAGGCATGTGGGATCTTCCCAGACCGGGGCACGAACCCATGTCCCCTGCATCGGCAGGTGGACTCTCAACCACTGCGCCACCAGGGAAGCCCATTTCTTGTTTCTTGAGGTAGGACTGTATTGCTATAAACTTCCCTCTTAGAACTGCTTTTGCTGCATCCCATAGGTTTTGTGTCATAGTGTTTTCATTGTCATTTGTTTCTAGGTATTTTTTGATTTCCTCTTTGATTTCTTCAGTGATCTCTTGGTTATTTAGTAGTGTATTGTTTAGACTCCATGTTTTTGTATTTTTTATGGTTTTTTCCTGTAATTTGTATCTAGTCTCATAGCATTGTGGTTGGAAAGATACTTGATATGATTTCAATTCTCTTAAATTTACCAGTGCCTGATTTGTGACCCAAGATATGGTCTATCCTGTAGAATGTTCCATGAGCACTTGAGAAGAAAGTGTATTCTGTTGTTTTTGGATGGAATGTCCTATAAATATCAATTAAGTCCATCTTCTTTAATGTGTCATTTAAAGCTTGTGTTTCCTTATTTATTTTCATTTTGGATGATCTCTCCATTGGTGAAAGTGGGGTGTTAAAATCCCCTACTATGTTTGTGTAACTGTCCTGTTCTCTTTATATGGTTGTTAGCATTTGCCTTATGCATTGAGTTGCTTCTATGTTGTGTGCATAAGTATTTACAATGGTTATATCTTCTTCTTGGATTGATCCCTTGATCATTATGTAGTATGCTTCTTTGTCTCTTGTAATAATCTTTATTTTAAAGTCTATTTTTTTCTGATATGGGAATTGCTACTCCAGCTTTCTTTAGATTTCTATTTGCATGGAATATCTTTTTCCATCCCCTCACTTTCAGTCTGTACATGTCCCAAGGTCTGAATTGGGCCTCCTGTAGTCAGCATATATACGGGTCTTGTTTTTGTATCCATTCAGCCAGTCTATGTCTTTTGGTTGGAGCATTTAATCCATTTACATTTAATTTTTGATATGTATATTCCTGTTACCATTTACTTAATTGTTTTGGGTTTGTTATTGTAGGTCTTTTCCTTCTCTTGTGTTTCGTGCCTAGAGAAATTCCTTTAGCATTTGTTGTAAAGCTGGTTTGGTGTTGCTAAATTCTCTTAGCTTTTGCTTGTTTGTAAAGGTTTTAATTTCTCTGTCAAATCTGAATGTGATCCTTGCTGTGTAGAGTAATCTTGGTTGTTGCTTCTTCCCTTTTATCTCTTCAAAAATGTCCTGCCACTCCCTCCTGGCTTGCAGAGGTTCTTCTGAGAAATCAGCTATTAACCTTATGGGGAATCATTTGTAAGTTGTTTGTTGCTTTTCCTTTGATGCTTTTAATATTTTTTCTTTGTATGTAATTTTTGATAGTTTGATTAATATGTGTCTTGGCATGTTTCACCTTGGATTTATCCTGTATGGGACTCTCTGCTCCTCTTGGACTTGATTATTTCCTTTCCCATATTAGGGATATTTTCAACTATCATCTCTTCAAATATCTGTTTCCTACACTTTCTTTTTTTCTTCTTCTTCTGGGACCCCTATAATTCGAAAGTTGCTGTGTTTAATATTGTCCCACAGGTCTCTGAGACTGTCCTCAATTCTTTTCATTCTTTTATCTTTATTCTACTCTTCAGTTGTTATTTCCACTATTTTATCTTCCAGGTCACTTATCCGTTCTTCTGCCTCTGTTATTATGCTATTGATTCCTTCTAGAGAATTTTTAATTTCATTTATTGTGTTGTTTATCATTGTTTGTTTGCTCTTTAGTTCTTCTAGGTCCTTGTTAAACGTTTCTTGTATTTTCTCCATTCTATTTCCAAGATTTTGGATCTTCTTTACTATCATTACTCTGAATTCTTTTTCAGGTAGGCTGCCTATTTCCTGTTCAGTTCTTTGGCCTGGTGGGGTTTTATGTTGCTCCTTCATCTGCTGTGTATTTGTCTGTCTTTTCATCTTGCTTAACTCACTGTGTTTGGGCTCTCCTTTTAGTTGGCTGAATGTTCATAGTTCCCATTGTTTTTGGTGTCTGTCCCCAGTGGCTAAGGTTGGTTCAATGGCTTGTGTAGGCTTCCTGGTGGAGGGAACTGGTGCCTGTGTTCTGGTGGATGAGGCTGGATCTTATGTTTCTGGTGGGCAGGACCATGTCTGGTGGTATGTTTTGGGGTGTCTGTGAACTTACTATGATTCTAGGCAGCCTCTCTGCTAATGGGTGGGGTTGTGTTCCTGTTTTCCTAGTTGTTTGGCATAGGGTGTCTGTCACTGCAGCTTGCTCATTGAGTGGAGCTGGGTCTTAGTGTTGTGATGGAGATCTCTGGGAGACCTCTCGCCATTTGCTCTTACATGGGGCCGGGATGTCTCCGGTGGACCAATGTCCTGAACTCAGCTCTCCCACCTCAGAGGCTCAGGCCTGACACCTGGCCAGAGTACCAGGACCCTGTCAGCCACACAGCTGCCAGTGTTAGATGTTCTCCTGCAGAGGCAGTGGGTGGCTGTGGCTCACCTCGGGGACAAGGACACTGGCAGCACAATTTCTGGGATGTACTCCTTAGTGTGAGCCCTCCCGGAGTCCTTGAATTTTAAATAGAATCAATTAGTGCAGTTGTGAGTTTACCTCCTATCACAGGAAACCACAGAATTGCAGATGCAAAGTATGTAGGTTTAACAATTATTGGTTTTGGTTTTGGTTGTTGTTTATTTGTTTGTTTTTTGCCCCCCAAGCAACAAAATGTTGAAAAAAACAGAGGTAAAAATTTGGGTGATTGAGGAAAAAGAATCTACCAAAGAGGAAATGGGCAGTGAAAAGATGGCAGTGTCTTTCCCAGTGGGGTTGAAAAATTTTGGAGTCAGTGTGCTAGAGAGAGTGAGCTGTTAAGATAGGAGGTAGTGAGAAGGTGTGCATGGTAGTTACAACCAGGGCCAGGACATTTACTGTAAAAGCAATTAGTTGGGTGGAGGAGAAGGACACAATTATTAGAGAAGAAGAATTGAGGGGAAAAAAAATGCAAGTTTTTGAAAAAACATTATGTAAATGTTGAAGTTAAGAAGGATTAAGAAGGAAGTAATATGGAAGAGAGTAACCATGAGTCAAAAGCCAAATTCTTGGAGAAATGAGGGGTCAGTGGATTATGACTTGAATGAGGAGGGGTGGCAACTGAGATAACCTGATAACATGAGGTTCAAATATTGATGATTTTAGAGAAGAGATGTAGAGGGTGTCTGTGGGAGGGGGAGATGGTTTGGAAGGCGCAATAGAGAACAAGGAGAAAACCTATCTTATCTATAGTCCCCACAGTCAAGAGATGCTGAGAAAAAAAAATGTAATAGTCATTAACTCCTTAAAGAAAACAAAAAAACAAAACAAAACAAAATTTAAAAAACCCTGTCCATAGTAATCACCTATTTCAACATTTACACACAAAAATTAAAAAAAAAAAAAATCCAAACAAAACTCAAAAAACCACCCTTCCCCTTATCCATAAAATAATTTTCAAAATTATCATAGAAGTTATTAAGTTTATGGCTTTTCATGTCTTCAGCTCACAGAATATTTCCAGCCTTATCACTTAGCCTTTTACCCCTAAGTACCTAGAGTCTGAACTTGATCTTTCTGGAGGGTATCCTCCCCTCCCCTCTTCTGGGAAAGTACTGAGGTTCTGCAAATAAACTGGAGTTGAACTTAATGTTCAGCATCATTCCCAAAACACTTACTTGCAACACTTCCCATCAACTTGTTAATCATGATAAAAACAGAATTTGAATTTTTCCCTTCAGTTGAAAAAGTCTGGAGGATAAAGATAGCCTCTTCACATGTTTTTTTTCCCCCCAGATATTTATATGTGAATTTCCTGATTCAGATTTGACATTGGGGTATATTTGATCAATGCTTGGCAGCAAATCATCGCCAAAGTTCTAATGGCATTTCTCTGTAAAGTGTTGTAGCTATTTAACAGAATAATTTGTGGGTTTTGTTTGTGTTTATTGTATTGTAATTTAGTTAACTAGCCAAGGCCCTTAGGTGCATAATTTTTCAGGTAATCAATGATCTGAATTGACCTATATGGTGACTGAATATATTACCCTCCAAGGTGGCTAAGGATGCCTGAGAATCCTTATCATTAACTAGAAAAACATTTCTTACTTCTTTGTCTCTCGTTACCCCAGCTTCAGCTTTAGAGATCAAGCTTCAAGCTTTTACCTGGGCTGCCAGCAATAAACCAGAGATGAGATTAGTTGCTCATTGTCATGATGCTCACACTCTCTGTCTATCCACATTACAAATTCTCAGGGTCAAACTCAATTTTCTTCAAATTCTTTTGTTAAGATATGTCTGCTTTCACCACTTCACACCAAGGATGGGTAAGATACCATCCTGGCATCAGTTCCTCATCCACATTTTTCCATCTTTATTTCTTTGCCAAAAAGTGACAAAGTGACCCTTAATGAACAGGACTGTGAGTTGAAAAATCAATCAACCATGCTCATAGTGCCAATTTATGGTAACAATAAATATTCAATTATCAAATAGGACTCACACTAAGAGGAAATTGCATTTAGTAACAAATTTTACTAATGATTTAAAGGGTACAAGCAATTGTATGGCAGAAACTAAGCATTTTTCTCTTGGAGTGATCTGAGATCATCAACGCAGCTCTCCACAATCTGCCTTCTCTCATGTTAGGATTAAATGTGTGGGTTTATTTTTAGCAGTGCATGAGGATATATGACAAAGAACCAGTCATTTTACAGAACATCTCCATTTTATATGTCATTAATTACAGAGATTACTGAACTCTCTTCACCTAGTTATGCCTGCAAAAATCCATATATACCGCTAAAGCATTTCACTGATAAAGAGTCTCCATTACCATTCTGGGAGCAAATAGCATGTGTTTGTTTACCAAAAGGCCTGGTTACAAGAATGTAAATAAGATAATTTGACTAGGTCACTCCTTCTTTCCCAAATGTCCTAGTGAAGTTTATAGTTGCACTGCCAATTCTGTTCTTTGCAGAAGAAAATAGGAATAGCTATTAAAGATCATACAACATGTCAAATAACAAGTATTCTATTCACTGAATGAAGAATTCCCTGAACTTTTTTATTTTTCTGTAGTTCCAATTTGGTAATATTAGAAGTGATATGATTTTGAAACAATGTAAGCTCCAATGTATGCTCCCTGAGTGATAGATTTTTCGGAAATTTTTTCTCTGTGTGTGTTTTAACATTCAGTCATAGATTAGGGCAAAATGTATGTCTATTGAGGAAAACCTGTTTCAAAGAAAAAAAATTTAATTTCTATGTACACGACCCACATTCCAACACTCAAACATACATAAGTCCAAACACACACACACATGTGCACACACATGCTCACACGCACACACACATACAGTCTTACAAATGAATGTTTAACATTTTCTAAGCTTGATTCATATGGGCATTCACTTTTTTTTTTTTTTTACCTCTAATCCCTTCATCAGTGTGTGGGTTTGAACATTTCTTGCTATTTTTCATGGCTGTGAAGGCAAGCAATCATAATTCAACTACATGCCACTTCTTAGGCTGTGCTGGTTAATCAGCTGAGTCAGTCCCCAGCTGGAGTCTCTTGCATGCTTTGATTTCACAAAGTCATTAATCTCATTTCCAACTGAGTCAAAACATTACCAACGTTAGTGAAACCCAGTGACTTTCCATTTCCTAGTCAGAGATGTACATGTTCTTTTCAGGACACACAGGGTGAGAACCTTTAACATATACAGCTGGTGTTTTTGTCACTTATTTTTAAAACTTTTTCTTACTTATCTCTGGGTTTAATTATTCTGCAGCTTTGATCCTTGAGGGAAAATTTAACTATTGTCTTTCAACTTTTCTTTAGTTTACATGTTACTTAGATGTCCAAATATTAACTCTGTTGATGTTAAGAGAAAAAAATTATAACTCTTAAAAATTTGTATGAAAATATACAAAAAATGCGACCTATAATTATATGCTTAGCTATATACAAATACACACACATATTCATAGATCCCATACAAACACACACATATGCACATACACATGCATACACACCTACATATATAGCATTTTAGAAAACATATTTATGAAAAATTAAACTAATGTTACTTCTAGGTAGATATAGCCTTTATAGAATTATTTTCCTTTATATTTTTTTGGAATTTTCTGTTATCTACAATGTATTCATATTGCTTCTACAGTGGAAATGATGCATTCCTATGTAAAGAATATTATTATTCATATGTGATGAAAACAATACAATCATGAAATTTTATGATTTGGTTTCTGAATTCTGATATTTGAATATGAATCAAAAATTTTCATTCTGTATGAACATTTACAATTCCACTATCGATCACAGTCATTTCTTTACAAATAACTGATTTGTAACATCTGAAATACATTCTTTTGTCATTTTATTCTAGGTGGGAGAATAAATTTTAGTATTACTGAAATATGGAAAATCTTTTAATATGAAAAATTACTATCTATGTTGATAATTAGAAAACATATTTGAAACAAATATAGTGATAATATATTCTATTAACCCATTATGTGGGTCTATGTATTATATTTGTTGAATGACTAACAATGAATTTTACAGAATTATTTAAGATTTACAACAATCCCCAAATGTAGGCAAGTTACCTCCAATTTATAGGGTAGCTCAGGCTTGGAGAATTGAAGTATCATGAAAGGAACTATAGAGCTAGGATTGAATCTAATTTTTTTAGTTTGCTTATGTATTTGTTTTAAATTCTGAAATCAATTTTCTTTTGTCTCAAATTAATGTTTGCTTTTCTACATATTTGATGTCACTAGATAATATTTAATTTCACTTTTCTATGTAGAGACAGTATACAAATATTTCATTATGTTCAGATATAAATTAGAACCAGAAAAAGAATAATGATACCATATAGCAGAAGTCGGCAAACTATGGCCATGAGGTCAAATTTGCCCTTCCTCCCAATGTAACAGTTTTGCATTTAGGATACTGAAGAAATAAGTTCATCCCTTTGTATATTGTCTATGGCTGCTTTCTCACTACAACTGCAGAGTAGTTGTGACATAGACCATATGGCCAGAAAATCCTAAGAGATTTACTATCTGTTCCATTATATTAGACGTTTGCCAACCCCTACATGTGTTCAAAGTCATTTGTTTTGGAATCGGTCAACTCAAGTTTAGATCAAAGATCTGACACTTCATAGTTTCATAACCACAAACAAATCATGAGACTATTTAAGGCTTTTTCCCTAAAGTGGAAATTAGGCATGATTCTAGTACCTTCTCCACTGAGATGTTGTGAATGAAACAATATTTTGAAGGCACTGCTGCACAATGCCTGATAATAAGAGAATATTTATTATTATTATCATTCAGCAACATTTTCTAGGTAATTTCATTTTTATTTGCTTGAAAATAACATGCGCATAGGAATCTGCTTCTATAAGAAAAAATATATTCCTTTCATACTTTCATTATGTACTTCAGCAGCATCCTAAAAGTAATCTCTTTTTGCCAGAAATCATTTTCTATTCTTATATGGGTCTTTCTAGTGAATTCAGAATCTTGCTTTATTGAGTAGAAGTACTGATAGTATAAAATAAATCTACAAACACAGTGTGCGAATATAATCCTACATCTTTTACTTTTCCAAGTAATCTCTCCATAACCACATTTCTTTTTTGTAGGAATCCCATTCCCACATTCTCCAGATCACTGCTGAAAATTGTTCATAAGCTCCAGGGAGTTGGTAAAATAATTAAATCTATTTTGTCCCTACAACAGGTTTATCTGGTCAGCCTTGATGATTCTTGGTCCCTAACTATACCTTAAAACAGTTGCTAAATTCTCTCTTGGGTAAAGAGTGGGAAACAATATCAACATATAAACCCAATGTCATCTGTTGTGGCCCACTTGCAATAGGGCAGTGCATCATTTCAACTTGTTTTTAATACATAAATCATAACAAACATCAACTTCTAAGCCATCTGTAATTGCTAACAACTATGTAGTAAATAGTAGAGTGTGGTCGTGAAGTGCTTCTTATACACATCCAATATTTTATATTTGCTCTTGGGACATATCCTCACTTAATTAATTTGTTAGATCACAGATTTAGGCATAACTAGTCCTCTCATTCTGTGGGCTGCTTCTCTTCAAATAAAATCCTCATTTTATTACCCCTTAAACTGATAATTATGTGACTTCTCTACCATGTAAATAGGGATGTCAAGCTTCAAATCCCAAAAATGTAAATCTGTTTTACAAAAGTCCAGGGCAACTTTTCATTATTTCCATCAAATTTTTGTCCACAGGTCTATAACTTCAGCTTTATTTGGCCAGAATATGCAATCTACCCAAACATATCAGTTTGGAAAATAATTTGAAGACATATATTTAACAACTAAAATAATGTTAAAATGTTAAACTGCAGCCATAGTTTTCATTATTCAAGCCACCTAATAGCTCTTCTTTGAGTAGTGATATATATTTTTTTCAGTTGCTACAGAGTAGCTTTATTAGTTCAATATAATATTCACCAGATTATATGGTCTCTCTGTCTTTGTATTGATTTTTTCCAGCCCTCAGGCACGGCTTCTCCCTAGTTCTTTCCATCTGGTTCTGCTGTTTATTAGTATTTTGAGAAACACAAATAATTTTCAGGAATATTGCTTAATTCTATGTGGATTAGCTAATGCAGTATTACTTTCAACATTCCTAACACTTACTAAAATAATCTGCTTTTTTTTTTTTTTTTTTTTTTGCGGTACACGGGCCTCTCACTGTTGCGGCCTCTCCCGTTGCAGAGCACAGGCTCCAGACACGCAGGCTCAGCAGCCATGGCTCACGGGCCCAGCTGCTCTGTGGCACGTGGGATCTTCCTGGACCAGGGCTCGAACCCATGTCCCCTGCATCGGCAGGCGGACTCTCAACCACTGTGCCCCAAGGGAAGCCCAAATAATCTGCTTTTAAAAAATAATTTATCCTAGAACCTCATCATCTGATACTGGCATAAAATATGTATTTCTATTACTCTGTGCAACTTATTCCATGCAGAAGTTTAGAACATTCTTTAAAAGTCTTTCCTTCAGATTGCTTATGGATTAAAAATGAAATATGGAGGAAAGACTTGGAAACTTGTGTTGAGCCCTAAAACCAATGATTGTCAAGGTTTATTGAAACACTGCCTTCTCTGATCATTCAAAATGTACAACACTCTTGTTTCTTGCTATGTTGGGGCAATTCATATACATTCATATATCAAAATAAGTATATCTGGTTAAAGTTAATGAAATGAATTCATGTACATATCTGGATATCTTTCTGTAGCCCTATGAAAACAATGATAAGAGAGGGAAAAGTGATAAAGAAAATGACACATATCTAGATTATTTTACCATATTATACTCAGTCATGAAACTCATACTCCTCGTCATGAAATAAGATTGGAATAAAATTAATGCCTAAACTAAACTATTAGGATGTAAACTCTGAATACTCAGAGCAATGGATTGAGACGCTATCTATGGAAAATGGAAGGATTAACCCAAACCATGTTTCCTGGCTGGTGGGACCTCCCAACTTTCTTCAGCATAATTACCAGAGGCCTAGTAGCCAATTTATAACCACCGATGTTAGATATTGAAGGGTTTCTTCTTGGCAAATTTATGACTCAGAAGAAAGGACTAACTGATAATGACATTGTACAATCCTCTAAATAAGCATCTAGATCAATATCATATACCAACCACTCCGTGACGATCACTAGATGACAAACGTGCATAAAGAGCATCTAGCCTATGTTGTAGTATTCTCTCCTACCTATTAACAGAAAGACAAAAATTGTCTATCATTGAAAAAGATCACCAATGAAAGACAAAAGCCAAAATAAACAGGAAAAAAAGAGGATTTGTAAGAAAATAAAGGGAAAAAAGGACAACTTCTAGAAGAAAAATAAACAAGCAACAATTTAGGGTTTTTTTGGAAAAATAAGGCAAGACAGTGACTCCATGAAATAAAAGCAAGATATTTCTGTAAAATCAGAAAACAAGAAGTGCTATAAAGGAAAAGATGAAGATGTGGTTGTTTAAAGTGAGTGGGAAAGTTGGAAGCTAGAGAAAAAGTCAAAATGGAAAATAAGACCAAAGTTAAAAGATTAGTCTAGAATATTCCATGCCTTGGTTATAGGATTTCCAGAAAATAAAAACAGAGAAGAAAACTGTCACAAAAGTAATACAAGAAAAATGTCTAGATAAGAAGGATATGATTTCTGGATTTAAAAAAACGAGTGACTAACAAAATAAAACAGGCAGGGAAATATGAGTGTTCATTGTACAAAATAGCCTGAAAAAAATAACTGGAGAAATGAAATATGTTTTTCAAGGATGTCTGTTGCAATGTTATTTATAATAGAAATTGTTTCAAATTGAGGAAATAGCTTTAAATTTAAAAAAGGTATACCATTTTGATTTAGATATTATGCTAAATTTTAAAATATTTTAAATACATATTTTTGAATCTATATATTGAGAATGAAAATTTAAAAATACAGAAATCTCCCCAACCCTTTCTCTCTCTCTATATATATATAATTTTTCAAAATAACACATTGAGAAACTTTTAAGACATTAGTTTTACACTAACACTTATCACTTAAGTACAGTTATTGTATCATTTGCTTTAAAATATCCAGGGTAAATTATTAGCAGACATTAAATTATGGTGTAACTTTTACTTTTAGTAGAAAAGTATAAAAATTACCAAGGGACAATGAGAAACAATACATTTATATTAAATTAAAATTAATAAATTAGAGAACCAATTTAAATAATTAATTATTAAAGCATCAGTAAGAGTGAGAGTATATCACTATTAAAAGACCAAAATAAATTTTTAAAAAAGTAGACCAAATCTGATTTAGCACAAATTGAAGAGTATAGATTATACTTTTCACTTTGAATTTATGAATATATATGCATATTATGAATATATATATACTCTGCTTAAAGACAATTATTTTTATTATATATTAACTGTAAACATGTGTGAGCTATATAACACTGAATAAATCTATTTGTATATGTTTTCTTTATCTCATATAACAAAGCATCCAATTGCCTTACTGGGAAAGTATTCAGAGAGAAAAAAATATAAATAATGGTTGCTATTTATGTCTGGGCCCTAGACCTTAGATAGTACTCCTCTTTGTATTCATTAATTTAAAAATAATGTTTACTGATTGTCTATAAAATGACAGGCATTTTTCTCTTCATTGGGATAGAGGATGAAACAGATTTAAAAGAATCTTCATTCTTTTTTTTTTTTTTTTTTTTTTTTTTTTTTTTTGTGGTACGCGGGCCTCTCACTGTTGTGGCCTCTCCTGTTGTGGAGCACAGGCTCCGGATGCGCAGGCTCAGCAGCCATGGCTCACGGGCCCAGCCGCTCCGCGGCATATGGGATCCTCCCAGACCGGGGCACGAACCCGTATCCCCTGCATCGGCAGGCGGACTCTCAACCACTGCGCCACCAGGGAGGCCCAGAATCTTCATTCTTATATTACGCTCACGTATAACTCCAAGTAAGCTTTTCCCAGAAATTGATTAATTTGTTTCTTCTCAGCTGAAATGGTTCTTTTACTTTGATATTTGCTTGTATAGGCAGAGCACAATTAATTATTAGAGTCAGATGAATGTATTTGACACTTTATTATGCTTTCATTTTTATTGTCTCCTACAGACAGTTAAAGATGATTGTGTATCATCTGTAGAATGCTTGAAACATAACAAGCATTGCCAAAAATAAAAAAGAATCAAAAGCATGACAAATTCACAGCTTAGCCATAAATATCAAAGCCTCTATTTGCTATGACAACTAAAATGGAAATCTTCCCTGAATGGGCATTAAGTGTCTTGACTGTCATAACTTGTTATTAAGGCCTTGTAAGCAACATTTATTGTAAGCAAGATTATTAGAGATGTCAAAATCTATGTTTCAAAACTGATGTTTTTATCAGGAAGAATGGCATGATGTCACAGCTCATATTTTCTTGAGCATCTACAGCTGAGAAATGCACATATAAAAACAAACAGTTGCAATAATAAGCAGGTTGTGTTGGAGAGTTAGCCAAGATGCCTTCAGCAGGGCAATTGTGATACCAATATAGGTGGTTTGGTCTGGAAAAATTCGTCATCCAACTGATGGCAACATATTTTAGCTAGTGAAGCAGTAACATTTTCTCACTGCTGAAATATTCTTAAATTGTTTCAATAAAATAAGAATGCATCTTTTATTTCAATAAGCTTTTCTTTTGTGATACATCCATTTATCTATATTTGCACTCAAAAACCTTCGTAGGATTCTTTCCTCAAAGTACTATCAAAGAAAAATACTTTAGACAAATGTGTTAGTGCTTGTGTGAAGCTGTATAAGCATGTAAGCCCACTCACCAGCACAGAGGAAATATAAAACTTTGTGAGAAAAGTATAAAAAGTGGTTATTTGCATACTAAAAAGTTTGTTTAGAGATGCAGATTAAAAATATTTTTTATTTGATTACTGCCAGAGTGGAGAAAGGACAGTCTCTTCAATAAGTGGTGCTGAGAAAACTGGATAGGGACATGTAAAAGTATGAGATTAGATCATTCCCTAACACCATACACAAAAATAAGCTCAAAATGGATTAAAGACCTAAAGGTAAGGCCAAACACTATCAAACTCTTAGAGGAAAACATAGGCAGAACACTCTATGACATAAATCACAGCAAGATCCTTTTTGACCCACCTCCTAGAGAAATGGAAATAAAGACAAAAATAAACACATGGGACCTAGTGAAACTTCAAAGCTTTTGCACAGCAAAGGAAACCATAAACAAGATGAAAAGACAACCCTCAGAATGGGAGAAAATATTTGCAAATGAAGCAACTGACAAAGGATTAATCTCCAAAATTTATAAGCAGCTCATGCAGCTCAATAACAAAAAAAACAAACAACCCAATCCAAAAATGGGCAGAAGACCTAAATAGACATTTCTCCACAGAAGATATACAGACTGCCAACAAATACATGAAAGGATGCTCAACATCTTTACTCATTAGAGAAATGCAAATCAAAACTACAATGAGATATCATCTCACAGCAGTCAGAATGGCCATCATCAAAAAATCTAGAAACAATAAATGCTGGAGAGGGTGTGGAAAAAAGGGAACCCTCTTGCACTGCTGGTGGGAATGTGAATTGGTACAGCCACTATGGAGAACGGTTTGGAGGTTCCTTAAAAAACTACAAATAGAACTACCATATGACCCAGCAATCCCACTACTGGGCATATACCCTGAGAAAACCATAATTCAAAAAGAGACATGTACCAAAATGTTCATAGCAGCCCTATTTACAATAGCCCAGAGATGGAAACAACCTAAGTGTCCATCATCGGATGAATGGGTAAAGAAGATGTGGCACATACATACAATGGAATATTACTCAGCCATAAAAAGAAATGAAATTGAGCTATTTGTAATGAGGTGGATGGACCTAGAGTCTGTCATACAGAGTGAAGTAAGTCAGAAAGAGAAAGACAAATACTGTATGCTGACACATATATATGGAATTTAAGAAAAAAAATGTCATGAAGAACATAGGGCTAAGATAGGAATAAAGACACAGACCTACTAGAGAATGGACTTGAGGATATGGGGAGGGGGAAGGGTAAGCTGTGACAAAGTGAAAGAGCGGCATGGACATATATACACTACCAAACGTAAGGTAGATAGCTAGTGGGAAGCAGCCGCATAGCACAGGGAGATCTGCTCGGTGCTTTGTGACTGCCTGGAGGGGTGGGATAGGGAGGGTGGGAGGGAGACGCAAAAGGGAGGGGATATGGGAACATATGTATATGTATAACTGATTAAATTTGTTATAAAGCAAAAAATAAAAAATAAAAAAAATGATTACTGTCAGGGGACAGTTCTCCATAGATGGGTCTCTTGTGTTTCTACCTGCCTTAAGAGCAGAGGCACTTACAGCTTTTGTTCTAGCCTGTCTTTCCATAATGTTTAATTTTTTAAAAAGATTTATGATATTTGTTTATTATTGGATGATCTGGCTTCAGCAAGTTGTGTGAATAAGAATTGGCTCCCAATCTTTTTTTTTTAAATTTTTATTGGAGTATAGTTGATTTAAAATGTTGTGTTACATATATATGGAATTTAAGAAAAAAAAATGTCATGAAGAACCTAGGAGTAAAACAGGAATAAAGACACAGACTTACTTGAGAATGGACTTGAGGATATAGGGAAGGGGAAGCTGTGACAAAGCGAGAGAGAGGCATGGACATATATACAGTACCAAACGTAAGGTAGATAGCTAGTGGGAAGCAGCGGCATAGCACAGGGAGATCAGCTTGGTGCTTTGTGACCGCCTGGGGGGTGGGATAGGGAGGGTGGGAGGGAGGGAGACGCAAGAGGGAAGGGATATGGGAACAGATGTATATGTATAACTGATTCACTTTGTTATAAAGCAGAAACTAATACACCATTGTAAAGCAATTATACTCCAATAAAGTTGTAAAAACTAAAAAATAAATAAATAAAATAAAATAAAATAAAATAAAATAAAATAAAATGTTGTGTTAGTTTCAGGGTTACAGCAAAGTGAATTAGTTATACATATACATATATCCACCCCTTTTTAGATTCTTTTCCCATGTAGGTCATTACATCGTATCGAGTAGAATCCCCTGTGCTATACAATAGGGCCTTATTAGTTACCTATTTTATATCTAGCAGTGTATACATGTCAATCCCAATCTCCCAATTCATCCCTCCCCATAATGTTTATATAGTAATCAGCCTGGAAAGAAATAGTGTCTCCTTCCAGGGCACAGGATGAGTCACTGTGCTTTTAAGCATAATAAAGACAATGTCTCCCATCTTGGTGAGGGTCTGGGTGAGTTTGTTGCAGCATAATAAAAATGATCCCCTAAGCGTGGGATTCTTTAACTGTAATACAAACCCACTTTGTACACAGTATCCACCTGGGTAATCCGCATTGCCTCATGGAGTTTGAGGGGCAAAGAGAGTCAGCACAAACAACCTGCTATGCCATGAAGTCCTTTGTCTCTGACCCAAGAATCTCAATGTTTTCTGCCAGCATCTATGAAACTGTGGCAGACTAACTTTATAGTTTGTAAATAGGGCAAAAATCTGAGACCCATCAGAGTTTCTCACAACCGACAATTTTAGGATTTGGAGCAGTAAATCTTGTGTACATTGGGAAGCAATTTAGAAGGTCCTAGGATATAACTTCCGAAGAACAAAAATAAAGACGGAATGAAGTAAGCCTTTATTAATTACAGCATTTTGTCCCTCAGTTACAATAAATACCTATAGCAACAAAAAAGGTTGGCAACTTTTTTTTTTTTCTTTAGAGGGCACATATTTTAAGCATTTTGGGCCATATGGTGTCTGCTGTAACTACTTAACTCCGTCACTGTAGTATGTAAGCAGTCATAAATAATCTATAAATGAATATAAATGAATTAACACATCTTCTAGGTCACCTATTTTGTTGGAGCGTAACAGTATTCTCTTATGATCCTTTGTATTTCTGGGTACCACTTGTAATGTTTCCTCTTTCATTTCTAATTTTATTTTAGCCTTCTTTCTTTTTTTTCCTGGTCTAACTAAAGATTTGTTGATTTTTATTTATCTGTTCAAGACCTCTCAGGTCTTACCACACGATTGTTGATTATAAGTGGTCTTTTGTCTCCAACATCCCTTTCCCCATAGGACTTCCACATCGCTGCCATGGCTGACTTTCTAACACACAAATCATAGTGTTTACTTCTTGAGCTACCTCTAGTGTGCTCACAGGATGCCATTGTCAATGCAAAATCAGATACTTTATTTTTTTTTTTATTTTTTTTTTTGTTTTGTTTTTGTTTTTTGGTACGCGGGCCTCTCACTGCTGTGGCCTCTCCCGTTGCGGAGCACAGGCTCCAGACACGCAGGCTCAGCGGCCATAGCTCACGGGCCCAGCCGCTCCGCGGCATGTGGGATCCTCCCGGACCGGGGCACGAACCCGTGTCCCCTGCATCGGCAGGCGGACTCCCAACCACTGCGCCACCAGGGAAGCCCCCCAGATACTTTATTTAATCCCTGCTCTTGTCACACTCTTCTCTGTTCCACAGCTAAACCATGCACTTTTGAAACTTTTGGAAACTAACTCATGCTGTTCTTTTTAAGTGGAATATTATTCCAAATCCTCTTGTCCATTTGATGACCTTCTATTTAATGGTCCCTCCATTCTGTAGCTCTGCACATCATTTTACCTATTCGGACCAAATGGATTGGTATATTATTTGTACCAATTTGTACCAAATTGTACCAAATATGTATCAATTTGTACCAATTGTATTTGTACCAAATATGTAGCAATTTAAAAGTCACTATTAAGCAGAGGTGAGGTTGTATCATACTCTTGTATTTGCGTGTTTGTTTTCCCTAATAGAAAGTAAGCCTTGATGGAACTTTCTTTCTCCTAGTCCAAAGTACTGAGCACAATGCCAGATATGTAACAGGTATTTGTTAAATGTTTGTTGAACTTAATAGAATTTCTTATCATGTGTCTAACACTGCTGAAATACTTGATCCATCCACTGTATTTTCCAGAGTCCTTTTAAACTTTTTAAAAAGTGCATTACTTTTTGTCCTAGCCCTAACTCCAAACATATTCATCATATTAAACTAACTCCTAAAGCCTAAGGCCCATCCAAAAAAGAATTTCAAATGTTAGATACATTGAACAAATATTTATTTAGCAATGACTGCATGCCTAGTATTCTGCTAGGTCTTGAGAATAAAATAATAAACAGGTTAGAGAGGTCGCTTCAGTCTGTATTTTTCCAGAAGACACCACTTTTTTGTGCAGAAGAATATAGTTAAGATTTCCTACCAGCTATTGAAATCTTGAGAAATCTATTGTATCTGCATAAGCCTTTTTGTTCTTTAAAGCCAGGATAATAACAACATTAATTTTCTTTGATTTTAATGATGATTCACTAGGTTAACATATATCAAGTACATTAATTGAGCAAATGCTAAATGAATATTAGCTTTTATGGCTATAATTTTTATAATATTAACATTGGTAATAATAAATAGTAAATAATTGAAGGAGAAAACAAAAAGCACTCACATTATAATAAAGTAAACATCATATTGTTTGGTAATTTTATGATAACACATTTATAAGGGAAGTTTCAATTTAAAGCATTTAGTTAGATGCCTTCTAGATAACTAACTATTTGTTTTCTGGACCTAACAAATCACCTTGGTACAATTTTGGTTTTATGCCATTGTCTAGCTCTTCTTCTGATTATGTAGATAGGTAGGAATTAATATCAAATGATTTTTAAATTTAATTATCAAATGAATTGATCAAATAATCAATATCAAATGGGAAGGTTTTTTTTTCTTTAACAGAAACTATTGTGACTTGGATAGGACTTCTGTAGGTACCCCTTTATAGGCAAAATTTATTGCTGAGAAAGTACTGCAAAATTTTGCAAAGTATCTAGAAGCACTTTGATAGAAAAGGTGGGAGTAAGATGCATTGAAAAACTTAGTTTCCATTAGAAAAAGCTAGTGGTTGAATTGAGGTCTCCAGTTCTTTAACCTATATGACCTAAGGAGAGGAAAACATTCTCTTTTATTCAATAAGGAAAAAATATAGGGGGAGATCTGAGAACTAGAGAAATTCCTGTAGAAACAAGAAGTCTCATATAACGTGAGTCATGACTGAAATCTGTTTTATAGTGAAGAAATTTAAAAGCAGATCTGTTTTACAATGTTCAGGTTGAAACTGAATCTATGGATCATTTTAACTGATAATTTTAGGCTCGATCCAGTTCATTAGTTATTGAATATTTATTTCAATAAATAGTTTTTCAGCTTTACTATGTCTAAGAGACTATAATGGGCCCTGCAAAGATAGCTATGCATTAGATTGATCTGGCCACACAGTATTCACAATGTATGTGGAAGAAAGACAATGCATCAGATACACACAGATATGATAATATACGGTGGGGCATGCAGTCAAGCAAAAAGGAGTCATGTTAACTTTCCTGGAGGTGTTAGTATGTGATTGAATTCTAAAGAATGAATAGAAGATTGGCAAGTTACAGGAGAAGGTATAGGAGTCAAGCATCGCCAGCCTCCTAAGTAACTAGCAAAGCCAGAGAACTGAGAACGAGGATTGAGCTATGTGAATTGTATTCAAGGAGTCAGGTGGTGCCAGAACACATGTACTGCAGAGTTCTGTTTGGACAAGTGGACAAGGGCTAGACCAGAGCATGCACACTCTGCAATGGGGTTTGGTTTTTCTCATATAAATATGTAAGCAGGAGCACAGCATGGTCAGACTTACAATTTATTCAGAATACATATGCACCCTGCCTAGAGGGTGGAATTAAAGGGTCTAAGACTGGGACTGGGAAGCCTTAAAGTCATTATTGTGGTATCCTGGGTGAGTGATCATAATGGCAAATTAAAGCAAGGGTAAAGACGAACTACTTTCAGAAATTCCCAGGAAGAACAGTTGGCATAACTTACTGAGTGGATGAAGAAGATCAGTGACAGGCAAGTTTCAAAGTTGACTGCCAAGTTTCTAACCTGAATAAATTAGAGAACGATGCTTCCAACTACTGAGAGAGAAACTACTCAATGGAAAATAGATTTCACTCTTTGAGATGAGCAGATTGGTATCCACTTTCAAACTGTAAAAATCACCACATGCATCGTTTTGGGGAACTCATATCAGAGAACTTTCGGTGTCTTTTTGGCATGCTATAACCTCACATTCAGACTCTGACATAAATATCACCCTGTTCTTCTTTCATAGATAGCACAATTTCAAAAATCTCTGTTAGTTTTTGTAAAATAAGAACCTTCCTTTGTTAAAAAAATTCCAGTACACCAGAAAAACATAATGATGAAATAAATTCTCCTAAAAATGTACCAAGAAAAAATAGTCACAAATAATATTTTGGTACACATACTTCTAGTATGACTTCATAGATAGGTAAACATATATTAAAACATACAATTGTGCAAATGGAGATATATTATGCAACGATATGTTTAGACATCTTTCTATGCCATACATTTAAATTATATTTTTAAAGTTTAGAAATTGCATGCCATTTTATTTGTGTCCTATATTTCACATTCCTGATCCACTAGCATAAGACCACCATGGTGAACATCTCCAAGTACCCCTCTGTTCACATTATTAATTTATCTTCTTAGAATGAATGCCAATAAGGGGAATTGCTTTTCCATATCACATAAATATGCATGTATTTGATATATATATTGCCAAATTTATTTCCAAAATGAAAGTGTCATATTGCACTTCCAATAACATTTTTGATTCTTTGTCTTTGTGCGTTTAATATTTCTCAGTTTTCTCTAATTATACGGACAGTGGTATATTTTCCATGTTTTTTTGTTTAAAATGTGGCTTTTATTTCTACAATATTGTTACTATTATTTTCAATGTCTTTTCTAATCTTTGCTGGGTAAAATTCACGTAGAGTGAGATGTTTTATATTTTTATATTCTACTAAAATAGGGAATACTTCAGGAATTTATGCATAGTCAAATATCAAGTTTCTGAGATTTATTATGCTGTATGCATGTTTTATCTTCATTAAATAATGTATACCTATAAGTTTTATAATTATGAATGAACGTCATCCTAAAATTGCTCTCTACCTCAAATGTTTATTGTTCAAATCAAGTAGTCTTGAGCATTTTATATTTATTCAGTCAGTCATATTAATATCATCAAATAAAATCTCAAAATTCAATTCTTTGATTTTTCAATTTAGAAATTATATGTGGATTTATAATATAAAAGAGGAGATTTTACTTTTTTCTATACTCACTGTGTTATCACAATATATTTGCATTAAAATTTAAAACAATATTCTGAATGTATATTACCTTGACCGCTTATTCACAATACAGGCAGAGAGTGTGCTTTAATTATCTGTTTTCTTATAAAATCATGTGGTTTCCTTAATCTTAGTTGGCTCTTTAATTGCTTACCTTTCCATGTAAGTATTAGTATTTCACTGTCAAACTCTCTAGCAGAACCATAAAATATTTCAAATTGATCACATTAATGGAATTAATTGATCATTAAGGAATCAAAATTTCATTATTTTATTCTCTTGAATTGCTTATTATCTCATGCACTTAAGTCTTGCTGCAACTAACCTCAAGTAGAATTCCCTGGAGCCATAAACTGGTAGGAGGTGTGTGGGTATATATGTGTGTGTTTGTGTGTGTATGTCCACACAGAGATTTTTTTGTAATATTGTAAGGAATTGACTCGTAATTATGGAGGTGGGCGAGTCTAAAATCTGCAGGGTGGACTGGTAAGTTGGAGACTCAGGGAAGAACCAATGTTACAGTTCAAGTCCAATGATCATCTGCTGACAGAATTCCCTCTTGCTTGGTGGATGTCAGTCTTTTGTTCTATTCAGGTGTTCAACTGATTGAAGGCAACCAGCAACATTATAGACAGCAATTTGTTTTACTTCAAGTCCACTGATTTAAATGTTAATCTCATCCAAAAATACCCTCACAGATACATCCAGAGTAATGTTTGACTATATGTGTAGGTACTGTGGCCCAGGCAAGTTGATACCTAAAATTATCCATCACAAGAGGAAGAGTTAGAAAAGCAGAAAATCACGAGGGGAGGTACAACCAAGGACACTAGAGAAATTTGAAGTCTCTGGCTCCAATACCTATAGCAAATATTAAACACAACTAAACAGCCACAATAACATAAATTATCATACTAAATGGCATCCTATTTACATCAGTCACCATTACCCAGTACAACGTGCCAGGCTCTCCATAAAAAATCACAGGGCATGGAGAAAAAAAACAAACGAAACCAAACAAAAACCAGCAAAACCCCCTCCCACATATATACAATGGAATATTACTTAGCCCAAAAAAGGAAGGAAATCCTGCAATTTGTGGCGACATGGGCAAATCTGGAGAGCATAATGCTAGGTGAAATAAGCCAGACAAAGATAAACAAATACTGCATGTTATCACTTATATGTAGAATCTAAAAAACAATGAATGCATAGAAACAGAGAGTGAAGTGGTGGTTGTCAGGGGCTGAAGGTTGAGGAAAATAGGGAGAGGCTGACAGAAGGGTACAAAGATGAATCGAGTATGAAGCGCTAATATAAAACCTGGTGACTACAGTTGAAAACACTGTATTGCGAAATTGAAATTTGCTAGGAGAGTGGAATGTATGTGTTGTCACCAGATTTTTTTAAGTAAATATGTGATATGATGGTTGTGTTAAGTCTATAGTGGGAATCCTTTCACAATATATATGTATATCAAATCATTGTACATTCTAAATATATAACAAATTTATTGTCAATTATTACCTCAAAAAAGCTGATAAGAGAAAAAAAAAACAAGCTAGGTTTTCAATAAAATTAAGAAAACTCAAGTCAATCACAGTGCAAAAAAATGAGAGAAGACATAATTTACCAATATCAGAAAAAGAAGAAGGGTCATCACTACTGATACCATGGACAATAAAAATAAATGAATAGTATGAATAATTCTATACTCACAAATTTGATAAGAGAGTACGAAATAATAGAATATTATAAATAACTTTCAATGAGTGAATATGATCAATAAAAATCCTGGACTGTTATCAGTGTTTGCCAGTACCTATGTGTGTGACAAGACATTTTCAAAGATGAAATGAAGAAATATGAAAAATCTCATTACAGATCAACATTAAAAGGAGAATATTTACAATCAAATTTAATTACAGCAAACACTAACTACATACACTAATTAAGTGAAACGTTACTCCACAGAAAATAATTCCATTCTTCCCATTAGTAAACTGTATTACAAAAATAATAGTACTCAAGTATTATTATTTGTATCTAAATTTCATCAACAAAAATTTTAAAGAAATTTGTTTTCAATTTTTAGCGTAGGTACCCAGTGTATTTATGAAATACACTGTATTTTCATAAAATGGAATTGTACAGCAATGGAAGCGAAAGACTAGTTACATGTAACAAGATAAATTAATAACACATACGTCTACAAGTAGACACAAAATTTTGAGAGTCAAAGAATATCACTCCACTTTTTTTAAAGTTCAAAAACGGGCAAGAAGTTAGATATATTATTTACGGTAAAAAATATAAAGAAGTAAATAAATGATTAATACTAAAGTGAGGAAACCTACAAATTTTGCATTTATGTATTTGAGTTTTCATTTCATGTCTCAGAAAAAGGTTGTTGTTGAGATCTTATGTTTTCATTGTGGAAATCCCAATTGTTTGTCTCTTAGTACTTTCCTTTGGGGCTTGTGAGTTTCTCTAGAAAGGAATCATCCATATTTCTGTCTGGAATGCCAATGTGGATATTTTAAACCTAGATGGCAACATTCTGAGAGCAAGGAGAAGCGGAAAGTGAAGAAGCTCATCACTGAGTCTGCAAAGTTTTAATTAATATTCCTGTTTTTAGTAGGCACCTCATCTGACCCTCAGCTGGTTTTCTAAGTTCCAAGCTTTTGGTTCTACCTATCCAAAGAGTAAATTTAACTTTTTCTGCTAAAAAGGAATGCATATTTTGTTGGCTGTGCAATAGAGGTGAAGTGATGTAGATCAGACTGTTTGTTTTTAGCATTTTCCAAACCATTTTTTCGTTTGTTTGTCTTAGCTTATCATATCCCAAAATTAGAGATGTCTGTTGCTAAAACCTGAGATATTTGAGAGATCTGAAAAGGGAAGTGACTTCCTTTTTAAAACATCTTCCTATAGGCTTAGATATTTATCTTCCTCCCTTCTTTTAAATCAGATTACTACACATACTTCAGTTATCATATATGCATACTTCCTAGCTTGAAATTTTGTTCAGACTAATTGGCTTCCTTTGTTTTCTCTTCCATTCTCTTATTTTCTGGGTTCCTGACTCTTTATTTTATTTATTTTCTACCATTTTGCTAGGACTTATTGAAGAAAAAAAGACTAATATCCATTATTCACTTTGAATTGTTAAAATTTACTACACTTAATTTTTTCAAATCCAATCCGTTTTAATAATGCTCATTTTTTAGTATGCTGCATTCTCACATTTAGACACTGTGATTTTTTTTTTCTTATAATTTAATCCTTAGCTGCTTCAGATATTTTTCTAGATGGGCCCAATTTTTAACACTTCATCTAAACTTGTTCTTTTTATGACAAGTTCTATTGATTTTATGTTAATCATTTAAATGTTTGATCCTCTCTTTTAATTCCACTAAAAATAAATCACTGAATACAGATAGACACATGAATATTTATATCACGTAAACAGTTAATTGATGCCCTTTGCTGAAGTTTAGCAATGAAAATATGGCATTCAAGTTTAGGGCACTCTCCAGACTGATCTCTTATTTGTTTGCTTTTGCTTATTATTTACATCATTCTGTATTACCTTATATAATACAATATTGATAATAAATGTATAAACTGTTTTTTTTTAAATTTTGGTATTTTAGTTTAAATCCACTAAATGATATAATCTTATGTTTAGCTAATATAGGTTGAGATAGGTTGTGCCAGTTAGAGGAAGTTTTCTTACGGATGAATATAAGCATTTCATTACTCCTAAAAATCTGGTCCCTTTCTATACATTATTCCATATTTTGAAGGCTTAGTTCAAGTCCAGATATTTCAAGATGTAGATTGGCTTTAATTCAAGAGAAGGCATTTATCTTCAGGGAAATAATAAGGAACTTGGATAGCTCCACTCTATGCTATATTATTTTTTAATTGCTAGCTATTACCACAAATTACTACCATTATTTTAATAAATACCTATAATTCTTTTAAATTTCCAAGCTAAAATGATTATTTGCATGAGTAGAACAGGGTAGTGATACCAAAATCCTTACCTATGATGTGATGTCTAAAGAAAGCATGATTAAATAATTCAAGTGCAATAGTTTAAAATTAAGAATTTTTAGGGAAATTAGATAAAGGTATTAGGTAAGTGAAATTTCTGAAAAAGACCATGAAATGAATATTTTTTCCAAATATATATAAATTGGGAGGCCCCTCTTCAGCAGAAAAATGTCCCTCTATAAAACAAATTATATCAAAAAATTATTTAAACTTGTAAACATTATTAGATAGCTTTATCTTATTTTAGGCACAAATAGTCATATTTAATGACAGTTTTCTTTATATTTTCTGGTTAAAAAAAAAAGAATGTCATCAAATACTATAACCCTAAACATAACTGTCACAGAACCAGGCTTTATTGCTTTGGTGGGTAAGCTTAAGTGTGAGAGAGTGAAAACCAGGGAAATATACATAATAATGAATCTCGCAACATTTGGATTAATTGGTGCTAATAATACAAGCAGATGTTTACATATAATTTAATTATGTTGCCAAGGTGTTAAAAAGTTATCTAATTTTTAACTTATTTTCTGAAAAGTAAACACTCATTTTTGTTTCTTCTTTCCTATTCAAACATTCATTGTTTATACATTCTTTTAACAATATTGCAATTTAATAAAAATTTCAAGACATGTTTAGCAAAATATTAAAAATCAATTATAGGGTTTATTAGCTAGTTACTTGGTTTTACTTACGATGAATTTTAAAACAAAATAAGAATCTCAAGAAGAAAAAACAAAACACAGGTTAGCAATACTAAAGAATGCCATAACATTTGTAACACAGGCGATGTCATTACAATTAATGAGTACGAAAATCAAGTAAATTTTCTGCCCCTAGTTTTTATTCTGTATGGATACATATGTTTGAGAGTAGAAATAGAAAAGCAGAACTTCATAATTTACTTACTTTTGGGGAGTTTGACATTTATCCAAGTGCTCCTATAGTTTCAGCTTTTTCCAAGTTGTTGTTATGGATTTATTTTTTTTTCTTTGTTTCTTTCCATATAAAAATCTCATAAAAATGCAAAGTCAGTTTTAAAAGGTTTCTATATGGCAGTTCCCACGTAAATGGTTAAAATTTCCTCAATTTTGAGATAAAATTAATATAACAACAGTTACTGAATGAGTCTACCAGCTGAACAAATTAATTGATAATCAGAAAGGTCTTGATTTTTTTTAATGTCTTAATTTATTTAAAAAGTGGCTACATTAGTTCAATAAAGTATTAAAACCTAAAAGCTATAGTTTTTTATTCATTTTCATTAGAATTTAATATACTGTTCGCAGTGATTATGGTAACAGTAACTCAGAAAAAACAAAGTAAATGACCCAGCTTGGGCTTCCCTGATGGTGCAGTGGTTGAGAATCTGCCTGCCAGTGCAGGGGACAAAGGTTCGAGCCCTGGTCTGGGAAGATCCCACATGCCGCGGAGCAACTAAGCCCGTGAGCCACAACTACTGAGCCTGCGCGTCTGGAGCCTGTGCTCCACAACAAGAGAGGCCGCGACAGTGAGAGGCCCGCGCACCGCGATGAGGAGTGGACCCCGCTCTCCGCAACTAGAGAAAGCCCTCGCACAGAAACGAAGACCCAACACAGCCAAAAATAAATAAATAAATTTATAAATGGCTCAGCTATAGGGGTTGTTATAATGGGCATCACTTGAAATGTAACCATAAGCTTTAAATTCTTATGATATCATTGTTTGAATCCATGGTTACTATTCTACATATGCATTGAGAAGAGAGTCTGCTTTATAAACATCTATCATTATGGTAGTCATAAACAAATATTTATTGAGTACATAAGGCACTGTAGACTACATTATAAACAGGAGGAAAATATGTAGACTTCATTATAAACAGGAGGAAAATATGTCAAATTTAATTACATATAATTTGATGAAGGTCATTAAACTTATGTAAATAGAATAATGGGAAAACAGAGCTAGCAACCGAATATCACTGGAGAAATGACAGGATTTTCAGTAAAGGTAATATTTGCATTAGATGTTTGAAGATAGGAGTTTCTGAGTGACAGACATTCAGCCTTGAGGAAAGAGCACAAGCAAACACACACGATGTAAGAAAACTACTCACCATTTTTTATAACACATTAAAAATGAATTAAGGGAAAAGCAATCAAGTTTATTTTTTTAATTCAAAATAAAAAGGACTGGTTGATAGACTAGGAACATTTAATAAGGAGAAGAAAGAACAAACATCTCCAAATATTTGAAAGAATTTAATGTGAAAGGGAAATTAGATTTTGGGAGGGAGCAAAGTTCAGAACTGAAAAATGGGTACAAAGTGGAACTTGCTAGTGGTCAAATTTTACTAAAATAGGAAAAGCCTGGTTGGTGGAAGTTTGATTTTCATGACAATGGAAATGATCAAGTTTAGCTGGTGTTGCTTTAAATCTCAGCTATAATTATATATTCCCTAATTCACCTTTAAAACAAACATTGCTATGTGTTTAAATGACAGAAAATATTAATAGAAATTATATTAAACTCTAATGAAATAATTGTTTTCTCATATATGTATATTATTTTTCATTACAGAAAAATGATTTCAATATTGTAGAAAAATGGCTATAATGAAATATAAACTCTTACTATACAAAATCCTTACCAGCTTCTTAGAATTTGGGTATGGCAGGTTATAGAAAGTAACCACTTCTTGAAAATATATACCTTCTCAGAAAACCAATAGGTAGCCACTGTGGTAGCTTAGAAAGCCAAAATGGAATTACTCAGAGTAGTGAGAATGTTGCACATTTTCTTGGAAAATTCTGAATTGTTTGGTGCTCCCCAATGTTAGGGCCCAGGGCAGACCAACTACCCCAAAATATGACTCAATGGCATACTGATTATTTTGAATTAAAGTTACATAAGAAACAGTAAATGAAAGAGGGACACTGACACTCTGCTCTATCTCACTGAAATCTGGAAATAAATCTCTCCTGTAAAAGGTCTTATTGCCAGAGATAGGGAACTTGGGGGCAGAGATAGGGAACTTGGGGGCAGAGAAACCTATATAAACACACCTTATTACTCTTTTAATTTATTGCCCCAAGCCCAAAATATGTTTAGATTCCTCACTAATTAAACACCCAAAGCCTAAGTTTCTTTGACCTGTCAATTTCTCACAGATTTATTGTTTCTTTTTCTAAAATGCATAAAAGCTGCCTGCTTTGGCCACTTCTTAGGTCCTATTTATGAGACCTCTGCAGACACCAATTAAATTCTTTTTTCTCCTGTTAATCTGTCTTGTGTCAACTGTATTATTAGTCCAGCCACAACAATTCAAGGGGAGTTGAGGGGCAAATTTCATCCTCTCCAACACAAACAAGTTTCTCCAACCCAGTTTAGTATCTTTTAGCTACTCTCTTTGCCTCCCAAAGCTCCCAAACCATTCTTAGTCTTAAATCAGCAACACATAGCACACAATGTAAATAAAATGGATTTGTACATTTATTTATCCCAAATTATTGCTAATTTTTAATTGGTTCATATAAGTTTTCTTAAGTTCAAAGAAAAATGTTATCATGGTGCTAATGAGAAAAAAAAAGCTAATTTGGGGAATTTTCACCATCACTCCATGCTTCTTGGCAAGTTACATTAATGTTTTTCGTATTTCTGGGATAGTGTATTAGGCATCCTCAAATTAAATTCATTATCTAAATTCCAAGCTGAGAAAAGCTTCAAAATGAATTTACAATATGAAATTGCAGATAGACAATTTAACAGAAGACAATTTAAATCCCTACCAGAAAATATTCTTTATTATCACAAGACCAGAGTTCCTAGTATTATTGACAATCACATACAATAAAATAGTCATTCTATTAAAAAATAATAATAAATCAATTTATTATTTTGAAATAACATCCTATTGCAGAAGAACTGTCTCCTAGAAAAATATTGGTGTCAAAATATAGCAAACATACAAAAATGTTTCTGAAGGAAGAGGCCAAGTGAATCACAATACTAACTTTTTCTTTTCTCTTTTTTTTTTTTTCCTACATTTACTAAAAGTGAGCATGGAAACTGAAATAGAAGCATTTTTCATGATTACCCTCTTACTTTTGATATTATCGTAGGTTCCTGATAATAAGACTGGGTGCTCTAAAGCTGGCTCATTGCTTAGAGAAAGAAAAG
This sequence comes from Hyperoodon ampullatus, assembly GCF_949752795.1. NCBI lineage: Eukaryota > Metazoa > Chordata > Mammalia > Artiodactyla > Ziphiidae > Hyperoodon > Hyperoodon ampullatus. The sequence goes on from NC_136926.1 coordinate 80,744,545, forward strand.
AAAGGAACTTAAAGCATTTTATTAGCAGAGAGAATGATGCAATTTCTTCTCTAGTGTCTCCTTTAATTTAAATTTCATTCCTTAAAAAGCACACAAATACCCTGTAGTAAAATATAAATAGTAATAGAAAGTACAAAATGAAGGAAAGCTATATTTTGGAAGAGTTCAAGCATTGCGCTAAGGTGCCCAGAGGTGTTATATAGATGACCAATTCTGTGTGTCAGCAGATAATTCACTTGCCAGTCAACACTTGCAGGGCTGCAAATTTCCTTTTCCACCTCAGTAAATCTCTTATTTCAGGCTACCACATATTATTTTTAAGACTATACCAAAAGTAATCGGTACTCTATTTCTAATTAATGGTCTTTGTGTTGTGCATGGATACACCTCGATATGCGTGCTCTAATAATTCATTAATGAGGCAATACCCTGCTTAAACAAACAAAAAAATATTTTTTTACCCGTACTTGATCAGTGTTGTTTTCTTATTTTTCTCTTTCTACCTTCTTCTCTTTCTTCCTTTTTTCCTTCCTCCCACCCTTCCTTTCTTTTGTCTTCTTTTTCTCTCTCTCCTCATTTTTCACCAACTCTATTGCAAAGAAATTTTCCCCACAAATATTGGACATTGCTATGAAAACAAGGTTACTTATATCTTGGGAGTAACAAGCACAAAGGATCTCACATTATACAACCTATACCAAAGTAAGGGAGCAAAATTTGCCATCCCAAGAGTGTCTCTTTGACATGAGGACTAATTTAGGCTAATTATTTTTAAGAAACAGAAGACTCAGGAAGTTTTTCTTGTTCTCTATCCTTAAAAGGCCTAAAAGAATGTAGACAGAGGGCCTATGCCTGGAATAGAGCTAATACCAGAGATATCTGCAAAGAACATTGGCTATGTGTGGTAGGGGAATCTCAGCAGGGCCTGGAGATCAGAGTCCACTCTGTGCCCCATTGTCTCTGCCAGACCCAGCAACCATTTGTTTAACAAAAATTTGCTTTTCTATCTCCATGTGAATTGCCTTTCTCCCCTTTGAAGTCCCAAACCATTACCTCCAACATCCTCTTTTGTCCTTAGCTGAAGATGGTATTTAAGATGAGGGTTTTTGACCCTTTTTGGGAGTTATTAAGTTTTCCTGTGTTTCTCCCAGGTATACATGTTATTAAATTTTTGTTTGATTTTCTCCTGTTAATCTGTCTCATGTTAATTTAATTCTTAGACCAGGCAGAATAAGTTAGAATGGTAGAAAAAAGTTTCTTTCTCCTGACACCAAGAATCTCTCATTTCTACCATGAGATTTTTCTAATCTAGTCTGCGCAATAGAAACAACGGTGACATTCCCTTGTTTAGAAATTAATTTCTTTGATTTGCATGGCTGTAACAAAAGAGAAATCTGCTCTGAGGCCAAAGGCAGCCTTTTGGCAACAGACTGAACAACCTTAGTCCAAATTTGCCTTTAAGGGCAGTCCTGCACAGAAACAAGTTAAAGCAAATTCAGAATCATCCTTTAGTAAAAACCAAACACACCCTACAAATGTCTGTTAAATATTAACTCATGAATTTAATAGTCAAAGAGCAAGGAAGAATTCTTCTTATGGTAAATTAATTATATCTTCTATAATAGGAGAATTGAAATAATTAGAAAAAGTCCTGCTCTGCCCAAAACAGTAATGGATGAAAAAAAAAAATACACAATATGCTCAAACCACATATCCAGTGTTTTTCCCAAGGAGAAAAAGTCATTAATAAATTATAAGGGGGCAATATAACTTATTAACCCATGATCTATTTTACACAAAAAATCCAATGCTCACAGAGTACAAGTCACTTGCCATAGGCCAAATAACTATAAAATTTTATACTTGGAACTAGAATATAGATTAAAAAAAAGAAAAACTGAAGTATATTTGATTTACAATATTGTGTCAGTTTCAGGTATACAGCAAAGTGATTCAATTATATATATATTTTCAACTTATTTTCCATTATAGGTTATTACAAAATATTGAATAGCGTTCCCTGTGCTATACAGTAAATCCTTGTTGCTTATCTATTTTATGTATAGTAATTTGGATCTGTTAATCCCATACTTCTAATTAATCACTCCCCCCTCCCTTTCCCCTTGGGTAATGAGTTTGTTTTCTATGTCTGTGAGTCTGTTTGTGCTGTGTATATAGATTCCTTAGCATTATTTTTTATATTTCACACATAAGTGATATCATGTTATATTTGTCTTTCTCTGTCTGACTTACTTCACCAAGTATAATATTCTCTAGATCCATCCAAGTTGCTGCAAATGGCAAAATTTCATAGAATTCAGATCTTTTGATTTCTATTCCAATATACATTCAGCAATGCCATATGATGACATTTGTTTTGTCCATAATCAAAATATTCCCAGTGCCAAAGAAATAATTACACTGGACAAAATTAAACAGGCAAGAAAGACTTTATTTAAGGCTATTACAGTTGGCAGAGGCCAGAACTGAGTCTGAGCTGAACTCTGATGAAATAAGAGGAGGTAGGTTTTCAAGAATCAGGGTAAAAGGGAGATGGTAGGCTATTTCTGTTACTTGGCTTTACAACTTGAAGCAAGGTACCCATTGAGGCAAGCTCCTACCCTTCTACAGGGACCAGGAAATGGGGTATTCTTTTCCTAGATTATATTTCAAAGAGATGATTCCCAGGTTTTTGAGAAAGACAACCCTAGGTTGTAAAACTATCAAGAGCCTTAAGAAAATTTATTTACTGACTTATCTGTCCTCTCAGCTTGTGGGATCTTAGTTCCCCCACCAGGGATCGAACCTGGACCATGGCAGTGAAAGCACCACGTCTGAACCACTGGACCACCAGGGAATTCCCCAAGAAAATTTACATCACAAAGGTGCAGATAGAGGATTTACACTTATAAGTTTTCTAAAGTAAAGTATCTAAGAAAAGAAAGATCAGGGGCCTAGAGTCAGGAAGAAGTCTGTATGAAGTTTAGTCCAGATAAAAGGACATTTAAGGGCATCTTGAACACCAGTCATAGTGGGAAACAAAAGTGTGGCTGTATTAAAAATGGTAACTCAGATTTATTCACATATTTCACTCATCTGCACATTTCTGTGCAAGTTCCCCTCAAAACAAATTGCAAATGTGTGGAATTTTTAAAAATAATTTTTTCAATCTGTCTTAGTCTATTTGGCCAGCTATAACAAAATACCACAGACTGGGTAGCTTAAAAACAGTAATTTATTTTTCCCAGTGCTGGAGGCTGTATTTCCAAGATCAGCATGCTAATGTGGCCTGTTTCTGCTTGAAGGCCTTCTTCTGGTTGCATATTATCAACTTCTCACTGGGTCCTCACATGGTGGAAGGGATGAAGCAGCTCTCTGGGTCTCTTTTACGGGAGCACTAATTTCATTCATGAAGGCTCCACCTCATGACCTAAGCACCTCCCAAAGGCTCCGTCACATTGGGCATTAGAACTTCAACATGCAAAGGTGGGGAGGACACAATCGTTCAGGCCATAGCAGCATATACATGAGCATAGATATTTATTTATTCAGTTATTTTCAATTTATGTCAGTATAAACAGACAAATATTTATTGTATACTTTGGGTTATAATAAAATACTGCTTTATTTATTTCGTTACTTAAACTGTTTCAGATTTGGCTATTGAGAGTTCTTTCATTTGGTTCCCACGGCCGTTGACAGCTCATCATTGTGAGCTTTTTTTTAAAGCACTTCCTTATTCTCTGGCACTATAAGATACTTCAGACTCATCTTGGATACATCCTCCTGACTCATTTTTCCAAGAGACTTAGGCATCTTTCCAAGAAGACTTAGTTCCTTTATTATAGCATATTAGAAACCAAGACGGGCTAGGAGTATTAGTGGTTCTTGAGGTGTCATTATTTCTGGGCCCTCTCAGATGCTAGAGCAAGGAAATATATGAACATATACCATTCCATGCATAAACGTAAACATGTATTTCTATAAGGACATATTCACATTTATATTAAGCTAATCATACACTCAAACTGAAGTCTCTTAACTCTATTCCATCACCACATGGATTATTTCGGCCTCCTCCCCAGGCTTATCTGTAAACTCTCACTCCAACAGTGAGAAATCGGACTCTCGCCATCTTCTCTCCATTTACACAACCCTTGAATTCCAATATGCATGAATAGTATTACCAATCAGAATTGTTAACCTGTACTCTCTTAGAAAACAATTTTATAAACTAGAGTACAGTTAATGTACAGTTTTGGGGTGTTTGTTTTGCCTTTAGTCTTACTGACTCAACTTATTTCAAAGTTACTTAGGCTTCTGCTTATAGATTCTCTATATCTCTTTCTAATATTTAAATCTTTAATTCATTTTTGATGCTATTGTAAGTGGTATTTTTAATTTCAAATTCCAATTTGTCCTTGCTAATATATAGATAAATTTGAATATTAACCTTGTGTTATGGGTTGAATTTAGTGCCCACCCCCCCCAAAATGTATATTGATGTCTTGTTCCCTGGTACCTCAGAATGTGACCTTATTTGGAAACAGGGTCTTTATAGAGGTAATTAAATTAAAATAATTAAATTAAAATGAGATCACTAGGGTGATCCCTAATCCTATGTGATTGAAGTCCTTATAAAAAGGAGAAATTCTGGTCAAGGAAGCAGTCACTCATGTGAAGATGATGTAAACACACACAAGGAGAAGACAGTAATATAACTGAAATGAGGCAACTACAAGCCAGGGAAGACCAAGGATTGTCCACAAGAACCAGAAGCCAGAAGAGGCAAGGACGGATTCTCCCCTAGAGCTATCAAAAAGAGCCTGGTCCTACTGACACCTCCAGAATTATGAACCAATAAATTTCTGTTGTTTTAAGCCACCCAGCATTTGATATTTTGCTATGACAGCTAAAACACCTTGTAGCCTGCAACCTTTCCATTCACGCTCATTTGTTCTAATTTTTAAAAATTCTTGGGGCTTCCCTGGTGGTGCAGTGGTTGAGAGTCCGCCTGCCGATGCAGGGGACACGGGTTCGTGCCCCGGTCCGGGAAGATACCACATGCCGCGGAGCGGCTGGGCCCGTGAGCCATGGCTGCTGAGCCTGCGCGTCCAGAGCCTGTGCTCCGCAACGGGAGAGGCCACAACAGTGAGAGGCCCGCGTACCGCAAAAAAAAAAAAAAAAATTCTTTGTGATGTTCTACGTAAGCAGTCTTATCATCTATGAACAAAGACAATTTTATTTCTTCCTTCCAAAAGTGTACACATTTTCTTTCTTATTTAATTGAAATAACTAGGACTTCTTGTATGTTACTCAATAGTTGTAGAGAGAGAGGATATCCTTGTTTTATTCCCTATCTTAGAGGATAAGTGCTTGGTTTCTCACCCTTCGAACTTTCTTGTGGCAGGTTATTAATTATTCATTCATTTTTAAAAAGAAATATAAGACTATTCAGGTTATGTACGTCTCCCTGTATGAATTTCCGTATGTTGTGTCTTCACGTAACCCAGGATAATCTTTCCATCTCAAGATTAACCACACCTACAAAGTACCTTTTGCAATGTAAGGTAACATATCCACAGGTTGCAGGCATTAGGTTATGGACTTCTTACAGGACTCATTATTCTGCCTACCACAGTGTGCCCTGTGGCCTCCAAAAATTCATGTCAGTTCCACATGCAAAATGCATTTATTTCCCTATATCCCCAAAGTCTCCACCCCATTATACTTGGTAAGTGTTCCATGTGAACTTGAAAAAAAAAATGTGTATTTGGCTGGTGTTAGATGGAGTAATCTATAAATGCCAGTTAAATTAAGTTGATTGATATTGTCAACTATATCCTTTCTGATTTTCTGCCTGTTTGATTTATAGCTGACACAGGGATATGAAACTCTCAAACTGTAATAGTGGATTTGTCTATTCCTCCTTTCAGTTATACATTTTTCCTCATTTATTTTGAATTATTTTGACGTTCATTTTTTTCTATTGATATTAATTATATTAGGTTCATGTTATCATCATGTAATACCCCTTACTACCTCTGATAATTTTCACTGTTCTGAGGACTGCTTTATCTGAAATTAATATTGCTACTCAATCTTTCCTTTCTTTTGTGTAAATAAGACATTTATTTCTCCATCCCTTCACTTTGAGTCCGTCTGGGTCTTCATATTTAAAATTTTTTCAGACTGCATATAATTGAGTGTTGTCTTTTTCCTCCCACTTTGACAATCTGTCTTATATTTTGGTGCACTAGGATCATCCACATTTAAAGTGGTTAGCAATATAGTTTGATAAATATCTACCATATTTGTAACAGTTTTCTACTTCTTTCATTTTTTTTCTCCTCTTTTCTAGCCTCCTCTGGTTTTTATTAAACGTTATATAATTTCATTTTGTCTCTTCTCTTAGGTGTCAATGATACTTCTTTAAAAAAATTAGTGGTTACCCTAGAGTTTACAGTGTACTTTTAAATCAGTCTAAACCAACCTCCGAATATCAGTATACTGGTCCACACGTAGTGCAGTTCACTTGTAACAAAGAATTCCCAATTCCTCCTTCTTGTCTGTTGGGATATCCTGTCATTTGTTTCACTTATCCATATGCTATAGTCACTCCATACATTGTTACTATTATCACTTTAAATAGTTATTCCTCAAAAGAGCTGAGTATCCAGGTGTTAAGCTGGTCAATTAAAACAATGAGCCAAACTGAAAGTAACTATCAATCTTTTAGTCACTAACTGCACTAGTATAAGAAATGGACTATGCAGGAAAGGGAATTTTGGCTCCTACAATATTTTTGCAATGTTCCTCTCAGGAGAGGGAGGATCAGGTGAAACAGCACAGGTAGCATGGACTGTCTCACTGCCAACAGAGTCTCCAAGCAAAAGAGTCCTGCAATTTATAGACCTGGGGGGCCAGGGAAGGGAGGGGCGGAAGGGTTAGGAGAGGACATATGCAAACACCAGTGAAACCGTCACCACAATATCAATGTAACAGACACATTTATCACCTTGAAAAATGTCCTTGTGTTTCTTTTTTGGTGCGTGTTGTGGTACTCCTTTTGTTAATGCTGGAAGAGAACAATCTGGGGTAGAGATGCAGCTCTGACCCTGACAAGAAGAAACTAGAAAGTCATCACAGGTCTCAAAGTATTGAGGAAAGTATTATAGTTTATTTAAATCCCTGGGAAGTCTGCATAGGCCCCTATAAAGAAGAGCGATCACTGTCCTTCAATAGTTATGCAAATTATGAAATCAAGGATTCAACTGAGAATAGAGTTTTGGTGGAAATAGATCAGCTAAACTCAAAATACTTAGGAGATGAGTAAAAATGAGAAAGTAAATAAGCAGATTCAATTTCCTAAAACATGAGGGTTTTTTCATAGCTTGATCCCACAAATAAGATTCCATCTTCCCATTTTTCATTTCTTAAACAACTTATTAAAGTATAACAGAAATGTGCACAAATCTTCAATGCACACCTCAATGAAATATCATGAAATGAACATAGCCCACGTCAAGAATAGAATATTATCAGCAGCCCAGAGGTCCTCCACCTAACGCTTTGAAACATAAATATTTTTCTAGACCACTCACTGAATATGCATTAAGAAAAATAATACCACTGTGTTTTTTTTTTCACTTTTTTAACCACATTGAAATCTTAATGGCTATTTAGAGATGTTATTATATGCATGCACACACACCTGATTTGATGAGAAAATGCAGCGTGCTCTACTTTCTGTGACCAAAGCAATCTGCATTTTTCAGAGTAAATTATTGAGTAAGCTAAAATACATTTTTTCTTAGGAAAATATTAAAAACACACATACAAAAATAGGTATCTTGGTTAAATACATGGAAGAGACCGTGTTAGGTAACGATTGCAGAGCAGGGATTAAAACAGGCATAGAATCTGACCTCGTGCGTTGAAAATGATCTATAAAAATTCTGTCAAGGTGCAAATTCATATATATATATTTAAAATAGCATAATTAAGTTTTATGAAAATTTAAATTTGTAGACAGTAAACATTTGGAATAGAAAGATTGTTTATAAAGTAATTAGGTGTTTATAGTTATTTTCTAAGCTCTAGGAGCACATGAGAAAGTACATTTATCACTTTTATTCCCATAATGCTGAAAATAGACTAAAAAAGGAATCAGATTTTTTAGTGAGACCAATCATACATTTTCTTTATTATGGGTTTGCATAACTTAAGCCTTATGCTTTATGTCTAATTGTATTTGGTGCCTACTCTCTTGAAAAAAATATAATCATATAATAGAAATGCAATCATAACATCAGAAGGAAAACACACACTTGTCTCACTGGACTATTGTGAGCCATCTGTTGATGTTAATCTATAAAAGGAAAATAAGCATATTTGTCAAGAATCACATGCTTAAGAGATTCAGTATTGACATTTTATATTTTCATTGGAATTGTGTTAAAGAGACAAACAGTACTGCCAATTTGCCTTCAAATGGTCTAATCTGTGCTCATCCTCATAAGTGATCTCCCATATCAAAGAGATACACTGAGAAACTGAGGCACGTTTGTCACTGCATGTTTCACAGGACTGGTGTCTCTTTACTTCTAGATATGCAATATACATTTAAAGAAACCAATTGTGTATATATAATACAAGCAGGATTGACCTACATTTTTCTTTTGCAAGAGTGAGCTTTGTAGTGACAGATATGACTGCAACCAATTGACTAGAATGATATATAATGCAAGACACTATGACTTCTCTTAAGATGACCGAGAATGATGTTTAACTGCAATCTTTCACGGTTTTGTGGACTGACAAGAAGAAAAATTTGCTGTTTAAGGAGACCTGTTGACTTTTATAGCTCAGAATTAATTTAGGTCACAGCAGTTGCTCCATCTTTGTATCCTAAAAAGGGGTAGCTCTGTAGGACAAATAAAAAGATGAAGTTTCATGACTTTCTATCTTTGAGATAACACTGTGATACCAACAGGAAATCACAAGTGAGCAAGGCACCTTCATTGTTAAAATATGGAATTCAAAAAGTTCTCTCATATGAAATGTATTTTATTGAATAACAATTTTTTCACCTATTCTTTGCACACTAGTTGAGAAAATCCTTATATTATCAATTAGTATTATATCAGCAAATAAAGGCAAGTAATTTAATCATCTAAATATATCAGGGACACTTCCTTCTCTCAAAATGTAAATTATATGTTAAATCAATTATTCAAAAAAATTCTATATTTACTATACATTATACTTAGAATCAGATGAAAAATGAGCAGGTTAGTGATTGCTATCATCAATCTTTTTCTGTCTCAATTAATAAAAAATGATATAGGGCCACATACCCACATCAGGATGTTGATTGAAACTCTTGGGAGAAGAATAATAGTTAAGATTGAACAGCCATCAAAAAGGTGGCCAGAATTCTGCCAAAGGCTTCAATCTGCCTGACAGCTTCTTCTCATTGAACACTAATCATGGATCAGGCACTGTGACAGCATCTCACCTCTATAATGTTTTATACATAATTAAACACTTACAAATCCACAGTGTGAAGAAAAGTCAGACCTCGTGTTCACTTTAAATAGACTTTCTAGAATATCACACTGCTTCTCCTAATTTTAATTATTTAAGCCTAACACAAACTGTGTATCAGAAAATTTAAAGGTGGCTTTGTTATTTTATTTTTTAATTTTTTTCAGGATTAAAATTTCAAATTTTTTTTATAACTGAACTATAGTTGACTTATAATACTATATTAGTATCAGGTGTACAACATAGTGATTAGACATTTATACACATTATGAAATGATCACGATAAGTCTAGCAACCACGTGTCACCGTACAAAGTTATTACAATATTGTTGACTATATTCCCTATGCTGTATATTACATCTCCATGATGTATTTATTTTATGACTGGGAGTTTGTACCTCTTAATCCCATTCCCCGACACTCCTCTCCTCTGGCAACCACCAGTTTGTTCTTTGTATGTATGAGTCTGTTTCCATTTTGGTTGATCATTTGATCATTTGTTTTGCTCTTTAGATTCCACATGTAAGTGATATCATAGAGTATTTGTCTTTCTCTGATTGACTTACTTTGCTTAATATAATATCCTCTAGGTCCATTCATGTTGTCGTAAATGGCAAAATTTCATGATTTTTTTATGGCAAAGTAATATATCTAATATTCTATTATATATATATATATATATATATATATATATCTATGTATGTATGATATATCACATCTTCTTTATCCATTCACTTAGTGATGAACCCATAGGTTGATTACATATCTTGGCTATTGTAAATAATGCTGTGATAAACACAGGAGTGCATATCTGTCTTCAAATCAGTGTTTTTGTTTTCTTCAGACAGATATCTAGATGTGGAACTGCTACATCGTATGGTAGTTCTATTTTTAATTTTTTGAGGACCCTCCACACTGTTTTCCATATTGGCTGCAGTATATTTCACATTTCCATCAACAGTGTACTAGGGTTCCTTTTCTCCATAACCTCTCCAACACTTGTTATTTGTAGTCTTTTTGATAATAGCCATTCTGACAGCTGTGAGGTGATATCTCATTGCGGCTTTGATTTACATTTCCTTCATAATTAGTGATATTCAGCATATTTTCATGTTTGTTGACCATCTGTATGCCTTCTTCAGAAAAATATATATTCAAGTTCTCTGCTCATTTTTAATCAGATGTTTTTTTTGATGCTGAGATGTATGAGTTCTTTGCATATTTTAGATATGCTGACACAAAAAAATCGCTGCATAGATTATGTCTATGCAGCCACGATGCCCATGATACCACGATGGGTATTTGGTGGCATTTTCCTTTCCATCAGAGCAACAATTTGTTCCTGTGTATCTGTTATCTTATATGCATTAAAATTATAAACACAAAGGTATTTCACATGTTGATTAATAATTTACAGTTTTATTTGTTGATTTTCTAAAATAATGATACAATCATCTTTTTGCATTTTATTAAAGCAACTTCTAAGATATTTCTTTCCATGATCCTAGAATAAAAATACTGTTTTGCCCCAGACTTCTGATAAGAAAGTATAAGAAACTGAAGATAAATTTAGCATACAAAAAACAAGGTGTTCACAAAGAGGTATTAAATAGGAAATGAATTATATTTTTGCCATGTTGATTTTAGAATTATTAGCAAACAAAACAAAGTAATGATAAAGACCCATGCATGGAAATTACAGGGAGACCAGTATTCATTCAATGAAAAGATGACAAAACATCTTGTCAAAGCTGCCCAAGATAGAATAGGCAGTGAAAGGGAAACCGGGAGGGAGGACAGTGAATAAGGTTACATAAGAATAAGCTGATCAGTTCATTAGCCATGATGTGATACACACTTTGACAGTGTTTGGTCTAATACAAATGCTTCATTTTTTTCCCAGTACTGAGATTGTGTGAGTCAGTGACTATAAAAATATCTCCTTTTTATAGACCTACATTTTTGGAATAATTATGTGTCAAATCATTTTCTAAAAGGCAAAACTTATTGTGTCACTGATTTACATTTTATACTGGTTGTTATATGGTACTGGTATAATTACCCCAAATACCATAAGTCAAGAAGTTTTAGTGAAGACAAATGATGGCAATAACATCTTATGAAGTGCTGAACACCATTATAAATTAGCACTGTTATAAGTATTTAAAGCTATATCTAAATTAGTAATTTATTTTTTTTCTATTTACATATTCAGATAGAGTTTCTATATCATCATTTCTATACTGATTCAGAGAATATTCTTCCATATCTGGAAATTTTCCTGAGTCTATGTCCACCTCTCTGAGAATTGTGCTTCTTTCTCTGACTGTTTAATTTATACATAATTATACATGACTAACTTATACATAGTGTGAATTTAAACCTATTTATTTCAAAATGCTCCAGAATTAAGTAATATTTGAAAGTTATTCTTTAAAAAGTATTAATTATACATTGAAATTAGAAGTGTATCAAGAAGTTGAATGTTTTGTACTTAAAAATAGTAGGTCTTAATAATAGTCAAAGTTAAAATATCCATTCCTTTTTCAAAAAATGTTATGTCTAGTTTGTATCTGGTGATGTTGTAGAAGATTCCATGATTTATTCACACACATTCATACCCACACATAATTTTGAAATTATTTTGCATGTATAATAATAGCACATTTAAGGCTAGCAAAATAAGTGGAAGACATTAAGATTATACCATCTTGGAAATTATATGTTTCAGAATTACACAACATACATTCATAAACACTAATGTGCATATGTATATTATATAATATTCAATCCTTGTATCTTCCTTCCCACTTTCACAGCATTGCTATGACACGTGGCATGGCAGACACAATCCTGCTACTATAGGCTGACCTGATCACACATATTTGTAAACCCTCCAAGAACAGGCAGTGTTAATTTTCTAAGAAAGTAGAGAGCTCTATTATCTTTTATATATTTTAACCACATAATTATGATTTCTTATAAAGTCTCTGTGAGTTACAAATAACTCCTAGAAGTTAGAAAAGCAAAGAAAACATCAACTGCATGAAAAGGACACATTTTAAAGCAGAAAGGCTTTCTTGTGCACCCTGTGGGAAAATATCTTATTTTTCTGTGTCTCCATGGCTTTTTGATATTACCTAGATTGTAGCATGCTTATATTCCTGTAAGCATATATTTGTCTTCTTTCACTATTACATTATAAGGTTTTCAAGATGAGAAACAAAATATTGTTTTAAAAGTCTATACAGGGCTTCCCTGGTGGCACAGTGGTTGAGAGTCCGCCTGCCCATGCAGGGGACATGGGTTCGTGCCCCGGTCCGGGAAGATCACACATGCTGCGGAGCGGCTAGGCCCGTGAGCTATGGCCGCTGAGCCTGTGCATCCGGAGCCTGTGCTCCGCAACGGGAGAGGCCACAACAGTGAGAGGCCCGTGTACCGCAAAAAAAAAAAAAAAGTCTATACAGTGCCTGAAAGAATCTCTTGTGTATAATAGTTGCTCAATAAATATTAATTGAATTACATTTTATTGTTCTTTTAATACATCCAACAATGTATAAAGTGTTTTTAAATTTTTTTCTTTGCATTTTAGATTGGCAAAACACATTAGGCAGACTAAAAACATCTTTAATAAAGTAATTTTTAGTACACTTCTCTAACCCCAGGGAATCTTTTAATAAAGAGATTAAAGTGTTGAATTTTTATTCCGTGCACTCAAGGGGACAATGTGTGACCCAGGGGACTAAGTGAAAGAAGCGTTTTATTGCAGTACATTGGGCGCTGGACGCTAATTACACCAGTTAGAATATTCTCTCAGCATTATCCATTCATGTGGAAGTCAAATACACAGGGGGCAGAATGTAAAATAACTTTTAAAATAAAAAAGAAAAGAGAACAAAATACTTAAGTGGAAATATATATTAGAAGTTAAGAATTTTCACTTAATAATTTTTATCCATTAGAATTATAGCATTATCAAGTTCTCCCCAAATTTTACATCATTGTAAAAACACACAAATATGTACATTTTCATATATACTACACATAGGTATTTGAAATCTTGAAAGCTGTAGTAATTTGTTTATACAGTTCCCATAAAAGGAAGCATGTATTATTTCGCCACTCTGGATTATTTCTTTTCATTGTGAATAACTACAGTTGTGACAATTTTGCTTCCATATACTGCATGAATTCATGAAATTTGTCCCATTTTTAGGAGGTCATTTTATAGTGGCCACGAAAATTAGAATAGTCTCAAGTTAACAGACCTGAACGAATAGAACATATCAGTTTAAAATCAGGATTCATTCTTAAAATAAAAGTCACATGTAATGTTGAAAGGGCAACTGTGCTTATAGTCCTATTCTTTGCCTTTTAAATCAGTTGTTGATAGAGGTAATAAGCCAGCTTAGAGAGAATAAGCTTTCTGGAATAGAGGTATTTCTCTCACAGCTGACCAACACAGAGAAATTTAAAAATGGCCTGTGAGATCCCCATTACATATAGTTCTCTAGGTCATTTAGAACCTCCTCAGAGGTTAAATTATTTAATATTTTACTAATTTAGTAATATTTCTTTCTTGGGGACACATTCAGTGAATCAGAGAAAGACTTCATTATTTTGGTTTTCTTTAATTTTATTTTAAATGGTGGAAGAATGTAACAGAATAGAGAGAAAAAGAGCTATGTATTACTGATATTTGTTTTCCAAAATTTACAGGTTCTAAGGGGAATAGAGAGCTATAAAATGAATATCCGATACTCTGGGGAAGAGAGAAGAGATGTGGAAGACAGAGGTAGAGAGTAGAGAAATGGTCCAGGAGTTCTGTTCCCTGGTGCCTCTGACCTCTGATTTGAATCTACCTCTGTATCAAAACCAGTGACAGTGTAGGTTCTGATGTTACCTTAGCAGGACACTAGGGACCAAGGCATTACATAGTGTGCCTAGAAACAATGTGTCAATACTAAGGATATGCTGACTGCTGATTAAATGCTTAGTAGATGGGATTTAGTTCCACTATCAGGCTTGCAATTGAATCAAATGAGTTATTTAATCCTTTTTGCTGGCCTATATATGACATCATTCCAGGTACACTTGAACTTAATAAATTTCCCACAAGAAATACTGCTAACTCAATTATAAGGAAAGCAGTACAAAGCCATCCAGGTACCTAAAATAAATTAAAAAATGGATGAATGGATAGAGAAGATATGGTACATATATACAAAGGAATACTACTCAGCCATAAAAAAGAATGAAATACTGCCATTTGCAACATGGATGCGAATAGATTATCATACTAAGTGAAGTAAGTCAGAAAGAGAAAGACAAATACCATATGATATCACTTATATGTGGAATCTAAAATATGGCACAAATGAACCTGTTCTCAAAACAGAAACAGACTCACAGACATAGAGAACAGACTTGTGGTTGCCGAGGGGGAGGGGGAAGGGAGAGGGATGGAGTGGGCATTTGGAGTTGGTAGATGCAAACTATTGCATTTAGAATGGATAAACAACAAGGTCCTACTGTATAGCACAGGGAACTATGTTCAATATCCTGTGATAAACCATAGTGGGAAAGAATATAAAAAAATAATATATGTGGATAACTGAGTCACTTTGTTGTACAGCAGAGATTGGCACAGCATTGTAAATCAACTATACGTCAATAAAAATAAAAATTTAAAAATATATAAAAATATAAAATATTAAAATTAATAACAATGATACAAATACAGATGATTTCATGCATCTAAGCTTAAGCGTTTTTGTTGGCTTCTTTTTCTTGTTAATATATATTACTAATATATTTTTGAAACTCCAGACTTTATGGCACATAGGACATTTCATAAGAAATAGGCATGTAGCCCTGGGTCTGGCTTATATTAAGTCAATAATTATTTGTTAAGTCATTAACTGACAATGAATTGTAATAATTACACTTGTATCTTGATTAGGCTCTTTCCTTTTATTTTGTAATCCAATCATTTTCAGATAGATAAGGGAAAAGCATTCTTTAAAACAAATTTAACTAATTAGTCCTTATTTAAACTCTGAGTACCATGGCACAAGCTTCTCTCAACACCTGAAGAGTATTAATGATATCTGTTTATATCAACTTTGAGACCCAATGAACAGAGAGGAAATCTACTCCAGAACTCCATCTGACCCTTCATGAGTCTTACTACAGGCAGGAGATGATTACCTAGCAGGGTACACTTAGTAGCATGTGTAATGAAATCAGAGATTTCTAAGATTCAACCAATTTAGTTGCTTCATAGAACAGTTAACTTACTACTTTTTTAATGTACCATTTCTAGATAGGAAAATTACCTTCCAATATTAATCAAGCCTCTGAAACTCTAACAATTAAAAAACAATAGGGTCCAAGAAGTGCCATGTAAGGGTGAACCCTTATTCTTTAGCAAAGATGCCCTCTGATGGCCTCTTCCTTCCAGTGAAGGACAGAGAAAATGAGCTTCTATAAGATTTATTGTGAATGTCCATTTTAAAACTGCAAAGGTTATTCTTAGCTAATCCAGAATGAAAACATAACATAATTATTTGAATCACCTTAAATGATTTTTTTTTTTAGCTATGGAACTAAAATTCATTCATTTCCAATAAATTTATTATGACATTTATGACATCTGGTGCTTTTTCTCTGAAGGTTTAAACACTTAAAAATCTGTTATTATCAAACAGTTTGAAGATAACTGCTCTTTTTAAATCATCTCAAGCAAGGTTAAAATAAACAGAGTCAAAATAACTAGAACAAATCAATCTTCTACAAAAGCATCTTAATGTTAATATTTCTTATTTTAATTAATTTTCCTCTCAAATTTTAGGCCATTACAAGTTCAATTATCTTTAATTGGACTTTTTAATTTTTAAATTTCAATCATTTTGATCCATAATAATCCACTTGGATTGAAAATTATTGTCTCTGGTTTACTTAATTTGGTAAATGCTGCATATGTCACTTGCAATATTTTATTTACTAATTTAACACATTTGTGGAGAATGATGTATATATCACTAGAATTGAAATAACTATGTATTTTAATTTAATTTTGAAATTCCATATATATAGTTCAATTAAATTTTCTAGAATAAAAGTGATAAAGGATGCCTTTTATCTGTAGTTTTTCAACCAATTAACATCCATTTTTTAAAGAAATATTTGCTAATACAGAAATTTCTAATCTTAAATACAAATTTTTCTGATGAAATCAGATGCCTTCACATTCCTTTACTACAAAGTACAGCACATAGAAAGATACATGGGTGGAGGAAAAGATGAGAAAGTAAAAATTAAAAATAGGGAAATTCCACAGAAAGAAAAGATACATTAGTGATTGTCTATGGTGATGACGGAATATTGGGACATCTCTATGACAATTTATAATTCCTATACCTTAAGCTGGAATTAGACATTCAGGTTCCTTCCAAGATGATGGAATTAGTAGTGACTGATGGTGCTTACTTCTTCCACATCATCAGTCTCAAGGACAAGGGAAGGAAAATATGAAGATAAAGAGAAAACTGTGTATAAATCTCAGGGAGACTAAGACATTTGAACTGGCATGTTGGTATGAATTCTGCTTTTCTCCAGCCTTTGTCAAAGCCATGTTGATTAGAATATTAGGGTGGGTGTCCTTAGTAGTAAAATCAAAGAAGTAGTGGCAGACGCCCTATAGGATAGGTTAAGGAAAACAAAGACCCCAGTTAGTCACTTTCCAACTGCTCCTGCAAATACCAGGAATGGCAGATTATAATATGGGGAATCTAGACCATGGATATACAGTAGAATCATCTGGAGGAGCCCTTATAAATATCAATATCCAAGGCATATCCCTAACCAATAAAATCAGAATTTATTATTGGATTTTCTTGCCTTATTGCACTTGCTAGAATCCCCAATACAAAATAGAAAAAAAAAAAGAGATAAACATTTTTTTCTTGTCACTGATTTTAGAAGAAAGACTTTCACACTTCATCTTTAAAGATTATTTTTTTGCTATGCATTAATTCTGTAGACACTGCTAAATAAACAAATCTTTATTGAGAATAAACATCTAATTCTATCAAATACATTTTTTTACATCTATTGTAATGCTCAAACTCTTCCTTCTATTCTGTCAATGTTGTCAATTTTATTAATTTTCAAATGTCATACTATTTTTGTAACAAAAATTAACCATCAAGCTTTATCCATTTAATGTATTTACTGACTAGATAAGCTAATGATTTCTTAAGATTTCTAAATGTTTTTAGTTTATTAGCTTATATATATTTTTAACATCCTTACTGGACTACAACTGCTTTACAATGGTGTGTTAGTTTCTGCTGTATAACAAAGTCAATCAGCTATACATATACATATATCCCCATATCTCCTCCCTCTTGCGTCTCACTTCCCACACTCCCTATCCCAACCCTCTAGGTGGTCACAAAGGACCAAGCTTCTTTTTTCTTTTTTTGTCCAAGATTTTATTTTATTTTTTTAATTTTTAAATTTAATTTATTTTTTTATACAGCAGGTTCTTATTAGTCATCAATTTTATACACATTACTGTATACATGTCAATTCCAATCACCCAATTCATCACACCACCACCCCCACCCACCCACGGCTTTCCCGCCTTGGAGTCCATACGTTTCTTCTCTACATCTGTGTCTCAATTTCTGCCCTGCAAACTGGTTCATCTGTACCATTTTTCTACATTCCACATATATGCATTAATATACGATATGTTTTTCTCTTTCTGACTTACTTCACTCTGCATGACAGTCTCTAGATCCATCCATGTCTCAACAAATGACCCAATTTCACTCTTTTTTATGGCCGAGTAATATTCCATTCTATATATGTAAAACACCTTCTTTATCCATTTGTCTGTCGATGGGCATTTAGGTTGCTTCCATGACCTGGCTATTCTCAATACTGCTGCAATGAACACTGGGGTGCATGTGTCTCCTTGGATTATGGTTTTCTCTGGGTATATGCCCAGTAGTGGGATTGCTGGATCATATGGTAACTTTATTTTTAGTTTTTTTAAGGAACCTCCATACTGTTCCCCATAGTGGTATCAATTTATATTCCCACCAACAGTGCAAGAGGGTTCCCTTTTCTCCACACCCTCTCCAGCATTAGTTGTTCGTAGATTTTCTGATGATGCCCATTCTAACTGGTGTGAGGTGATACCTCATTGTAGTTTTGATTTGCATTACTCTAATAACTAGTGATGTTAAGCACAGCTTTTCATGTGCTTCTTGGCCATCTGTATGTCTTCTTTGGAGAAATGTCTATTTAGGTCTTCTGCCCATTTATGGATTGGGTTGTTTGTTTTTTAATACTGAGCTGCATAAGCTGTTTATATATTTTGGAGATTAATTCTTCGTCCGTAGATTCATTTGCAAATATTTTCTCCCATCCTGACGGTTGTCTTTTCATCTTGTTTATGGTTTCCTTTGCTGTGCAAAAGCTTTGAAGTTTCATTAGGTCCCATTTGTTTATTTTTGTTTTTATTTCCATTACTCTAGGATCAAAAATGATCTTGCTGTGATTTATGTCAAACAGTGTTCTTCCTATGTTTTCCTCTAAAAGTTTTATAGTGTCCAGTCTTACATTTAGGTCTCTAATCCATTTTGAGTATATTTTTGTGTATGGTGTTAGGGAGTGTTCAATTTTTCATTCTTTTACATGTAGCTGTCCAGTTTTCCCAGCACCACTTGTTGAAGAGGCTGTCTTTTCTCCATTGTATATCCTTGCCTCCTTTGTCATAGGTTAGTTGACCATAGGTGTGAGGCTTTATCTCTGGGCTTTCTATCTTGTTCCATTGATCTATGTTTCTGCTTTTGTGCCAGTACCATATTGTCTTGATTACTGTAGCTTTGTAGTAAAGTCTAAAGTCAAGGAGTCTGATTCCTCCAGCTCCATTTTTTTCCCTCAAGACTGCTTTGGCTATTCAGCGTCTTTGGTGTCGCCATACAAATTTTCAGATTTTTTTTGTTCTAGTTCCATAAAAAAATGCCATTGGTAATTTGATGGGGATTGCTTTGAATCTGTAGATTGCTTGGGGTAGTATAGTCATTTTCAAAATATTGATTCTTACAATCCAAGAACATGGTATATCTCTCCATCTGTTGGTATCATCTTTAATTTCTTTCATCAGTGTCTTATAGTTTTCTGCATACAGGTCTTTTTTCTCCCTAGGTAGGTTTATTCCTATGTATTTTATTCTTTTTGTTGCAATGGTAAATGGGAGTGTTTCCTTAATTTCTCTTTCTGATTTTTCTTCATTACTGTATAGGAATGCAAGAGATTTCTGTGCATTAATTTTGTTTCCTGCTACTTTACCAAATTCATTGATTAGCTCTAGTAGCTTTCTGGTAGCATCTTTAGGATTCTCTATGTATGGTATCATGTCATCTGCAAACAGTGACAGTTTTACTTCTTCTTTTCCAATTTGTATTC
The DNA here is from genome assembly GCF_949752795.1 of Hyperoodon ampullatus. Classification (NCBI taxonomy): domain Eukaryota; kingdom Metazoa; phylum Chordata; class Mammalia; order Artiodactyla; family Ziphiidae; genus Hyperoodon; species Hyperoodon ampullatus. The sequence goes on from NC_136926.1 coordinate 80,764,579, forward strand.
CTTTTATTTCTTTTTCTTCTCTGATTGCTGTAGCTAGGACTTCCAAAACTAAGTTGAATAATAGTGGTGAGAGTGGACATCCTTGTCTTGTTCCTGATCTTAGAGGAAATGCTTTCAGTTTTTCACCATTGAGAATGATGTTTGCTGTGGGTTTGCCATATATGGCCTTAATTATGTTGAGGTAGTTCCCTCTATGCCCACTTTCTGGAGTGTTTTTATCATAAATGGGTGTTGAATTTTGTCAAAAGCTTTTTCTGCATCTATTGAGATGATCATATGGTTTTTCTTCTTCAATTTGTTAATATGGTGTATCACATTATTGATTTGTGTATATTGAAGAATCCTTGCATCCCTGGGATAAATCCCACTTGATTGTGGTGTATGATCCCTTTAATGTGTTGTTGGATTCTGTTTGCTAGTATTTTGTTGAGGATTTTTGCATCTATATTCATCAGTGATGCTGGTCTGTAATTTTCTATTTTGGTAGTACCTCTGTCTGGTTTTGGTATCAGGGTGATGGTGGCCTCATGGAATGAGTATGGGAATGTTCCTTCCTCTGCAATTTTTTGAAAGAGTTTGAGAAGGATGGGTGTTAGCTCTTCTCTAAATGTTTGAAAGAATTCACCTGTGAAGCCATCTGGTCCTGGACTTTTGTTTGTTGGAAGATTTTTAATCACAGTTTCAATTTCATTACTTGTGATTTGTCTGTTCATATTTTCTACTCCTTCCTGATTCAGTCTTGGAAGGTTATACCTTTCTACGAATTTGTCCATTTCTTGCAGGTTGTCCATTTTATTGGCATAGAGTTGCTTGTAGTAATCTCTTTTTTTTTTTTTTTTTTTTTTTTTTTTTTTCTGTACGTGGGCCTCTCACTGCTGTGGCCTCTCCCGTTGCGGAGCACAGGCTCCGGACACACACAGGCTCCGCGGCCATGGCTCGCGGGCCCAGCCGCTCCGCGGCATGTGGGATCTTCCGGGATCGGGGCACGAACCCGTGTCCCCTGCATCGGCAGGCGGACTCTCAACCACTGCGCCACCAGGGAAGCCCAGTAATCTCTTTTGATCATTTGTATTTCTGCGGTGTCTGTTGTAACTTCTCCTTTTTCATTTCTAATTTTATTGATTTAGTCCTCTCCCTGTTTTTCTTGATGAGTCTGGTTAATGGTTTATCAATTTTGTTTATCTTCTCAAAGAACCAGCTTTTAGATTTATTGATCTTTGCTATTGCTTTTTTTGTTTCTATTTCATTTATTTCTGCTCTGATCTTTATGATTTCTTTCCTTCTGCTATATTTGGGTTTTGTTTGTTCTTCTTTCTCTATCTCCTTTAGGTGTAAGGTTAGATTGTTTATTGAGCTTTTTTTGTTTCTTGAGGTAGACTTGTATAGCTCTAAGCTTCCTTCTTAGAACTGCTTTTGCTGCATCACATAGGTTTGGATCATTGTGTTTTCATTGTCATTTGTTTCTAGGTGTTTTTTGTTTTCCTCTTTGATTTCTTCAGTGATCTCTGGTTTATTTAGTAATGTATTGTTTAGCCTTCATGTGTTTGTGTTTCTTACATTTTTCTCCCTGTAATTTATTCCTAATTTCATAGCATTGTGGTCAGAAAAGATACTTGATATGATTTCAATTTTCTTAAATTTTCTGAGGCTTGATTTGTGATCCAGGATGTGATCTATCCTGGAGAATGTTCCGTGCGCACTTGAAAAGAAAGTGTAATCTGCTGTTTTTGGATGGAATGTCCTATAAATATCAATTAAATCTATCAGGTCTATTGTGTCATTTTAAGCTTCTGTTTCCTTATTTATTTTCATTTTGGATGATCTGTCCATTGGTGTAATTGAGGTGTTAAAGTTCCCCACTATTATTGTGTTACTGTTGATTTCCTGTTTTATAGCTGTTAGTAGTTGCCTTATGTATTGAGGTGCTCCTATGTTGGGGGCATATATATTTATAATTGTTATATGTACTTCTTGTATTGATCCCTTGATCATTATGTAGTGTTCTTCCTTGTCTCTTGTAACATTCTTTTAAAGCCTACTTTATATGACATGAGTATTGCTACTGCAGCTTTCTTTTGATTTCCATTTGCATGGAATATCTTTTTCCATCCTCTCACTTTCAGTCTGTATGTGTCCCTAGGTCTGAAGTGGGTCTCTTGTAGACAGCCTATATATGGGTCTTGTTTTTGTATCCATTCAGCAAGCCTGTGTCTTTTGGTTGGAGCATTTAATCTATTCACGTTTAAGGTAGTTATCGATATGTATGTTCCTATTACCATTTTCTTAATTGTTTTGGGGATTGTTTTTGTAGGTCCTTTTCTTCTCTTGTTTTTCCCACTTAGATAAGTTCCTGTAGCATTTGTTTTAGAGCTGGTTTTGTGGTGCTGAATTCTCTTAGCTTTTGCTTGTTTGTAAAGGTTTTGATTTCTCCATCAAATCTGAATGAGATCCTTCCTGGGTAGAGTAATCTTGGTTGCAAATTCTTACCTTTCATCACTTTAAGTATATCACACCACTCCCTTCTGGCTTGTAGAGTTTCTGCTGAGAAATCAGCTGTTAACCTTATGGGAGTTCCCTTGTATGTTATTTGTCATTTTTCCCTTGCTACTCTCAATAATTGTTCTTTGTTTTTAATTTTTGCCCATTTGATTACGATGTGTCTCAGAGTGTTTCTCCTTGGGTTTATCCTATATGGGACTCTCTGTGCTTCCTGGACTTGGGTGGCCATTTCCTTTCTCATGTTAGGGAAGTTTTGGACTATAATCTCTTCAAATATTTTCTCTGGTCCTTTCTCTCTCTCTTCTCCTTCTGAGACCCCTATAATGTGAATGTTGTTGGGTTCAATGTTGTCCCAGAGGTCTCTTAGGCTGTCTGCATTTCTTTTCATTCTTTTCTCTTTATTCTGTTCTGCAGCAGTGAATTCCACCATTCTGTTTTCCCCGTCACTTATCCGTTTTTCTGTCTCAGTTATTCTGCTATTAATTCTTTCTAGTGTAGTTTTCATTTAGTTATTGTATTGTTCATCTGTTTGTTCTTTAATTCTTCTAGGTCTTTGTTAAACATTTCTTTCATCTTCTCGATCTTTGCCTCCATTCTTTTTCCAAGGTCCTGGATCATCTTCACTATCATTATTATGAATTCTTTTTCTGGAAGGTTGCCTATCTGCATTTCATTTTGTTGTTTTTCTGGGGTTTTATATTGTTCCTTCATCTGGTACACAGCCCTCTGCCTTTTCATCTTGTCTATCTTTCTTTCAATGTGGTTTTTGTTCCACAGGAACAGGATTGTAGTTCTTCTTGCTTGTGCTGTCTGCCCTCTGGTGGATGAGGCTATCTATGAGGCTTGTGCAAGTTTCCTGATGGGAGGGACTGGTGGTGGGTAAAAGAGAGCTGACTATTGCTCAGTAAAACTTTAATCCATTTTATTGCTGATGGGTGGGGCTAGGTTCCTTCCCTGTTGGTTATTTGGCCTGTGGCCACCCAACACTGAAGCCTACCTGGGCTCTTTGGTTGGGCTAATGGCAGACTCTGGGAGGGCTCACGCCAAGGAGTACTTCCCAGAACTTCTGCTACCAGTGTCCTTGTCCCCACAGTTAGCCACAGGCACCCCCCACCTCTGTAGGAGACCCTACAACACTAGCAGGTCGGTCTGGTTCAGTCTCCCCTGGGGTCACTGCTCCTTCCCCTGGGTCCCGATGCGCACACTACTTTGTGTGCCCTCCAAGAGTTCAGTCTCTTTTTCCCCCAGTCCTGTTGAAGTCCTGCAATCAAATCCCACTAGCCTTCAAAGTCTGATTCTCTAGGAATTCCTCCTCCAGTTGCTGGACCACCAGGTTGGGAAGCCTGACTTGGGGCTCAGAACCTTCACTCCAGTGGGTGGACTTCTGTGGTATGTGTTCTCCAATCTGTGAGTCACCCACCCAGCAGTTATGGGATTTGATTTTACTGTGATTGCGCCCCTCCTACCGTCTCATTGTGGCTTCTCCTTTGTCTTTGGATATGGGGTATATTTTTTGGTGAGTTCCAGTGTCTTCCTTTTGGTGATTGTCCAGCAGCTAGTGATTCTGGTGGTTCGCAAGAGGGAGTGAGAGCACGTCCTTCTACTCCGTCATCTTGATTCAGCGTCAGTCTCCAGGACCGAGCTTATTAGCTTATATTGTTAATGTAAAATCTTGTCAGTTTTTCACAAAGAATATGAGAGTCTCATAAACTGAATTAAAAATAATTCACACTTTCTCTTTTCTCTGGACGAATTTTATGTAACACAGACGTAAAATCTTACTTAAATATCTGATAGAAGTCAGCAACATTGACATGAAGATGACTTTCTGGGAATATATTGAATTACAGATTCAATTTAATATTTTATATTTAACAATTTTATGATTACTCAGAGTTTCCTTTTGGGAGAGTGTGGTAGTTAGTGTCTTTCTATGAATTTGGCTGTTTCTTCTAATTTATAAATTTATTGACATAAAGTTATTTTATCTTTTTTTATGAGTGTTCAAGGGCTAATCTTTCTCTTTTTTTTCTAAGATTTATTGAGGTATATTTGATATACAAAAAATTGCACATGCACACATTTAATGCATACATTTAGATGAATTTGAACATATGCATATACCCATGTTAACATACTACAATCAAGATACTAAACATATCCATCACCTCTAAAAATTCCTTGTGTTCTTTTTGTGTGTGTATTTTATGTGTGTGTGTGCATAGTAAGAACACTTAACATGAGAACTATCTTCAATGTATTTTAAAAAGTATAGTACTCTATTGATACCTAAATGTACTATGTTGTACAGCAGATCTTTAGAACTTATTCATCTTGCATAACTGAAACTTTATACACATTGAGCAATAATTACCTATTTTAAAAAAATTTGTACAAAGGATATGTGCTATAGCACACACTTTTGTGTCCCCCCAAAAAATTCATATGTTGAAACCTATTCCCCAACATGATAGTATTTGGAGGGGTGGTGGTCATGAGGGCAGGAGTAGTGCTCTTATGAAAGAGACCACAGAGATCCCCTTCTGCCATGAGAGAACACAGTGAGAAGATGGCCACCTATGAGCCAGGAAGCTGGCTCTCACCAGACATCAAATCTGTTGGCACTTTGATCTTGGACTTTCCAACCTCCAAAACAGTGAGAAATAAATTTCTCTTGTTTATAAGCCATCCAGTCTATGGTATTTTTTTTATAGCAGCCTACACAGACTAAAACATTCCGTATTGTCAACATTCTTGACATTTATTGTTTGTGTATTTTGTCTTCTTTCTTGATCAATATTTCCAGTATAATAGCAATTTCATGAAATTATCTTTCATAATTAATGCCAATTAAAATTTTCAAGCAACAAACTTTTAGATTTACTGTTCTTCTCTTTGTTTTGGTTACTATATCATTGATTTCTGTTCTCATCTTCATTATTTCCTTACTGGTATTTTCTTTGGGTTTGTTTGCTTATGCATACTAATGTATGGGGATAGATCTAGCTAGTTGATTTTTAGCATTTCTTCTTTTGCAGTATATGCATTTAATGCTATTAACTTACCTCTAAGCATGACTTTAATGCTTCTCATGAGTTGTGCTATGTTACATTTTCAATGTTATTTAAAACAAAAGTTTTTCTAATTTTCATCATGACTTCTCCCTTAATCATTGGATTACTTTGAAATAAGTTAATGCTTAATTTATGCATTTTGTTTTTCTGGGTTTTTTTTTTTTTTTTCTGTCATTTGGTGAGTTACTTGAATTTTTTTTAGGATCCCATTTTGCTTTCATTAGTGTTTTGAGTATCTCTATTTGTATAACTTTTCTTTCACTGATTTCTCTATTATATGTACATAACATAGGACAGTCTACTGATGTCATATTTTAGCAGTTGAATGAAGCCTAGAAAACTTAAGTCTCTTTATTTCCCTTACCCTACCTCCATTTATAATATAGTTGTCATAAATACCTCCTCTATATACAATTAGCACCCTACCAAAAAAATGTTATAATTTTGCTTCAACCATCAAAATAAAATTTAGAAATCTCATTAGGAAAAGGAATGCCTTTTGTATTTATCCATATTTTTGGTTACCTAGTTCTTTCTCCCTTCTTACTATTCTAAGATTCCTTTTTTCAAATATATATGTAGTTTCCTTTCCGTTTAGAGAATTGCTTTGCCCATTCTTTTAGGGTAAAGCTTCTGGTTACACATTCTCTAGTTTTTCTTTATCTGAGAATCTCCCCCTCATGAATGATATTTTTACTGTATGTAAGATTTTGGGTTGACATTTCTTTTATTGCCTCACTAAAAAAAATATTGTGCTACTTCCTCCTTTCCTCCATGAAAAATCCTCTGTCATTCACATTTTTTTTTAACACTCCAATAGGCAAGGTGTCACTTTTCACTGGCTGCTTTCAAGGTTTTTATTGGTCTTTAGTTTTCAAAAATTTTAATATGATATGACTTGACATACATTTGTTTGGATTTGTCTTGGGGTACACTCAGCCTCTTGAATCTGTAGTTCTATGCCTCTTACCAGAGTTGGGGCTTTCTTTTCAGCCATTATTTCTTCAGGCAACTTTTCAGCCCTTCCCTATCTTTCTGGGACTGCAATGACATGAATACTAAAAGGTCTCAATCATATAACTCTACCCTTTCTATATCAATTTGGTTTAGTTGTGTCTCTTGTATACTTCCTCAAGTTGTATATGTTTTTTCCCACAATGTATATTTTTATATACGTAGTCAAGTTTTAAATTTATTAGCATTTATTGTATTAAGGTCACATAATGATTAAGAGGTAGAGCCAGAATTTGAATATCTAAATGCAATTTTTAGGCCCTACAGTATTAGAAACAGAAATTTTGAGTATTATGCAATGCCTAATTGTTCTGTAAACTTTATAATATATATCTAAGCAGTTTGGAGTATCTAAAAGTTGATTTTCCAAAAATCAATTTCTTATTACCCAAATCCTATTCATGATTAGAATTTACCACTGATCATCAGTATTTGGTATATGTTTCACTTCACAGGTTTGAGACTTATTTATACATGATATATTTAGCTTAAAAAAAACCTTTAATATAATTTCACTTCAACATTTTCTGTGTACAATTAATTCAATGAAAGTGTCTTTCTTTCATATATATTGATTTGGGTCCATAAATAATATGTATTGATTCTATGCCCTTAACAAATACAAAACATGTGATGAGATGATTAGAAAAAGAATAAATGCTAATTTAGAGACTAGAAATAACATCCCATCTTTACCTTTCACCACGATCTGCCATGAAATACGCAGATCAGCAATAAATACCTACTTGGGAGTCATGTATGAAATGTTGAAATAAATAGAGTGTCAAAAAAAGTCTAACTGTTAAAACTAAACCCATTAATGATTGAGTTATATATCACAAATTTTATCACAGTCAGGAATACAAGGCACTTCTGTACAGTTCTAAACACTTAAAATTGGGAAGAAATTTTGAGAATTTTTCAACTAAGGAACCGTGTATTCAAGACTGCTTACACTTAGCCTCTTGCCTGAAAGAGACTCACAGTGTAATTGTTGTGATTCTCAAAGTGAGTGTCAGTGTTGTTTCATAAAGGGAGCAGGAGAGGGCACAAAGGTCTGTGCATGAAAACAAGCAAAAACAAAGCTTCCTATTCAATATTATGACAGTTTTTTTTTTTTTTTTTTTGCATTTGAGAAGTGAATAACATTCTGAATTGCTTTTATACTTGGAGCTACTATTTTATAATGAAAAGTGATATTCGCTATAAAAATATTTTCTTCCCGACTAAATTATAAGCTTCATAAGGAAGGGTACATATCTATTTTCTTTAGTCACAGTATAGCACAGTGCCTTATGCATAATATATGCCCAATAACTGCTCGCGTAATTGAATACACAGATCAAAGATCAAAAAAGTCTTCTTAAGTAGTTAAGCATGGATTCAAACCATTGAGAAATAGAGCCCAAAGTGGGTCTGCATCTGTTCTGGGTTCTTTTTTCTGCTTGATGGTGACAGGAAGCCTGAGTAAGGGGTTCTATTGCAGTGTCAGTGAGAAAGAGAAGCTCCGACAAATGAACAGAAAGGTGTGAGAAGCCTGTAATCATGTCATTGGACAGAGAGGGGTGGTTTGGAATCCAAAACCTTTAGGCTGACTGAAAAGCCTGGGGCATAGGCGATATTGGTCCTGCAGAGACACAGAACAGGCAGCCAGTGTCAAGCTTGGTGCCCCTTCAGCAGAAGGAGTAAGGAGAACTGGGTGAAGCCTCTGCCCTGACATTTGCTATTAACCATTTGGAGTGATATTGTTTCAGGAATTTTCAAATTTAGAGGGTAAGTTATTTAACTTAACAGCATACAGTCCCTGATCTGAAAAATGTAAATATCACAGTGTCTTGATGGGTTATTATGAGGTTGAAGAGAGATCATAGATGAGAAGATTTAGGGGAATACTCACTGAGGCAGGTTTCAGTAAATTATTGTCAAATTATTGTCACTGGTTAGTGACAAAGCCAAAGTATAACCTTCAATTGTGGGCATTATTACAAATAGCTTCCCTGCTTTTAAAATATTACTCCAATAATTTCAGAATCTTAACCCAAGAACTCTATGGAGACAATCAACTAGGTAATATAATTGCACTGGTAAGAAAATAATGGATGAAATACAGAGGTATATTTTATTTTCTGCAGGACTGACAATCAGATTCTATTTGCATGACTGTATTAGCTAAACTTGAAGAGTAGACCATTATTATCAGATGAATGCATTCCTTCTCATTCCATTTTTTCTGGATTAATAACTTATTCATATTATTTTGCCACACCAGCTGCCCCTCCCTGTAGAAGTTAAGTGTTTATTGCTCTTGTATCATATTCAGGTTTGATGTCAGAGTGTCAACCTACAAGCAACATATCTACATTGGACTTTTGCTTATTCTATTGTGAATCAGAAGGTTTCCAAACTGTCAATCAAGATATTCTGATTTTTCTGTTTTAGATGGCATCTAACTTGGTATACCTGAACCATCTAGATATACAAGATTATGTTTTATCCAGGCATTTTCTATTTACTAAGAAATATAAAAATAATAAAAATAAGGTTATAATATGACTGAACTCCATTTTTCAATCCAGATAGTCTTAAAATATATAATCTTATCAATCTATTTTAGATAATTGAAATATAGAAAACATTATAGGCATAGGTTATATGAGGTTAACACTATGTGAAAACTGGTGGTAAATAAATGATAAAATACTGAGGCTGATAAAAAATACTGAGAGTGAATACAATTACTCATGTTAAAGTTAAGCTGTCAAATTTAGCAAACTATTGTTTTCTAGTGAAAAGTGCTGCGGTTTCTTTAATAGCCAAAAATAATCAAGATCTTGACATTTTTGTCTCATCAAAGTCTAGTTCCCCATTAACAGAACTCTATAAGGACAGGGAAAAGGGCAGTCTTTTGAACTGACACATCAGTAAAATGATAAATCCCTGGTGAGCTCCTATTTAGTTATTTAAAACACCCAAATCGAACTAGCCAGAATCATTAGTTATAGAAGCAATAATATATTTACCAAATCCTATTCACAGGAAACAACAAAGAGCTAAATATATAAATATTATTATAATGTAAACACAAGTAAAAGATCAAAGAGGATGATCAACCAAGATGTACACATAGGGCTTCCCTGGTGGCGCAGTGGTTGAGAGTCCGCCTGCCGATGCAGGGGACATGGGTTCGTGCCCCGGTCTGGGAAGATCCCACGTGCCGCGGAGCGGCTGGGCCCGTGAGCCATGGCCGCTGGGCCTGTGCGTCCGGAGCCTGTGCTCCGCAACGGGAGAGGCCACAACAGTGAGAGGCCCACATAACGCAAAAAAAAAAAAAAAAAAAAAAAAAGATGTACACATAATCTCACCATCAAAATTCAAACTTTATTTTACATAACAAAACATCATCTAAATGAGTTAATCAATGTCTACATTTTTCTATATCTATTTCTCAATTTTTGGAGAAAGAATTGCCTTATTGTGTTAGGAATTATTCTATTCTTAAGGCTTTTTAAAATGATAAATGATATTTTAAAATGTTTTGTTTTTATTCTTTCTCTACAGAGATGAAATTCATTTTATTTCAAACAAAAGAATAAAATCTTATTGCATAGTGTGTTCTTAGCATCTGACATTTAGAGGCATGAATGATTGATAACTCCACTTTATATAGCAGGGAGATTAATCTTTATGTAGATTCAAGAGTAGGAAGAAAAGAGACATTCACATTTCTTACTTTTATACCAGGACTGCTGTAAATTGGAAGTGTCAAAAAGTAATTTGTCAGTTTATATGCATGGAAATAACTCTATTTTTGTTTAAATGTACTAACACTAAAGTTTCCTATATAAGGTAACCACTGCATATTTTAAATATCATATTTATAATTTATGTCTATGAAGTTGTCTTCTATCCTTTTATTGGTGATTTGCTGAGTAATTTAGAAAGCTATTCAGGAATCACTGGACATTAGCTTCAAAAATGAGTCATGGATAATGGAAATGCTATGCTTGCATCTACAAATTTTACATATGAAATTACTACACATTTATGGTGAATATTCATCATAAACTGAGTTTACCATATGGTTGAAGAATGTTTTTTTAAAAGTTTTCTTTTCATATTCAGAGCAATATCATTATTAAAAATAGTTTAACAAATCTTTTGTCAAAATTTGAACTTAACTGTATCTGCATAATACCCATCATATGCATATGTGTAAATATATACATATATATATTTCCAGAAATCTAATTTTACAATAAGTAATAAATTACCTCATTGAAATTAAATGAATACAGGATTAATTAACAACAAGGTAAGTCTATATTTTAGTGAACATTGAACAGAAGTGTTTAAAGGGCTTTAGTAAATGGGAAGGAACAAGGTAAAGAAGAAAAATGAAATTCTGGATACATGAATAAGAATTCCTGCATTAGGCCCAGACAGATTTTGAGCACCTATCACCTTTTCCATCTGGAATGACCCCATTCAAGATCATAGGACTGTCTGGTATAATCAGTAGCAAATAATATGGGAGGAAAAAAAGGAAAAACTTGAAAATTGGAAGATCTTATAATGAGGATTGATAAAAGGGAGAAGCAAGAAAAGTAGAATCAACAGAATGTGGTATCATAGATGGGTAGTAAAGAAAATATTCCAAGAAAGAGGGGTGATTAACTTCATCAACTTATAGTTGACATGGTCAAGAGAAGTTTTTTTTGTTTTTGTTTTAAATTATTGCCTATTTATTTGTGTGTTTGGTTGGTTCACTGATTTTTTTAAGGTTTTGTGTTTATTTTTATATGGGAGATATTAGAGCATGTTGAAAAGAATAATCCAACTTACAATATAATTTAAAGGAGCAGATATAGTCACATTTCAAATGAGAAATAATTTTCCAACTAGTTTTCAATGTGCCTACCTTTCCTAACCTTTAGAGAGTAAAAGACATTCAGCATCAGGCAAGGTGCAATTTTAGAAAGTACAGAGGGCAAGTACTTCCTCCTGCATACTTTGCCTGGTATGAAAACTTTACTTACTAGAATGGCATAAGTTGCCTCTCCTGCTCTTGGACCAGGAGCTAAAGTCGACACAGCATGTACTCTCTCTAAACTCCTACATGGTCCTGGTATTGCTTCTGACCTGCCCTGCTCCTGAAGTGCAAGTCAGAGCTGAAGAGTTTCTTGCCAAGAAGGGTCTTGACTCTCCTAGAGAATAGTTGGTCTTTGCTTTCCTGACTAGAGTTCTCTGTATGGAAACATTCTCTCTTGCACCAAGCTTTGGTAAAAGTGCACTGCTCGAAAGAAAGGAGGGTTGTTTCAATGAATTTGGAGGTCAGACAAATTAATACTGAGCCTCGCTTCTAGTTCTCCTTAACAACAATTTTGGTTCTTACTAGCTACAGGACCTTCACACAAATGTTTCATTTTCTACCGGACACCGAGATTCTATAATCTTAGTGTTGCCACATGAGAGAAGAGCATGATGAGAAGATAAACGAATTGAATTTTGGAACAGTTCAGAGAGTAGAGAAACAGACCAATACATGAATAGAAAATTGATATACGAAACAGGGGACCACTTAATATAGGATAGTGGAATAGCTAATTTCTCTATGAAAAATAATTTTCATTTTGTTCCCACTTTATACCATACCCCAAAAAATATTCTAGGTTAATATATATGAAAGCAAAATTTTAAAACATTTAGAAATACATACAGGAGACTTAATGTTCTCAACTTTGAATAGGGAGAGATTTCTTAAGACAGAAAACCAAAACTATAAAAGAAAAAAATTAAATAAAATATATAATATAATATATATGTATAACTGAATCACTTTGCTGTACACCTGAAGCTGACACAATATTGTAAATTAACTATACTTCAATAAAAATGGTTAAAATTAAATTAAAAATAAATTTAAGTATATGAGCTTTTGTTCATCAAAGTTTACCATAAGATGATTAAAGGTAACCAGGTACTGAAATATGATATTTGCAGCACCTATAAGAATTAGTATCTAGAATACTGTTTAAAAATTCAAAAATTCATAAGAAAATAATAAACAATCTAATAGAAATATAGTCAAAAGACATAATCAAACATTATTGATAAACAGGGAAGCATCGCATAAAACTGTAACACATTTAGTTTTTATATGGAGGGGAAAAATTATAATATCAGACAATGAAAAGATTAGAATCAACAAAATTTCTTCTGATATGCTTATCTTCTCAAATACTTTCAGGAAAACTGACTACAACGTAGTATCACTTCATAAAGGCCATCCAGCTACTAGCCCATGTTTATTCTATATTTAACCTTAAATTACAGTTACCTATTTCTTCTCCTATATTTTATTTTAAAATAAGGTCATATCATACCTCGAAGGTCAAGACTTCTTGTTATCCCAAAAATATTCATAGGGACAGAGAGTCTTAAAAATAATAAATGGTACGATAAATCACAATTAAATTATTCACAGAGGTAGTCACTGCTGCTGCCCTACTAGATCCATTTGACCTGATGAGTGCATCATTCTCAACCTCTTGCCAGTGACGGCTGCTAATAGCTCTCAGCTTAAGCCTAAGCATCGTTAAAATTAAATACAAAATGGAGACTTGAGAATTTCCTGAGCAGACAAAACCGTTTAAGCCACATAAGCGAAACTAAATCTCTTATTTCATAAACATAAGTGAAACTTCACTTAGGTTATTTCTTGTAAATGCTTCTGACAATCATAATAGAAGCTTAAGTCCACTTCCAAAAGTGGGATGAGATAATCCCTTTTAACCAATCCCCTGCTATCTGGAAACCTCCACTGTAAGCAATTACTGTAAAGGGTTAACAACTTCCTCATTTTCACGTTATAAGCCATCCAGTAACTTCATGCCCCAGAGCTTCATATCAGTCTGTGAATTTAAAGGCTCCCACTTTACGAATTGTTCTTATATGCACAATAGTCTCTTTCTAAATACTATTTATTGATTTGGTGGTTTTAATTTTGCTATTTCTAGATTTTTGACAGCATCATAGACATTGAAATTCTCACTGTTCTTGAACATGACAAGCTTTTCTAAACCTCTTCACCCACATACTTGTCGGTGCTCCATAATCTTTCACCAGATAAATTCTAACTCATCTTTCAAGAGTCACTTCAAAAACACCTCATCTTTGCATTTCCATTACAGAATTAGTTGTGTTCTGTAATTCATCTGTTTACACGTCCCACTTCCATTCCTCTCTCTTTTTACCTAGAAATTTGTTAATGCTTTGATTGCTTCTGCATTTCTGAGGATAGAGTCATTTATATTTATAAAAAATATGTATCTGCTTTTTTAGTATAATATTATTAGAAATGATAGCATTTTGTACTGTTTCTTAGCAGCACTGTTCTTTGTGCAGCCTGATGATCTCCTTCCCTGGGAAACTTAAAAAATCTATCCCTTTGTTGTTAGCTCTGATATAAAAGTATGAAATAGAAAGCGGGTAGGGTTTCTTATGTTTAAACTTTCAAAGATAAATTCAATAAATAAAAAGTGTTTTTAAACTCAAGATAATGCTTTTATAATCACAAAAGCTAAAAGCATTCTCCCAAATAAAGTTTTCAAGGATACTGATATGGGACACAACTGTTTACTAAGTCAGAAGGACTGATTCAACTATTGTGTACTAAGAAGTATATCATGTATTTTTTTCACTTCTAATATTTAATACTAAGGCTCCAGCTACAATCCTTTCTTACAAAGAATGTTTTATCTACCTCATTATAATGACTAAACTAATTTACATTAAGAATGATACAGCTTTGATCCCTAAAATGTATTTTCTATAGTTTGGGGGGTTTTGTTTTGAATGCAAGAGTAAAGAGCAAAAAAAGATTGCCTGAAGAAAATTATTATATTTCCATCAACTAAAAATAGTTTATTGCTAATGTTTGTTATTCTATAAGAATAAATTTATAATAAAAGTAATAGAACAGGCATATGCTATGACACACCACTACATTTTGTGCAAATTGTAGCTAATTGCCTAAGTAGGATTATAATGCAGTGAGTATCAGGAAAGGAATGTTTACTTCATAATCTTCCCAAGTCTCCCATCTGGCTAAAGAAGCAAATGACTCTACTTGAAGGATGAAATCCTCTTGATTTGAGGGAAAAGGGTGGGTAAGAGTGAAGTCAAGGAAAGAGTGTTGCAAAGTCAAAGATCATGGGATTTGAACTCGAATAAACATATAAGATAAACTAATTTTACAAATTATTTTTCCTGGTTAAATAAAAAGCTACTTTTGCAGTCTAAATTAATGTTATAGTTAAAAGCAATATTCTATATTTTTCAGGAAATACAGTCTTAAAAATAACAGTTACAATATAACTGTAAAAATATAATAAAACTGAACTTTTTAATTTTAAATGGTATTGCTTTGTAGTTCTATTATTCTTATAACCTTACTACTAAGATTTTCATGAGTATTTAAGAGATATTCAATTAGGTACTAACTTAGCTATTTACCCCCAAATTTAATATGATATATGTAAGATGTAAGGTTTTATTCTATTAAATCAAAATATGTGCACTGTAACCATTTGCAGCAGAGACTGCTTCTAGGTACATAAGCCAACATGCTTAGCTACCAGAAGAAATGTATTCTCTTATGAAGGTAAAAATATGCTTTCACAGAGAATTGGCAAATAGGATCTTTGGATGGCAAAACATGTAGATGTTACCAGTTGAGGTCTTTTCACGGTTTGAATTAATGTTAAGTTTTACAAACCTAGGGAGAAATAGAACTGCCAGACTTATGTTTCAAACCCAGGAGCGTAGAACTTGGAATATTCTACAGAGATTAATTTACAAAGATTTGAAATTTATTCTTTCTAACACTGACCTCTATTATCAATGCCAACAGAGGATGTTCAACATATAAGGAAGGAGCTGTACGTGATGGTATTATCACCGAGGGCTCTCTTCCCCCTCACACACCAATAAAATGCTACTTGTTACACTTTTTTTTTTTTTTTTTTTTTTTTTGCGGTACGCGGGCCCCTCACTGCTGTGGCCTCTCCCGTTGCAGAGCACAGGCTCCGGACGCGCAGGCCCAGCGGCCATGGCTCACGGGTCCAGCCGCTCTGCGGCATGTGGGATCTTCCCGGACCAGGGCACGAACCCACGTCCCCTGCATCGGCAGGAGGACTCTCAACCACTGCGCCACCAGGGAAACCTTGTTACACTTTTTTTTCTTTCCTGAGACATAAGGTGAGTGGGGGGATGATCGAAAAGAATTAAGTCCGACAGGGCAGAAAGAGAGCGCCAGGAAGATCAGGAATATATACACATTATTTTCTGACCTTGAATTTGGCTTACCTCAATTACACAAGAGTACTGCAAGCACATGCTGAGGGCCATTACAATCTATTAATTTATAGTCCTAAAATACCTTTCACCATAATTTATGAACCCAAAGCGGGACTTAAAAGATGGCAACTCCTTCTAGGTTCAGTGCTATACAATGTGAAATAATGCATTTCTCTTGACAAAAACACATTTTCATTATATTTTAGGTGCACGTTAGTATTGTTTGAATCCATGACTTTACTTGCATTTAAGATCAATTTTAAAACATAATGAAACAAGTGTAGTTATAAAAAGCAAGAGAAATGTTTCTTTGTTTTATTGGTTGTTTTTGTTTGTTTGTTTATCAGCTAAAATATCATGGGACCTACAGACCTTCACACTCAGGCTACAGTGAAATCGGGTAGAGTAGTCTGACAGGTTCATATCTATTTAGTGTAAAAAGTTATGCATTTTAGTGGAACTAGCACTGAGTTTGGATTCCAGTTCTGGTTCTACCTCAACTTGCTATTTGTATTTGACTAAGTCATTTAACTTCTTAGAGCTTCTTTTTCCCTATCTATTAAATCTATATTATATCTATTAAATCTAGGCTTATTCTGGAGCATGACATTTAATTCCTCTAATCTCAGTTTATTTATCTCTAACATATTTATAATAATAATTTATAATAATTACAAAGTTGTTTTGCAAATTAAATGATTTAATATAATTTAGATAACTTATTAACTATAGTATATTACTTGCAATGCTTGTTTGCAGCATTTTAGGAAAACAAATAAAATTATGAAGTTTTGTATAAATAACAGGAATGAAAGTGCAGGATTTTTTAAATGAGCCAATAAACTAAACATCACTTATAGAAGAATAATGATTTTATTTTATTATAAATATGTGAGAAAATCTGGGAATCTTTTTGCTGTCTCCTCACATGGTGGAAGGGGTAAGGGAGTTCTCTGGGGTCACTTTCACAAGGACCCCAATCCCATACATGAAGGCTCCACCCTCATGACTTAATCACCTCCCAAAGGCCTCACCTCTAAATACTATCACCTTGGAGATTATGTTTCAACATATGAATTTTGGAGGGGCACAAATATTCAGTCTATAGCAGCATCATTAAAAGTATTACAACATAAGCTAAGTAAAGTGATTTCTTTCCAAATTCTCATAGTCTACTTAGGAAGAGTAAACAAGAAGTTTGGGAAGGTCTACAAAGCCATTTTGGAAGTAACAACTTACGGATGGAAGGTTGTTAGAACTCATCCTTTGCCTCAAATAAGGATCCCCACATGAGATTGCTTTATAAAAGAGATTGATTTTTTTGTTATTTTTGGTTTTATATCCCATGGCTAAAAAAGCAGGATTATCTTAGATGATATAAAATGAACCAAATTAGAACATTATCTGAAGGCAAATATTGTAGGAACAAATGAAATTTAAAAATTATGGACACTGGGGAATAATGTCCATTATTTTAAAAGTCACTAGTTAAAATATAAATGTTGAGAGTTACTGATGTTTGCATTTTATATTTATTAACCTAAGAAAGGAAACTTAATATGTAAGTGTAGGTTGAGTGCAATTTTTAGCATTGTGGTCAACAATTAAATCTAAATACTCTTCTATAAGACACACAAATGTGGGAGGAGATATAAAAACATGTCTTTTAAATGAACAGGGGTCATTGCAATAAAAGTATGAGAAATTACTCAAGTCCAAAAACAATGAGAGTCAAAAACCATGTTATAGAGAATGTTTTCACTCTCTAGCTACTCCTTGGGAATTTCTTAATTTACAATTTGAGGTTTTAATGTCTGCCAGAAGACAAGAGATAAGGCTTTAGGTCCCCACAATACAATATAATCAATGGTCCAGGTAAGCCAGAAACCTTCGCGGGCTCTCTTTCCAGGGACAGGATAGGCTAAGTATAATCAGCAAAAAGGAAATTACTCTGATGAGGTCTATGCTCTAATGTGAAGGAAAAAGTAAAGTCTAGGTCTGCCCTCAAGCACGTAGGTTTAAAAATAAAGACCACACACACACACACACACTCATGGGAGGGTCTGGCCAAGAAACCCAAAGTTGAATATATATATTTATTCATATATACACTTATTTATTATCTATCTATTACATAGATTGATAGATAGATAGATACTGTTTTGGAAGAATGCAACCTTAAAACAGGCCTCAGAATATTCCCACAAATAGTCAACTCAATTATTTTACAATCTAATAAAACCAGCATTCATAAAGTCAAAGTGAGATTCTGTGAGAATATATAACTGAAGCACCACCTAAGATTTATCTTTAGAAAAGAGGGCAAAAGACATAGCACTAGGAAGAAAATGGATACAGGTACAATTATAATGAAGATGAAAACAGCAATAATATTGTGATCAAATTTATGTCAGCAACTGTGTATCCTATGACGGCATGAACGATTTCATAGGAAAATCTTGCTCAATAAAAATGACTCAAGAAGAAATAAATTAAATCAGAAGTTTAAAAACCTAGCAAGATTAAAGCAAACATGTACACGTATCAGGTCTGCATAATAAAAAAAGAAAATTGTACTAACCATGTGAGGAAGAGACAAATCCAAGCTATTATAGATTCTACAGTTGAATATAAAGAGGGAACACTTCCTAACTTAGTCTCTCTGCCTCATATAATACTAATATGAAAACCATACAAGGAGACTCTAATAAAAGAAAATTGCAGGCTAATTCCAATCAATAACTCAGGGGCAATAATTCTAAAAACAATGGTAGTAAACTGAATCTTATAATTTGCATTTTAAAAATCTATAAAAATAAAAATGGAGAAAAATTACACAAAATAAAGGTGGTTCATTAATAGAAAATCTAGTAACATTATTCAGCACAGTAACAAGGTAAAGGAGGAAAATCCCTGTAACCATAGGAACAAATGCAGGGAAAATAATTGAATAAGATTCCATTTCAACTCATGATGATAAAAAGAAAAGTAAAGCATTCTTAGCAAACTAGTCGCAAAGGAAATTATTTAATTGTTACAGAGAACCTACTAAATCATATAAGAATGTTGTATTTAATTGCACTGTACTGTAGCTTGTTGTGTTGTGTTAGAAGCTGACCTAGAAGTCAGTAATTACTCCTGAATACCTAGTATCACAATTACTTTGCAAAAGTGCACTAGTGTCACAAGGGAGCGTAGTGAGAATAAACAATAAATGTTAGATGTCAAGAGTAGAAAATTACAAACAAGTGACAATTAGTGACATAAAATATAATTGACAGAAAACAGAAGAGAATATACAAATATTTGAAAATATCAAGATAGTGCAGCAAAGGTTCTGTATACATTCATAATCAAAAAACTATACAAATGAATATAAAAAGAAAATACAACTAATTAAAATTGATAAAGTTCATATGAAAAAATTTAACAAAATGAGTCACAAGTGTAAAGAAAAAGATATAAAACACATTTTTAAAATGTATCTAAATAAATGCAGAGGAAAGGTTAACACAAGCACAAAAACTTCATTAGTTCTTGGTTAATAAAATTTCAATCAAAACCCCATTAGAGAGTTTTGTTTTGTTTTGTTTAAGTGGAATTTGATAAACTGATTTTTAAATTCATATGGGAGAGCAAACAGCTAAAAATACCAAAGACAGTTTTGAAGAGAATTTAATGTTAAGTGATATATCCTTTCAGATATCAAAACTAATTGTAAAACTATACTAATGAAAGCACTGGTTGGTGAAGGATAAATAAACAGAAACAATAAAAAACCAAAATAGACCATCATATATATATGTATAGATATCTGAAATATGAGAAAAGAGTCATTGCAGATGGGTGAACAAATAATTCAGGGACAGTTTGCTAGCCATATGGAGAAACATTGGATTACTATCTCACTCCACACACAAAATCAATTTCAATTACATTCTTGTATGCTTGTCTTTACAGCAACAAGACAGAGAAGAGTTTCTTAATGAGTACATACAAAATAAAGAAAAAAATGTTAAATTTAACATCATTATATTAAAAGAAAACTTTGATTCAATTCACAAACAACTTTAAAAAAAGGCAAATCACAGACTAGATGTGAAATACTGAAATACTACAGAGTAAAATGTTTCTATTCAAAAATATGAAGAACTTCTCTAAGCTAATATACAAGATTTATAATTCAGTGTAGGACTAAGGACAACATACAAATATGCAATGTGTAGAGGAAGAAATGATGCCTGTAAACATGAAACAATACTCGACTTCACTGGTAATCAGGATAATGGGAATTAAAATCACAGAAATACACTTAAAACTCCTTAGATAGGCAAAAATTAGGAAGCTTTAAAGTAACACTTTTCCCAAGAGTGTGGAGGAACAGGAAATCTACTACATTTTTGATGAAGGTGTAAATTGGACTATCACTTTGGAGAACAACTCAGCAATATCAAGTAAGTGAAGATCCCATTGCTAACTGTGTCCTAGAGAAACTCTTGGGAATGTGATTGAAATGAACAAGAATGCTAATAGCACTGTTTTAAGTGTGGAAACTGGGAACAACCTCGATGTTCATTAAGATTTAGTTATGAAATTAGATAAGGTTTACTAAAGGCATCACACAGCACACTAAGCTGTAATGAGAACAAATGGACTACAACTCCCAACAATCAATATGCATGAATCTTTGAAAATTTTGAGCAAAGAATAAAAGCAAATTGAAGTATACGTTAAAGAATCTAAAAGCATGCAAAACAATATATGTAGTCTAGAGATAAAGAAAGGTCTTAAACTTTTAAGACTAGCATGGGAATCAAATATACCAAATTCAGAATAACGCTTACTTTTTTCAGGGTTAAAGAAAGGTTGTGATTGCAGAGGGGTACACACAGGCTTCTATTTATAGTTTTTTTTTTCCCTTAAGCTGGGAGTTAAACTTATGGGTATTTATTATGTTATGCATCATACCTTTTATGTCTGAAATATTTCATAGTAAAAAGAATAGTTTAAAATTCTTAACCACAGCTTTTTAAAATCCTGTGTGGTTTCATAAATATTTAAGTGTTATTTTTCAAAACAGATTTTAAAGTGCTTTATAACTCAAATATATCTATTTGGAAATAATCCTAGTACTTCATCACTGCCACAACAGGGCAAAAAATGTACACATAAATGAACACACACACATGACTACAAACCTACAGTCTCTGTTTCAGTAAGACACATGTAATTATAAAGTTCCAGTACCTGTCATGTAAAAGGAAATTGGTAGCATAGACTTACCATGAAAGCATTCAATACACATTATTACCACTTTAATTATATTTAGATGAATAATAAATTTTTTGAGCCTAAGGTGATTATAACACTTTCAAATCTTATATTAATGAAGGCATTATCGTATCTGGCATGCATCCTCTATTTAGTTGTAAAAGAGCAAAAAAATACAGAAATTTATTATAAGGGAAATGTTTATGATTTCAAGTTTGTTTAAAATTACTTTGTTTCTGAATCACAAAGTAATCCAAATGCACTGGTCAGCTATCCATTCATTCAAGTATTTATTGAATTCTTTTTTTTTTTTTTTTTTTTTTTTGCGGTACGCGGGCCTCTCACTGTTGTGGCCTCTCCCGTTGCGGAGCACAGGCTCCGGACGCACAGGCTCAGCGGCCATGCCTCACAGGCCCAGCCGCTCCGTGGTATGTGGGATCTTCCCGGACCGGGGCACGAACCCGTGTCCCCTGCATCGGCAGGCGGACTCTCAACCACTGCGCCACCAGGGAAGCCCTATTAAATTCTTACTGTATGATAAGCT
Organism: Hyperoodon ampullatus; assembly: GCF_949752795.1. Taxonomy (NCBI): domain Eukaryota; kingdom Metazoa; phylum Chordata; class Mammalia; order Artiodactyla; family Ziphiidae; genus Hyperoodon; species Hyperoodon ampullatus. Next base: position 80,786,338 of record NC_136926.1, read on the forward strand.
CTCTTGTATGATTTTGGATGATTAGATTTGTCAGAAAAGGTCAACGACCATACTTATTCTCCAATTGAAATAGGTAGTAAATAAACATATAAATAAGATTACTTTTAGTCATGATAAACTCTATGAAGAAAAATAAAATGGAGTCAAAGGAAACAGGATTAAAAGTCGTATGGGTGAAATTCATTTCTATGCGTTAGGAAAGGCATCATGAGAAGGTATCATTTGGTTTGTGACTTGAATAATGAAAATGAGCCATATATGATAGCTGTGGTAAAAGAATTCCAAAGGGTGGGATCAGTCTTTGCAAGGCTCTGAGAATTGGAACAGCATGGCTTGTGTAAGGGAGAGAAAGAATCCCGTTAGAGAAGACAACAGAAAGGTGAGCACGAACCAACTCATCTATCATGATATAAATAATTGCAATAGGAAGTCACTTGAAGATTTTAAGATGGTAATAGTGTCATCTGATAGATATCACAAAGGTGTTACCTTATATCTAGAGACAGTGAGAGCTGGACAGAGGGATGCTAGAATTCCCCGTCTAGGAGATGGGGTGGGGATCTAGTACAGTGTGAGGAAACTTAGAAGGATAGTAAAGTTTTCAGGACTTGCCACTGGATTAAAAACTGTGATTACTGGTAAAACATGAAGGAATTTAAGGTTTTATTTTGGTTCTACTGAGTTTAAGAATGTGGAGTTGAAGTGATGTGTTAAGTGGTCATGAACAAGTAGTGGCAGGCAGTTAAGAAGGTTGATAGTATAACATAAGGTGATACACAGGAAAAGACTTTGAATAGGGAGAGATATTTTCAAGTTAGAGTTAAAAAATTATTCAGAAGTATGTATAATATTTTTTAATTACTTCAGTGGCATTCCTAGTTAAGAGTCAGTTGTAGTGAGAATTGTTTATAGAGTAAAATGGAAGGGAGTTAACCACCATAAGCTCTTGTATTACAGTCTGTAAAAGTATGCAGTTAGAAACAACATTAGCTTAAGCTATATGAGTCGGTAAAGGCTATGAACTTAGTTTCTTTTTGTACAACTGCAGACAAATTCTAAGTGTTCTGCAGCTACTAAAAATGCCCTGAAACAATTAACTAACTCTTCTCACACATACAGATGAGGCAGAAGAAGATAAATGAATAATGAAGACCAATAACAAAAGAGAATATGGATATTATCAGGACAGAAATAAATACTACAGCTACATATAGTCAACTATGTCATTACTTCCTTAGGGAGATGCTACTGGAGATAACAAGTGTGTCATCCTATACGTCATTTGTAGCTCATTGTTTTCCATTCATGCACAAATTAAATTCCCAAAACATTTTTATCCCATAAGGATATTCTCAAATCTGGGTTATCATTCTGAAGTTCAGAATTTAAAGAACAACAGCAGCAGCAGCAGCAGCAAAGGTTTAGGTGGTGGTGTATGATTAATTTTGCCTGAATTATATGGATCAAAACTGATATTTGGAGGGGAAAAAATTGCACACTGTGAATGGACAAGTATAGTGCCAGCATCTCTTACAGAATGATGACTCACTGACTGTTATCCTCCTCCCCAATTTTTGAAGACAATGCCAATAAGCTGTCCTTTCTTCAACAAATCCTACCACAATTCTAGACACCTTCAATATGGTTCATGGGTGACCATTTACATCCAGGTCTTTTTGTTATAAAACTGATTTGCCTTGTATTTTATTTCTTCCATGCCCAGGGGCTCTGTAAATAATATGAAAAATGAAAATAATATTGCTGAAAATTCCCCCAGGTAACACATATCTAATTCGATTGGGACTTTACAAACTTCCTATTTATTTTTCCTAAACGATTAAAGAGTTAATGGAAACTCAGGCATAAAAAGGTATCCAGGAAGGTTATCCTTAAGTAGCCTTGATTTTATGTCAATATGCAAACTTTAGCTTCCCACTTAGAAGTCCACTGTGTAGACTAGTCCTACATAGAACATGGGAGTCTTATACAATTATGTGTGTCATCACTGATATATATTCATGGTGCTCTGAAAATCACAGTCAGGAGAAATAGTCAGGTAGGTAATCCTCTGGCTAAAAATAATTTTATTTATTTATTATCCAATAAACCTCACTGAGTTGGGTTCATAGCTACTTAATCAATAGACATTAGGTGTATTAATAGGTTTTGGGAGACTTGCAAGTGTTTCAAGCACTGCTAGTATACATTTTATGATTCTCTTCAGGTTTCTAAGCTACAGATATTAATCACATTTCTGAAATAAGATAACAAAGTATGTTGCTGAAATACATCCTCTTTGTCATCTTGTAAGTCCCAGCTTTACTTGTATAAATTTACATATAATTTAAAAGTTACTTAGCACAACATAAATATTTAGGTCTTATTTTTATAAATAAAATTAATTGTGTTTGTAAGTAAAATTAATCAATTTTCATTGCTGTTTATAATCACCGAATCTGTGAGTTTTGATGAACTGTTAGTATAAAATGGAGGTGAAATTGAACAGATGATAAAAAACACCTCCATATATCCTAGGGTTCCTCCATCATTAAACTGCCTCAAAGTTTCCATATGTCACCCTCCTTTATAGGAAGTCCTATGTGGTAATCAACTGTGGAGAAGTTGGTGAGGTCCTCAACAGGGCTGTGGAGGAAGAGCACCTTGAAAGCTTGGAGCAGTGACCAAATTGTCTGAAAATATATCAGCATTTTACCAATGTTGATACTGGTTTGATTGCCACAAACTTGAAATTCCTTATCAGTACTTGCCACTTTTCAACCCTGGTTGTTATTTAGTTTCGAGTCTTACCTTCCACATACTAGACTATTCTTACTCTGTGCATTTATTTTTATATAACTTTGATTAAACTTGAAAATACGTTCAGAGTCCAATGTAGTTTGAAATCAAATTTTGTGCTAAGCTCTGGTCACTGATGTGGTTATTGATTATTAATATTTAGCAAAAAAATGTAAATCAATCAATCAATCAAATGTAATAAGATTTTGACAGGGATGGCAAGTGAATACGAATGATGTAATATTAAAACTATGCAGAAAAGTATGTTCAGAATGAACTGAATTTGTGTTAGTGGCCATGTCCTGTATGTATACTATATAACAGTATATTGGTGTGGACACCTTCATAGGAGTACCTCTATTTTCTTTCATAAAAGAAGCATTTCAAAACAACTTAATTAGCAGTTTTTGTACACTCAAATATGTAATTTGCTAAGGACTGATGTTTTTCACAACTTTATAATCTCGTTATTACCTGCACTACTGTAACTCACACCTACCATCATCCAGTTCAAAGGTCTTTGGAATAACGTACTGTACTTTCATTATTCAGAAGATACTGAAGGAGCAGTGGGGTAGGGTTAAAGTTAAATTGAGACAAATGAGAAGGTTAGAGCAATATATGTAATAAAAGATTTCCAGGTGTTATTCTTCTGGGGACTTTGTTTATAATACTTTTTTTTTTTTTCATTTTTGCGGTACGCGGGCCTCTCACTGTTGTGGCCTCTCCTGTTGAGGAGCACAGGCTCCGGACGCGCAGGCTCAGTGGCCATGGCTCACGGGCCCAGCCGCTCTGCGGCATGTGGGATCTTCCCGGACCGGGGCATGAACCGGTGTCCCCTGCATCGGCAGGCAGACTCTCAACCACTGCACCACCAGGGAAGCCCTATAATACATTTTATATGATCCTGATGAGTGTTACTTTCTCAAGAGCTCCTCTCTATCCTTTTGAAAGAGGCTGCATAAGCAGGATGAGAAAAGCATTACCAATTGGGGTGCCATATGAATTTAAGCCTTGTTAGTCTCTGCCTGATATTCCTACAACTGAGAAAAATCATTTGCACTTCAAAGAGAAAAATAAATTTAGTGATTAAACATCACTGGGAAAGTCATCTTAATCTATCGAATACTGATATAAGAATCTACAGAGAAAAGATTTTAGGAGGTGAAGAGAAGAGTGTATAGTGTGGTTGGGTTATAGAAAGGAGAACAATTTCAGAAAGAGCCTTACTGGTCCAATAGTGAAGAGCCGACTCAGAACCAGCAAGGAGGGAACTTATTGCATCGTTCTGATCAGGCATAACAATACACATGAATTTCACTCCTCTGGCTAGAAATTGCAAAATGCAATTGCCTTCTTTGCATCTTAATTGTATTCTATGTTGTGCCTGGGTAAAAATTTATTTTTATTTATCTTGTTAAAGGGTGTGTAGATCTTTGTAAATATGTAAATTGGTATCTTTCATGCATTTTAGTGAATTATTAGTTTTTATCTTTTCAAATAATACTTTTCTTCTTCCTCTCCTTTCTGTCTGAAAATCCAATTACACATATGTTAGACCTGCTTAGTAGTAGCTCTCACCTTTTATCACCAAACCAAAATTTTCCTCTTGAGTAGGAGACCCACACAGCAACATAAGCAAACAGACCTTTACTAAAAGAAATATGAAAAGGTTTTCTTCAGCATAAAGAAAATCACCTCAGGTGGAAGCTGGAAGATAAGAAAGGAATGAATAGCAATGGGATGAGGGGAATTCTGTGGTTAAATGCAAATAAATATTGATGCCCATTGTCCTAGAAAAACCATTGGTGGAGTTTGTTTCAGACTTGGAATAAAGGTGCCTTGATGCAGAGAGGATTTTGATTTGGTGCTTCAAGTTGCTGAAGACTCTAACAATATGGCACCATTTTAAAATAAATTCATAACTTGAGATTGAGTCAATTTTCTATTGTTAATTTGTTAAAATTCTCAAGATATGAAATAGTCTTGTTTTGCTTCCATAGCTGTTCTTTTTCAAATTAACACACTATCCAAGTTCAACAGTAAAATAGATTTTAACCCAGTTTTTCAAACTATTGACTTCCAATAGTCAGTGGTGTCTTCTTGCCTAGCTACCAGTTAACTCCAATATTATAAAATTAAGAAGATAAATAAAAATATTCTCAATATTTTAACTATATATGGCATTTTCTCACAAAGGGAATACTTAACAATATTTCTTATGATATAAAAGCCATTCTACCCTTCTTACTTGGATACAAGGTTTCATATTCTATAAAAGTTATCGTCAATCATAAATGAACACATTTTTAAGAAAATCATGAAGTATAATTATAGAAAGTCCTGTGCACAAGAGTAGGACAGTTATGATTCTATGTAATATGTGTAATTTTCACAATTATTTAAAAGACAAAAATAAAATTTAAATCAATATAGATTGTGACTATACAATTAAAATCCATTGACTTGAGATTTTTAAATAAAATAAGAGTATCACTTATCACAAGGAGAAAAAATATCACACAATATACAAAGCTTTCAACAAGCATAGAGATTTTGAAGAAGCTGCTCACAGGGAAGAAATGAAGCTTAGGAAAATAACAAAAATGTATAACTTTATAATTTAAGAGAAGCTCATCTTAAGGATCTTTTATATTCTGTCAAATATTTCATTTCCAAACATCTGTGTCATACTATGTACATGATATTGGCTGCTGTAAAATATCATGTGCCCTGTGCAGAATTAATCTGCTTTTCTCCCCTCCTCTTGACTGTAAACACTGATCCCTTCCATTTGAATGCTATAATTTATCATGTTGCTAAGCCATTGCTATTTAAGGCCATCAACATATATTATAGAATAGAAAGCTAAGCCCTTTTAGTTTGAGGGTTTCATGCTGGTACAGAGAATACCTAATTTGAATTATTTTCTACTTACTATTAAGTCTATATATAAATCCTTGTCAAATCCACATAACTCAATCTCAGTCTTAATTTTTCATCAATATTCCATTTGCTTGATTGGAGATACCTATACATATTGCTAAAACCTGCCCACTTAGTTCTAAAGAACCACTCTCCCTGATGATTTGGTAAGGTGCCTTTTATCTTTGACTATTTTTGTCACAATTAACAGACACCTTAGATACATTTAATGCTTCCCCCATCTGATTTTGAGTATTATCATTTTTCAGAGATTTCTACAAAACCCCAACTACTGAATCTGAAGTTATTGGAACATGACACTGGTCTAGATAAAAGCTAGTGTCCATTCAGATACTCTGACTTAGACCGAGGGTTACCAATTTATCTGGGGAACCAAGCCTATAGCTGGACTGGTGACTTTAGTTCTGATTTATTTCCTCTACCCTCCACCAAGGTCCAAACCCATATGCATTATGACATGTGATAAGTGATGGCATCAACCATACACATGTTACAGGTTGTTTTGACAATCAGTGAAATCATGTATTTGAGTGGGCTGTATAAGCTGGGGTAACACAATAAAAATGTCTATTATTTATACGATTACTCCAAAGGGTATTTATTTTTGTGTCAAAGGGATATAGCTCTTATTTCTTTAAGTCTGTTGTTTTTATTGACATTTCTGAGTTGAAAATGTGTAAAACAAGAAAGAATACCACAGGAAAGCTGTCAAAAACACTAGTGAGTTCCAAGACATTGAAATTGCCAGAGTGGGGAGACTCGGCCCACACACCCACGATGAAACAGTAGACCACACCTCCCCAGCCACCATGCACAGGGCTTCTCTCCAAGTGGAGTGGGCAAGACCAGGTGGTGAGTCAACAGAACTGCAGTATTTCTTCCCCCGATTGGAATGCAATTTAATAGAGCTTCTTTTATTATATAAAAGAGATCATTTACTTTGATTGACTCCCATTTATTTATTTTTTTTGAAAAAGTTAACTGCTTACGGGTTTTTATGATTTTAAACAGCTTACAAGGTGGTGTGAAAAGACTCAAAATATCCATGAATATGTATCACTTAGGCATTCACTCCGTTGAAAGAGCCTCGCGCCTCTAGGCAAGTGTGTGCCATCTGGAGCCGTATAATTGCCAAAAACTCAGAATTGCAAGGGAAATATTCCAAAGAGTCAAGCCACCACCACAAAACTGTACTCAAAGCCTTCCAATAAAGGTTTTGCAAGAGTTCCTAAGTCATTGTGAAACCTGAGGGTGACGGTCAAAAAACGACTTTGCTATGGCTTTCTAACTGTTCTACTTAGAAATCCAGAGCGTGTGTTTCTCTCTTGAGGACCATCCAGCCTTGACTGTGGCTAAAGTTCCAGATGTGGGCTAGGAAAGCATTGCTCTTTCAGCACAGATACAGCTACATTTACAACTCTCCCACAGGACTTCTAAATTCTATATTCTGTTAACTTAAATATATCATGTATATTTTTACCTTAAGAAATTAGGCTCCTGAAAGAAGCTGAATTTAGTAAACATTGGCTACGATAAAAGTAGCTTTTTTTAAAATAAATTATGATGTGAAAAATAGCCTGAAAGATGAATAAATCCTCATCCAACTCTGACAACAACACTAGCTCTTTGACATTTGTGACATTTTGAACATCAGAGAATTCCGCTCAGAAGGAACATTCCTCCATTACAGTATCCTTCTTGCCAACCTCTTCACCTTTTTGTTTTCTCACCTCAGTGCTCCCCAATTTTTACATCATTCCAAACATGATTAACATTTCTTTCCTTTCTGAGGGAGGAGATCTTACTACCCACCAGTGGTTCAGAAACTTGATTAGCAGGGGTTGCCATATGGCATTTTCAAAATTGTTTTTTATCTGCATAATGCCATTGGATCTTTTCATTAAACACCAAACTGCAAGAAAAATTAGAGATGGCTTGTCATACCTGCTGAGTCTTATTGGATTTAAGCTGTGCTCACAGGAGTTAAGAAAATCAGAAATCAAATTCAAATCTTATGGACACACACACACACATTCAAATAATAAACTTGCAAGAAATGAGAGAAATTTTGATGAGTGTGAAATTACCTGTTCTTTAGAGACAAGAGTAAAACCATAACTGGAGAAATTTCTAGTATTTCTATAATAAAAACAGGCAGATCTATTTACTTTCTCAGAATTTTCACACTCAGACACTAGTTAATGCAAAATTGGGGCATAAAGTACAATTTACTATACTTGATCAGTGGGAGTAGCTAAAATAATGTCTCCCCCATCTATTTTTCCCTTAATGGACCATATGTGTTGTTTCTGTCCTTGATGGGTTTATTTTTCATCTTCAGTCAAGGAAACCAAATAGATGATATCTGTATGGCAGCCCCTCCCAGCCTGTTACCCGCGCCACCCCCCACACAATTTCCCAGGCTTAATCAACCGTGGCTGATACCACTGGTTCTCACAGCACCGTTTCCTGCTGAATGTATCATGAAGTCCTTCCCAGCACCATCCTCCAGAACAGTTAGCTACTTTCATCAACATGAGCTGGCACAAGAGACACGACTTATTTTGTATCTTCATTAAATCACCCAGATTATCTCTCACCTCTAAGGTGCTACTCCTCCCCCACCATCTTTATCCTTTTAGGAAATCAGATTCCAAATCACAGGAATTGCTTCTTAATTTTTCCCTGTACATTTTATATAATTGAGTCATATTCTATTAAACTTGGAAGAAAATTAACTGTTCCTCTGATGCAATATTAATTTTATAGAAGGGGAAATGAAGGCCTCGAATTAACTAACGTGCACATTTTTTCATGACAACTTAGCTGTGAGTTCCATGGTGAAACACAGACATCTGAATGCTAAATCTGGGCATAATTCTACTGTAGTATACTGGAGTCCCACATCGTTTTAAAGAACAGATAAAAGTTTTCTATTTTTAGCGTTTAGAAAATCCTATTAGAAATAACCTATTATTTGCTCACTATTAATGCATTTTATTCAAAATTTTTAATGAGAGTAGTAATTCAACATTTGTTGAATACTTATTATAATCGAAGTACTTTGTTCATCACTTTATGTGTAATGAATATTTACAATGTTTGATGACAGTTGCCCATTCATACCCAGGTCTATCTAATTCAAGGTGACCTTCCCACTAAACACTGGCTCTCTTCTATTTTATTTTTTAGGTTTTATTTTAATTGAGGTAAAATTCACATAACATAAAATCAGCCATTTGAAAATGTACGACTCAGTGGCATTCAGTGCATTCACAATATTGTGCAATCATCACATCTATGTAGTTCCAAAACATTTCCATCACCCCAAAAGGAAACACCATATCCTACAAGCAGTCACTTTCCATTCCTCCCTCTTCCCAGCCCCTGGCAACCACTAATTTGATTTCTATCTCTGTGGATTTACCTATTCTGGACACTTCATATAAAGAGGATCATAAAATAGGTGATCTTTGGTGTCTGGCATTTTGCACTTAGCCTAATGTTTCATGTCCATCCACGTTGAAGCATGTGTTAGTCCTTCATGCTAGATTCTCAATCTATTCCATTGATCTGTATGTTGATATAAGCCATGATCTATATGTTTTATACACTTTAAAGTGACTTTGGCTCAAACACACACACACATACACATGCACACAACACACCCTTGCAATGAAGCACAGTAAAGTAAAGGAAGAAAGGAAGCTTCCTTTTTCACACGTATTATCTCAGACTTCACGTCCACCACAGGGAAAGAATGCCTTCGTAGTCTCCCTAACTTCTGCATAATCAGGGGCATTTTCAGGATCTTGAAACTCTTCTAGTTAGGTGGGAATCCTAACACAGGCCTCAGCCCAGTACATTCTCTTTTATAGGAGAAGTGTGTTTCATGCCAGGTTTTATTATCACTGAGACGTGTGCTAAGTAAAAATTCCCTCCTTCCTTCCTCCTTTCCCAGTTCAAACAGTGTTAGTTTCTCTACCTAACTTGGTAAAAATAGAGGAATTGGAGAAATCACATCTGACTTCCTTCATAGAATATTTTGTAGTTCTCCCTCACAGGTATTTACAAGTATACTCCAAGAAGTACCTCTCAGACCACAGGTTTTCCACTAAAATCATATAAATCTACTCAAAATGATTTTTCAGAACTACTACCCTGGACTGAACTAATTGCATTTATCCCTGGTTTAGGATTCACCCAGAAGATACCCCAAATTTATTTAATACACATTTATTGACTGCTTGCTGGCCAGGGCCTGTAATCAACATTTCTGTAGAGGAAATCATTAACAAACTCTTCATGTCTAAAAGGATGTTGATCTCTGAAGAGGTAATGTGGTTAATTCTATGAAAAAATCCAAAGTAAAAGTTTTAGTTCCAAAATAAAATGTTAAATTCTGGATATCCAAATTTCTTGAAAATAATTTATGGATCACTCCACTGACCCTGATAATTTGGGTGAATATAAGAGGACATAATACTCTCCACATTTGATGTAGGTATAGGGCTGCTCTTGGGACTGTGTATCAATGGCATGGCTGTTAGGGATAGTAAAGTGTTGTGGAGTCTTTTTGTTAAATTCTGCAATGCAAATGAATCTCTTTATGAAGGATGTAAGCTTTACAAAGTATGTAAGCTAGGCAGAGTTACTAATAACCTCACACTCAGTTTAACATGGGGGAAATAGGGGCCTAAGGAAAGATTCTGAGTGGGATGCACACTTGGTAAAGAAGGATGCAACTCCTTAAGACCTGTGTCTCATAGATACTAAAATGTTCAACCCTCTGGGACCAATTTCACTGGCAAAGCTTAAATGGAAGGAGTTTCGTGAATGAAGTGAGCTTTATGAATATATGCATATCTAAAAGGCAGGGTATTTGAAATTTCTCTCCTAAGAGTACCTTCTTTAAATTGGCCAGAGTGGTCTGAAAGTGGTGAAATATGTACATTTTGACCAGCATCACTCCCTGTAACGAACACTGTTTGCACCCCACTTTCTGTCTCCTGAGTACTCACCTTTTATCTCACTGAAAGACTTTTACTCAAATATCTGCAACTGTCTACATGAAGCCATTCTCTGGCCATGACAGTGTGCTCCATCCAGCGTGGAAGGAAAGTAGGAAGTACTAGGTGAACAGCCCTAATGGAACAGTGGAATTGGTAGGTAAGGCTCATGATTCTTGCGCCCTCGGTCAGGACACCTCTAAGGCATACTCTACGTGGCAGTGCACAGGCCCCAGTGAGAGAGCTCCAGGTGACCAGTGTTAACCTGCTCATTGGAACATAGTGCTTTCCTAGCTTCCTTTCCAGTCTCTTGTTCCTGCTTCCATAGCTTTGCTTTCTGGGATCCCCTCTGCTATGATCATCCCAGGAGGTAGGTGGACCCCCATCCAAAGTTTTGTTCAGGGGTCAATGCAAATGATGTCTCACCGAAAAGATTAACATTTACATAATTGAGGTCTGCGGGGGAGAGCAGAGCAGGCCTCTCAAGCAGGTCTGAGATTGCTTGAGAAAGCAAGGAAAGGAAAGTAGCCTGGATCTGTATTGTGTTTAACGGCGGGGCCAAGGTGAGCAATCCCACCCAACCGAGGCTTGCAACACTCGCGTGGTTTGAACCTTCCTGCAATGCCAAAAGGGGAGCACCTGGTCTTTCTTATCACCTCCCACACATATGAGGCTGAAAGAGAGAGGGATGAGGCATAAAAGTTGTCAGCATTCAGACCTCAAAAATGGGGTCAGACTCTTTATTACAATTCACACCAATGTTTGACTGATGACTGAAATGTAACAATTTTTATTTAGTTGCATTTGAGCTTACTGGTGTGCGTCATTGTGGTGCTCTGTGACTGAGGCCTGAGGTCAGGAAGGTAGGTGAAAGCTCTCTTGCGTGCGTGCCTTGACACTGTAAGGGTACTGAGATGGTCAGTAGCTGTTTCTTGTTGGTGTCAGGGATGAAGCAGCTTTCAACTGACCGAAATATTTTCAGGAATTTAACTGAATTGGTGGGAGCTGTGCTTGCACTATGTGTGGGGCAATTGTTTATCCCTTTTTGTAGGCTCTTTTGTGAGTATCTGTATGTCCTTAATTAGTGTGTCAAATGAATCTCCTTAGAGGAGGACATCATCAATGTCACGTCCTATCTGTGCTCCTGGAGAAAGACTGAAGCAGTTAAAATCTTTCCTGCAGAGTTTGTGTATGATGGCAAGGCTATGGAGGTACCCCAGTGGTAGCCTAGGAAATGTGTTTTTTGTCCCTTTGGAGATGAAGGCGACTGCAGCTAAGAGGCTATTGAAATAGGCACTGAAGAGAATATATTGGCCAGATATATAATGCAAAAGTATTCAGTGGTTGCTAATTGGAAGGAGTTGATAATTTCAATAATATTGGGTGTGGAGACCATAATGGAATCCATAGGGTTAAAGTTGCGATACTGCACCTCGAGGTACCATTTATTTTTTTCAGGGTTTAAAAAATAGGCTAAGTTGGGCTGTAAAGAAGCAGTAGAGATATTTACACCTTCACTAATTAGATCTTATATAATAAGTCTCAAACCTTGAAGGCCCTGTTTAATTTATATTAGACCATATTAACTATTTTAACTGGGAGGTAAGGTCCATGGCGTTACATTTTATCAAGCCAATCTGTAAGTGCCAGAGACGTAATTTAATTTTAATATATTATTCATTAGGTCAGAGCATCCATGCCCTCTATAAGATACTTTAGGGGAATGGATGCTAGGACTATGGGCAACTTAAGCAAGGCAATAGTTCTGAAGAGGCATGCCTGTGTGTCCTCTATTTTATACCCAGTAACTCCTCTAAGTTAATAGGGGGCACCATGTTTAAATTTAGTGGAATCTCCTCATCCAAATTTAAGTCCCAGTATTAAGGACAAGAAAGTTTTCAGTTGGTTTATTTTCTGTAGATGCTAAAGTTAATTCAAAACCTGTATTACAGAGGTGCAGAAGCCATTCGACACTCTTTTATCTTTATATTGTATAATTTTAAAAATTTTGGATTTCCAATTAGATCAAATTGTGGACCTTCATTTCAGTTTTGTTGTTGCTTTCATGTCTCCTTCCCCTGTATCCAGGTCTCTTTTTGTTTTTCATTCATTTCTATCTTTTGATGTTTTTTTAAATCACTAGATATATTCCAGGGTGAGCCTCCTTACCCTGTTTGCCTTTATAATTTTTTTCTTCCAAGAAGCCACAAATCAGTATTGTCAGGTTTAGGGGCCTACCTCATGGCAATGGGTACTTTATAGGGTTTAAAGCCCCCAGGCCTAAGTAGGTTTGAATCGGCCTCTTTGCTATGCCACAGGTGTGCCAAGTATGTATTTCTGCATAACCCAGAGGGTGAGGATCTTTTTCATGACAGAATTATAGACAGCAACAGCAGCAGCAGCAGAAATATTTAAGAGTCCTGGTGAACCATCCATGATTAAGAGTATGGGTCTCACCTCATGGCAGCTTTTTTTCTTTCTTCTCTCCTTTGTTTCTCCTTCTCTCTCTCTCTCTTTCTCCACCCTAAAAACTGCTCCTTGTGAATGATCACCCAGTGGGTCCACATCTCCCACAGGGCATTTTTTTCCTCTGAACAATCTACAGATCAGGGGCCAACACCTGATGGAATTGCATAACCAATCTATCACAGGGTACAGTTTCCCCTTGAGCCTAGCATCAGCCACAGCTTTATTCTAAAACACAGGAGGTAGGTTTTGGCTGACGCATATGACCCAGGGAGGGTCACTTCAAGGAAGTCTCCAATCCCATACTCCCATACCTAAATGCCAAGTAATTATCAGACTTAGTCTGGCTAAATCTATAACAGGCTTGGTAGGACTCAACAATGCAACACAAAGTGGACAGCAGTGAAAAGGGCATGCTTGCTATCAAGCAGATTAGCAAAGCAAACAAGAGAAGAAAGACCCATGGTGATGCTGGTCATTGTCTTGACATCCTAATCACAAGGCCAATTTGTTATGGCCCATCTGCCTTTGCAGGTTGAACACACCTTCCCAAATAAATGACATAATGCTTGATGGATCCAACTTAAGACAGAACACTTTTATCTTGGTAACCAAACTGCCCACCTCATTTGAGCAACTATTCTTCACTTATTCCATGCCTGGTTGCTAATCACACTTCCCCCATTCTCTTTGGCCACAGGAATGGGTGCTCAGGCCATGGCTAACCAAGCTGAGTATCCTAGGTAACTGACCAAAGTGATTGTTCAAGGATTGGTATATAACTCAGTCTAGGTCAACACCAAGACTTGCCTTGGAATTTTATTTTGGATCTATTTAGTGGAAGAAATAAACTCTCTTTACTGAGGCCTAAGATAATATAAACCTGCAATCACAGTGTTGACAGCTGGAGAAGGTCTATCTGCAGAAAGAGAAGATAAAACCATTTTGCAGAAAGAAACAGGGACAGATTCTGGTTTGGAGTTGGAGAGCAAGACTGTGAGCCAAAGAGAGAGCCAGAGCATGAGAGAGAAAGAAAAAAGAATACAATGAACATTATAATAGGAGTTCATGGATCCCGCAAGGTCTTTATCAGTTATTTAAACATACACACACACACACAATTTGTTTCAGCTAGTTTGAGCTGGGTTTTCTGATGTGCCAAATATCCCAGATATTATGTATTCATATGAAAAGTGGGACAGATTTAGTGTGGAAGGAGAAGAGATTTTTTTTTCCTAATAGCATATCAGCAAGAATGAGTTTGTCTAGTTTATACAATGACCTATTGCCTTGAAAGAAGTAGTCTAGCAATCAGAGACATGATGGATAAGTTTAGAAAGGGGTTTGTTCTATTTCTGGCCCTTATCCCTTTATTATATTTATTGTTGCACATTTTCTTTCTTATGCGACATAAGCAAGGTAAACACAGAACCTACCACTGACATGCTCCTACTACCAGTTCCATACTCAATAAATATGTATTGAGTGAATGGATATAAGGGTAGAGCTGAGATAACCTTTAAAATATAAAAAAGTAATGTGAACTTAGATTCTCTGAAATATCAGGTGTCTAACCCCACTTCTGAAAGCTCTCACAAGATGAACTATTTGATCCATTCAGAATATTTCAAAGAGTAACCATCTCACATGGCATAAAAATAAAGATCTTAAACTCCAAACCTAAAACTTCAAAGGAAAAGGAATGCCAAATATAAACCTTGTGTTTTTTTTTTAATTTCTCTATAAATCATTGATTTTGTCCTTCCTGTATTTCTTTTTAGACACTAGTCTTATGGAAAAAAATTAATGTAAAAGTTGAACCATAAATCTGAGATATAATGCAACCAGTGATGAAAGAAAAATATAAATGTGTATATTCTGGACATCTGACTGCCTTAAGTAATTTTATTATTCAGCCAAATAAAAATTCTAAATTTACTGATTTACTGGTACCATTCTTCAATATCCCTCTTTATTTTTACCTAATTTATATTATTTCAATTCAAATAGATTTACATATATATATGGTGTTTAGAATGATCAAAATGTTGTAGATTCAATTTTTAAATTGTGATGAAAAGTTATGAAACATCTATTTAGATTCTCTAACTTATACCTATATTTTCTATTTTATGTTTTCTAAAAGATTGAAGCTGACGCATAATGATATTGCTACTGTTCCAGTCTACATTCTTTTATTGTCTATATTCTGCAATGTTTATTCATCACTTTGAATATGGCTTTAAAGTCATGCATAGAAATACATGGTATTAAAGGGGGTTTTGTTACAGTAAAAGCCATTTTAATCTGAGCTGAACATAAAAAAAATCATTTAGCTCTAGCTCTTGACATATGTTTTTAAATGAATTCTTTGTTTTCTGAAAAGCAATTACAGGTGCAAGTAGTACTTTTCTGCCTCTCAGATCTCAGGGTATGGATCCACAGAATACAAGGAAGGAACTTAGCACCATAATGTACTGCAGTGGGATCAAAGTTAAAGTACTTTCCTTAAATTGGCTCTTTGCAAAAAGCTTTCTGACATAGAGATTGATGTTGGCAGTTAATTCCATAATTTTTATAAATACACAGCACAGTAATGTTGGCTCTTACAGGTCTTTCTGTAATACAATGAGGATTCTCGGAGTACTTGAGAAAAAAGAGACTTATTGAATTTCCAAGATTTCCCCTCCTGCTGTTTTATGAGTCATTTCTGTCTTCGTTGCTAAATTCTGAACAGTTCAAAGCAAGAATTTCACCTTCTTCTTTATATTCCTCATGAAACCTTTGAAAATGTTTTGCACACAGGAGTCCCTAAAAACTCTGATGTGTTATGGACACAACTGAAAAAGCTCTGGAATCTGCCAATGATTCAGAAAGAAATTTCATTATAGAATGATCACCTAAAGCAGCAAGCAAACAAGTTATAAAACAAATAATTTTCAATTTTTTTGGTTCAATTTTGTTCCTGCATTTGATTTTTACATTTGTTTTTATACTCTTAGGAGACATCTATGATTTTTACCAAAAAAATAAAATAATCAATGCCTTGTTAAAAAAAAAAAGAAAAAAAGAAATCGTCACCTCAAGGCACTCATTAAAAAGTGAAACTCCTCAGCCGAACGTCCCAGGTTGGAATTCTCTGGTGCTCTGAACATCTCCATATGCCTCTTATAAATTTTAACTGCTCTATATTCCATGTTTGGTGATCCAAAGTGTACACTTCAACCAAAACTAGTTTTATCCAATCAAGTATGGGGAAAGAGGGAAAAAAGAGGGGAGGAAGGAAGGAGGGGAGGGAGGCAGGAAGGAAGGGCTTTTCCACCTGACTTCTGCCCAATTAAATAAGACATTTTACTATTTGATGAGGTTCATGTAGAATATTCTACCAAGGACTAAATTAAGCCTGAGAAACTAGCTATTTTTAGGAAAGACCTGTTCACCCATAGTGACTTAATTTGTGTATATGTACCGCAAAATGAGGAGAGCATTGGTAATTTTCCAGTCAATTTTATCATCAAACATAAGGAGTTTGGATGTTTTGCTCCATAATGATACTTTCTTTAGTATCTTGCAATCTGAGTTGTATTTTCTTCCTACATAAACCTTTTTATTCCTGTCTCCATACTCTGTACATTTTGAATCCCTCCCACATCTAGTTATTGTCATTTCATACTGTTTCCAATCTGTGCCCACTTCCAAAACTGTGTCTTTACAAATCTTTAAGAAATTAAGGCTCAAAGCATGTTTTCCTTTTTTTTTTTTTTCTATTTTCCTAGAGGTGTTTGAGTCTGGCAAAATAAAAGTAAAGTAAAGGTTATTATTGATCTTATATCACTCTTTAAAATCTACCATATATATATATATATATATATATATATATATATATATATATATCTCCAAAAAAAAAAAAAAAAGAAGAGCTGTGTAAATTTTGGACAAACCTGGCAAAATAAAAGATTATTATTGATCTTATATCACTCTTTAAAATCTACTATATATATATATATATATATATATCCAAAAAAAATAAGAAGAGCTATGTAAATTTTGGACAAACCTGAATCAAATTTCAAGCAGATTCTTATATGATAATCCTACGGAGTTTACTCTCTTTCACTCTCTGTCTCTGTCTCTGCCTCTGTCTATTTCTATCTCTCTTTTTTTCCCTTGCAGTGCTCTTGTTCCCAGCTGGAGAAGGTGGATTCTTTTTAAGTTGATACCTATCTATGCTGGCTTCCACAACAGAATACTCTCTGCTTTGTATATATTCTTAAACCAGGCTTTGTTTAAAATATTGTTGTTAGCAAAATCTACTATGCAATTGCCAAATTACAGTCAAAGTTAATATGTACTTCCTGAGTGAGACCTCTCCTAGTATACTCTTGGTTTCTAAACTAATGATTAATGTGTACCTATCAGGCACATAATTATACATATCAACAGATATAAATCAATAAAAAATACATTTAGTTTTTGTTAATGTGGGGAAACATCTTACCACTTACAACTAATAAAATTAATAGAAAACATCTCACTGGAAGTATTATTTTTAGAGTATATGCTGCTTATTCTATCCCATAGACATTCAGTTAGAACTTAATGTGTCAGGCTCTGGGCTTTGGTCAGAAGATGGCTCCTGATTTGTTTTTAAAGGAAAAAAAACAAAAACAAACAGGTCAATATGTGTGTGATTGTGTTTCATCATGATTAATTCCAGGAAAATTTTTGAAATTTGAAGCTAGGTGAGCATCAGCAGGAAACCTGTGTGATCCCAGAAAAAGAGTACAGACACTTCAAATTATGCTAGTTTTAAAGTCTGAAATTTTCTTATGAAAACAAAAGAATAGGAAATTTCAGACAGCAATTTATTGGCATCTATGATTTCCTATTGTTGAGGATAATGCATATTTCTTGAGAAAACTTTTACATGTAAATCACTTATTTTGCCATTAGAGAAGAATTGTTTGTTCAAAAAGAATCAATGAAGACTATATCAGAATCACTTGGTGATGAATTTTAACAAGATTTATAATTATAGAGATTCATGTGTTAAGACATTTTGAACTGATCTACAAGAAAAAATGTGCATAGATATCTAAAGATATTAAATTACACAAGTCCCATTTCATCTAAATGCCAACTCTTTAAAAAACACTACATTAGCATTCATATGCATATCTGCTTTATAATTTACTATCAACAATCCGATTTTTAATTTACATTAAATAACTAATTTACAAATTAAAATTATCTTTGAAAGCTACATTGATAATATTTACAGCTATGAGAAAACTCCTAGAGTTATTCACATCACCCACATCCACAGGAGGTGCTGTGGAAGCTTCCTACTTACTAAAGAAATCTTTTGAATACACCTTATCATCATTTCATAAGCAATAATTAGTTATAAGTAGCCAATCTATCAAGAAGTAACTATACATAAAGTCCTGTCTTCAATTAGTCTTGGCTTGGGTTAATAATATTGGGATGGCTAGAATATAGGAGAAAAATAAGGAAAAAACAGTAATGACTAATTTCTGAACATGGGAATCTTTGAGAAAAGATAGGAAGAATGAATCAGAGAGGTGATTGTTTTCACAGAATGTCCCTTCCTGATGTTGTAGGCACTGAAAAATTATCTTGGTTGACACAATTCTCAAAGGGTTGAGTCATCTCACTATTTGCAATAATAATATTACAATAATTACTATTTTTATTATTGTTTCATGTCTGTAGTTAGTTAAGATGATAAACGTCACTTGCTTATTAACATATATCAAAACCCCAAGTTGGATTTATGCATGTTTTACAAACTGGTTCAAGAGAAAAATGATTCATCAGAAACTTTATATCATGTACTAATGTACTGTGTGCTGCAGCCAAGAGAAGCCATTTGGAGAGTCAAATGTGGAGAGGGGGGTTTATGAAAGTCAACATTCAGCATTGAAAAGAATCAGCCTTACCTCTATAAACATTTAGATTCTGACATAGAGATGCGTATTTAGCACTTGGCAAGAAAAATGGCAGAGATAATATTGTTTCTACTGAGTTTGATTAACTTTTCTGTTGAAACCACAAGCTTTGGTATTTACTTTATAGATTCTCAAGAAGAGATGGCCTGCCTGTGACAAATTCAATTAGAAAAAGGCTGAGAGCCTGAAACTTAGTTAAGTTTAGTGATAAGGAATGTCATCAATACCTGGCGTGGAGAGTGTCACTTCATTCTGAAGTTGAAAAGTGTTTTCAATGCACAGAATGCTTGTGTTACTATAGTAGCAACTGAATAAAGGGCTGATGATATGTCTTATAAAGAGTTAAACAGGAAGCAAGAGTACAGGAGTGACAAAACAGTCAAAGACAGAAGTAACAGATGAATTCTCAGAAGAAAAAAAAATAATGCATCTTAGGAAATTTAGAGCCAAGTTAAATCCATATAGTAGACGGAAAAATATTTGTGGAGTGAGGAATGACCAGAAAATATTATTGCTTAGCTAACAGATATTTAGAGTAGCCTAAAGAACCTAAATCAGAAGACATAAGTGGAAATGGAAATGATTAAACAGCAAACTCTAAAGAGTCAGTTATTAATGCAAAATTATATAGACCTCTAAAGGGAAAGCAGGTGTTCTGAAAGTCCACAGTGCAGCCAAACCTCCAAAATAAGAAGGGAGTATAGTATTAGAAGGTTCCAGAAAGAAAGTAATTTCCTAAATCCAACATAATCAGGAAGTTAGTTTCAGGGAGGTCTGGAAGTGGAATATGGTCACGGGAGGTAGAACCCAGAGACTGAATGCCAGTCCTGTCCCTGTCATGAGGAAGGAAAACATAATCCCAGTCCTGAAGTAACAAGGACAAAAAAGAGAGTCAGACATAAACCTATTCAGACCAAGATACATTTTCTAAAACTGTTACAAAGCAAGTGTTTGGGTATAGGGAATTATGGCAAGAACCAAATCACTAAATTAGGAAAATAGAGTGGGGCTCATTTGCAGTCACCACTGTGTAGACCTGTGTTGTTCCCCATTGTAGGCATCATAGGCTGGAATCGTAACTGTGATGTGGGAATGAATAAAGACCACCCAAATGAGAACAGAGACTATTTATTAGGAGCTCGTTCTGGCAAGGGGGTCAGCCACAATCATTCGTGTTTGACAAAGTCCCAAAGGCAGCAGGAAAGTGGGAAAGTTTTAAAGTTAAAAAAAAAAAAAAGGAAAGTGTCAGTTCTACCCTAATTGGACTGAAAATTCCAATTTCCTAATTGGAGAAACTGAAAATGGGTTATGTAGAAATGGGACATCTTATGAGATTGTTTAGGGGTACATATTTTATTTTCTCTGCTTAATCCTAAATTGAAAGTGGGAGCAAGATTTAGGGCAGCCAGCAGTTTCTGATTGGGTCCTGCTAATTTGGGATGGATTGCTACAGAAGCTGTGATTTGGCTCCCCGGGGTAGTTGCTCAGAGATTGTGGGTCAGAATTCAGTTACAATACAGGATCTGGCCACTGTCTGTTTGTATAGTCTGTCTCTTAATGAGTTAATGGCTTTAAATATAAGATGGGCAAAAGAAAGGAGAAAAGATATAACAAATGGGTTATACCTCTGTCACAGGGAAAAGTCTTGGCACACAGTGAATGGCAATCTGGGAGTTCCTAAACAATAATCAAGCACTCTCATTCCTAGGAGCAATGATAAGAAACAGAACACAATGCCCAGAGGATATGGAGCCCAGAGAAAGGACCGTGGGAAGAAGAAATGGAACTGGTCCCCACAAAAATGTGAAGAAACAACTACATTTCTTCACTTTTTATTGAGTTTTAATTGACATATAGCATGTGTAAGTGTGTGTACAATGAGTTGATGTGATAAATTTACATGTTGCAATATGATTACCACCCTAGCTTTAAAACCTTGATCCTGTCACATAATTACCATTTAGTTTTTGTGGTAAGAACATTTAAGATCTAGTTTTAAGAACAGAGTGTGAGCTCTCAAGATTATATTCTTGCTAAAATACTGACCTATGGAAGCCTAAAAATCAAAAGATTGGAAATAGACCCTAACATGTATAATACGACAAAGTTTGCAAAAAAGATTGATCTAATCCTGATGGCAGGGACCAGAGGGCTGCAGACCCAGAGGAGATCTCCAAAGACACAGATTTATACCTCAGCAGATACTTACAGACATTGCAAGATTGTTCAGCTTGGAATCAATTCAGAGAAGGGAATGGTGTGGAGAAAATCCTAATTGATTGAATTAAACTTTCAGTAACTTTAGAAAATGAAAAAAAGGATGAAGCAGGAATTGACTGGATTTTACCCTGAAGTCTCTAGATTCATTTTCTACTCTCTGGGACAAATAAGTCTTTTGAAATAAGTAAGATCTATTAAATACATTTAAAAACTTATATTATGTATAGTTGGGTTCAGAGATTGTGGAAATAAGTTCACAGCTATGATATATCTTCTAAATGCCAGTTTCTCCTTCTGGTAGAAGGAGGGCTATCACTTAGGAATGCATCGCCAGACTCAGGTTTAGTGGAAAGAATGAAGTTCTCCAAAGGGGAAAGAAAAAGCAATCCAACAAAAAAAATCAAGAAGTAAAAGATTCCCTTAGAGCATTTTTTTTTTTTTTGTTCTTAGAGTAAATTTACTTTTTATGATTATAAAATTAATGCAAACTCTTCACAGGAAATTTAGAAAGCACAATAATGAAGAAAGAATGAAAATAGAACTATTAAAAGTTGACCTCAAAATAGAAGAAGCTTTCTAAGGGATCATTTTTTTTTTTAGATTTCAGCAAATAGGTAAATATTGGCTTTAGAAGGACTACTCCAGGAAGATTCTTCTCACAGGGTAATTTGGTGAACACTTACTCCTGACCTACTTCTCTCAGAAAAGAGCTATTCTTCTAAGATGTCTGCAAATGTTGCAGTACACAGTCTTTTCCTTTCGTACATTAATAGATCAAAGGCTCTCAAAAACCCTGTAGTAAGGAAACAAAGTTAATTTACTAAAACCATCAGTCAATTTAACTGTCCTCGATGAAGGGGAGAACATAGCAGAGGCTGAAAAGAGAAAGGGTGGTACACGTAGGCAAAAGCATATGTATGTTGAGCGAGTGACTTTACTCTTCTGAGTTCTCCACTGCTTTTGGAGAACAGCCTCCACTCAGGATGTATTAACATGGTTAAGGAGAGCCACAGGCATAGGAGTTACTTCCGGCACTATTCCTTCTCAGCTTTGTGAATTTCACCGTGTGGCTGACAGGGTCCTGGCCCTCTGACCTGTGTCAGGCCTGAGCCTCTGAGGTGGGACAGCTGAATTCAGGACATGGACCACAAGAGACCTCCCGGACCCACATAGTATCAATTGGCGAGAGCTCTTCCAGGGATATCCATCTCAATGTTAAAATACAGCCAATGACCAGCAAGCTCCATTGCTGGACACCCCATGCCAAACAACTAGCAAGACAGGAACACAACCCCACTCATTAGCAGAGAGGCTGCCTAAAATTATACTAAGTTCACAGACACCCCAAAACACACCACCAGACATGGTCCAGCCCATCAGAAAGACAAGATCAAGACTCATCCACCAGAACACAGGCACCAGCCCCCTCCACCAGGAAGCCTACACAACCCACTGAACCAACCTTACCCACTGAGGGTAGATACCAAAAGCAATGGGAACTATGAACCTGCAGCTTGCGAAAAGGAGACCCCAAACACAGTAAGTAAAACAAAATGAGAAGACAGCGAAATATGCAGCAGATGAAGGAGCAAGGTAAAAAACCACCAGACCAAAAAATGAAGAGGAAATAGGCAGCCTACCTGAAAAAGAATTCAGAGTAATGATGGTAAAGATGATCAAAAATCTTGGAAATAGAATGGAGAAAATACAAGAAATGTTTAACAAGGACCTAGAAGAACTAAAGAACAAACAAACAATGATGAACAACACAATAAATGAAATTAAAAATTCTTTAGAAGGAATCAATATCAGAATAGCAGAGGCAGAAGAAGGGGTAGGTGACCTGAAAGATAAAAGAGTGGAAATAGGGACTTCTCTGGTGGTCCAGTGGCTAAGACTCCGCGCTCCTAATGCAGGAGGCCTGGGTTCGAACCCTGGTCAGGGAAGTAGATCCCACATGCCGCAACTAAAGATCCCGTACGTGGCAATGAAGATCCTGTGTGCCTGGTGCAGCCAAATAAATAAATAAATATTTTTTAAAAACAGAGTGGAAATAACTACCACAGAGCAGAATAAAGAAAAAAAGAATGAAAAGAATTGAGGAGAGTCTCAGAGACCTCTGGGACATTAAACACACAAACATTCGAATTATATGGGTCCCAGAAGAAGAAGAGAATAAGAAAGGGTGTGAAAAACATTTGAAGAGATTATAGCTGAAAACTTCCCTAATATGGGAAAGGACATTGTCAATCAAGTCCAGGAAATGCAGAGTCCCATACAGGAAAAATCCAAGGAGAAACATGCCAAGACACATATTAATCAAACTATCAAAAATTAAATACAAAGAAAAAAAATTAAAAGCAGAAAGGGAAAAGCAAAAAATAACACACAAGGGAATCCCCATAAGGTTAAGAGGTGATTTCTAAGCAGAAGCTCTGCAAGCCAGAAGGGAGAGGCAGGACATATTTAAAGTGATGAGAGAGAAGAACCTACAAGCAAGATTATTCTACCCAGCAAGGATCTCATTCAGATTCGACGGAAAAATTAAAACCTTTACAGACAAGCAAAAGTGAAGAGAGTTCAGCACCACCAAACCAGCTTTACAACAATTGCAAAAGGAATTTCTCTAGGCAGGAAACACAAGAGAAGGAACAGACCTACATAACAAACCCAAAACAATTAAGAAAATGGGAATAGGAACATACATATAGATAATTACCTTAAATGTAAATGGATTAAATACTCCAACCAAAAGACATAGACTAGCTGAATGGATACAAAAACAAGACCCATATATATGCTGTCTACAAGACCCACTTCAGACCTAGGGACACAAACAGATTGAAAGTCAGGGGATGGAAAAAGATATTCCACGTAAATGGAAATCAAAACAAAGCTGGAGTTGCAATTCTCATATCAGACAAAATAGACTTTAAAATAATGACAATTACAAGAGAAAAAGAAGGGCGCTACACAATGATCAAGGGATCAATCCAAGAAGAAGATATAACAATGGTAAATATTTATGCCCCCAAGAGAGGAGCACCTCAATACTTAAGGCAAATGCTAACAGCCATAAAAGGGGAAATCAACAGTAACACAACAATAGTTGGGGACTTTAACATTCCACTTTCACCAATGGCCAGATCATGCAAAATGAAAATAAATTGGGAAAAACAAGCTTTAAATGACACATTAGACGAGATGAACTTAATTGATATTTACAGGACATTCCATCCAAAAACAACAGAATACACTTTCTTCTCAAATGCTCAAGGAACATTCTCCAGGATAGATCATATCTTCAGTCACAAATCAAGCCTTGGTGAATTTAAGAAAATTGAAATAGTATCAAACATCTTTTCAGACCACAATGCTATAAGACTAGGTATCAGTTACAGGAAAATATTTTTTAAAAATACAAACATATGGAGGCTAAACAATACACTAATAAATAACCAAGAGATCATAGAAGGAATCAAAGAGGAAATCAAAAACTACCCAGAACAAATGATAATGAAAACATGATGACCCAGAATCTATGGGATGCAGCAAAAGTAGTTCTAAGAGGAAAGTTTATAGCAATACTATCCTATCTAAGGAACCAAGAAAAATCTCAAATAAAAAACCTAACCTTACACCTAAAGCAATTAGAGAAAGAAGAACCAAAAAAACCCCAAAGTAGCAGAAGGAAAGAAATCATAATGATCAGATCAGAAATAAATGAAAAATAAATGAAGGAAACAATGGCAAAGATCAATAAAACTAAAAGTTGGTTATTTCAGAAGATAAACAAAATTGATAAACCATTAGCCAGACTCATCAAGAAAAACAGGGACAGAATTAGAAATGAAAAAGGAGAAGTAGCAAATGACAGTGCAGAAATACAAAGGATCATAAGAGATTACTACAAGCAACTCTATGCCAATAAAATGGACAAAATGGAAGAAATGGACAAATTCTTAGAAAAGCACAACCTTCTGAGACTGAACCAGGAAGAAAGAGAAAATATAAACAGACCAATCACAAGCACTGAAATTGAGACTGTGACTAAAAATCTTCCAACAAACAAAAGCCCAGGACCAGATGGCTTCACAGGCGAATTCTATCAAACATTTGGAGAAGAGCTAACACTTATCCTTCTCAAACTCTTCCAAAATATAGCAGAGGGAGGAGCACTTCCAGACTCATTCTACAAGGCCACCATCACCCTGATACCAAAACCAGACAAAGATGTCATAAAAAAAGAAAACTACAGGCCAATAACACTGATGAACATAGATACAAAAATCCTCAACAAAATACTAGTAAACAGAATCCAACAGCACATTAAAGGATCATACACCATGATCAAGTGGGGTTTATCCCATGAATACAAGGATTCTTCAATATATGCAAATCAATCAATGTGATACACCATATTAACAAACTGAATGATAAAACCATATGATCATCCCAATAGACGCAAAAAAACTTTCGACAATATTCAACACCCATTTATGATAAAAACGAAAGTAGGCATAGAAGGAACCTACCTCAACATAATAAAGGCCATATATGACAAACCTACAGCCAACATCGTTCTCATTGGTGAAAAACTGAAACCATTTCCTCTAAGATCAGGAACAAGACAAGGTGCCCACTCTCATCGCTATTATTCAACATAGTTTTGGAAGTTTTAGCTACAGCAATCATAGAAGAAAAAAAATTAAAAGGAATCCAAATCAGAAAAGAAGAGGTAAAACTGTCACTGTTTACACATGACATGATAGTATACATTGAGAATCCTAAAGATGCCACCAGAATACTACTAGAGACAATCAATGAATCTGGTAAAGTAGCAGGATACAAAATTAATGCACAGAAATCTCTTGCATTCCTATACGGTAATGATGAAAAATCTGAAAGAGAAATTAAGGAAACACTTGCATTTACCACTGCAACAAAAAGAATAAAATACCTAGGAACAAACCTACCTAAGGAGACAAAAGACATGTATGCAGAAAACAATACGACACTGAAGAAAGAAATTAAAGATGATACAAATAAATGGAGAGATATACCATGTTCTTGGATTGGAAGAATCAACATTGTGAAAATGACTCTACTACCCAAAGCACCCTACAGATTCAATGCAATCCCTATAAAACTACCAATGGCATTTTTCACAGAACTAGAACAAAAAATTTCACAATTTGTATGGAAACACTAAAGATCCCAAATAGCCAAAGCAATCTTGAGATACATAAATGGAGCTGGAGGAATCAGGCTCCCTGACTTTAGACTATACTACAAAGCTACAGTAATGAAGACAGTATGGTACTAGCACAGAAACAGAAATATAGATCAATGGAATAGGATAGAAAGCCCAGAGATAAACCCACGCACATATGGTCACCTTATCTTTGATAAAAGAGGCAAGGATATACAGTGGAGAAAAGACAGTCTCTTAAATAAGTGGTGCTGGGAAAACTGGACAGCTACATGTAAAAGAATGAAATTAGAACACTCCCTAACACCATACACAAAAATAAATTCAAAATGGATTAAAGATCTAAATGTGAGGCCAGAGACTATCAAAGTCTTAGAGGAAAACATAGGCAGAACACTCTATGACATAAATCACAGCAAGATCCTTTTTGACCTACCTCCTAGAGAAATGGGAATAAAAAGAAAAATAAACAAATGGGATGTAATGAAATTTAAAAGTTTGCACAGCAAAGGAAACCATAAACAAGATGAAAAGACAATGCTCAGAATGGGAGAAAATATTTGCAAATGAAGGAACTGACAAAGGATTAGTCTCCAAAATTTACAAGCAGCTCATGCAACTCAATATCAGGAAAACAAACAACCCAATCCAAAAATGGCAGAAAACCTAAATAGACTTTTCGCCAAAGAAGATATACAGATTGCCAAGAAACACATGAAAGCATGCTAAACATCATTAATCATTAGAGAAATGCAAATCAAAAGTACAATGAGATATCATCTCTTACTGGTCAGAATGGCCATCATCAAAAAATCTACAAACAATAAATGCTGGAGAGGGTGTGGAGAAAAGGGAACCCTCTTGCACTGTTGGTGGAAATGTAGATTGCTACAGCCACTATGGGGAACAGTATGGAGGTTCCTTACAAAACTAAAAATAGAACTATCATACGACCCAGCAATCCCACTACTAGGCATATACCCTGAGAAAACCGTAATTCAAAAAGAGTCACGTACCACAATGTTCATTGCAGCTGTATTTACAATAGCTAGGACATGGAAGCAACCTGAGTGTCCATCAACAGATGGATGGATAAAGAAGCTGTGTCACATATATACAATGGAATATTACTCAGCTATAAAAATAAACGAAATTGAGTTATTTGTAGTGAGTTGGATGGACCTAGAGTCTGGCATACAGAGTGAAGTAAGTCAGAAAGAGAAAAACAAATACCATATGCGAATACATATACATGGAATCTAAAAAAAAAAAAAAGGTCATGAAGAACCTAGGGGCAAGACTTGAGAATGGACTTGAGGATACGGGGAGGGGGAAGGGTAAGCTGGGACAAAGTGAGAGAGTGGCATGGACATATATACACTACCAAATGTAAAATAGATAGCTAGTGGGAAGCAACCACATAGCACAGGGTGATCAGCTTGGTACTTTGTGACCACTTGGAGGGGTGGGATAGGGAGGGTGGGAGGGAGGGAGGGAGACGCAAGAGGGAAGAGATATGGGGATATGTGTACATGTATAACTGATTCACTTTGTTATAAAGCAGAAACTAACACACCATTGTAAAGCAAGTATACTCCAATAAAGATGTTAAAAAAAAAACCCTAAAAAGTATTCCATAAAACTGAAAAAAAAATTCCATAAATAGACACTCACTTTTAAAAGTGTAGTTAGAAAAAATCATTCTGATTTATGTATCATTTTCAATACACGGTTGAATGTTTTTTAAAAAGGTTTTAAACCAAGTCAATTACTCATTAATTATCCTTTCAATGATTTTCTCATGTAATGTCATTTACCAAAAATGGAAAAGTATTAATTTTCAAAAATAAAAATTAGTAATATTTCTTAACTGGCTGTACATTCATTCTAGGTCAAACTTCTATGTCAATAAGAAAATATCATGAAAATTAACATATATTTTAGAAATTTGAGTTGCTTTATAAATATGAGAATGGTTTTCCTGACTAAGAATAATAAAAACAAAAGTTATCAACCCCATAATGCTAATAACTATTTAACATTATATATGGAAATCTCTATCTTTCATTATACATTTGGATTTAAAAATTCAAATTTATTTCAATTAAAAATAATACATTTTAATAAACCTATACTTTTAAACTTTTTTCATTATAAAAATACAGGAAAGTACAGAAAAATAATGTATAGGTTTAATTGTGTCCTCAAGAAGATATGTTGAAGTCTTAACCCCCAATATCTGGGAAAGTAACCTCATTAAAAAACAGGGTCTTTCCAGGGTTATTTTTGTATTTTTATTGTGAGCATTTGTTTCATAGATAGATAGATAAAATCAAACAAAATACAATCACATAAAAATACATTGGTTTAGATATGATTTTCACTGAAAAAATGTTCAAAGTATCTTTGGGTGTCTCAAGATCAATTGGAGAAAATACAAACTGCCTTGCCATATCAGGGGGGCAAAAGATGTCATATAACTTCAAGTGTTAAGGTATCCTCTCTTCATGTTTGAGAAGTATTGCATTTTTATATTTTCCACATGTTATATGGGAAAATCAAGCAGAAGTGTAGAACTGTTTGAAAAAATCAAAATATGTTGATACATAATTTTTATTTGTCTCAGTGGGAAACATCTTTGGTGGCCATACATTCCTAATGTTTAAAACATGGCAACATTCTTGAGGAAAAGTAAAGCTAAATGTCCTGGAACTAATTCTAAAGCCAAAAACAGACACATGAATTATTCTCCTTAAGATAAATTTGTACAAACATTTTCGTTTTTTTGGTAACATGATCCAAGTTAGAGTGCCCCATCTAATTAAATTTAAATCATCCATTGCTTTCAATATCCATGGTCTTCCCTAAGGTGTTTGCAGCTATCAAAATAAGTAGTAGAACAGCTTAGTAGGTAGAATTTTGTTAACGTAATTACAAACGAATTCATAAATAATAGTTTCTGTTTCATTTTTACATAATAATTTCCATCCAGTTGAAACCATTACTTTTTCTTCTGGCAGAAAGTTTAGGGTGAGAGGAAACAGTGTGGACAGTATGGCCATCCACTATCTGAGTCCCCACCGGTGAGCAGGCAATCTCCAGACTCATGGGGCTCATTCAGTCTTTCATTTATAAGCATAAGCACTACATATTCTTTTCCCTAGTCACCCCCCAACCTGGCCCAGACTTTGAAAGAGGAGCCAGTGACTCAGAGAAGCAAGGCTTTAAGGACTTCACTTATACAGATAGCACTTATATTACATGGAGAGCAGGTGAGGTTAACAAAGAGAAGGAAGTGGGACCCGTGTGGGGTCATGATTTATAGGATGGACCTGCCTGTGACGGAATCAAGTAATGGATTTAGAGTTTCCAAAGGACTCCTACAATTTAACTCAT
The DNA here is from genome assembly GCF_949752795.1 of Hyperoodon ampullatus. Classification (NCBI taxonomy): domain Eukaryota; kingdom Metazoa; phylum Chordata; class Mammalia; order Artiodactyla; family Ziphiidae; genus Hyperoodon; species Hyperoodon ampullatus. The sequence continues at coordinate 80,816,355 of NC_136926.1, forward strand.
AGCCTGCCAGTGACTAGAGAAGGGGCAGGGATTGCTCCAGCACCTGAGAAAAAGTTCTTTTGTAAATCATGTAGGTTTTGAAGACCTCAGTCAAAAAGGTTCAAGTCTACTTTACGGCTCAGTCCTAACAAGAAATTGGCATGCACATGTATTTTAAAAGGTGTGGTTTGGCCTCATAAACCAGAAACAAATTAAGAAAGATTTGAAAATTTCAAGTGCCCTTTTATTGTCAGCAAACCTGTGAACTACAGAATCATGAAAAGTGCATACTTTCTTTGTCAATAATATTTGCCCAGATGTATAAATGTATAAGATCTGATAGATAACATTCTAGAACTAATCACAGAGGAATGGTTCCTAACACACAATAGAGTATTATGAGTTTAAGAAGCTTATTTTACAAATGAGAAAACTGATTTCTGAGGACATTAGTTTGCTACGATAAAGCTCCAAAACCACTTAGAAATACTTAAACCTCAAATTTATACATTCTTTCTACAATATTCCCTTGACACTCCTATTAAACTTGCACTGTATATGAAGTACAGACAACATGCTATGTCTTAGCAATGGAAAACACTTTCTTTTTAAGTGTATTACATCCAACAGGAGAGAAATTTGAAAATAAAAAATGTAAAAATATTGTACTTCATATTTGAATTACATAGCTGTATTCTGTATGATAATATTCTAAAATTACCAGAATAATTAGAAGTAAAGGATATAGCTAGGAAGAGTTAGCAAAACGTATCTAGAAGTGAAGAGTCATTAACATAGCTATGAAAAAATAAAATAATAAGGCTGGTGGCAAAGGAAAAGGGGGACATTCCTAATGAAGAAGAAACAAAGTGTGAAAGAGTCTTATCATATTATGCATATTCATGTTCCGTCTAATGGCCTGGCTGCTCTTCACCTTCGGACACCAGAAGCTCTTCCTCACCATCACTCCACCAATATAGCACAGGCAAGGACACTTGGATCAGTTTTCACCTACTTAGCATATGGAGATGGGTAGCAGTAATTAAATCCTGCCAAGACACCTACTTTAAAACTGCTGCACCTTCACTATAATTACCTCATTGATCATCACCTCCCTGTATCCATATACCATGTCGGCAATGAATGGACAGTTGTTAAAGCCATTAGGCAAAATTTACTTGAAAAATTGGCCTTATGTAATGTTTTAAAGAACATTATGTACAAATTCTATTAAAGTGTACAAAGTGCCTAAGATAAAGGTCCTCTCTGGGTAAATGTTCAAAATAAATTAAAACGACAAACGTCATGTCCTCAGCCTTGCTGGGAATGCTGTAAGTGTAACAGGAACTGTTGATCACTTCTCAGTGGACAACTGATGAGTCCACAAAGTATCATGGATCTAACCACCATTCACTAGAAATCTTGTACCCATTTCAAGTCAAGGACAGATGTGGCCACTCCAAGTTTAAAAAGGCCAGAACAATAGACAAATTTTTTTCCAATATGGGTGAGATGGAGGGCTCTGCACTTACACCACCAAGATCCACAAATATTTAGCCAAGCATTCAGTAAGTTTCCATTAGATACTAAGGTTATTAATATTTTATACAGAGAATCTCAAAACTTTCTTCATGATAGTAATAACACCTAAATATATGTACATATAGATATGCAGGCCATGGCTTACTCTATCTCAAAGCAATTATATTGGATTTTCAGCTAGTAGGATCTGCGTATGAGTACTGAAGTTCCAGGTGATTTTACTGTGCACCAAGGACACAATACTTCTTTAGATTGATTAAAACTATTCTTAACAACCTTTGGCTAAAATCAGAGGCCCCAATACATTTCTTAATAGAAGTCAGAATAAATACCCCATTGACATTACAACCATTTACTTTCTATTCATTGAGTATTTAATGTTATAGCATAGTAATACATTATCAGGAATAACCCAGAATCTCTGTACTAGAGAGTGAGCTTTATTTCATTTTCCAGCCAGTTGAACAGGTTGAGGAATTAGGGGTTTCAATACAGGTGAAAGAAAATGAAGGGGCAGTAGATTCAGCATTGAAAATGCAACTCAGTAATATCTGGTCTCCTCTCCTCTGCATAGACTAAGTACACACTAATCAAAGTCCTAGGGAGCCCTCTTGCACTGTTGGTGGGAATGTAATTTGATACAGCCACTATGGAGAACGGTATGGAGCTTCCTTAAAACACTAAAAATAGAACTACCATATGACCCAGCAATCCCACTACTGGGCATATACCCTGAGAAAACCATAATTCAAAAAGAGTCATGTACCAAAATGTTCATTGCAGCACTATTTACAATAGCCAGGACATGGAAGCAACCTAAGTGTCCATCAACAGATGAATGGATAAAGAAGATGTGGCACATATATACAATGGAATATTACTCAGCCATAAAAAGAAACAAAATTGAGTTATTTGTAGTGAGGTGGATGGACCTAGAGTCTGTCATACAGAGTGAAGTAAGTCAGAAAGAGAAGAACAAATGCCGTATGCTAACACATATATATGGAATCTAAAAAAAAAAAAAAAAAAGGTTCTGAAGAACCTAGGGGCAGGACAGGAATAAGGATGCAGACCTACTAGAGAATGGACTTGAGGATATGGGGAGGGGGAAGGGTAAGCTGGGATGAAGTGAGAGAGTGGCATGGACATATACACACTACCAAATGTAAAATAGATAGCTAGTGGGAAACAGCCGCATAGCACAGGGTGATCAGCTCGGTGCTTTGTGACCACCTAGAGGGGTGGGATAGGGAGGGTGGGAGGGAGACACAAGAGGGAGGAGATATGGGGATATATGTATACGTATAGCTGATTCACTTTGTTATAAAGCAGAAACTAACACACCACTGTAAAGCAATTATACTCCAATAAAGATGTTAAAAAAAAAAATCCTATGAACAGCTGCTTCAACACAGCCAGTGTAGAATATTAGTTTCTGAAGTTGAATGTTCAGATTCTGCCAGATACGGGCAGAGTGACTGAATAGAGGAATGGGAATGGGATCATTTCCCTTTTAATTTAAAGGAGTCTATGTCCTTCATGTCAATGAAGAGGAATTTACCCAAATTTTAGTTAAAGTGACCGACCTATTCATGGCTTTTTTGGCTGTCATTTACATTTCATGTCTGAAGAAGTCAATTAAAGTAATTTGATAAAAGCAAAGTCACAATCTGTTCAGTGTTTAGCGTTTCAAAAAAATTCTCTTTTTGTTTGACATACTTTAACACTAAGCAATGTTTTCTAAAAACCCTATGAACATTTTCCAATTTTCAGCAACATAATAATAAAACGTAAATTACAACAAAAGCACAATGTTAATTTCAAGCTCCATTAGAAACACAGGGTGGGGAAAAGCTACTGTTTTCCAATTGAAAAGGATAAAACTAGTAGGGAACAAAATCCCATTTGAAGTCTTAAAAGGGGATTGCAAACAAAAGGCAGGAAAAAAATTATGCTATGAAAAACTATTCGACAGTATTATTTTAAGGCACCTTATCTCACTTAATGGAAAAACATAGTGCTTATTTAATTTCATCAGTTTCTGTAAAATGAGGTAATGTGCTGTAAAAGTTAAGCACCTATAAGGGGGAAAAATTGCAATTTAAAGTTTGATGCTAACTGCTAAAACCCTTTATAGTATCTTTGGCACATATTGCTGTATTCAATGCTATGTTCCATGCTAAGCCTGCCTGAAATAATCAAGAGGTAAGGTTTTATTAAAATTAGTTTAATATATTCAATATACATCCAAAATATTTCTTTAGGTTCCTCAAACAACTGACTGGATATAGTGATGATAAAATTCAATATGAAATGAAAAATTAACATGAATACCTATATTGTAATGGAATATTAATTTGTTTTCAAACTTATATTAACTTAATTAATGTCCATGAATATATGGTGTAATTTCTATCATACACCTCAATGTGCATTTCAAAAATGCGCATCCTCTGTGTTCAAAGGCTCTTTCAATATACTGTTCTATTTTAAATAAAATAAAATTAATAATACTTCAGAGACTAACAATGTTAAACAGAATGGTGTTGGGAAATCTATGCTTCCTGAACTGATTAGGGAACCATTTAAGTGACCTTTATAATCAGCATAATTGGCATAGTCTCTTTGACAGTATAAATACATTACTGTATATCAATGTCTTTGTACTAGGAAAACTCTGCTTTCCCCTGCAGATTCCAAATATAACCTTTGTTCAAGACAGTATGCTAATTCAAAACGCTTACAACTAGAAATATTTCAAAAACAAAAAAGGTTACTGTAATGTTTTATCCCAAATGAAATAAAAATATTCAGTTAAAAAAATCCCAGCTTGGAACATAAAGAATGTAGCATTGGCTATTAGGTAGCACTGGCTTTCTTTACAGATTAATTTATTAAAAGGAAGTAAGGTTGAAGTAAATTTTATACCATTTCCCTGCTACCCAAGCCTCATGAAAACAGAGTTTATTTCATACTTGTTACCTATTCTTTTGATCGATGCAAGCTTCTTCAAGCATTGGTAAGAAAAGCACTCTCAGATTACCTCCACAGGAAAAAAAAATGCATAATAGTTAAGACTTAAGTTTCTTTCAAAGGTCAAAATATTTTCACAGTATTTTCAACTGTGTTAAGAACTCATAGATTCTTTACTTCCTGAGGATTTCATCTTCATCTTTTATTCTCTAGTGATCTGATTTCCTTGTTAATCTCAGTATCACTAGAAAGTGAAGAAAGAAAAGGAAAAAATAATTCATTCTAACCAGTTGGTCTCAGTCACAGCCAATAGTTTTAACAGTGTCTGAAGTGATCTCATTGTTGGAAACGCTTGTATCCTTTCTGATTTTTTCAGGGTCCCCTGCGGCTGAGTGTCTGTCTTCAGGGTGGTGTTGCAGTAAGTACATGGTCTGACCTCATGGTGAAGGGAGAATGGATCCTCAGCTCACCTTTATCACCAGCTCTTCACTAGCCAGCTCCATGGCCTGGCGACCACAAGGTCTGGCTGGTTATAGCTGGCTTTGGGGGGCAAGGAAACACTATCTGATGCCATTCTCTGCTAGAGTCTGTGGTCCCATCTTTTGCTACTGATCTTGAAGAGTCCAAACAGCATAGAGCCTTCCCTCCAACTCCATGACTCTACCAGAAGGCCAGCCCTCTCAGCATCAAATGCTTCAGTGCAGACTTGTTACATTTTATACAAGTATTGGCTCCAGGGAACCAGGAAATGCCACAGAGTTTATTCTATTGAGTTTCTGCCAACAACTCAGTAACATCATTTCCACAGATTTTTTTTTTTTTTTTTTGCGGTACATGGGCCTCTCACTGTTGTGGCCTCTCCCGTTGCGGAGCACAGGCTCCGGACGCGCAAGCTCAGTGGCCATGGCTCACGGGCCCAGCCACTCCACGGCATGTGGGATCTTCCCAGACCGGGGCATGAACCCGTGTCCCCTGCATTGGCAGGCGGACTCTCAACCACTGCACCACCAGGGAAGCCCCGCCATTTCCACAGATTTTTGAAAGGGGACCTCATTTTTGTTTTTCCTGGTATGTTAAGGGGAGCATGGCACTCTACTACATTTTCTACAGCTCCTCCGTACCTGATGTTTCTAAAGCCCCTCCTCCCACCTGCAGGCCAAGTGTTGGGGGTAGTTAGAGGTTATAGCAAGAATAGGGATTTTCTTGCCTGATTTTCTGCATTCGCCTCAGTGTGCTTGAGTTACCTTCAACTGGGACTGTAAAAAAGCAGGCCCTCTGGAAGAGTATATAAGAAGACTGCCACTCCTTTAATGACCAGTATAGCTCAAGGTCACAACTATAAAGTGCTTTCTAGTTACATGATTTTGAATCCATGGAGAAAAAGCCTGATTGGATTATAATTGCCTTCTATTGAATCTATTTTTCATTAGCTGAATTTTGCAAAATTGACATCCAAACAATATTGAACCTTCTGATCTACTAGCATGGTAAATTTCTATCACAGATATTTTGAAGTTTTCAGTCTATGGATACCGTGCACGCTATTTTCCCAAGTAAGATTAAAATCTAGTTTGGTAATTTCTTATAAATTTAAACATAAACTTATACTATGACCCAACAATCCAATTATTAAGTACTAGTCAAAGGCTTATATGAAAATGTTTACAGCATCATTTTCCATAATAGAACACTCTCAGAAGACAAAATATAATCTAAGTGCATTACATTATAAACTGATTTTTAGAAATGAATCTGTTTCAATAAAATGATATTTATTTGTATTTCTGATATTGAAAGTAAAATTGAATTGAACTACACAGAAAATAACAGTTATTTTTTAAAATAGAGCCTTCATTTGGCATTATAACATTAGATCCCTGAAATTTATAAATTTGTCAGCTAAATATTTTCCTAAATTCTCAAAGCATTTAAATTGGACTCCCCCATGCCTATCTATAATCATGTTTAATCATTTATAAGATAATTTTTTCACATTGTACATTTCTAAAAATTTTGATGCCTTTTACAGTTAATGGTATCTTAGAGACAGTGAAATGCAAATTGCTTCTAAAGTGTTCATTTTAAGGCCAGGTATGGACTGAGAGGCTGAGCAAAGGACAGAGGTCTTGGCTGTTAAGAGTGAAACTAGAAGAGAGTAATTGGACTTAACGATCAGTGTTCCATCTATTGTTAAACACTGCCCTGCTGTGCTCAGAGTAATTCTTTTCTTAAGTACATTGGACATATATCAAAATATTTTTCTCTCAGTCATTTAAAATTTACCCTAATGATGACAATTTATTGTAAGAAGAATGAAAAGAATGGAAAGTGACAATTTTCAGATAAACTGCATTAGTTAGATATTGCTATTCAACAAATTATCCCAAAATTTAGCAGATTAAAAAGACAAACATTTATTATTTCACAGTTTTGAGGAGTTGGGAATCTCAGTTTGATTTATGTAAAATGGACAAATTCCTTAGAAGACTATTCCTTAGAAGACAATTCCTTAGAAGACTATAAATACAAAAGCTTATCAAGTAGAAACAAATAGCCTGCATAACATTATAGATAATATGAAAATTAAATTTGTAGTTAGAAGCATTTGTAAAAGAAAAAAAACCCGAACAAACAAACAAAAACCTAAGCCCAGATGGCTTCAGTTGTGTATTTTATAAAATATTTAAAGAAGAAATAATAATAATTCTACATAAACTCTAAACTTTTGATAGATACAACATGGATGAAAATCAAAATATTGATGGATGGAAGAAGCCAGACAAAAGATAGTGCATACGTTACGATTTCATTTATATAAACTCTAGTAAATACAAGCCAATCTTCAGAGACACAAATCAGTTAGTGGTTGCCTGGGGATACAGATAGGGATGTAGGAGAGGAAGTGATTACAGAGGGATTACAAATATGTTGGGCAGATGGGTACCCTCATCATCATTAATTTGTGATGGTTTCATGGGTAATTACACATTTAACAATTGTAATTGTTAAATATGTACACTTTCTTGTATGTCAATTACACCACAAAAGCTGTTTAAAAATAGATATGCAGGGCTTCCCTGGTGGTGCAGTGGTTGAGAGTCCGCCTGCCAATGCAGGGGACGTGGGTTCGTGCCCCGGTCCGGGAAGATCCCACATGCCGCAGAGCAGCTGGGCCCGTGAGCCATGGCCGCTGAGCCTGCGCGTCCGGAGCCTGTGCTCCGCAATGGGAAAGGCCACAACAATGAGAGGCCCACGTACCGCAAATAAATAAATAAATAAAATAAAAATTGTTCATCCTGTTGATTTATTGCATAAAAATAATAGTCATTTTTCAATCATAATCATGTTAGAAAATGTTCAAATTACTGGCTATTTTATGTTCTATCTCTTTTCTCCTCTTCTCTTTTTAAAAAATTCATCAAAACTCATAGAATTGTCCCAACTCTTTAATATCATCAACTTAATACCTTTATCAGTTTATACATAATTTACTATAAAAATCATTTCTGATTTATTTTTCTTTGGTTTGTTCTTGGTAATTCTGTAGCTCTAAAATTTTTGAAAGTACAAATAAAATTCAAGAATATACAATAGTAACTTTTCCCTACCCATTAATTTTACTGCACATATATATGACATCATATCTGCCTTCAGGTTCATATGAGCAGCTTTCTCTCACTCTCTCCCTTACCTTACTGGTAAGGCTAGCTGCAATTGATAGGAAATCCAAAATATCAGCTGTTTGAATAAAAGAGAAGTGCAATTATTTCTCATATGGAAGTCTAAACATGGGAAGCCAAACCTAGTGTGGTACTCCATTGTATCATGGATCCAAACATCCTATATTGTGTTTTTCTGTGTTATTTGCCTGTCTTCCTAAGAGAGACTCATTGTCCAAGATGTCCAGTTGAGTGGAGGTATTATGTCTACATTTCAGCCAGCAGGGAGATAAAAAATGGATTAAGAAATGCACCAATGATCTTTTTAAGAATATTTCCAAGAAGTTGAAAAACCTCTTTCTATTTATAGGACGTTGGCCATGACTGAGTCACTTGGTCACATCAAGTGGAAAGAAAAGCTGGGGGAAAGGTCCAGGTAAATATAAGATCAATTATTAAAGAAGAGGGTCATTTTGATGTTGGGGTCAATTAGAAATCTCAGCAGTGTAAGGGAGGAAAAATTCATCTTTACTCTTTTAGAGTCTCTGGTTGGGCCTAAGAATCAAAACTAACATAAAACAGATTGAGGGGAGAAAAGCATACAATTTTTATTAAAATTTTTACATACCTTCACAAGAGAATGAAGATGTGGAGAAGTGACTAGAGAAGAAAGCTTTTATACTTTATAGAAAAAGAAACAATAAATTTATGAAGGATTGATAACATAGAGGGGTTTGAGCTACGAGTAGTAAATTGTGCAGAAGGGACCAGGAAGATAAGGGTTACTTTAACAAGGTTTGTACAGACTTTTCTCAGCCTCTGTTCCCTGCCTCTCATGATAAAAATGTCTTCCTTCCTCCTGGTACATGGGAGACACTTTTCACAAGGGGAGTTTTATCTCCTGCTTTTGAGAATAAAAAAAAGAAGGTCAGGGGCTTCCCTGGTGGTGCAGTGCATTCCTATACACTAATGATGAAAAATCTGAAAGAGAAATTAAGGAAAACACTCCCATTTACCACTGCAGCAAAAAGAATAAAATACCTAGGAATAAACCGACCTAGGGTGATAAAAGACCTGTATGCAGAAAATTATAAGACACTGAAGAAAGAAATTAAAGATGATACCAACAGATGGAAAGATATACCATGTTCTTGGATTGGAAGAATCAATATTGTGAAAATGACTATACTACCCCAAGCAATCTACAGATTCAATGCAATCCCTATCAAATTACCAATGGCATTTTTTACGGAACTAAAACAAAAAATCTGAAAATTTGTATAGAGAAACAAAAGACCCCGAATAGCCAAAGCAGTCTTGAGGGAAAAAATGGAGCTGGAGGAATCAGACTCCCTGACTTCAGACTATACTACAAAGCTACAGTAATGAAGACAATATGGTACTGGCACAAAAACAGAAACATAGATTAATGGAACAAGATAGAACGCCCAAAGATAAACCCACGCACCTATGGTCAACTAATCTATGACAAAGGAGGAAAGGATATACAGTGGCAATAGACAGCCTCTACAACAAGTGGCGCTGGAAAAACTGGACAGCCACATGTAAAAGAATGAAATTAAAACACTCCCTAACACCATACACAAAAATAAACTCAAAATGGATTAGAGACCTTAATGTAAGACCAGACACTATAAAACTGTTAGAGGAAAACACAGGAAGAACACTCTTTGACATAAATCACAGCAATATCTTTTTTGATCCACCTCCTAGAGTAATGGAAATAAAAACAAAAATAAACAAATGGGACCTAATGAAACTTCTAAGCCTTTGCACAGCAAAGGAAACCATAAACAAGAAGAAAAGACAACCCTCAGATTGGGCGAGAATATTTGCAAACGAATCAATGGACAAAGGATTAATCTCCAAAATATATAAACAGCTCATGCAGCTCAATATTAAAAAAACAAATAACCCAATCCAAAAATGGGCAGAAGACCTAAATAGACATTTCTCCAAAGACGACATACAGATGGCCAAGAAGCACATGAAAAGCTGCTTAACATCACTAATTATTAGAGAAATGCAAATCAAAACTACAATGATGTATCACCTCACACCAGTTAGAATGGGCATCATCAGAAAATCTACAAACAACAAATGCTGGAGAGGGTGTGGAGAAAAGGGAACTCTCTTGCGCTGTTGGTGGGAATGTGAACTGATAGAGCCACTATGGAGAACAGTATGGAGGTTCCTTAAAAACTGAAAATAGAATTACCATATGACCAAGCAATCCCACTACTGGGCATCTACCCAGAAAAAAACACAATTCAAAAAGACACATGCACCCCAATGTTCATTGTAGCACTGTTTACAATAGCCAGGACATGAAAGCAACCTAAATGCCCAATGACAGATGAATGGATAAAGAAGATGTGGTACATATATACAATGGAATAATACTCAGCCATAGAAAGGAATGAAATTGGGTCATTTGTTGAGACGTGGATGGATCTAGAGACTGTCATGCAGAGTGAAGTAAGTCAGAAAGAGAAAAACAAATATCGTGTGTTAACGCATATATGTGGAACATAGAAAAATGGTACAGATGAACCAGTTTGCACGGCAGAAATTGAGACACAGATGTAGAGAACAAACGTATCGACACCAAAGGGGGAAAGCCGTGGTGGGTGGGGGGTGCGTGGTGGTGGTGTGATGAATTGGGAGATTGGGATTGACATGTATACACTGATGTGTATAAAACTGATGACTAATAAGAACCTGCTGTATAAAAAAAAAAGATTTGTTCATATGGTGGTATAAGTAATCCCTCTCTTGTATGTATGTTGTAATTATCTTTTCTCAACTTGTCTTTTCTATTTTGCCTGGCATTTTACTGTTTCTATAATTATACATATGATTTGTTTTTAAAAAAAGTAGCATAACTCAGATATAATGGTATATGACACCACAAAGAAAAGGATAAAACATTACTATAAACCAACTTGACTTATCAATGCATATGTAAAACCTAGCAATAAAACATTACCATAGTATATTAGAAGAATAACATACCATGAACAAATAGGGTTTTTTCCAGAATAGCTCAACATTAGAATACTGTTATCTTGATAGATGTATTTGATAAAGCTCAACAATCATTTCTGATGTAAACTTATAGTAAACTAGAAATAAAAATCTGCCTCCTTAATTTATAAAAGAGCATTAGCAGAAACCAATATCACATATCAAAATTAAAGGAAAAAACAAGAAGTTTCTCATCAAAGTCAGTAACAAAATGAGGATGCCAACTCTCACCACTATTCCTCAGCAAAACCATGGAGTCCTAGCCAATCCTAGAAATAGGTATAAATGTTGGTGAGGAATATTTATCAACCTAGAAAATTGTAAAGAATCAAACAAAAAACTATTATAACAAAGAAAGTGTAGAAAGATGGCCAGATAGAATATCTTTCTTATACATCCTAGTTATAGTCAACTGGAAAATTTAGTGGGAGGAACATATCTTTAAAAGAAAAAAAAAAAAAAATTAAACATGTGAAAATAAAGTAAATGAGGCATGTGTGAGACCTAAATAAAGAAAATGCTACAAAGATGATCTAAATAATTTAAGAGATATACAATGCTTCTGGAACTAAGGATCAATATTGTAAAGATGTCAATCCTTCCCAATTTATCTATGAATTCATTGTAATTTGAGTTAAAGCTGTGAGTAACAATGCAGGAACAAACAAATGGAATGATGGAACAAAATAGCATCCAAAAAGAGACTCGGGTACATAAGGAGATTTAGTATTTGATAAAGGTGGAAAAAGGATAATTTGAATTATTGAATGAATACCATTCAATCAAATTACTATCCACTTTGTGGGAAAAAAGTTATACATTTAACTCTCATCATAAAACAAAAATAAATTCCACATTGATAAAGATCTAAACATATAAACAAGAGTTCTGTAAACCATAAAGAAAAAGATTGACATATTTAATAACATCAAATTTTTAAAAACCTTTATGTGGTTAAAGAGAACTTAAATTGAGAACAATATTTGCATTATATTACAGAAAAAAGGTTAATATCCATTAAAAAAAGAACTCCTAGTCAATATATAAGAAACACAGCCCAAAGGACATGAATAGAAGAAAATTCACAAAAGAAATAAAATTAAATACTAACCCTCACTAATTAAAGAAATGCAAATTTAAAAGCTCTGTTTTACATTCTCTCTAACAGTAATTCTACTTCTAGGGCTTTTTTCCTCAAGAAATAATCCCATGGCCATGTAAAGATATAAGAATGTTCATTTCAACAGCGTCTCTAAAAGAAAAATATGCTGAAATTGATTAAATAGAGGACAAGACATATAAAATCCTACATATACATAATATGGAATACATAGAAAGAGAACCACAATTATTGTTATATTGAGTTAAAAATAAAAATGTGCTATAGACAGTATGCTATGATCCAATTTTTGTAAATATAAATAAATAAATAAGAGCAAAAAAAATTTTAAGAGAAAGGGCACAGTATTTTTAAAAACCTTCCATTAACCATGAAAATTTGATGAATTATAGCCAATTATAAGTGCATTCAGCACTGTGAGCCACCATAGTTCACATTATTAATATTTAACATGACAACTACAAAGTTATCAAATACAATGAGGGATTTTTTTTTTTTTTTTGGTCTTTGGTTCTATAAGCAAAGGAGGTCAAGGTTTAAATGAGCAGAATAAATTGATTTTAAGCTCCAGCTCTTCCAATAAAAGTGCAACCTAATTAAGTATAACAGCTACAGCTTTAGATAAATGTAAAACATTCAGTAGAAATTTTGACAAAAAATGTATTTGCCACAAATTGGTTGTAGCTATGATGAGTGGAATTGGAAAGAAATGTAACGAGCTGTTAACAGACATTTTTAACCAAGGAAATATGAATTGAATTTGGCCACATTTTCCATCTGTTACAATGACTTATATAAGAGCTGATAAAGCAGATGAAGTACCGTTGTCCAACAGGAAGTTAACATTAAATTATGTGTACCAGTGAGAAAAGCTACTCTTAAACTCCAGTGAACTGATTCAAAGATTATTCTTTTCTTTTCGCATACAAAAGGGAAATGGTTTTCTAGAGCAAAAGTTAAAAAAAAAAAAGATCATCTCAGACTGAGGCAGGCAACTGGCATCATAGACTGATTTGGAAAGCACAGAGAAGGAAAAGAAAGAGCAACGGACATGAAACATTTACATCTTCGTGGTTTATCCTGCATTTGGTGTGTTTCCTCCCATCAAAAGCAAACCTGGTTAACCTAGGTTTTTTTTAGATTTAATTTAGGTAATGATCGTGCTCCAAGTGAACAGTAGGAGAAATCTTTCAAAACCAATTTTAAGTTCGATAGAGATTTCAGCTTTGTTTTTAGAAAAGAAATTTATTAATATCTACTTATAGAGCTGTATAAGTTAATTTAACTTTTTATTTTGAAATTTTAGACTTATGGCAGACCTGCAAAAATACTACAGAGGTTTTCTATATACCACCCACTCTCCTTCCCATAAGGTTTGCCACTTGTAAAACCATGGTACGATGATCAAAACTCTAAAGAATAAACATTGGTACAGTACTGTTAACTAAATGACAGACTTCAGTAGGATTTTTGCAGTTTCTCTACTTTTTTGCCTTCTCTGTTCTAGGATCCAAGCCAAGATCCCACATTGCATTTAGTTATCACTTCTCCTCAGTCTCCTCCAGTCCCCTCCAACCTTCATTCTTCCCATGTCTTTCATGACCTTGGCATCTCTGAAGAATGCTGGGTAGATGTTTTGTTTATCTCTCTCAGTTTGAGTTTGTCTTATATGTTCTCATTATTCGATTGAGGTAGGAATTTGGGAGAAGACTACCACAGAGTTAGTATGCCTTGCTCAGCACAACCTATCTGGTGGTACATGATGCCAATCTGCCATTATTACTGATGATGCTCATCTTGATTATTTGCTTACAGTGGTGTCTGCCTAGTGTCTCCACTGTAAAGTAACTATTTTCCCTTAGTAATTAATAAATATTTTAATTAATAAATATTTCAAAATTATGTAAATATCTTGTTCCTCAAATTTTTGAAGTGGGTCACAGAAGAATTAGGTAACAATCTGTTACGGAACGGAATTCATTGGTGTAAAATCACATGTTAAGGATATATTTTGAACTATATAAATACAAATCAATTCATCTAATGTTGACTCTATGTAAGTGAGAGTTAATTATCCACTTTAAAAGCAGTATTAGGTATTTTACTGCTTTTTATTTTTATTTAGAAGTTTTTGTGAAAACTGAGGAAAAAACTCAATTAGTCTTGAAAAATTTATTGCAAAAAGTGATAGAATTCATACAGTTCTTTCCTGTAATTCAGTTAGAAGAGTATTCCAAAATATCTTAATTTATTTTTTCTTTGTCACACTTGATTTATCTCAAATCAAGAGTTGTAAACATTATAAATCTAAATAAAATATGTATTTATTAAAGGTGAGACAAATTATACTTTTACAAATAATTCCATGTTTAACATAAAATTATCAAGACTTTTTCACTCTACAGAATGATTTTTATTTTTTAATTAAGTGAATTAGCATTTGATATAGCTATCTGTTAGATTTACAAACTATTTCTCATCAAAATCCAGATTTTGAGTTTAATTTGAAAAGACAGAGAAGATCTGATAATCCTGATCTTATCTCAATATTCCAGTAATTCGCCATTCTTGAGATCTGGCTATCATTCTACATTTTGCCACAAATCTTACCAATTTCTACCACATTTATAAACTGACTCATGTATTTAAGATACCTTTTTGAAATCTCTGGACATTCACATTTCCGATCCTTGATGCAGAGTGTACAAGAGAAAGTAACTATTAAAATATCAGTAAGGACACCACTAAATGCAGCCACTTGGCTTTTTTGTTTTTTGATTGGTTTTATTTTGCTTTGCTTTTTAATACTACCCTGTGAAAACATAAAGATAAAAGTTATTTTTAACTATCAAATATCACAGTCATGATAATTGGAACATTTCATTACACTAATTTCTGGCAAAATTCTATTTAAAATAGTTGCTATTTATTTTTAAGCAATTTATAAAATTGAATTGCGACAGAAAAAAAAAACAGCTGGGGATGAAATTAAAATGGAAACAGCAACTGAATAAAAATTAAGAGAAATCCCTCTATTAGCCAGCACTAATGAGGCTCTGCCCCTTACAAAAGGCTGTTTTAAAGATCAAAGACACTTGACTAGGACCTCTAATTAAAAAGAAGTATTGTGTTACAGAAGACAAGTTTAACTTTTTAAAGTAATCTATTTAAAACTTAAGTTATAATTAATGGGCCAAATGCTCAACATCCCAAGGTTTATCACCTGATGGTTTTAAAGATGACACCATCCCAAAAGCTTTATAAAAGCACAGGAAGAGATTTGGAGAAACATATAAAAAGTAAGCTCTTCGAAAAGTTCTTTATGTAATAATAAGCATTATATAAATAGCAACAGAAGCAAATCAAGATATACTTTTAAACCAAAGAGCCCTTACAGAAAATCATTTTTATACTCACATTTTACGCTACTGTACCTCAATGACACTTCACTCATTTTCTCACTGATGAAATGGAGAAACTAAGAGTGTCTACCTCAGAAGATTGTTTTGAGAATGGATGAATTAATATTCTAAAGTATTTTAAGCAATATTACTATTAATATAAGGGCTAGACAAATACATAACTGAATTCAACCAACATTAATGGAACATTTATCTAGGCACTGGAGTTACAACAGTGAATAAAACAAAGTCAGAGAGACAGTAAATAAATAAACTATGATAGTAGATGCATGGATATAGATATTAAATAAAAAGCAATGAAGTTATGGCCAAGGACAGAGGTACTGTGAGGTTGGGCACTGTTATTTTATCCGGGGCATCCAGGGAAGGCATAACCCATAGTGTAGGACTTGAAAAGTGACAGGAGGCACCTAGGAGTCATGCAAGTATCTGTTAGATGAGCTTTCTAGGGAGAGGGCATAGCTCAAGCACAGACAGGGAAGCTGGAGCTTGGCTAAAGGCACCATGGGATAGTAAGGAGGCCAGCCTAGTTGGAAAATAGCAAGATGGGGTAGAGTGGAGAGAGATGAGACTAAAGATGGGCTACATCATGTGGGGACTTTTATAGAGACTCTGGTTTGTCTACCGAGTACGAAAGGAAGACCATCTTTCTGGCTGTAACAAAAGTATCATGCAAAAGTGAGAAGTATCGGTTATCTTCTCATGGAAATTTTGACATTTAATATTTAGTTTAAATGGAATAACCCACTGTAGGCAACTTTCTGTTGTCTAGGATCAAACATGATTATACTCTAGTAACTATTTAAAAATAAAGAATGGAGGAAACTGATCTTGAGCCCTTCCCTTTAGCCTCAGGGACACCTGAAGATTAGCCCTTGGTTGTATTTTCCTACTTTGCAATAATGATAAGGACTCTTTACCACATACAACAACTGTTCAATTCATGAATTAGCTCAGATGAATCAACACAAAAATAATTTAGAGGAATTTCTCAACAAGAGCCAATAAATAAGAAATGAATTGCTATACATAATAGACTCATAAATATTTATTACCAGCTATTCAAAAAACTGCTCTTTCTCTGATCTTATTAGATCAAACCAATCTTTGATTAAAAATTGAGCAATCAATATGCTTTGAATACACAGTTGTTAATTATATAGCACCCTAACTAACTATCACAGGTGTGATGGAAGGAGTAACAACCAATTAAATATGTCCACATCCAAATTCCTGGAATCTTTGCCAAACAGGTTGCCTTCTATGGCAAAAGGGACTGTATAGATAAAAGTTAAGTATCCTGAGATGTGGAGAATATCATGGATTATCCTGATGAGTCCAATCAAAGCACAAGAGTCATTATAAAGGGAAGCAGGAGGTTCAGAGTCAGAGAGAGGGATGGAAGATGCTATCCTTCTGGCTGTGAATATGACATTTTGGGCTACAAGCTAAGGAAACGTGGGCCATTTCTTGAAGCTAGAAAAGACAAGGAAATGGACTCTTCCCAATAGCCTGAAGAAGGAACACAGTCCTGCTCTTGACTTCAGGATTTCTGACTTTCAAAACTATAAGAAAATAATGTTGTTTAAAGCCACTGTGTTTTTGGTAATTTGTTGCAGCAGTAATAGAAAGCTAATATAGCAGGTAAAATACAAATGCATGATTAGATTTTCTCTGTTTAAAGTTTTTTGGGTTTTTTTTCCCCTACTTAAATCTAATTAGAGAAGTAAGATTGTTTGCATGGAAAACTGAAAACAGAACAACAAAACCTTAATCCACTTTTGTTATCTGTAAATAATGAGGGTTGAATAGTTATTTCTACCAACTCTGGAATTATTATCACATTTTCCTTTTATTAATAATCCAAAGAAGTGTGACTGATCTGCCTCTTCTAATTTTTCACCAACTCTCCAAATTTACAATACAATAATAAGGATTTTAATAAATTATTTTACTTTTTAAAATAATTATTTTACTTTTAGTTATTCTGACATATCAACTTCTCACAAAATATAGGCATCCGGTAAGTATTTCTTGAATAGATCAACATATTAAAATGTACCAACCCATCAAAGCCAACATATCCAAAATTAAACCAATCTTTTGCTCAAACTCATTTGTTTCAATCTGTCTTCCTTAGATTCTCTTAATGAAACTTTCAGTGTCCTAGTTTTCAAGAAATTATTTATTACCAAGCACTTATTTTCCATAGACAAATTATTTTTTCAAGTCAAACAATACAAGGCTATATTTAATTAGAATTACCATATATCTATACTTTAAAATCAGCAGCAAATTAACCTACCTAAATGAAATGAAAAAAGTAAAATTAATTAACTTCTCATAGAGTAATGTGACCTTCTCTTTAAGCTCTAGTTTCACAATAACCTAGGGAAAATGTCAGTAAGATGCATACACTGTTTAACAATTATAACTTTTATAGAAGATAATATGGCCACACAGTACTTGGGCATGAAATTAAAAAGGTAGATAGAGAAATTTTAGGCAGAACACATAAAATATATGATAAGAATTAAAGTATTTTATAATGTATTTTTTATGAATGAGGACATATCTAACATTTTTGAACCAGACTACATATAATGTCATCAAATTGGCTTCAAAATATATGCAATATATTTTATATTATAATATATAGTATATCATAATTTATCTTAATATACTATATCTATGAAAAATTAGAAGCCAATTTGTATATTTATATTTTTGTAAATAGGAAACATTTGACCTGGAGAAGACTCTGAGGGAATAAAATATTGTTATCACCAAAATTGCAGAACTGTTTGAGGAATGAGGATTTGGAATTGTCTTTATTTCTCCCCAAAATCAAGCTAGGTCATGAGCAAAAGTTTCCAGTAGCCTACCTAACAGCCTCCAAAATAATTATCCTTAGTGGAGCTTCCTAAAAGTGTTTTGTTTCTTTGTTTTTTTAAATTTATTTTTTCTTTTTTTTTTAGTTTTATTTATTTTTGGCTGGGTTGGGTCTTCTTTGCTGCACACAGGCTTTCTCTAGTTGCGGCGAGCCAGGGCTACTCTTTGTTGCAGTGCACGGGCTTCTCATTGTTGTGGCTACTCATGTTGTGGAACAACCGGCTCTAGGAGTGCAGGCTTCAGTAGTTGTGGCGTGCGGGCTTAGTTGCTCCGTGGCATGTGGGATCTTCTTTGACAGGGCAACAATACAACTTTGACAGGGCCCAAACCCCTGTCCCCTGCATTGGCAGGCAGATTCTTAACCACTGCGCCACCAGGGAAGCCCCCAAAAGTGGTTTTATTTGAGCACAGACCACATGAGTTTGATTCAGATTACAAAGAGTGTTCTTTGTAATATAGTTACTCTTTTATAGTTATATTATATATATAGTTATATTATATAGCAATATAGTTACTCCTTTCTCCAAAAGATTACTGTGTTAAAATAAGTTTGAGGACTTGCTTGATTATTGACAAAGTACTAGCAGAATTAAAACTCTAAAAAGTAACATATGAAAGAAACCTGTATATCTTTTCTAAATACTTTGTATCCACTAGGAGTATTATGTACTATCCATAGATATTCTTGAAATTTTCCAGGACCTTCAGATATAGATGAGTCCTGAAAAAAAAGTTATTGTCTTTATAATTTAATAAAAGCCTTTGAAAATAATACTAATAAATACTTTAAATGTCTACAAGATATATTGGGTGCTGTTCAGGCACTGCTTATTAATCTGTTAATATGTTTAAGCAGGAATAAAGTGAGTTTGTTCTTAATGGAAAATTATCATTATCAACATAGGATAATTTTTTCATTATTTTATAAACAAATTTATGTATTGAATGAAGGATGCCAGATAATAATCACTTTCTGCAGTAGAGAGGAAAACCTTTCAAAGTAAGCAATCCTATGGCCTTTCAAGTTCTCAAGTTCCTAAAACTGTCTCTTCTTGATTAATCTGCATCATCTAGTGCCTCCAGGACCTTCTGATTATGGAAATTATTTTTCAAAGAATTCCTATGACCGTCACTCAGAAAGCCCTGTTCTTCAGAATGAAGATGAGAATAAAGATAGTACTGTTTTCACTGTATTTACACACTTTATTATACAGATGTACATATGTGTGGGGATGTGTCTGCTTTACTACAAGCAGGAGAATTACCTAGATTTTACTTAATCCCCAGTCCCTGACATAGAACCTAAGGCTTATTGGACACTCACAAACTTACTAAATGAGTTACAGGTGGCTTTTTAATTCAGGTGACCTGGGGTTTAATCTCAGTTCAACCTAGTTTTATGACTATAATTAATTAAAATTAATTACTAGTATTAAAACAAAGTTATTTTTGTCATATAACAATTAAAATATGTATCAATCTGTTGTCAGTTCAATGATTTACAAATAATCCAATAGGATTATGGAATATAAGAAATATGAGATAAATGAGATCTTGGCACATATTTATTATAACACCTCCTTTTTAGGTATTTGAACTGCTGCCTTGAGATCATGTGGATTCTTTCCATTTCCTGAGGGGCTATCTTGGGATAAGTGGAATATGAAATTTATTCTGAAACATAATTTAATAAATGGTCATACTGCATTTTATAGTGTATGCTATTACTACTGCTGATTAACCTGAGAAATGTTAATTTGTTTTTCAGAACTGAAAGTAAATTGAAAATTATAAGCAGAAATACAAGAATTTGATGAATTAATGAATTATTAATTCATTCATTAATGAAGATATAAGTTTTGCAATATTTACATAAGGTAATCTCCAGAAAATTACTAGAATTCATCAGTAATAAAGATATTGTATTTTAAAAATTAAATATTTTCACCTAGTTTTGCTTATTAAAAGTCTTTGTAAATAAATGTTTTGTTTTGCTCATAAAAGACAATAGAAATACAGATATTTGGGGATTAGTAGCAAAATCTGTGGCTCAGGAAATTATTCTGGCTTTAGAATAAGAAAGAATATGAGATGTTTTTATACTGACTTTAGTTTCAGATTAGTGAAATTTATGAGGCTAATAGGAGTACATTTTAAAACAAATTCTCTATGTTTTCTGAAGTGACATAATGCATTATTGGTAGGATTAAATAGATTAAAGAAATGGAATCAGATAAGTATGAGAGACAATAATGTTAAAATTTTTTTACTTGGATGAGACACATTGTGAATACAGTAGTGAAGATTCTTGAAAATTTACTAACATTTGTTTACAGATATACAACTTTGATGATGAAAAACTACTGGTAGGAATTTATATTCTCCTATGATTTATTCAAATTAAGTATGCACATAGCCATGATCCAGCAATTACACTCATATATATCCCTAAGAAAATTCTCACAGGTCCATAAAGAAATATGAATAACATTATTTATTGCAGCACAACCTTTTGTTGTGATTAGTGAGAGGCTAACTATTCATCTATCTGGAAGATTGGGTAAGTTTTATACGGAAAATTATTTAGCAAGAAATAATAATGGATATTGAATATATACATAGCAACAAGGTTGGATCTGATATAGTATAGTACTCAGTAAAAAAAAAAAAGAAACAGATGATGAATGTATATATACATACATACATGTATGTGTACATGTGTGAATGATTTACCTAAAAAATAATATTCTGAAAGAATAACGCAAAGAAAAGATACATATTAAACTATATGTATTGATTAGATTGATTATAAGTGTGTAGAAGCAAGAGGAAAACAGGAGAGGGGCATGGGATAAAAAGCAAATAAATTATTAAATAAAAATAGAAAGAGACTTTCTGGAGGTTGATAAAAATGTACCACAAATTTGGAAATGTATTTACCTCAATCGCTTATTGCAGAGCTTTTTATTAGTTTTTTTTCATTTATACAGGTGACAGTGATTCATTTTTTGAATCTATGTTTATTAAGTTCTCAGCAACTGTTGTATCTCATTTTAGATGCTAGCAATGAAGCAATGAATGACACACAAAAATACTTTCCCCAGGGCTTCCCTGGTGGTGCAGTGGTTGAGAGTCCGCCTGCTGATGCAGGGGACACGGGTTCGTGCCCCCGTTTGGGAAGATCCCACATGCCGCGGAGCGGCTGGGCCACTGAGCCTGCGCGTCCGGAGCCTGTGCTCCGCAACAGGAGAGGCCACAGCAGTGAGAGGCCCGTGTACAGCAAAAAAAAAAAAAAATTCCCTGATAGAACTTACATACTGTTTTAATATAAAATATTTGAAAGTTATATTTTATATAAAAATTACTGGAACGTTCAAATAGAAAATTTAAGATCTTTCCTTGTTTACAAAATTATTTAGAAAAATCACATCAGTGCTATTGGCCAGCAGAAAACATTAAGGTAGACCTAGAATACAAGCCTTAGAGACAGCCAATCAATAAATATTTTTTGAATGTTTGAATAATTTATCCACTCCACTTTCAATTATAAATGCAAAATACACATTTGGAAAGACCAAATTGGTAAATCTATGATAAACTTTAAAGATTTCAATTCACTAAATTGAATTGTTAAAACTCAGAGAGGCAAACTTAATTTTATGTGTAGAATATAGAAGTTTAACTCCATGAAGAAAAAAAAAAAAAGTTAATCCAAGATACTCAAAAGCTAAAGTCAATTCAAAGAGGATTATTTCCCATTAAGGGTTCTGAGCTATTGAACTGTAGCTTCAGAGAGAAGAAAGTGGGAATTTATGGTGGATAGTAAAAGCAATTACAATGTGGAATTAAGTATATCACTTGCAAATACTCTTTGCTTTTTAACTAGACTTTTAATCTTCAGAAATATTACACCAAATGAAATTTTTCATGGGTTCTTTATAATATGAATAATATGAAAAGGTAAAGTTCAGAAGAAGCTTTCTGCTTTGCTATAAAGGTTTGCTGAGCTCAGAGTTAGGTATTGACTCAATAATGCTAAGGTTAATATTTACCCTCATTTCAGTGCATCTTGTAATTGACAAAAAGCACTGATCAATTCAATCATAATTAAAATGGGATGAGTTTGAATACCATGGAAGACTGCATTCCAGTAAATCTCTTCAGGTAAACTAGAGCTTAATTGAACTGAATGATGACTATTGACTTGAGGCATAATTGGTTGGAGATTATGTAAGGAAAATATTACTTTCTAAAAACTGAATTTTTTGTTGTGATTTTTATTTATGTGAAGGATGCAATTTTGTGTGTTTTAAATATGAATCACTATTATGTTTTATTTTATTAGTTTGTGTTCTGTCTCAGTTCAGGCTGCTATAACAAATATACTATAGACTGGGTGGCTTAAGCAACAAACATTTATTTCTCTCAATTCTGGAGGCTAGAAAGTCCAAGATCAAGGTGCCAGTGGAGGGGGTGTCGGGTAAGAGCATGCTTCCTTGTTTGCAGATGACTGCCTTTTTGTATTCCTCACATGACGGAGAGCAGAGGGACAGCAAGCAAGCTCTCAGGTGCCTTCTTATCAGAACACTAACCCCATACATGGGGCCTCCACGTTCATGACCCAGTCACCTCCCAAAGACTCAAGCTCCTAATACCATAACACTGGGAGTTTCAACATGTGGATTTTGAAGGGACACACTCAATCTGTAGCAGTTTCTGCCATAAAAAAGATACTAAAGCAAGGACATTAATATGGGTAGTTTATTCAGAAGGTGACCCTAAGAGGCCAGAGTGAAGAAGTGAGGACAAGGATTCAGGAAAGCAAAGTGAGCCAATAAAGTGGACTTGACCAAGTTGCCACAGCATGGCTGTGCCAGTGATTAAGCCATTGTCTCTCAGCTCCAAATCCAGCCTTGTACACATATCAGCTCCAAATCCAGCCTTGTACACGTATCAGCTCCAAATCCACCCTTGTACACGTATCAGCTCCAAATCCACTCTTGTACACGTATCAGCTCCAAATCCACCCTTGTACACGTATCAGCTCCAAAGCCACCCTTGTACACGTAACCTGGGCAATCCCCATTTCTGTTTTTCCAGCTTGCTTACTGTTAGGCTCTGCTAGTAAGACAGCCAAAGGGGGACTATAGGCCTGGAGGGGAAAGAAGCCACTAGCTCCTTCCTCTCTGCTTCCAGGTGGCAACTGATTGGCCTGCCATTCCTGTAGGCGCCCTCCTAACAGGCTCTGGTTACACCAGGCAGCAGTTCTTCTGGTAACAACTGTTAAACTAAAGTTTCTCTACGACTTTCAGAACCAAAACTAATTAAGTTCCCCTCAGAAGCCAGCACCAGAACGCGTCCTTTCTGGGACATCCGGACTACTTGCCACTTCCTGTTACAGCAGGGACAATTAGCTGAATTTCACGATGCTTTTCAAAATTTCAAGACAACCAGGGTTCCTGTGGACTATACTGTGACTAAGAGCAGAGGAGTTTAAATAGCCTCAGTATTTTTCCCATGTAAAAGCTATTTATTAACTATTTTCTCCATTTTCTAAAAGGCTTTGTAAAGAACACATGTGCCACATTAACTTGCTGATCTGATTTAGAAAAGACATACCTGGCACCACAGCTGCAGTTGGAGCAACCTCTTCGTTAAGGTTACAGCAGTCCCCATTCTTATGCAAACATCTGTTTGGTAGTTGCAGGGGCTGCAGAATAGATATGGCAGGACAATGTCTTTGATAGTGTCACTAACTACAATTCCACTGCTATGAGGAATCACTATGCTTTATCATCATGGTTAGGGTTGGGAGGGCAGTTTCTGGGACCTCCAACTGGCTTTTTCTATTGTGGCAGCTCTTACTCTGCAGGAAAGGAAATTAATTTAAGGGCTCTGCCAGCTGCTAAGTAGATTCATCCCAATTATGTACTTGAGGACCAAGGCAATGATGACAGAGGACCGACAGCAAGAGACTCCAGCCAGGACTCTATTCACACATGAGCGCCATCTGCCTGCACTCTAACTGCCTGGCCGTGCTGGCATTTGGGGCCCCCTTCTATCTTCAACTGCTCTCACCTAGCCTGGCATTCTTTTCCTCCAGTGTGCAATCCAGCTGACTAATGGGCACAGATAAATTTGGATCAAATTTGAAAGAGTATTTATGGTTTTTATTTGTAATGATATTTCAGGGTCATTTCCCAGAGGGAACCAGCCAATCCACAACCAATGGGTCTCAGATCTGAGATCTGGCTCAGGCGAAAAACTGGGCAAGGCTTCACAATTTTCCCTTTTAGTAGATGACATAAGTTTTCTATTTAGTTGCACTTAATTTTTTTCTGGTTGTACAGGTAAGGAGTATCCTACTGGACTTCTCATCTACATGATCTGTAAGAGCACCAGGCAAGGTCTGTTAGACCTCACCATACATCCCTGCAGGCCACACTCACTGACACCCCAATATTGCTGATCACGACAGTAATTATGTCAACCATGCCCGTGACAGGTAAGTGCCACCACCTGCATTCTGCTGATTTAGAATTCTTTCATTCTCATTGACTTTAGGGAGCCCTTGCACAGTGTTGGTGGGAATGTAAATTGATGCAGCCACTGTGGAAAACAGTAAGGAGACTCTGCAAAAAACTAAAAATAGAACCGTATGATCCAGCAATTTCACTCCTGGGTATTTATCCAAAGAAAATAAAAACGCTAATTCAAAAAGATACATGCACCCCAATGTTCATAATGGCTTAATTTACATACATACATATATATATATATATATATATATATATATAAAATGGAATATTGCTCAGCCATAAAAAAAGAATGAAATTTTGCCATTTCCAACAACTTGGATGGACCTGGGGGGTATTATGTTTAATGGAGTAAGTCAGACAGAGAAAGACAAATACTGTATGATATCACTTATATGTGGAATCTAAAGAAATAAACTAGTGAATGCAACAGAAAAGAAACAGACTCACAGATACAGAGGACAAACTAGTGGTTACCAGTGGGTTGAGGGAAGAGGGAAGGGCAAGATAGGGGTAGAGGATTAAGAGGTACAAACCACTGTGTATAAAATAAATAAGCTACAAGGATATATTGTGTAGCACAGAGAAGAAAGCCAATATTTTATAACTATAAATGGAATATAAACTACAAATATTTTGAATCAGTGTGTTGTACTTCTGAAACTAATAAATGTAAATCAAAAAATAAATAAAATAAAACATACTACACGGACAAAAAATAGCTCCATCCTGAGGGACTGCTTTCTTAGGCCACTTTCATTATATCTACCTTATTTTTGTTTGCACCCAAAAGCAGAGCCTGAAACAAAAGTTTGGTTTTAAGCCCATTATTTGGGAGGTAATTTCAGGAACTAGGGGAGAGACTTAGGAGAGTGAGATGGGAAGAGGGGGAGGACGAGGAACCACGCATAATTGATCTGCACTGTTGTGGGAACATGGTGCTCATTCCTGTGGGGGATCCTCTGAGGATCCAGGAAGGATGCCCCTCAGCTTTTTCCTCTGATACGGTAAGAAGAAATGTGTCCACTAACTCCCATCCCATTTGGTTGACTGTTACCTCTGGGGGCCTTAATATTCCAAGATTTTAGGCAGCCTCTTTGTGCTGCTTGGATGACTTTCCTTGCCTTCAGGTCAAAAAAAAAAAAAAGAAAAAAAGAAAAAAGAAAATATGCAGAATGAGGCTGCAGAAACTTGCTTGTGGCAGGGCAGTGGCATCAGAACCACCACTGTTGCAGTGATATCAGATGAGTGGGGGGGAATATAAAATGGGCACAAAATTAATAGATTGTGAAAACAACTGTTGTGTTAGTTGATAGATAAATGAGGGGCTCAGAAGTAGACTCAAGTCCATGTAAAAATGTATGATGAAAACAATATTTCAATTTAATGGACAAAATATATAATTTTCACAATACACCTTCAGAATTAATGAATCATCAGTTCTTTGACTGAATTATTTGACTATCCAATCATCTTTGGAAAAAAATAATGAAACTTATTGCAGTGACCGTAACATATTAATGATAACTGAATTCATATAACTGTGTGATTTAACGTCACAACCTTACCCTATACCGCAAGTTTAACAATCACTGTGTCATCTTCAGTTTTCCCAAAGAAAGGCACACATTAGCATTTATACAAAGAAACTCAGTGAATTATTAGTTACCATTGTGTATGAACAGAATTCAAAGATTTTATTTTGGATATTATAATTTTTAAAAGAGAATGAAAGCATTTTTTTCAGAAAGCTAAGGTTTTTTAATAAGGCATAATATTCCTGAACAAAATATTGATGCCTAATTTATTTTCCATAAAAATGTAACAGGCAAAATTATATGTACATTTAAAGTAATAACCCTACTAACTATACTATAGAAACAGGGAAAAGAAAAAGTAGAAAAAGCATCAACGGGAGGATTAGGAGATTTGCCCAAGTTTAAGAGCCTTAGGAATTGATCTAATATTTGAAACCATTTCTGACTCCCAAGAAAATTGACTGTGTGCCTATGAAAGAAAATTACCATCAGAAAGAGCACAGCAGGAAACAGATAAATCTTCTAGAAAAAGTACTTAGGCAATATTTAGAGAGGTTTTGTCTTACGTCTACAGGAGAAACAATGTGAGAACTGAGGATTAAGAGTTCTTCATAGAGAAAGAAAAAAACAAATGAAACAAGATTGACAGCCTACTACTGATAGATTCCATATCCAAGAAAGGAGAAGAAGGAGGAAGAGGAAGAGGAGGAGGAGGAGGAGGAAGGGGCCAAAAATGTGTCAATAAGGACAAAACAGAACTGCGACATAGACTGTATTATACAACAAATGGGAAGTAAAACCAATACAGGCTTCTTCTAATGGGAAAAAAATATCATAATGAATTTATATTTTAATGATGGTTATAAATGTACCACTTTTCAAGAAGTCTGGACAAAGCCACAAAAATAAATTAAATGCAGTTGCTCTGAGTTTTTTTTTTTTTTTTTTTTTTTTTTTTATTTTTTATTTTTGCAGTACGCGGGCCTCTCACTGTTGTGGCCTCTCCCGTTGCGGAGCACAGGCTCCAGACGCGCAGGCTCAGCGGACATGGCTCACCGGCCCAGCCGCTCCGCGGCATGTGGGATCCTCCCGGACCGGGGCACGAACCCGTGTCCCCTGCATCGGCAGGCGGACTCTCAACCACTGCGCCACCAGGGAAGCCCGCTCTGAGTTTTAAAGAAAGCATTTACTCAGTGACATGAGAAGAAATTTTATCTGATCAAAAAACAGATCAAGAACTAACATATAACATAATAAACAGAGGCAGGGCCTATACACTAAAGAACCTAAAAAAAAAGACTTGAGTCAAGAGAGAGAGATATGTTTCTTTAGCATGGAAAGTTCCAATGTTATAAAAATAGCAATTCTCTTTTAATTAATCCATAATTAAATCCACTCCCTGTATAAATTTTTATTTTGAATTTGAAAGGATGGCTCTAAAATTTACCCTAAAAATGTGTAAAAACGGCTAGAAAATGTTCTGAAAACAAATGAAAAATAAAGTAAGATTTGCTCTGTCATAAAAATAATAAATTATAAAAATAATTGTGGTGCATGTAGACACTCAGATTAATTAGGAGCCAAAAAATAGGCTCAAATTCAGATAAAATCATATTATGTGATGAAGACAATTTATGAATGCAGTGGACAAAATGTATCATACTCACAGTATGATGTTGAGTCAACACATTTTTGGTACAGCAATTCATATTTCTTGTTTTAGTTATGATGTTTAGGACATGCTCATTGTTGATACTGGACCTATAAACAAATATGTTCTCTCTTTGTTTACCAGATTATTCACTAAATTTCTTGAAGCCTATAAATCTCAGTTGTAAGGTGAGGCAACTTTGCCAAAGTAAAATAGCTTGACATTAGTTTGGAATGCTAGGTTGACTTTAAGAGTGTGATTGATTTTCATGACAAATTGAAATAATTGCCAGCTACTTTTATCCTTCAATTCCCAGTTTTTAAATGCCTGAATGCTGTTAATATCTTGATCTCTATATTCAACCCAATTTAAAAAATTCCTGTAGCTTTCTTTCTTAGTCATAATATAGTCATATATAGTACGTAGTGAAAAGCTGTAACATTTAGTTTCCAGTTGGTTGGGGTCCATTTGTTTGAAGTCAAAAGAGCCCACTCTTGTGCTACAATTTGAACAAATTAGACTGTAAATGGGCTAAAATATCTGATATATTAGCTTAGACTCTGTGTGGCTAGCCTACCACAAACTACAACTTAGCAAAAGGCTAAAGGGGCTTCAGATCTCAGTTGGGAGATATAAAGAGCTTGAAAGTTGTAAGTCCCACCTAGAAAACATGAAAAATCTGGACTAACTGAAAGTCAGTGACATTTCTTGGATCCACCAGAAAACTGAGTTTCAGGACAGCCTTTCTATTAGGCATCTGGAAAGATGGTCAAATTCAGAAAGAGCCAAGATATGCTTAACTGGAACAGAAGCCGCTGGACTCTTTAACTGGTAATAACATGTAAATGGTAATTTTGACAAACTGCTGGAGGCTGAGTGTGAACTAGGATGAGAGTGAGAAACTGTTGAGACCCACAGACTTAGGGGGAACCCCACATATTCATGGGATAACTTACAGGAACCTAAATAGGTTTTCACAGTGAAGATCCCCAAAAGATGTCCTCCTAGCCATGGTAGGGAGAAGAGAAGAATAATCCTTGTGAAAACACACTCAGACTCTCCATAAAATATGCCTATTTTCAAGGAAGAAAGATGTTCCAGAGCCTTGACCCAGAGCTGAGGGGGAGAGGCGTTCTTCTCATACCAGCTCCTTCTAACATTCCACATTTACAGGGAGGTAGAGGGAAACTACTGAAGAAAAAACTCGTGTGAAGTTCACAGACCAGAGGCAGAGGTCCACTGAAAGAATGAAATGTAACTGAATTCAACTGGTATCCTCCCTGACACCTCATCTCCACAGCAGCGGGGCTCCAGGATAACAACAGTAGGAACAGACAAAAGAGCTGCTAGACACAGACTCACTCTGAGGAGCAGTACTTAAGAAAGCTCAAATGGGGGAGGCAAAAACAAGAACATTAGAGAAATATGTCAACTCTGGCACCATCACCAAACAAAATGCAACTCCTAGCCAGATTAACACAAATCTTC
Organism: Hyperoodon ampullatus; assembly: GCF_949752795.1. Taxonomy (NCBI): domain Eukaryota; kingdom Metazoa; phylum Chordata; class Mammalia; order Artiodactyla; family Ziphiidae; genus Hyperoodon; species Hyperoodon ampullatus. Next base: position 80,846,203 of record NC_136926.1, read on the forward strand.
ACACTAGAGGTTTATTTACCTCTACTTCTGTTACCCAGTACAACATATATGGCTTTCAACAACCATCACAAAAACTTACAAGACATACCAAAGGCAAGAAAAGCAAGTTGGAAGAGACAAAACCAGACTCTGAGATGATGAGGTTGGAATTATCAGTGAATTTAAAACAACCATGAATAATATGGTAAGGGCGCTAACGGAAAAAATAGACAAACTGCAAGAACAAATGGGTAGGGTGAGCTAAGAAATGGGAACTCAAACACAAGTCAAAAGGAAATCCTAGAAATCAAAAGTACTGTAACAGAAATGAAGGATGTCTGCTATGGGCTCATGAGTATATTTGACACAACCGATGCAAGAATCAGTGAAGGTCATGATAGATCAATGGAAACTCCTCAAACTGATATACAAGGGGAAAATGCTTTAAAAAAAGAACAGAACATCCGAGAACTATGGGACAATTTTTGAAAAATATAGTGTATGCGTAATTTAAATCCCAGAAGGAGAAGAAAGAGCAAATGGTACAGAAGAAATATTTGAAGTAATAATGGCCAAGAATGTTCGAAAATTGATGACAGACAAGAAACACAGATCTGGGAAGCTCAGAGAATACAAAGCAGAAAAAAAAAGTCCTGTAAAAACTGCACTGAAGCATATTTTTTTTTTTTTTTTTTTTGCATTACACGGGCTTCTCACTGCTGTGGCCTCTCCCGTTGCGGAGCACAGGCTGTGGACGCGCAGGCCCAGCAGCCATGGCTCACGGGCCTAGCCGCTCCGCGGCATGTGGGATCTTCCCAGACCGGGGCACGAACCCGTGTCCCCTGCATTGGCAGGCGGACTCTCAACCACTGCGCCACCAGGGAAGCCCTGAAGCATATATTTTAAAAGTAAATAAACAAAACTTAAAACTGTGAAAAGGAAAGGCAAAGAAAAAATCTTGAAAGAAGCCTGTGGGATTAGGAGACAGCTTACACATAGAAGGATAAGAATTACAGCAAACTTCTCAGCAGAAACAATTCAAGCAAGAAAATAGTGATGTTAAATTTTGTAAGTGTTCAAAGAAAAAGCACCAACTTAGAGTTTCCTATCAAATGAAATTAACCTTCAAAAGTGAAGGAAAACTAAAGGTCATCTAGACAAACAAAGAATGAGGGAATTAATCACCAGAAGACCTGTCCTGTAAGAAATGTTAAAAATTTTTCACCAAGAAGGAAAATCATGTAGGTCAGAAACATGGACCTATGTAAAAAAAAGGAAGAGCATCACTTAAAAATGTATATTATAAACAAAAGATAGTTTTCTTTCAAGTGGTGCTGGAAAAATTGGATATCAGATGGAAAACAATGAACCTCAAGATATTCTTCACATATTATATGAAAGTTAACTCAAATGAATAACAGACAAATATAAAATATAAAAATATGAAATATTTAGAAGAATAGAATCTTCATGATGATGGTTTAAGCAAAGAGTTCTTAAATATGACACTGTAACATAGTCTATAAAAGAAATAAAACTATACACTTAACTTTAGCACAATTAAAATTTTTGTTCCATGTAAGACACTGTCAGTAGAATGAAAAGTCAAACTACAGATGGAAGAATATATATGCAAATTGTATACATCTTACAAAGGACTTGTGTCCAGAATATATAAATATTCTCTAATCACAAAAGTAATAAAAAAAAGCACAACTCAAAAAGACAAAAAGAATTGGTGAAGGTTTTATAAGAGACTTCACCAAAGAATATATGTGAATGGAAAACAAGCACATGAAAAGATGTTAAATATTATTGATCACTAGGGGAATTAATACTAAAATGAAATACCATTACACACCTATTTAAATGTCTAAAATATAAAATTCTGATGAAACTAAGTACTGGGATCTTCAGCTCATCTGAAATGTATTTTTATGTATGATATAAATTAGGGGTCAAGGTACACTTGGAAAATCAATCCATCATCAATTATTGAAATTAGCACACTTTCCCCACTGCACTGCAATGTCACCTTTGTCATAAATCATCTAATGCAATATGTGTGTTCTTAGACTCTCTCTTACTTTCTATTGATCACTTTGTCTTTGTGCCAAATTTGCACAATAGATATTAATATGTATAGGACCTGGCACATAGATTTGGGGTTTTGTTTTGTTTTTTGTTTGTTTGTTTTTGGCCACACTGCAGGGCATGTAAGATCTTAGTTCCCCAACCAGGGATCGAACCCACACCTCCTGCATTTGGGAGTGTGAAGTCTTAACCACTGGATCGCCAGGGAAGTCCTCTAGGCGCATAGTTTAAATGTTCCAGTTTTCTTCTTCAAAATTGTCGTGGCTGCTCCTAGATGCAAGCTGTTCTGTATTTTTTGAATTTGTGCCCCTTTCCCCAAAGAACTTTTAGGATTTTGATTGAGATTGTTTTGAGTCTATTGATTAATTTGTGGAGAATTTGCAACCTTAAAATGTATAGTTTTCCAGTCTGTGAATGTATTTTTTCTTCCATTCAGTTAGGTCTTCTTTAATTTCATCTACTAATGTTCTGTGATTTTTAAACACAGAGGTTCTGTACATCTTTTGTTAGATTTATGCCAAAGTGTTTGATACTGATTCTAAGTGAGATATTGTTAAATTTAGTTTTTGTTTGTTTACTGCCAGTGTATAGAAATATAATTTAATTTTGTATGTTGGTCTGGTATTTAGAAACACTAATAAATTTATTTATTATTTCTACAAGTTTGTCCAGACTCACTTTTGAATCTTCCACACAGGCAAACATGAAATGAGTGTGTAATGAGAATTTTGTTTTTCTTCCAATTTTTATTATTATCTTTTTCATTTCTTTTCACAAAGCCTTATTTTACTGGCCAGGGCCTTTGGTACAATGATAAATAGAAACGGTAAAAGTGAGCATCCTTGTTTCATTCTGCAACTATCAAATGGAACTAAAATAAAATGTTTACAAATGAAAGAATTTCATTTTGAAATATGATGAAAATAGTCAGAATCTCTCAACAGAAGAATCCAAAAAAGAGGTGCAACTTAAAGTTTTAAACATTCATAACTGATATTTTTAGCCTATTACCTCATTTACTTTACCTAAGACAACTGTGTATGCCTATAAAAATAATTATAGCTGATATAAAAATGAGCTTATCAAAATATTAGATTAATATATATCACTTTTCAGACAAAACAAAAACAATGCCAAGAATTCAAATACATTTGTCCCTTCTCAAATTTTCTCCTTCCAAATCTATTGACTTTACCAGTTGCTTTCTAACTATTTGCAAGCACAATAATGTTTAGTTACAGCACAAATAGCAGTGCGTTATTTATATACAATGGAACATAGATACTCTGAAGTGTAAGTCCCAGAGTTGTGTAGAAATGTAAAGAAAGCTTGATGAATAATTCCACTCCATTTAACTGACTGAGGGAGAGTGATTTAACATCTACAAATGGGGAAAAAAATCAATCTCTCCATATAACACAATTCTCCAAATTATTTCACTTGCAAAGAATAAGCTTAATTCTCAAAGCACACGATAGAGAAGGATAATTGCATTGTTTACAGAGTATATTAGCTACTTTGACTTCCAGAAAAGTAAAACAAAGATGATGTATTGAAATGCAATTTAAATGTAATTTCAAATTGGCTTCAGAGGCTTTTATATTTTATCTCCACATAGTACAATTCAGAACTTCACACCCCAAAATGTGCACATGCACACATACACACAGACACACAGAATTGGCTTAATCTTTATGAACACTTTATACATACTCTGAAACATTTTGTATATCATAGTACAGAAGCTTCAAAATGCTAGTATGAAGATATTCTCCTAACTTATTCTACAATTATTCCAGAAAATGGAATCTGAGCACTAGACATTAAGTTATCAATTATGTTATAAAGATTTCACTTGGGATAAAATAATAATGTTTGTTCTGTAAGTATTTCTGCACATTTCTTTTTCTCCACTGTAGTTGGCTTCTATTGCTGCCATTAAAAAGTACAACAAACATAGTGGCTTCTAACCACACAAGTCTATTATCTCACAGCACATAAGTAAGAAGTCCAATACAGGTCTTACCAGGTTATGATCAAGGTGTGGGCAGATCTGTATCCTTTTCTGGAGGCCCTGGGGGAGAATCTGCTTCTAGGCTCATTTAGATTGTAGAGCTCGGTTATTTGTGGTTACAGGACTGAGGTCTCCATCTCCTTATGGGCTTTCAGCTGAAGATTATTCCAAACTTCTAAAGGTCACTTCATTCCTTGTTTCATGGCTACCTTCCTCCATCTCTAAATCCAGATCAACGATGGTGAATTGAGTCCCTCTTACACTTAGATCTCTCTTGCTTCTTCTTCTATATCATCTCTCTGACCCACTCTTCTACCTTCCTCTTCCAATTTTAGGGACTCGTGATTACCCAGATGATCTAGGAAAATCTCCCCATCTCAAGGTCCTCAATCTTAATCACAATTGCAAAGATCCTTTTGCCATGTAACATAATATATTTACAAGTTCTGGGGATTAGGGCGTGGGCATCTTTGGGGACCATTATTCTGCACATCCATCTAGACTTTCTGTGATTTTAACTTACTTTTAGAAGTAAGATATTCATTTCCTTCTTCCAGGAAGCTAATCTATAGCGTGGAATTTGTCTCTCAAGGCACTAAAAAATAATATACTGCTACAGTAATAAAGAGGTAACTTACAGATCACCTAAATCATCCTGTAAATGTTCAGACACTGAGTTTCAAGGTAGTACAGCATAGCAAGCATGAACCAAGCCCTCCATTTACTTGCACACAGGTAAATGGGAGAATTAGAGAATATAAGAGCTCTATACTACCATGACACATGATTGCCTGAATATGGCCTTGCACTACTGAAATAGAGTTGAATTTGGGGCACGGGGAAGAAAGCAAAAACGACAGGCTTCAGAGTATGGTTTTAAACCATCCACATAAACATTATCTGGGTAATTTACCAAAAAAGCAAAATTATGGCTTTACTCAAGGCCTTACAGAGTCAGAATCTCTAAGAATGGTCAAGGAATTTTTAAGTTAGGAAGTACCCCATGTGACACAATGTATTAAGTGTTGCAACAGACTTTATACCTTATATGTAAAGGTTTGCTGGTGTAGTTGCCTAAATATCATAGGTAATATGGGAAGATTTGTCCTGATTTATTTATTGAATAAATAGTATTTTATTAAACATAAAGAGATAGATGACTAGACATAAAATCCAAGCTTTGACTTGAAAAGCATGCTGATTACAGAAAACTTGACAAATATTAGTTCTTCTTTGTTCATGGAAATGCAATTATAAAGTAATGGGGGCTGCATTCCCTCCTAAGAGAAAACCAGATGAGCTAAAACGAAGACAATAACTAGAGAAGCATAGGAACTAGGTCCTGAGAAATGAGTACTTTTAGTGTATGCTTCGTTATGAATAAAGAGGAGAAGATTAACACAAAATCTCAGGACCAGTAAGCAAGTAGGAGGCAAAAGCAGGTGAAGGAAATCTCAACTATTTAGACTACCATGAGAGATATAAGAACAAAACAAAAACAGGCAAATTGACAAAACAAACAAACAAACAACCTATATGTAGGTTTTGAAAGATGATGAATCTATGATGCTATTGAAGGAAAAAAAAATCGTACTCAAACTATGTGACTGTTACAGCCAATTAAAAGTTTTAAGGCAAATACAGTTTCCTTTATTTTACGTATTCAACACAGAATCATGTTATGAATAACTGGTAAAAGATGCTTGCCCAAACCCTATTGCCCTGTGCTCTTTGAGTATAAAAGTAGAAGTCTTGTGTGTGCGGAAGATTTGGGAATCATGACAGCTCTACTTCAACACTTAGAATATAAGGGACAGAAAAGAGGAAAAGGTAAATAGGTCTAATGAAACCTGACTAGTTATTATTTGTCTCAGAATGATAACAAATACAGCTCTGCAGAGCTGAAGCCTTTCTGATTAAAGAGGAAGGGGAAAGAAGCCTTTAGAGAAAACGTGTGTTTTGACAAATGCCTACAATGGCCTTTCCAGAGATAACCAAGGATGCTTTAGTTGCTAAGGACCCCATATGAAGTCCACGGAAAATTGGGTATGGCTGACACCTAGGCAGCAACATTCCACCAGGTGTCTATGTGGTAGGAACAAGCCCACCCTGAGATATCTAGAAGCTTTCTCCAAAAACAAACACATCCACCAAATCATCTCCAGTAGGAAGGACACATCACACTCCTATGGTGATGACTAAAGTTACCCAGTGTTCTGTAGAGTTCTCAAACTTCTGGTCCTCATCGTCAGAAGGTGGATGTTGGTTAGTCTTTGTCTCTCCTTTCCACAATCCCTTGGACTGCGACGCAAAGATTTATCACTAACTTTCACACACATTAATTCCTTTGTTGCAGAAACAGTAACACGTATAACTGGAATTTTCTTGGACACATTTTAACTGCATCACCATGCTTGAGCACCCAGGTGTAAGGAAATGTCTAAGTCAAGAAAACAGAGAAAAATTAACTCTGAGTAAAATGTTCACTTGTGTGAGAGAGAAGAGGAAGAGCTAGGGTGACTGAGGCAGTGAGAGACCAAGACAGAGAACAGGTCAAAATACAATCAAAATAGTAGAAAAATGACCTGTGGAAGTTTAAACAGCAAGTTGAAGAAGACAATGAAATAATGTTGGAAAGGAAGACAATATTGGGAATAGCAAGAAATAGATCATAATTGATCATAACGGTATTAATCACATGTACTTTATTTTTATACTAACTCATTGATACATGAATTTATCTTTATATATGTATTTATTTGACTTTTCTTAGATTTTTATTTCTTTATCTTTTTGTGTTGGAGATATGACTCATTATAGCCATCCTTTCAAGACCTGGTGCTAAGTACAGTGACTAAAAGAGACATGAGACCTGTTCTTACAGGGTTTACTGTCACGGAACATATTATCTAATACATCATTTGTACTACTATCCATAGAGCTATCCCCACAGTAATAACATTTAATGTACGGCTGACCCCAAATGACTGCAATGTTCATCGAATTCCTCATGGAACACATGCAAATATGTCGATTTCATGGTCAATTGTTATTCTGAGTCTTTTATTTGACCACTCTTCCCACTTCCAAACCTGCTTGTAGGAATAAGTAGCAGCATCTACCCACTTGCTGAAGCTCAAAACTTGAACTCATTCTTTTCTCCCTTTTTCTTACTCCACAAATCCAATCTTCCAATTCTTGACAATTCTATCTCCCAAAAATGTCTCTTAGTGTTATTTTACAGCCAATGGCAAAACTTTTTATGCAAGTCATCAAATTATTTTCCCTGGACTACTGGAGGAGATGCTTAGCTTTTTAAAATTTTTCTACTTAAAATTCATTTCATATACAACCACCATAGTTCTATATTGGAAATATAAATTAGGTCATGTCAATTCCATATGTAAACTCTTCTCATTGCTAGGTAGTGCTATTAAAGAATAAATACCAAAATGTTAACCATGGTGCATGAAGACCTTCATGATTTAGCCCTGCCAAACATTCTGAACTTGCCTCTAGCTCATTCTGCTAGAGCCCGTGCCTTTTCTATTCTTTGGGATAATTTATACATTGTTTTTCTCTGCTAGAAGGTTTCTTGTCAAGCTAACCCCTCCTTTTTTGCTTTTTTCTTATTTGCTCCTTTTTATCCTTCAGATTTCAGCACAAAATCTAATAGGATTTTGTGACCTGGAGTCATAGAAAACCATCACAGAGTATGTTTACCTTGAAGAAGAAGAGACTAGACTGAGAAAGCATAATGAGAAGATAATTCAGTTGTGTTTGAGAAAGAGACCCTCATGAGCAAAAATCCCATTTAAAAGAGTAATCATAGCAAGGATATGGCCACAGTAAGTGTCCAGATATGACTGTGTTTTTTAAATCTGGCAAGGAGCCAGATGACTGTTGAATCATTTTTCAGTTGTGTGAACAACTCAATATGTAGGGGATCAAAACAATCATTTATTTAGCTTACAATTCTGTGAGCTGGAAATTTGGACTGAGCTTAGGTAGATGGTTCTGGTCTGTGCTAGGTTTGGCTGACCTCAGCCTGGCTTGCACATGTGTCTAGGGTTGGGTTCCTGTCACCTGGGGCTGGTTGGCCTAGGATGGCCTCCTCTGGGACAGACTGCCTCTCCTCTGTATGATATCTCAGTTTCCAGTAGGATTGGCTGGGGCTTATTCACAGAGTGGCACAGCAAAGTTTCAAGAAAATAAGTAAAGTATCTAAGGCCTTTTGACGCCTAGGCTTGAAACTGGCATGCTATCCCTCTGATGAGTTCTCTCTGTCAAAGGAAGTCACAAGGCCAATCCAGAGTCAAGGAGTGGGAAAATCTGCAATGTCACATTGCAAGAAGGCATGGGTATAAGAAAGGGAATACCTGTGGCCAATTTTTTTTTTTTTTTTTTTTTTTTTTTTACCATCTGTAACTGGATTCAGAATTGGAAGAAAGAAAAGAAACAGAAATAGGAGGTTATTTACCAATCCCTCAAATACCCTAATATTCATGTGTCTTGGTTAGAACTTTTCTGGTTTTAATTAAGAAATCTGAATTGACTGATATAGGTTAAAATAATAGTTTACTTAAATAGTATTTCATAGACTCCAGGGACAAGATGTAACTGTTTTTCTTCTGGTTGTTTGATGGATTTTTATAGTAATAAATAGAGTTGTTTCAGTAAGTACTCTACTTTGTAATCTTTAGAGCATTTTCATAGGTATTACCTGCTGGTAATAGTATAATTTTTAAAACATATATTCCCTACCATTAACTTAATGGATTTCAGGCCTCAGTTTTGTAAGCATAATTGTCACAATTATTTAAAGAAAAGATTGTTTTGAAAGAGCAGCCAGCTCTTTCATGACTGCTTCACTCATAATTTTTATTTGAACTCAACCATTTCCTGAAGCATGGATTCAAGTGAAATTTTCAAGTAATGAATACTATAATTCTTCAGTGCTTATGGACAATATTCTGTTCCTTTTTACTTGGATGATATCCCGTTTAAGTTGAAAATTTTTTGGATGTGATTTTTTTTTAATCGGAGTATAGTTCCTTTACAATGTTGTGCTAGTTTCTGCTGTACAGCCAAATGAATCAGCTATATGTATACATATATCCCCTCTTTTTTGGATTTCCTTCCCATTTCTGTCACCACAGAGCACTGAGTAGAGTTCCCTGTGCTACACAGTAGGTTCTCATTAGTTATCTATTTTATACATAGTAGTGTATATATGTCAATCCCAATCTCCCAATTCATCCCACCTCCCCTTCCCCCCCACTGGTACTGGTATCCATATGTCCGTTCTCTACGTCTGTGTCTCTATTTCTGCTTTGTAAATAAGTTCATCTGTACCATTTTTCTAGATTCCACATATAAGCGATATTATACAATATTTGTTTTCCTCTTTCTGACTTACTTCACTCTGTATGACAGTCTCTAGGTCCATCCACTTCTCTACAAATGACCCAGTTTCATTCCTGTTTATGGCTGAGTAATATTCCATTGTATATATGTACCACATCTTCTTTATCCATTCATCGGTCAGTGGACATTTAGGTTGCTTCCATGTCCTGGCTATTGTAATTAGTGCTGCAATGAACATTGGGGTGCATATGCCTTTTTTTTTTAACATCTTAATTGGAGTATAATTGCTTTACAATGGTGTGTTTGTTAGTTTCTGCTTTATAACAAAGTGAATCAGCTATACATATATACATATCCCCATAACTCTTCCCTCTTGGCGTCTCCCTCCCTCCCACCTTCCCTATCCTACTCCTCTAGGTGGTCACAAAGCACCAAGTTGATCTCCCTGTGTTATGCAGCTACTTCCCACTAGCTATCGATTTTACATTTGGTAGTGTATATATGTCCATACCACTCTCTCACTTTGTCCCAGCTTACCCTTCCCCTCCCCGTGTCCTCAAGTCCATACTCTAGTAGGTGTGCGTCTTTATTCCCATCCTGCCCCTAGGTTCTTCATGACCATTTTCTTTTTCTTTTTTAGATTCTATATATATGTATTAGCATACGGTATTTGTTTTTCTCTGACTTACTTCACTCTGTATGAAAGACTCTAAGTCCATCCACCTCACTACAAATACTCAATTTCATTTCTTTTTATCGCTGAGTAATATTCCATTGTATATATGTGCCACATCTTCTTTATCCATTCATCTGTCGATGGACACTTAGGTTGCTTCCATGTCCTGGCTATTGTACTTAGTGCTGCAATGAACATTGGGGTGCATGACTCTTTTTGAATTATGCTTTTCTCAGGGTATATGCCCAGTAGTGGGATTGCTGTGTCATATGGTAGTTCTATTTTTAGTTTTTTAAGGAACCTCCATACTGTTCTCCATAGTGGCTGTATCAATTTACGTTCCCACCAACAGTGCAAGAGGGTTCCCTTTTCTCCACACCCTCTAGAGCGAAAAGCTTTTGCACGGCAAAGGAAACCATGAACAAGACGAAAAGACAACCCTCAGAATGGGGAAAATATTTGCAAAGGAAGCAAGTGACAAGGGATTAATCTCCAAAATATACAAACAACTCATGCAGCTCAATATAAAAAAAACACAAACAACCCAATCAAAAAGTTGGTGGAAGACCTAAATAGACATTTCTCCAAAGAAGGCATACATATGGCCAAGAGGCACATGAAAAGATGCTCAATACCACTAATTATTAGAGAAATGCAAATCAAAACTACAATGAAGTATCACCTCACTCCGTTCAGAATGGCCATCATCAAAAAAATCTAGATAGAAAATTTTAGAAATAACTATTTGCCCTTAAAATTCTGATAAGATTTTCCATTATCTTCCAGCATCTTGTGTTATGAGAACTCTGGGGCCAGGTTCATTTTTCCCCTAGCTTTAGGGACTTATATTTATTCTGCCTAAATACCCATAAGATAAAGTATTTTTCCAGAAGCTTAGATTTTTTTTTTATATTAGGAACTCAGTTTTATTGGAACAATGAACAGTATAGCTCTGTATTCATGACATTATTTTTTTTCTATATACAAAGTAATCATCCTTAATTCATGATGAATTTTCATTGTATTCTCCGCCATAGGAATAGTTGTTGTACACAATGTTATACACAACTATTGTTACACACAATAGTTGTTATACACAAGGTTAATGAATTAACCTACATTTAATTCCTTTATCACTTGTATTTGATACTATTCCAGTGTGTTCCACACTTTATTTATTTTTTATGGTTTTTTTTCTGTATATTGATTCCTTTTTTTCCAAAATTATTGACCTTACATATTACTTTTTGTAACATTTCTTAAATGATTTTACTCTTTTTCTGTTTTCATACCAGTGTCCAAAGACACTGAAGTAATATACTGGAGTGATGGAGATTGAGAAGACACGAAAGAAAATGTTCTTACACATGGCAGAAAACCCTATCCTACTTTTATGCATCATCCTAGGTGTAGAATTGCAGAAGGATTCCTCTAGAACAGAGTTACACAAAATGTGGTCCATACACCTGCAGCATCATCATTAGTTGGGAGATTGTTAGGAATGCAAAGTCTCAAGCCCTGCCCCATCCTACTGAATTTTTTTTCTTTCTTTCTCTCTTTCTTTCTTTCTTTCTTTTTTTCTTTCTTCCTTCCTTCCTTCCCTTTCCCTCTCTCTCTCTCTCTCTCTCTCTTTCTTCCTTCCTTCCTTCCTTCTCTTTCCCTCTCTCTCTCTCTCTCTCTCTCTCTCTCTCTTTCTCTCTTTCTTTCGCCATGCCACACGACTTGCAGGATCTTAGTTCCCTGACCAGGGACTGAACCCAAACCCTCGGGAATGAAAGCGCAGAGTCCTAACCACAGGGAATTCCCCCCATCCTACTGAATTTAAATCTTTGGGACTGGGTCCCAGGAATCTATGTATCACTGACCTGAGGTGGTAGGTTTGAAAGCTAAAGTTTGAAAAGAGGATGCGCCCTGTGCACCATGGAATTGATATCAATGCAGTTGTAGGAAAATGCATATTGAACTTCTGTGAAATAGTTGCAGTAAGTGGATGGACCACCGTAAGGCATACTTGAGTTCTCCCAGTCTAGTCTCCTATAGACATACAGAGCACAATTGTTCAACAGTAACATCTTGATGCCAACAGAGCAACTATGAAGATGACAGTCTCTATAGACCAAGCCCTAAACCCATTCAACAGTTTCTTTACTTCATTTAACAACTGGATGTTTTAATGTGTCTATGAGTTGGAGCCTAGCCCCAATACAAACGGATAATGAATGTCTTTCGATCTAAGTGTGCAAGTATGGGTGTAGAGATAAACAAACAAACAACTTCTGATTTAGGGGAAATTTTTAAATGTATTATTTGTTAATATCAAATATTTTAATAAAGTCTACACACACCACACAACTATATTGCACTTTTTTCTGTGAATGTGTTTTCCTTTGTTAAAGGCAGGCTTATACAGTCCTACTATAAACTCAAAAAGATGACATGGCTTATCCTTTGCCAATTATCTATTTATAGATGAACACTGGTAGGTGTTACCTTTCAGACTTGATCAGGGTTCCATTTAGAAATGCACTGCTTGTGTGAGGTTGAGGTAAAGTGGCCAGAAAGAGAAGAGGTTGGCTAGAAAGCAAACTGCAAAAACACTCAGCTGCTGTCCAGGTCAGATGATCTACAAACACATTTCTTAAAATGTTCTTGGAGCATTTTGTTCATTAGGACCACCTATTTATCAAACCCCTTAGTTCAACTTTTAACAATAACCTAAAGTAATACACTTTTTTGTCTTTAATGTCTCTAGACAATCCATTCACATATCTCTTTTAGAATGAGGTCTCTCTTCTAAGTAATAGGCTTCTAATCCAAATACCTAATCTAGTAGTTTTCAAACCATATTCCATCCCTCTCTAGGATTTGGTTAAAGTGCCCCTGGACTGCTGTTGGATAAGAGAATGAAAATTGATGTGGTTCAGGGTTTCTTTCATTAATCAAATTGCTCCATCTCTATTTGCATCTGTTACATAAAATTTTACTTTTTAAAGGTTCTGGTTGTTAAATTTTCTTTGGGTGTTGAATAAGGTTTGCTTATTTTAAAAAATTCAAAGTTTGAATAATACTTATGTATACTAATACTCAGGGAAATATGTTAGCAAATGATCTAAAGTTCATGGTGAACTCCAATAAAACACTTAACATGTGCTAAGTGTTCTCTGGAGGTAATGTCTCAAACAACCTTATTCTAGCAAAGGAGAATTTAGGTAACCTTGGTAGACTGCTCTGGGATATTTATAAATCAATGATAACTGTGTAAGCACACCCATTAGGAAAAAGCTTAGACTTCTGTCAGTAATATAAAAAGTCACAGAAGGACTAGATATGAGACAGGGATGAAGAAACATCCTTACACTTTCATATATTATTTTTTACTTTCTATATTATCCAACTTATTTTCTCTAAGGCATTCAAAAATACATAGTAGTTTTCTTTCTCCTTTTAGCACAAAATTTAAATAATGCAGATATTCACATATTCTCTTACATATTAATTTTTGTAAATGTATTTACTTAAAAATAGAAATTACAATTTTAGATTCAATTGAATATTCTTTGAAAGTAATCGTTTCAACTCCTCTTATTTAATTTCTTTTTCTAATGTAGAATGCCTTTTTTTATCTTAAAGTGATTGGAGCAGAGCCAGAATAATTCTCTTTGTTCATAAAGAAAAAAAAAATACTGCTGTGTACATACAAAATAAAGGCCCCAAAAAATCAACTTTCAATTTGTTTCATAGTGAAATGCTGGCAGTTGGGAAAAAAAAAAAAGATATTAGTTTCAGAACTTATCAGTAGAGTTAGAATTATATTTTATGTTTATTTATTATGTTTCTATTTCTTGTAAGTGTTTGCTGGTATCTAGGAAATAGTATTCTGTCATAGATAAATGCTTAGCTATTTCTCAGAAATCGAAGTCATTCCCAAGAGTGTTAAGTTGCCAAGGACTGCTCTGTTTCTGATTAGTACTTTAAAAGACAAGTCACACGCAATAACATGTGGGTATTCTGTTTTACATTGTAGGTATAGCCCTGATGAAAGTGCTATTAGATACCACATTGTATTGATCATTAAAAACAACAACATCTTGATGACTGCAGCAGTTACTTGGACTTGGCAATGGTGAGTGGAAGAAAGTTCTTTCTCCATGTAAATATTGTTCTCATCTAAACATAGCTGTAGGCTCTTAGACTTTGAATCACCTTACAACAAATTTTAAACATAATGAGGGATAGTGGAAAAGAGAGTTATTGAACTTAGAATGATCAAGTCAGAAATGCCTCAGAGTAGGATTTTAAACATTATATTAAAGAATGGGAGACAGTGAACTTCCTTAAAACTATAAAATTTTCTAATCAATAAGGAACTGATTGAATACGGTAGACAATTTGCCACATTAGATGAAAATGTGTATAAAAGTTTTAGGGATCTGTGATGTGTTATATATATTATATATATGTAAAATCAGAGGCATATAATATATATTTATATATCATCAACCTCCTCTGCTTACAACATATTCTTGAATATTCATATTATGTATTTATAATGCATATCTTAAAAATCCAAAATTTTAGTTTCCTTGAATTATTAATGTTTTATTTTCTCCAAATAGGAATATGAGTTAGGAAATCATAATGTATAAGTGTGACAACTCTTGAGAAATCAAGCACAGTCTTTTATCGTGAGCAGTTTTTCAGACTGCTCCCTACCTTCTGGCTCTAATTAAAACTTGAATCTCCCCTGAGGAAGCTGCTTTCCCAGTAGTTTTTATGTGCCCCGCCCCCCATACACCTTGGCTTGACAATGAGCATGTGACTTCCTACTTCCCTGTTCTGTATTGCATCTTCTAGAGCATCATCTCCCTCTCTGCTTAAAATTCCTCAGCTTTGACTCTCAGCTACAATCCTGCCTGTTGTAGCTATCACTGACCCAGGTTCACTCCCTCTGTTTCTTTAAAATCGTTATCTCCTTGCTCACTGGATATCTCTATAACACAACCTCTTTTTAATTCTTGATTATTTCAATATACATTTGTGTGATCTTCCCAAATCCTGGCATGTAAGTTATTTGGCCTCAGTCGTCCTTAATCAGTCACTCCAATAACTGTACCTTACACCTTGTTACTACCATTAACTTCAAAACTATAATCCCAGCTTCTGAAATCTTCCTCAAATATTAATAGCCCTTACATGAAGAAATAGAAGGATTAAAGAATATTTCAGAAGCTTTCAATGTCAAAAATTATACCCAGTGGTGGTACCCATGTATTTGCTTTTCTCTATTACTGTTAATAATAAATTGTGAGCACCCCAGTAAAAACTAACCTCACTGCTTATGTATCCTGATTTTTTTCTCACATTGTCAAGGACAACTCTTAGCAATTATTATCCCTCTCTCCATCATTAAAATATCTTTCCCTCAACCAACACCCATCTTATGTCTCCCTAGAGAAAAAAAATTATAACCCTTTACAGCAACCGCCATATTGCTCTCTTCTCCTTTATGGAAAAGCTTTTCAAAATCTTGTGCACTGTTTCCAAATTATCTACTATCTCTACTAGTCATCATATCTTGAAATCCAATAGTCAACCCTCATCTCTCATTTCTCATTTATCAGCAACGTGTGATACAGTTGATCATTTTTTTCTTTTGACTTTTTCTTAATCTTGGTATCCAACAAGCCACATTTTCTGGACAGTCTGCATTAGTTTCTTTTTCTGGTTTCTGGACACAAATGACTCTTAAATGGCTATATCCTTCCCAAACCTATCTCTGATCATCAGACTACAATATTTAATTTCTACTTGGACATCAAAAAGACAACTCAAAAAAAAAAAAAAAAAAAAGAAAAGACATCTCAAACCTAACCTGGGTAATCTCTTGGGGAATCTCTACTGTCAGTATTTTTAGGTCTTCTAGTCTTCTACCTGGATGGTAAACTCTTCTGGCCACTGGTAAGGTGGGAGCCTCAGGATTTAAAGATTATGGTTCCTTAATCTCACCATTTTTGGTTTGGCTCCCATGTGTTCAGTTATGACTGACACCCTCCAGTCCAGAGTCCTTCTCTTTTATCCCCTCCAGAGAATAAATCTCCAAATTTCTAGAAGAAGGATAGCAGTGCAGTTTGGTATAAGGAAAGTCAGGTAGGGATCTAAGTGCTCTCAAAAAACAAGGGTTTATCTTTACTTGAGCCATGCCTTGTTACCTCCCCTTTATTACAAAGCTAATCGTTACCACCAGTTTTGTAATTTTTGAGTTTTCTGCCATGTAAATTTACTGGTTCTTGGTTTTCCATCTTTCTTCACTGTATGCTTGGGATTCAGCTAAATGAATTATCAGTTACCTATCTTTTACCTTATTCCCAAAACTCTGTTGCTGTTTTTTTGGGTTTTGTTTTTTCTCTCTAACTTTCTTTGCCTTGGTAAATTCATCTCTTAAAACAGTAACAATGATAAAAAGAAAAATAACTTTTACTGGGATTTCTGGAGAGAATAAAATTAGACGTATGCATTCAATCCACACCTTAACCCAGAATTAGAGTGGTCATTTCTACAGTCTGGAGGCTAATAAAATGATATAGGCACTTTTAAGACCTAAAAATCACTTTCTCTACAATGTATTTGCTGCAGTTCTCATATTAATTCTTTTTTTTTTTTTGGGGGGGGGGGTATGCGGGTCTCTCACTGTTGTGGTCTCTCCTGTTGCGGAGCACAGGCTCCGGACGTGCAGGCTCAGTGGCCATGGCTCACGGGCCCAGCCGCTCCGCGGCATGTGGGATCTTCCCGGACCGGGGCACGAACCCGTGTCCCCTAATCGGCAGGCGGACCCTCAACCACTGCGCCACCAGGGAAGTCCATATTAATTCTTTCTTAATACAGTAATTAAATATTAATATATTGATTTAAGGGATTCACATAGTAGCTTTGAATGGTAAAATGATGTAATTTATTCATTTAGGTTAATATAATTTCACAGTGTTATTCAATGTTTCTTTAAAGACTAAATTAAAATATTGCTAAAACTAAAATTGGAAGGAACTATCTCATGACACAGGTAAATTTTAAGTGACAATGCACTGTATATCCTAAGAGCTAGAGGCAATTATTAGGCAAATTGGACATTTATTGCTTGGCATACAGAAAAACTGGATAAGCATTTTTTGAAAAATTAATTAAGGAATAAAATTGAAATGTTCTTTTGATGACCTGTTTTTGTTGTTAGTTATTTAATTATATGCATAAATAAGTAATATTTATTAATTACATAACAAATGTTTCATGTAATTTTCCTAATATTCACAATTATGCAAAGGTCATAACGCTAACCACACTTTATATATGAGAAAACCAGGCTCAAAAAATTCAGATAACTTGCCTAATACACTTAACTGAAAAAGCTGGAGTTCAAACTCAAACTTATCTAATTCCAAAGCCTGTCCATACCACTGTGTCCTCTTTTGGCTTGAAAACATTATGATTCTAAATGAAGAATTTATTTTGTAGTTAACTAAGGATGCAGATCTTCATTAAATGACTGAAAATAACTTTCAGTCAATCTATCAAGATATTTAATACCTATGATGTACCGAGTAGATACAAACACAGCATCTATTTTGTTAAATACTACACAGTACTGATCAAAACAGTCTGTCCTCACAGATCTTATAACCTAAACTTACTTTCTTTCTTCCTAAACTGCTTACAAATATACCTTAAGAAACCTCGTGGATAATAATAAAAATGTTAAACAAATAGCTAATTGAATAATATCAGAGCACAAATGTTGTGAGAGGCATAGATGGTGAGTTACTAGAGACAGAATTCACTGTTATTGAAGGTTAGAGATGTTTCCCTGAAAAAGTTATATTAAGTTGAGTCCAGAAAAAGAAGTTGAAGATACATAAGGGGTAAGTAGAAGTGTGAGGAAGAGGGGAGAGCATATGTAGAAAGTATGATAGAAAGACGAAAGGAAGATGAACTAGATAATGAGGAAGGAATACAGGTACAGAGCCATTCCAAAAATGTCCCCATTCCTCTGTTAATCCTTTGTGCCCTGCTTGGAGAGGTGGAGGGGTGTTCAGTTTAATCTGATCAAGGAGACTGGTCTCATCTTGATAAGATCTTCATTGAAGCCAAACCTCTGTAGGGGCAAGAACATAGGTGACTTCCCAAATCGCTGGCATAATAAAGTTCTCTACTGAGTCCTCCTTCTATTTCTAGACAGCCTTCTTTGACTTGGGGGATCAGGTTACAATCAAAATGTACTGTTGATTTAATCCATAAAAATTCCTCCCCTTGCTTTCTATTTTTCAACAGAGTATTTATGCTCAGGGGTAAAAGGTAAAATAATTTTAACAAAGGACTTCTCATAACAGGTTAAAAAGCAAAAATCCGAGAAAAGTATTTAGGACCATCATGGTGGGAAGGTATATCATTCCAGCAAAATAGAGATGTTGGAAATTTAAATTTCCTTATGAAAACACATTATGAGTCAATAAATCATGGGTGCACTTATTTCATATGCTGAGACACATGTCCACATTATACCTATTATAAATATAAACTTGACCACTGACATCCTGACAATGAACTTTGGGGGTGGGGTTCCGCCACCTGTGCACTAACAAACCTTTTGGTGATTGTGACGCACGGTAAATGTTGGGATTCACTGCCCAGTCGAAGTTGACAAGGTGGCTTGGCTTTATTTCAAGGCCACAATTTTCATTCCTCTCTTTCCTTCTTCCTAAACTGTTTACTAATATAACTTAAGAAAACTTGGGGATTACAATAAAAAGATTTCTTGCATTAAATAGTTTCTAAGAAGCAACTTGAATTAGCAAATACTCTACTTGCTGATGCTCCTATGTTCCATTTGTAATTTACTTGCCTCAACTGGGAATGTGTTTTCATGTGAGAGCAGCCTAGTAAAGAATGATATGCTTCCCAAACTAGATCGCCAGAATGTTCTTCATCAGTATTAAATGATACATATTTTTAATGAAATATAGTAGAAAACATTGCCACAATAAAAATGCAGATTATTTAATAATATTAGGAATTAAGTATGTCTTTAGTAGTACAAATTATAGCTCAAAGAAGATCTCTTTATTTAGATTATAAAGCTACAAATTAAAAAATAGGCTGATTTTAAAGTAGAGTTATCTTATCCATCAAGGACTTCACTAGTTGGTGGCAATAGTTCTTTGTTAAATCTATTTTCACTTCAAAATATATGCTTTTTTTGTCAATTCAGGTATATCTTGAGCACATTTCTTTTTCATAATCTGGTAAGTTTTGGCCCTTATATAGAATGAAGGGAGAAAGTGAAAAGGAGGTAGTTTTGTGAAGTAAGATAAGTTTGTGAAGAAGGATGGAATTTGAACATAAATTTTCAGTGAAAGTTTGGGAAAATTTAAGATAAGGTTGGGAAGGAAAGAAAGTGGGATAATAGGTCATCTGAAAATAAAGAAGAGAAATGGTGAGTAAATATTAGTTCAGAAAACTGTCTGCACTACCTATGAGGATCTGTTGAACTCTCTTGCTGATTTCCTTGCAGAGCAGAACATGAGGTACAGGAAGAATGGTGAAGGGATCATCAACCAGGTTGGACTGAGGCTGAGCAAAGGAGAACCAAAGAGGCTAATTGGTATGCATGAGCTATTTTAAATCTGGGAGTTCTTAACTCTCTCTGAATCTATATTTATTAGACTTATCAGAGGATAAGCATCTTTTTATGCTAAGAAGTTGTTTTCATTTCTTTAAGATGATTGTCCTCAGTTCAGCTGTAGATAAACTACATTATACCTGCTCTTGGCAATTGATAACCTGAAGAATTGGATGACTTCTAACACTGAGAAAACTTCACCTAAGTGTAAATTATGCATGAATGATCATCCTAATTTGCTTACTCTGCTTATAGGGACAAAAATGACTCTAGAAAGCCAGTAGCAATTCTTTTTTCCTATCATCACATTGACATTGCCTGCTATAGTTTATATTTTTTAAATTCTGTAATGCTATACGACAATTCTCAAATTATCAACCCAAAAGTGACATACTTCAACCACATCCACCTACTTAGGGACACTCTATAATGACTGGGTAGCTTTCTCTCCACACAGCTGGTATCTGATATTCAGACTCAGTTAGATTCTAAGGCAATGCAATGCTCTTCCCCACTGAACATTTCTAGACCACATTATCCCTTGGATGGGTTATTTCACATTGAAATTCCTCTCTATAGTGAAATGAATGAATTCATTCAATTTTTCAAACGTTTATTAAGTGCCTATGTTCTAGGCTGGTAATCAATGAAAAATGAAACAAAATTCTAAGTTCTAGCTTCTTGAATATTAAATTCTAAATAATTTCCAAAATATGCTATTATATAAACAAAGGTAATCCCTAGCTTTTAAAAGAATTAAAATTTTTAAAGGATGAATTTAGATCAACAAAAATACAATGAAATTAGATATATATTGAATTTAGAGAAATGAAGAATGATTTTAAGTTACGCAATGGGGCAAGAATAATCTATCGGTTTTTTGCGAGGTAGAGAAGTATCGTATTCTGTAGAAATGAACTAGCAGTAGAGATTCCTAAAGAGGAATCACTCTCATTTGACATCTTAAACATTAAATAGAAGGCAGAGATCCATTAAGTGGTTTTAAGATAATCTTGTTAATGGAAGCTTAGTTTCTAAAGACTTTATCTAAAGTGGAGTTAATGGGGATATATGTATATGTATAGCTGATTCACTTTGTTATAAAACAGAGACTAACACACCATTGTAAAGCAATTATACTCCAATAAAGATATTTTAAAATAAGTAAATAAAAATAAAGTGGAGTTAAGCAAATGATCAAGCAGTCCAGCTCTTTTTATCCACAGCAGCAAACAGCTCCTTGTGCTTAATAAGTAAGTATATGAGAGCTGTGGCAGCAGCTCATTACGGCTACATTGCTTCTAGGAACTTCAATTATTATTGTCACTGTACTTTATATTCAAAAGGACATTTTGATTCGTGTTGCTCTAAAAGTTTTTTTTTTCCACTATAGGAATTGGTTTAGTGGATAATTCTATTCTGTTTCCAATAAAAGGCATTAGCTTTGAAATGTACAGATAAATACTATGAAATGTCAATGTGATTAACTATCTGGGAGATAAAAATTGCTTTTGTGAAATTAGTTTTTCAAAGATTATATGTTTAATTCAATCTCCTTCCCCAAAATGTATTGAGTGGCCACTCTGTACACGGAAAGTTTATTATTTGTAGGCACCATGGAAGGATGGAAGCATAACAATATACTATCCCTGTCCTAAAAAAGTTTATATCCATAAAAGAAAGATAAAACATGTACCAAAATATCTGTAATATGAGGTAGAAACTGAAATTAAGACATGTTGGATATAATGTAAAAAGTTCATTGTGATCTCACAACCCAACCACTTCCCAAAGTGACACCAAAATCAGAATGTAAATGAGCAGAAAAAGCAAGAACATGAACTTTAATATTACTGGCTAAACCTCAAGGACAAGTACATTTCTAGTTGCTGACCCTGGTGAATATATTGGACCAGGGAAGACACCAAGGACACCTCTCTTAATAAATGCCCAAGAGTAGAGAAAAAGCTGATTCTAGAGTAGTAGTTCTATAACTTTAGTGTCCATCACAATCCCTTGGAGGGTTCATTAAAACAGAGATTGCTGGACATGAGAATTTGCATTTCTCATAATGTCCAAGAAGCTGCTGTTGGTCCAGGGCCTAGACTTAGAGAACCCATTTTCTAAGGGCTAATTGTAAAATTATCCCTGTGACTCTTGCCACATCAAACTCAATTGAAAGCAGACAGAAAGAAGAATATCCTCCTGTAAATTTCAGGCTCAGATATAGTCACCAGTCTACTTACCTTATATTACTTCCCTAGGCATTAAAAAATATCAAACATACTGTTCTTACATGCTCTACTCATATCAGAATATTTGCCTTGAAATTAAAGATGGTTTGTGCATATGTGTCTGGGTTAGAGGTTTGACTTTGAGAGTAAAGAGCTTTGAGTAGCCCTGAGCTCTTCATAAAGCATAAAATATAGATCCACTGTCAAGGTAAAAGCAGGGTGATAACCATGTGTGTAACCAAACAGAATAAAGTTTAAATTTGATCTATTCCACTTACTGGCTGGGTCACCTAGGCCATGTGAGGGTTTTTTTTTAATAGTATAACTATAAAAACACTATATATAGTTATACAATATATTTTTTAATTTATAGTGTACTAGATTGAATACTATGCCCCAAATTTCATGTCCCCTAGGAGACTATGAATGTTACATTTGGAATAGGGTCTTTGCAGATGTAATCAAGTTAAGATAAAATCATACTGGATTAGTGTAGGGCTTAAATACCCCCCCCAAAAAAAAGGATATTTCACCGGAAAAATTAATTGCATTTCTGCAGACTCAGAAAGCTGTTTTAATGTGAATGATGTTTTCCATATGCTGACTTTAAAAGTACCATCAAGGTTGCAGTATTACATCGTCCTAAAATGTGTAGGTTTCATTGGTTAAAGCCCTGAAAGTCTAAATAGAAAAGGTATCCTTGCTACAGAGTCACAAGCATTTCAGGAAGGAGTCAATCCAGTGAATGCAAACATTAACAAAAGGGACTGAACTCCGGAAACATACAAAACACTGTGTCGGAGAAAACATGAGGATTATGAACAACCAAAATCAATTTTTTCAAGCAGAAAAAAAAAAAATCCTTCTAAAAGGACTTATATTCCGTGTGACCATAATTGTAGGCCTGAATAGAATGTTCTTTCAATTTGGGGGCTGCAATCATTCACTGAAGCATGTATTGATTGAAAAAGCCTCCTGAGAATTCTGATTATCCTAACATTTTTCAGTTGGAGTGAAAGGGGCAGCTTTTTTATTTCATTTTATGCAAAATTACAGTAATTGGTGTCTGACCTTTTTGATATGGACTGTTAAGCATTACACTGCTGGGTCTTTTCACAGAATCAATTATTTTAATTATGGCTGTCTGACAAGAAGAATCCAGGACATAAACAAGAAAAGAATATTTAAATAAAATGGAAAACAGACTTTTTTGGTGCATAATACAAAAGTACTATTAATTATAAACTTGACTGTGGTAAGCTTTTAGCACTCATGTTTTTAATCCAATTTTCATTTCCATAAAACTACACTTTCATAGACAAAGACAATTTATATAATGAATACACTGAATAAAAACATGCATTCTGGGCTTCCCTGGTGGCGCAGTGGTTGAGAGTCCGCCTGCCGATGCAGGGGACACGGGTTCGTGCCCCGGTCTGGGAAGATCCCACATGCCGCGGAGCGGCTGGGCCCGTGAGCCATGGCCACTGAGCCTGTGCTCCGGAGCCTGTGCTCCGCAAGGGGAGAGGCCACAACAGTGAGAGGCCCGCCTACCGCAAAAAAAAAAAAAAAAAAAAAAAAAAAAAAAAAAAAAAAACATGCATTCTCTCAAAGAAAAGGTAAGGAATATGGAAAAGATAAACAATAATGGAAATCTAAATATAAGACTTAAAAACACCATAGAGATGTCAATATGTTTTAGATTGGCATTTTATTGGAAGACTCAGAAAAAGATAATACAACCTTTTAAGGAGTATATCTTGTACACCAATTTAAACCCATGTCCTTAAGACTCAAATCTATTTAAAAAAATAAAAGAAAGAAATGGTAATAAAAACTCTAAGGTTTTATATTAGATTAGTTTTCATTTTCAACTAATAGGAATGACTGGAAACTATTTCCATCATATGGCCAAATCCTTAATCCACAAGAAAAGCCTCTAGTGTAGCAAAACCAGCTGAATATTCTTAATCTACCTCTCCCAATATTTTTGTTTAAAACTGACATCTGTAAAACTCTGTACTTGGACACATATAGACAAACAGATTTCATCTTTTCTAGGGGAACCAATTCTAGAAAAACACTGAAATAGTTTACCAAGAGACGCATGCTTATGTATACACAACCAAAAAATATGCAGAGATTTGGGGGAGAAAAATGATTTTACTTTTTTAAAGTGATATTTAAAATAATTTCACCTCTGAAAGGATAAAGAGAACTGTGTGAACATTTTGCTTTCATGTAACTAAGCATTTTCTATTTTTTCTGAAAAGACCTAGGACCTCAGGGTCCTCAAGGACTGATTGTGCTGGCAAGTATGATAGAAAGTAGGTGCTAGTAACGAAAAAGCATGATTGGTAAAGGAGAGGAATGGGAGGTCTAACAAGTGGATTTTCTCTTTGCAGAAAAGAAAAGCTGCACTTTGCAGAAAAGAACAAAGCACTTTGCGACCTTTGGGAATGAATGGTCCCTGTGAAGGGGCCTGAGGATGTCTGTAGAAGGAGGCTGTATAATTTGACTGAGGTAGAAGTTACATGGCCGTATACAAAGGTTAAAATTCATCAAACAGTACTCCTAAAATAAGTGCATTTTGTAAATTTTACATGTAAGTTACACCCCAATAAAGCTACTAAATAGGAAGCCTAAACATGTTCATTTTTTAAAAAATTGAACGATTCATTGAAGAATTTGTTTTTAAAAAAAAATGAATAAAATCTCATAGACCTGTGGGACAATATCAAGTGATTCAATAGCCATGTTGATGGAGTCACAACAGCCGTGTGAATGGAGAGGGAAAAAGGACAGAAGAAATATTTGAAGAAATAATTTCCAAATCCTTCCAGCTTGGGGAAGACAGAATTATTGATATGAGATGAACAATAAACCCCAAGGAAGATATAAAAATGATAACCACACCTAAACAAATCATAGTCAAACCGTTGAAAACCAAAGAGAGACCCTGCAGGTGGCAGCTGGGCCAAAGAGGGCCTAGGAGAGGCAAAGCAAATTTTGGTTACATTTTATAAATAGTCTTTGTATCTGAAGAAGGAACTATTACTACCTGGAATAAATAAGAAGAAAGATTCCTGAATGTAGTGACCACTACATTCAGAGAATACAGAGAATTTTGAAAAAAATGCAATTAAAACTCTTTGGTCAATTGTTAGAAACTATCATTCTGAGAAACAGAAAAAAAAAACACATAGTTACAGAGGCAGGAAAATAAGTGGTAGATTGAAGAACAGTGAGTAATTTAATGTAATGTACAGTTGAGAAAAAGTAGGAGAGAAGAGACAGGATTAGAAAGGTCTGTTACAACATAATATAGTGGACCAACCAAAATTCCCAGTCCTGGCTGCCTATTCTAATCAAAGATAAGTTCCAAAATCTTCAGATTCATGGACTTCATCAATTTCAATTCAATATGTCTGTGAGAGCCAATTAGAAGTCACTGAAGGTGTTTGAATATTGAAATGAGTTAGTTTGTGATAGGTCTGAAAAGAAACTTGCTTTCATTTTTTTTTTTTTTTTTTTGTGGTATGCGGGCCTCTCACTGTTGTGGCCTCTCCCGTTGCGGAGCACAGGCTCCGGACGCGCAGGCCCAGCGGCCATGGCTCACGGGCCCAGCCGCTCCGCGGCATGTGGGACCTTCCCAGACCGGGGCACGAACCCGCGTCCCCCGCATCGGCAGGCGGGCTCTCAACCACTGCGCCACCAGGGAAGCCCTTGCTTTCATTTTTGATTGGAGTGAAAAAAATATGGAGGGAGAGATACACAAGAGAAAAACAATAGACTCATCAAATCTCACAGTTGGAAGATACACTAGTGATCATACAATGCCACCTTCTAGATCCAAAAACCCTTCTGAAGCATCCACAACCATCAAATCTGCAACCTGTGTTTATTTTCAAAAACTACTTGTGATAACAACCCAGTTTTACCCATTATGATTTCACGGTCTCTTCTAGAAAGACATTTTTGCATTTTGTCAGGGTAGACACGAATAATTGCTTTTCTAATTTTTATCCTTTCCTCTTCCTTACAACTGATCCATAATTTTATTTGATGTGGCAGTACACATAACTAAAACTAATTAACTTCACAGACACTATTTCATTCAGGGGTAGTCATGTGACAAATTTCTAGTCAATGTGACAGAAGCCAAAGTTGGCTAGCAACTTCTGTATACTGTGTGCTCACTACATTATCTTCCTCTCTTCTTCCTCATCTTCCTCCAAAGAGGGCAAAGGTTTGATGCCTGAGATAGAGAGCCATTTTGTGGCCATCAGAGGGAAGATACCTGCTGAGATTTCCTTAGATATGAAAGACATGGGAGGCTGGAACCTTAGAGGCATTCTTGAGAACTCTGAGAGGTCTGCTTTCTTGTCAAGTATTTTAATAATTAAAACAACCTCTACCTAGTTGAACCATATCACTTTCAGCCAAATGCAATCCCAACTGACACATTTATCCAAACCAAAAGACTGGAATTCATGTAGAGAATCTATATACTCACTTGCAATTTTCTGACTAAATTTAAATACAGTGACCTCAGCTTTTGATCCATAGGGTATGTATTACTTTTTCCCCCAGAGAAGACGTAAATAATTTAGAAATTTACTAGTTCTACATTTTCTCTTCTACATATTCATGTCCTACCACTCTGATGAAACAAAGCATTGAATGGTCAAATGAGACTCACAGGAATCACAGACTTTACTTCGTATCAAATTTTTCATTCATTTTGCTAGTGAATCAAAGGAGGCAAGCAATCATGAGACACAATGCATTATTCTCTTGGAGACACCCAAGACTGTGAAAAAATTGCTCAGTAAATGGTCCTTTATCTCTAGCTTCAGGATGCATCCTGGTTTAGATTCAACCTGGGACAATTGTTCTGAGCAATGAATGCTCAGTGATTACTGAGATGTTAAGGAACATCATCATTTGCTATCACATTAATCACGTAGCTTCTGTGACTATACCCTAACTCCCAGCCAGTCATGACCATATATCCATACATCCCAGATTTACTTACAGTAAACAACCTAAGCAGATCTGATATATTCTGATAAAAGTATTTCATGTATAATAGCACTCTGTTATCTTTCTACTGGTAAATACTATTTATGAGTTTATTAGGAGGTCTGCTTACTACAATGATTATAACAAGATTGGACGAGTGCCATGCCTTCTTTCCAGGTTTCTCGGGAAAAGAGAAAGAATGGGTTACCGGCTTCTGACTCTTTCCTTGTCAACCACCTACCACCAAACTGACCTTGTTGTGACTTCATTCTTCTTCCTGCTCCAGGGAAAACTTAAATTGATTCTCAACACTTCCAGTTTGAGGGGCATCAGGTCTGGATTGGCACTGCTAACTTTGGGGTATTTTTGTTCCTCTTTCTCTAATTGCTTTAGGTGTAATCTTAGGTTGTTTATGTGAGATGTTTCTTGTTTCTTAAGGTAGGATTGTATTGCTATAAATGGTGTATAAATTTCTAAAGGCATGAGGAATGTATAAAATTTATGACTCATTTCTCCTATGAATTATTTATTGCTATCTTTTTTGTTTTTCTTCTAAATTGTCTTTATTAACTACAATAATGTTTAACTTCCTAGAAAAAATGATTTTTCATTCTACTTTTACTCAAACTCTCTTCTATTCATGTAACTGATTCTCTAGGCAAAACATATCCTTAGTCTCTGTCTTCCTAACTACATCTTTTGACTACCCATAATAATTTTTAAAAAATTATTCAAAACTATAAGCCAGAAAGATATTTAAAACTTATATATACTATCTATATTTGTTACATACAATAGATATACTTCTAGATTCCATCTATATTATCTACCAAAATGCTAGCTAGTTTAACAAAACTCCAACTGAATAATGGAATAATGGCTGAAAAACACTTGGTATTTAATTTTCGTTCATGTAAAACTGTCCAAAACAGTTCAAGGCAGTTCAATCCTCCTCCCAGCATTAATTGATCCAAACTGACCCACGTTCTTAACATATATATATATAAAACATATATTTGCAAGATGGCTCTGGATGTCAACATCCAGCCAGCAACAGAGGGAGGAGCATGGAAAGGCATTTGTGGGATGCTCTGAAGCCCGTGTGGAGATGGCAGGAGTCAATCCTGTTCCATTTTATTGGGGGCATCATGTTGCCAGGTAGAATAAGGGATGTTGTCTAGCCATAGTTTCTAGAAGAAACGGAAACTGGTTTTTATGATCATTATCAGTTCATCCTTAAAGCCAATTCTAAGGTTCTTTTTTTGTTGAAGTTCCAAATTTCAGTTCAAAACAGATAAAATAGCCAGGTCCCCTAATTATTTGGCTTTCTGCCTAGGCATTTTCTAGGGGAGCTAATTATACCCAGTTGATAAGTAGAACATAGTAGTTGGCAGGTTTGGTAAGACAAAGATTTTTCTTCATCATAAGGTGTCACAACAAGACAGACAGTTATTTCTCATTGGCCAAGACAGATCTGTATGTTCCCACATGTGACAAATACCCATGAGCAAGGAGTCACTGACTGTCATATATATTCCTTCTTTAGCATGCTAGTGAAGAATTCCTTATTCTTTTTCCTGAAGAGCCTTCTTGTTTTTCTGTGATATACGATAAAGCTTCAGAAGATCCAATACTAGATATTTTTCATCTCTAAAAGCAAAGTCATTCATTGAATAGGGCCACGATTCACATTTTTTCTTCTTTCTTTTCTTTCTATACCCGCAGGGACAGATTTTACTTCCTCCCTATTCATATTGGTTTGTTTCTATTCACCCTATTCAAAATATGTTATATCATTTTTGTACTATTTTTTTCCATCTTGCACACAAAGTGTGTGTTTTTTTCTCTTAAGAGAGAACATAGAACAACTGTAGAGATGGTGTCCCTCAATCCAATCATGAAGATCTACGTGAATTTGTACACATATGGCTGTGCGTTATGAAGTCTTTCCAGAAGATAAATAATGGGAAAATACTGAAGGCTAGACTTAGGGAGTAGCAGTGGGAATAGGGATAAAAAGGAGTTAAATGAGCCATATTGCTGAGATGGAAACACAAAGAATAAAATAACACTGGTTGGTGGGAAGAAGGGTGGACCGGAGAGAGCTAAAGGCAATTTTGAATTGCAACTTTGAGTTAATAGAACAACTGGAGAAATCAGAAGAAGAAATAAATATATACATTTAATTTTAGGTATATGAATCCATAGTGAGAGAGAGATCATAATCACACTGACATTTTAAAAGGTAATTTTCTTTAAGAACATATATTTTTTTTAATCTCAAACACCTCCTTGAACACATGCTGTCATCATCAGATGACATCAATCAATGACATCATCAATGCCAGCTTATAAGAAGCACAGAACATCAGGATGGGGCAGCCAACTGAGAGGCTCTATGCTGCCTATTTCTAAGTGTCTATGCAACACTGAACATGCTACAAAGTTTCTGGGCTTCATTTTAGTTATCTAAAAATAA
This sequence comes from Hyperoodon ampullatus, assembly GCF_949752795.1. Lineage (NCBI taxonomy): Eukaryota > Metazoa > Chordata > Mammalia > Artiodactyla > Ziphiidae > Hyperoodon > Hyperoodon ampullatus. Next base: position 80,875,738 of record NC_136926.1, read on the forward strand.
AAGTAACAACATATGTTAATACCTGTTACAACTCTAAGATCTTACAAAATTTGCATTACCAGGTGAAGTATAAGTTAACCAGACAAGAGCCTTGAAATTCTCTGAATAAAGGATAGACCACAGCAAGAACTAAAAAGGATAATTTTTTATCCCATTCTCTCCCTGGTAAAATTCTATATACTAAAATGAATAAAAATATAATCAATTGACTACCTTTAAAAAGTGTTATTGATGATATATTAACAAAGTCAGTGTCCCAAAAGCAATTGGAAGAGATTCATTGTAGTGCAAATATGTTGTTTAGTATACTGTCTACACCATACGAACATAATATTCAGGAAATACTATTTCAATACATGGTAACTGTGGCCAGAAAATAAAACAGAACACACTGTACTGAGTTGACTGTTGTTATTATTTTAATTTTCTAAAGTTATATAGTCATGCATCTCTGATGTACCGGAAAGGTAATAAAAATCCGAAGAAGAGAAAAAAGAAGAAAAAAGGGAAGAAAAACCTAGCTATTTATATACACAATTGGTATCCCCTATGACTCCATTTTAAAACTTTTAGAGGAAACATTTTCTTCCAATTGAAGAAAGGAAAGAAGGAGAGGGAGGGAGGGGAAAGGGACGGGAAGGGAAGGGAAGGGAAGCAACGGGAAATCTGTTGCCAAACCGAAGCACCTTGTGAGTTGCCCTTCAGCACAGGATGAAAATCATGCAGATCAGAATAAAGCTTCTTTAACTCATTTTATTGCCTAAACTGCCAAATACTCAGCAGCGCAATCACTATAATAATATTACAATGTGTTGAATGAATGAAGAAAAAATACTCTGGAAAAAACTATAGTTTCTAAGCTGTATGACTAAGAGAATATGCATTGGATATAGGGAGATAGCGCACAGATACAGTAAAAGAGATTGACCATACTTTCTTAGATTTAAGAAAGATGTATGAATGTACATCAGAAAATCAAGTATAGATGGGAGAATTCACAATGACTAGTTATGGTGTGTTTAATTTTAGTTTAAAATATTTGCAGACCTTCGACAGCCTGGGCTAATTTAAGCAGGCTTGGGTTTTGAAGTTCAATTCAGCTGCAATAGGATGAGCAATAGAGAAAACAGTGTGCTGTGATAACTGGGGTGATCTAATGACATTTATTTATGCACCTCTTTTGGCTGGTGTCAGAATCTTGTTCTGAGTCTCCTAGCAACAGTGATGTGCACATGTGAGTATGTCCATGTAAATAGCAGATGCAATGAATAAAGTTTCTATTCCCTCATAGAGATGACAGCTTGGATTTCCAGATCCTGATGCTACTAAAACAATATGTTTCAAAAGTGCTTCAAAGGAGCCTTGGTCCGGTAGACAACACTATGTAAAACTTCAAAAAGGAGTCTCCGAATTGCCCTAAGCTACTGTGACGTGAGCACAGGTACGGAAGTAGAATGTTATTACGTTCTATGCATTTTGTAGATGTAAGGGGTGCAGAATTTGGAAGGTTTGTGGAAGCAATCTATTTTTCCCAAAATATATAAGATAAGGAAAACATAGATCAACAAATATGATTTTTTTCTTTTCATTTTGAAATAAACTACTCAAATTTTGTCCTAAAATTGTTTTTTACCTTGGAGGTATTCATGGTCTACCCTGCACATTCACTCTTTGAGTCATGCATCATTATACTTATTAAGACTACTGGGTCAGAGTATTGGCATAGTATTGGCACCTAGACTCAATAATGATCATTAACTATGAGAGTCAAGCATGATTTGTATGTGTATGTCAATGTGGTGCTGATTAACCTTTAATTATGCAAAATTATCTATATCTTTATAGTGAAATATATATCTACCGGAATATATTAAGATGAAAAGGAGCAATATAAAGTGATACTGCATCCGTTACCAAAAAGTCATTTTGAATAATGAGTTATATTACAATGCTTCCGTGAGAAGTAACTGTCAGGATGTGGTCTGGTGAGGTGTCCAAAACCACTGTGGCACTAATGAGACTTGGTACACAATCTAATAATTTAGTGCCACGGGCTAACTTTTTAACTTCTCTCTACATGTCTCCTTATGTGTAAAATAAGGTTAGTGGTAACTAGTTCCCAGGATTAAACACAGTACAACATAGCATAGGGTAGGCATTCATTGCTGATTCTCATACCCTCCTCTCACCCTTATCAAATTTTATGCAAAGTTATGCAAATTTCTATAATATATAAAGCTGTAATGGAGGTGGACTCATCTTCAGTGGTTAAATAACTGTGTTTTCAGTGTATATGAGCACTATTAAAGAATAAATTTAATGTCTTTGTGGAATCAGGCTAATATATTTATGTGTATTCACTAGTTTGGAGCTTCCTTAAATTAAAATAGTTCAAATGCCTCTATTATTAGAGAAATATAATATATCAAATTTGTTAACCACCCATATGACATTATTGATGTCACAAAAAAATAGCTGTTTCCAATATAAAGTGTGTGTGTGTCTCAAAACTAGCCACAGGAAATGTGTTGTCATCACTGTATTTTAAGACTTGCCAGTGGAGTCAGTAGGAATAATAATTTAGCACTTTTATTTTTTTCTTACAGACTTCATTAAAACTTTGTCCATTATTTCCTCCAATAAACACTTTTTTGTGTGGTCATTTTCTACATGGTAGGTACAACCCTTTGTTTAGGAGCATCTACAATGAACCATCAATGTGGAGTAGTGCTGGGGCTCTGAGGTGAGAGAGTCTGGCTAGGAACCTGGACTCCATCACTTCCTGTAAGCAAGCAGTGTCCTCTAAGTGCCAGATGCTCCCCCACCTTGTACCCAGGAAAGCATCAGAGGTGTGATTTGCCTTATCAAGGGCAGTGTTAGCCCTAGAGGAAAAGCATAGCATGTGGTGGGTAAGAGAGAAAAGAAAAACAAACTATTAAATTTAGTGTCATACATGCTTGCCCTAGAGAGTAATGAAAAGTGCTCCAGAATCACAAGGAGATTCATACTTATAACGTGTGTTGCCTAACTTTTTCCCTCAGTTTTTAGGGTTGGTGTTCTAAGAAGAGAATAAAGAGAAATAGTACACAAAATCAGAAATGGAACAACATGCAAATAGATGAGGAAAACCAAGCTATACATGTTTGAATTTAAAGATAAAATACTTTTAATATGAAAAATTGAATGCAATACACCATAACTGGGGGTTTATTTTTGCATGTGAAATAAAAGTAGTTGAACACCTTTGAGAAGTTGTAGTTAAAATAAGTGGAGAATCATTAAATATCTGGTTCTGAGTTTTAAGCATGCTCTGGCAACATATTTTCAAAGTTTACTTTAAGAATCACATGGTATAAATTCAAAATGGATTAAAGGTGTAAATATATGACCTGAAACCATAAAACTCCTAGAAGAAAATATAGGTAGTACACCCTTTGACATCAGTCTTAGCAATATTTCTTTGGATTTGCCTCCTCATGCAAGGGAAACAAAAGCAAAATTTAACAAATGGGTCTATATCAAACTAAAAAGCTTTTGCACAGCGAAGGAAAAAGAGTTCATACAATTTAACACAAAAACCACAACTTGATTAAAAAATGGGCAGAGGACCTGAAGAGACATTTTTCCAAAGAAGACATACTGATGGCCAATAGATATATTAAAAGATGTTCTACATCACTTATCATCAGAGAAATGCAAATCAAAACCGCAATGAGCTACCACCTCACACTTGTCAGAATGGCTACCATCAAAAGACCACAAAGAACAAGAGTTGGTGAGGATGTGGAGAAAAGGGAGCCCTTATGCACTGCTGGGATTGTAAATTGGTGCAGCCACTATGGAAAACGGTATGAAGGTCCCTCAAAAAATTAAAAATAGAACTGCCAAATGATTCAGCAATTTCACTTCTTGATATTTAAGAAAGAATAACAAAAAAACAATAGTTCAAAGAAACATGCATGCCAATGTTCATTGCAGCATTACTCACAAAAGCCAAGAAAAGGAAACAATCTAAGTGTCTATCTATAAACAAATGGATAAAGAAGATGTGGTATATACATATATATACAATGGAATATTACTCAGCCACAGAAAAAAATAAAATCTTACCATTTGCAACAAAATGGATGGATCTGAAAGGTATTATGCTAAGTTAAATAAGTCAGACAGAGAAAGACAAACACTGCATGACTACACTTATATGTGGAATAAAAAAAAAAGAACAAAAAAAACAAAAGGTAAACAGACTCACAGATACAAACTGGTGGTTGCCAGAGGGGAGGGTGAGGGTAGTAGGCAAAAGAGGTGAAAGGGATTAAGAGGCACAAATCTCCAATTATATAATAAATAAGTCACAGGTCACAGGGATGTAACATTCAGCATAAGGAATATGGCCAAATATATTGCAATAATCCTGTATGGGGTCAGATAGTTACTAAACTTAACCTGGTATTCATTTCACAATGTATATAAATGCCAAATCCTTACCTAGTACCCCTGAAACTAACATAATAGTGTATGTCAACTATATTTCAATAAAATAAATTGATTTTTTTAAAAAAAGAATCACATGGATAACACTTAAAAACAGATTCCGGGTCTCATGTGTTAACTTACTAAATCAGATTTTCAAAGGGAAAGTCCTGAGAATTCATATTTTCAACGAATATTTCTTTTGTTTGAGTAAGTCTGAGAAAGCTATTCTAACACAAAAGGCAATGAAGCTTTCGGAATCACTGTAATTAATGATCAAGTGTAGCTATAAGGGGGTCAGCCAATGCAGCTCCTCATCTAGTCAGCAGTCCCTTATCTGAAAATGCCCAAATCTGTTCCATCTGCAGGGAAGAAAATGGGTAATTTCAAAGCATTTGCTACTTCATAGAATTACGGCTGGAACTCTCTCTCCTCCCTTGAAGCAGCACGTAATTTCCACGGCTGGAAAGTAGCACCACAGACCTCGTTAAATTGTCCACTGCTGAACTGAGACAGCAAACCTCTTCAGATTCTAAATTGCCACATTATTTTTTCAAAAATAAATAAAACCCTTTCCAGGAATAAAAAAGACTTTGCAAAATTGTGTTCAACCACTAGAGCAAATGGCCTTGCCTTCACCAGGAGGATTTCTTTTTTTCCTCCTAGAATGAAATATTTTTCTTTTTTTTCCCTTCTCCACTTACTAATATGAAGCTCAGGGTAGGCACAAAAGAGGAAATCAAAGTCTAAAGACCTGGGCAAAATCATCCCATTCTGTGGCTGTAAATATTTTGCTCATTGTAAAAGAAAAATTCTTAAATAATTTGTGGTTAGTTACATTTAACCAAAAGTACCAAGATACTAAAAAGAATAAATAGCATTCATAGCCAGGTAAAGCAAATCCCATCTTACTCAAATTCCACATTTCACACAATTTTAGAGGCAATATTTAAAGAAAACATCGAGTTTATTTCATCAGTGGAAGCCTAATGTGTATTTTAATATTTTTAAAAATTTTCATAATTATTAAAGTATAACTGTCTACTGGAGAAAATATGAGAAAATTTACAAGAAAATAGAAGAAAAAAATCTGATACTTTACCATTCAGTGACAATCAATAACACATTGATTATTTGTGTTTATATTTTAAAAAGATTATTTTCAATGTATTTTTGACCTGCTTTTTAAATCTAAAACTATACCTTTAATGTTTTCCAGATTCTCTAAATATTGTTCAAGACCATTATTTTTAACAATTGCATAGTGTTCTTTAATATGTTATTATTATAATTAATTTAATTCTCCTCTGTTGAACATCATAGTTTTTCTGTTATATATGTTTTATAAATGGTATGGTTAATTTCTTTAATTATGTGAGTGTATACATATTATGTACTTGTATACATATATGTGTGTATGTGTAAATGATATATGTATATTAAAATTTTTCAACTTAAAAATAAAATTGCTGGGCTAAGACAAATATTTTATGGACTGATATTACATGGTCTTAAATTGCATTTCGGGAAGGTTGTACCAAATTACTTTTCTAAGAGTAATACATGAGAATGCACATTTGACCATAAGCTGGTCCATTCCAAATTTGCTAACAGGATGAGAACATAATGAAGATTCAGGCATGTGCTGTGTCTCAATCGGAGATTCATAAACTATAAAACAGCATGCATGTTTTGTTTGTGTGAGCATTTTTCAGGTAGAGAAAACACAAAGCCAAAGCCATGGGGTCTACAGAGTTTTGTCTTGCTCTAAATTACTAATTAGCCTCTGCACTTTTGCCTCTGCCCATCATCCTTGTCTGCTGTTAAAGGTTAGGCAACCAACACTGATCATTTTTGACGGGAAACCCACTGGACCTCAGAAATACCTGGGACAAATATTTAAAGGTAATATAAAAATAATGACTTAATTTCCACTTTGTTTTTGTTACTATGCTAACAAACTTCTTGAGCAAAACCCGGTGATGTTATCTTTTCAAAATTTTGATAAAAATGAATAGTCATTTTCAAAGAGGCTGGAAAATTTGCACTAGAAACAAACTGGCAGTAGATTGTACTGCATTTCTGCTAACATCATAAGAGGCTGTGCATAATTTATAAGAAACTAATTTAGTCTTGAGCATAAATTTTCTGGTGGTGGGGAAAAGCTCTTTATTATGCATGTTTCATGATTTACCCTTTTCTCCTTTCCCTGATGAAACATACAATTGCTGTACTTCCATACGTTAACTTCTGACCGAACAGATTATGAACCAGTAGGGACCACTTGTGAAGTTTTCTAGACACGTGCTTGTTACAGCACATAACAATATTATAAGAATATAATGATAAGAACATTTTATTTATAATCCAATGAAAACTTGGATTAACATTTTAAACTTCTCTCAGGCACCTCACTTTACAATCTAATAAAATCCCATTCATTCAATAGATACCATTTTGGGGACTGAGCCTGCAAGAAGCGTTTTTGTCATTTAGATTAAAAATATATGTTTCCAAGAGCAAAACTATATATTTTGAACCATATATAAAATTCCATTTTTCTGGTCTCACTGTGAGATATTTTCTTAGCTGCACAGACACTGAGATCTTCGTAAGAATTAGGTGGCAATGTCACTTTGCATGCCCCTGTTTCTGTCACCTTAAATCTCCCTTGATCAAGTACTCAGCATATCCCAGGGATAACTGCATGGCATCCGAGGATAGGCCTGATATAAAAGAAAAGATTATCATACTAAGTGAAGTAAGTCAGACAGAGAAAGACAAATATCATATGATACCACTCATATGTGGAATCTAATTTTTAAAAGATTATATAAATGAACTTATTTACAAAACAGAAAAAGACTCACAGATTTTGAAAACAAACTTATGGCTACCAAAGGGGAAATGTGGAGGGGGAAGGATAAATTAGGAGCTTGGGATTAATACACACACACTACTGTATACAAAATAGATAACCAACAAGGACCTACTGTATAGCACAGGGAACTCTACTCAATATTCTGTAATAGCCTAATATGGGAAAAGAATCTGAAAAAGAGTGAATATATATATGTATAACTGAATCACTTTGCTGTACACCTGAAACTAACACAACATCGTAAATCAACTATACTCCAATAAAATTTTTTAAAAAAATTCTTGCTTCTCAGGGAAAGTTTCCAGTCTTCTGTCCCCCTAATTGAAACCCCATCATCCAGTATTCGTAACTGGTCATAAAGGAGTGTTGATTTTGAATGCACTAGGGTGGTTTTGGAGCATGGAACATTCCCAGAAATGAGGACAGCTAAATGGACTTATGCCAGGAAAACAGGAAGACACTCAAAGTTGGGGGAAGCAGAAAAGAAAGCAGCTGTGGCTGAAGCATAACTCTAGAGTATCTTAGCTGTGGCTCTTAATAGCTGTTTGATCTTAGATGAAACACCAGTGTTTCCATGATCCCATCTGGAAGGCTGAAAATACCTAACTTGGGAGTTTGCTGGGATCACAGTACCAAAAATACAGGTAAAAACCGGTTGTAAACTACAGATCAACATACATAGATTAAAATATTATTTTTCCAAGCAGGGAGATGGGAATGAATAAGGTGATTTAAAGAGGAAGCCTGACATGGTTTGTCTTTCTCACAATATTGCCCAGTTTTATTTATTTATTTATTTTACCAAAAAAATTGCATTTGAAATATATGTCTTGTCATCTTGGAGTCAACATATTTAGAGGTTAAAGACTCTTAAAAGTAGAAAGGAAAACAGGGGTTTCTGTAAAATTAAATTTCTAAGTTCAGTTATGCCCCATGATTTATTTTTTATCTCTTTCGGTTATACTTAATAATTACTCAGTAAAGGAAAAAAAAAATCAACACCCCACAGAAATGAATTTTTTGGAATTTTTGCAGTGACTTGGTATAGAAAGAGAATAGAAGACGTTGTAAATAATATGAGCATTTTACTGCACAGCATATTGTGTGTGCTTAATAAATCGATGTGTGCTGATTTGTAATTTAAGGTATTCAGGTAGTGAAAGATAAGTGCTTATTCTAAACAAATACATAATTTATAATCGTGTACAATTTAAATAAATTTATCTTGACAAATAGGGGGTTGGATGGGACCACGTCCATTTGGGGACTGTTCATTTTTCCATGTTGCTAATTGAGCCTGTCACAGCTTAGAACCATACAAAACACGCTGCAACTTGGTCCCAGGAAAGATTTAGGGAGCAGAAAACAGCTGCGGGTGTAATGTATATTTACAGAGTTTTTAAGAAGTTTCCCCAAGCTGAGCTCTTCTTTTCAGTGGCCCATGGGAGGCGGAGGACACGCACAATTGGAGCCGATGGTGCAGGACTGCTGAGGATTCTTAGGGCATGTTTGTGAAAAATCTGCGTGTTAGGTCAGCTGCAGCTGTCCACTGATTTGTCTTGCCAAGCAGCTCTAAGGACATGCTAGATGCACTGTTAACACCTGACTATTCCCCTTCAATCAACAGGTGATGCTTCTGAAAAGAAACATGCTAGATAATTAGCATATTTCGTATATAACATGAAATGAATGAAAAAGGGAACTCGCATTGTAGTCATTCTCATTCCTGATGCAGGATGTGAGCTGTGTAAAAAGATGGTTTTCATCAAAGTAGAAGAACAGACTATCAAAGTTACCCAAAGAGACAGAGAGAGAATGGGTTCTTAACTTATTCAAGAAGAGAAACAAATCTCTAGGCCAAAGGTATATCTGAAGTATAGAAACAAAACCCATTCGAACTTTGAGTGTTTCTATGACTTCATGCTTCCTCTAAATTATTCCAAATTTGATTCATGTGTGTGCGTTTTCAGTAATCCTATCACCCATAACAGATTTAATTAGGGTTTTATATATGTTAAGGAAAAAATGGGACAAACACATATATTTTTCTCTTTTGAAAAAATTAACTCTATGCCATTTTTTTTTAAATACAGAAATTTATTCCTGAATGTTCAGTGTAATTACTGGCTTCTCATCAAGGCCATTTCACCATTAGTATATACTAGTTTCTTTCGACAGCAGTAAATTTGAGAAAAGACAAAAAACTAATATACTTCTATACCTCAACTCCCAAATACATGTTCCCAAATATTTTTAGCAGCATGTATTTTTTTCTGATAAATAAAACTATATATATATATATATATATATATAGAGAGAGAGAGAGAGAGAGAGAGAGAGTTGAAAGCTAGATCTTAAATCAGGCCTGTAGGCTTTATTCTCCTGAGTAGGTATTTAAATTATTACTAACTATCCAAGATACATAATTTTTATTTTCCTTCTATATTAGCTATCTAGTGTTTCATCACACATTTCCATAAGTTTAGTGGCTTAAAACAGTAAACATGTATTAACTCACAGGCTCTGTGGGTCCGGAGTCCAGTCTGGGCTTAGTAAGTTTCCTGCTTCAGGATCTCAGGAACCCACAATCAAGAAATTGCCCAGTGCTGGGTCTAGGCTGCCAAGCTCACCTGGTATTTAAGACTGAGTTCCCTGCAGACATAATGACACCCTCAAGTTTCTTGAAAGGGCAGCTCCCACCATGGCAGCCCTTTTCCTTAATCCAGCAAGGAGAGAGTCTTCAAGCAAGAGGAAGATACCATTCATACAAGGTAATCATGGAAGTGACCTTGTCATGCTCTGTTTGTTAGAAGGAAGTCACAAATCTCTCCCACACTCAAGGGGAGGGGATTAAACAAGAGCTTGAATACTTGGACGTGAGCATCATAGGGCTATCCTAGAATAACACAATTTCCAT